>NC_066838.1:10503131-11703131 GCF_001640805.2 Lates calcarifer | reverse complement strand
CCTCAGTCTACCCGTGGCTTCTGAAGCCTCGCCTCAATCTTACCCCAGTGTCTTTGCCATTGGCGGATCCACTAACACAGGCCACTAGGCGACAGGAATAATGCACACCCACACACCCTCCTGCGGTGACAAGTGTTCTATAATTTCAACTTCCAACTGATAGAAAGAGTGACAAACAACAACGACGTGGGTGTGACTCTGAAACAGGACAACGACTACAGGCTATGATAAACGTTGGCTAGAGTGTGTTGCGATTGTGCTTGTGTGTGTGGATGCCTGTCAATTATTGGCACTGAGATTAATACTCCATCGATGTTTGGTCAGAGCTATTTTCTTTTTCTTTGCTGCTTGGAGGTGAATCGGCACAGCCTGAAGGTCCTGGATAGCTCTGGGTGAGAGCGGCTTTCAGCAGGCTGTTAGTCTTATCATCACACACACGCACACACACACGCAGACACACACTATCCCCTCTGACCCAGGCCGTTTCCTGCCCCCGGCTGATCTATTGGCTGATGCCTGCCCTGTGACTGCAGAGAAAGAGAGAAAAAGAGGGAGGGGAAAGAAAAGTGTGTGTTCGTGCATGTGTGCTCGCGGCCTGTCCCAGCAAATCGATATCTGTCTCGTATCCGTGAGCTGTGCCTGACCCCTGGCTGACCTTGCTCAGCATTGGCGGTTGGAGTTCGTTTTTTTTTTTTTTTTTTTTGTTGGGGTCTGAAAACGTGAGAGGCACATCGAGTTTTACCCCCTCGCTAATAGAGGTCTGGGGCCGTGGAAAAGTGTGAAAAGTCCTGACTTAAATGTGCCAGTCTGAAGAGGCAGAAACAACGTACCTGAGAAATGGTGAAATAACAGGAAATACTTGGCGTAGTAGCTGATGATTTTACAGTTGGTCAAAGTATAGTTGAAAGTATTAGCCTGGAGATTAGTCCGACATGATTATCAGCTACAATGATAGAGAGACTGTGGTTTTAAAGTTAGCAGTGGAATCATCATTGTGTCTATCTTGGAAAAAGGCAGAAAAAGTTTACTGCAGTTTTTACTTTAAATTTTGTATGTGGATGATCTTGGTGTGCTCATGGCTGTGTGTGCATGCATACGCACATGTGCCTGTATGTTTGAGACCAACACAGAACTTGCCTTGACGTTAGTTTGCTAGTTGGACTCAGCCTTGCGTGTTGTTGGTGTGTGCTGATAGAGGCTCCAGCTCCCGGGCTGAGCGGGGCTGCGGGTGCTAGCCGCCGCCGGCACTAATTGAACCCTGCCGCTAAGGTAAGGGGGGAGGAGGAGGCTGTCAGCAAGGGAGAGAAAAGGGGAAAAAAAAGAAGGAAGAAAAAAATAGCGTGGTGAGGGCGAAGTGCCCCTGGGGGGTTGGGTCCCTGCCTGCCTGCCTGCCTGCCTGCCTTTCGTTCTCCAGCTCCTTCCCCCCTCCTCGTCTAAATAGCCGTGCCGGCGCTCCAGGGCTTCCTGCGCCTTATCTGCTGATAATTGGGCACTGGAGCTCCACAGCTCGCTTATGAAATATAGATTCCTGACGGAGGGGAAGGATGGCGGGGGGGAGGAGGTAAGGTGGTGGAGGGAGTGTGCAGGCAGAGAAAAGCCCCCGGTCGTATCAGAGAGCGTGGAGCCTTGTGGGCTCCGCAGTGTTGCTCTGGCTCGTTTAGCAAACACAGCCCCAATAGTTAGGGCGAAGGCCTCTGTGCTGAGCAGCCCACACTGTCACAGACAATTGAAAAACAATGCTTTGTTCCTATTGTTCATTGCACCCACAGTGTTCAAACAGCTATAAATTGCGGGGGTGAATGCTTGTTGTGTAGTGTGTCACAGAGCATGTGAAATCTTCCAAGCAATTTCAAACACGTTGCGGAGAATCGGTCCGTATGTAACGCAACGTTCACCACTCAACAGTTCCTGCTCACAGTGCTTCACCGAGAGTGTTTACATATTCAGTTCTGGACATCGTGTGAATGAGCAGCCTACGTAGTTACGGTGTCGTTAAAGCATGTCCTGATGAGGGTATGTTATGAAACTCAGTATTCCTCTGTGTATGAATGGAAGAGGATGTTATTTTCCTGCAGCGAGGTAGGGATCCTATCTGCAGTCTCAGGGGGAACGTTATTGGATCGCAACATGGAGACCAAATCCCAGCGAGAGAATAGCAGGGAATACTCTGCTGGGTGCTCAACACAACGTGGATCCTTCTTATCCATGGCTACTTTTGCTTGTAGCTTTGAGCAGGGTTGTTCATTTAGGGTTTCATTTCATAACCTAATCTATTTAAGAAAGATTTAATTACCTGAAAAATAAATGACTCTCTCTGTAAAAATGAACTATTCTATCAGCAAATGTCCTGTAATGTGCTTAGCTGTCATGCCTGAAGTCAGTGGGAGTGTGTATCTCTGAAATGTCTTATTTTAGACATGTAGTTGCAGTTGTAAACTTGAAAGTGCAGAAAATGGTCTCAACCGATTCCAGTTCTTCTTTAACCAGATTAGCATCGCTACATTTACAGTAATCATTTAAAGGGGTATTAGCTTTAACAGCACAGAATGTATCGCATCAAAACATTGTTCTTCCTTGTGCTTTTTCTTCAGGCCGATTTTACCCAGTCTTCAAATTCACACACACTCAGACAGGTCTGTGCTTGTCCTAGTTATCCTGTGAGCGATTGGGTTAATGAATGAGGAGCTACCTGTTTGACTGTGGGAGGTGGAGAGGAAGGGGGTTGAGGTTAAAAAAAAAAAAGGCTGAATGGCAGACTCTTTAACATTAATAAGTTTACGCAGCTCTGTGGTCCTTAGAATATAGTGGGGTACATACAGGTTATGTAGCAACCAGCACATGAAGTTTTCTTATACTTACAGGGCAATGTTGCACACTTTTTGTTTTGAGGCAGTCAGGAAAAGAAACAAAACAACAAATGGGCCGGGCTATAGCAGTCTCAGGAGTGATTCCCCTCTGTAGCCTTACCTCTGTGTATTTCACATTATTTTTTAAACAATTCCAGCTCACATCTAAATTGTGGCCAAAAGTCAGAGAACCCTATACCCTGAGTAATGGCTCCATCATCATGTTGACCAAAGCTACCACAGGAGCCAACACAATAAGTCACCTGTTACATGTTTTCCCCCTAAACCACCTTTATTTACGGGACACAAATACCAGTGCTGGGTTACGCATTGATCTTGGCACGGACACACCGCACTCCCTGTTTCATTTTCCCTGGACCACCAGGGCCCTATTGGTCAATAGCAATTGCAATTCCCTGCACTGTTTCAATTACAATTAGCATGGAGGCCCAGCGGCTGATTTATGGCCTTGTTTTCCTTCCCGTGCTCTCACCCGTGCATTAATCACCCCCACGCCGGGCTGTGTGATCCTCACTTCATCTACCTGCCACGGCAGCCGCCCTGCTGTGCATTCCTGGATCCCCTTCTCCTCCTCCTTTTCTCCCTTACTCCCGTCCTCTTTCCCTCTAACCACGGGAAACAGTGGGTCTCCTTAACTCGCACTTAATACAGACCAGGGAGCAGGGCTACACTCAACTCAGTGCCGGGGCATCTGATTGGCACTCATTTGTTATGTGTAATAAGCAGATGTTCCCAGGGAAGAAGACATGAAAAGTTGTGGTTTCCTTCGGGAACATCAAAATGAACTCAGTACAGTATAATTGGATTTCTTGAATTTAATCCTGAGGAATGCAGAATTTAAAAATGTCCTCAGTCTTTGCAAACACACATGCAGAACACAGGCCTATAAAATTACATATATCAAATCCCATGATATCATCTGACTTATGCTCATGGTAAATAATGACAGGATATACATGCCCATTACATATGGATCATGTGTTGCAGCTCTGAACTCTGGTTTGGAAGTTTTCTCTCTTGACTGGGAAGTAACGGTATAACCGTCAGAAACTCTCATCCGTCAGTTGACATTTGGTTACCATCAGGCTGCGATTAACAGGCCTATTTTGGATAGTCTGGAAACTGTTTGGGACAGAGCAGTGTCTCTCCACTCCTCCTGTGCTGTGTCGGAGGCTGAGTCATCCGGGGCCAGACGTTTCCACTGGGACAATGTACCAATCCCTGGTGGCCACACTCAGACTTGTTTATACGGCCCCGTCCGCGGCCCCGTGGATCTGGCAGCAGCTCGCTTGCTTCCAACCTCTGTCCACTTCCCTGTTCCTTCACCCCTTTGACGTTGTACCTCAAATGCTTGGTGTGTGTTTGTGTGGGTCGGGTCGGGTTGAGGGGGGGGTTGTTAGTGACCAAGGCAGTGGTGCCTCTGTGGATTCAGAGGGCCAATAAAAACACAAGGCAGTAGGCTGCTCTGGACAGACTAAACATCTGTGCAGACAACATCCTGAGTGGAGCTTCTCTGAGGGGTGGGTGGTGTGCAAGCATGTGCATCTGCATGTACCTGTCTAAAAACGGATCTCCTCTCTTCCAGAAAAATGGAAGGAAACTTTTCTTGAGACCAGTTAGGTTTGATTCTGATCCAGACCCAGATTGGCTGGCAAACTGTGGTATCACTGACTGTTGAATTTTTAGGGTTTTTATCACTTTATTTATTGCATTCATGCCATGTCAGCAGAATGGGCCTACCATTATTCTGATTTGGGAACTTTCACACATTGCCCCTTAGTCACTCCAGGTAAATGGCAGTAAAGCCTAAATTAGCCATCTTTGTCATGTCATACATACTATATTTATATAGTATATAGTACTTACTAAGCAAATGAAACAAAATTCAGACACTGTATAGCTCCTTTTTAATTTGTTTAGTTGTAATCATGGTAGAACTACATTCTATTTCGATCTAAATTCCAGTTATTGCTGCATGGGAGATATTCTAGCTATCAGGCAACTTGGACTCACAACCAGAAAGCTGATGTGAATGGTTTTCCCAACCTGGCTATAAACAAGGTCAGTTATAAATTTTCAAAGTGATTGTTACTTCATCCCAATTTAAGTAAATGGGAAAACTTTCTGGGCTTATGCTCTGAGTTTAGCATTCAGTTAATTTGGTGGCGTCTTTGAGTCCGGTATCCAGCTCTTCAAATACCAGATGCGATCAGAAAGCTCTAAGACTGCACCTATAGCACTCAAAAACTGTACCTGACTGTTGTGTAGCGATACACCACTCCCAGCACTCTTGTCTCACTTGGAACGCTCCTTGGAAGTCCTGTTCTTTAAGTGCATCAAGCAGTACCTGTGACTTGATTTGGATCTCCTCCACTATGTCAAAGGAAGGAACCAATTCTAGTGAGTAGGTTGGGTGGGGAGTGATGTTTGTGTTGGTGTGGCCAAAAAACCTGCATGTAAAAATGTGCTGTGAGCGAGCATGTTGTTATGATACAGTATCCGATTGCCATTACACCACAGTTCAGGTCGTTTGCACCAAATATCCTCCCTCAGATGCCTCAGAGCGGTGCAGTAGAACTCAGCGTTGACAGTCTGACCCCAGGGGACAAATTCACTGTGCAAATGTCAAATGCTCTTGGTCAAGCTCATGCCCCGATGTGCCTTCTTTGGTCTTGGACACTGCACGTTCTACCACTGCAAAGACTGCTGTTTGGTCTCTGGGTTGCAGCGGTAGTCCCAACTCTTGTCACTCATGATAACTCTCGACGTGAGAGTTAGGTCATCCAACTTCTGCTGCTTCTGCTTCCATGGTGCATTTGCAAAACACGCTAGCAAGTGGTCACAAAAACGTGTGTAACACAGGTCCAGATGTTGATTGCGCTACATGATGTTTCGTACTGACTCACGGAAGTTATTGCTTGCACCTGCTGCATGTGCATTATCATGCCCCGCTCCATTTGTTTGTGACAAGAGTGGTCTCAGAAGTTTTTGATTGCACCTTGTACATCCATGTCATTTGTTTATCCAGTTGAGGACCTGATTTATAGTTAATTATTATTAATAATGTTTTTTCTAGCTGAGTAATAAGTAATTGCAAAGCATAAATAGAACGTTTCAGGTGGCTGGGTTCCTCTGTCACTGTAGCCTGTTTTGACCCCCTCTAACCTCTGACCAGCAGATTGAGGCCGAGAACCATTTCTTAACGAGTCACTTACTCATATTAAATCTTGAGTATTAAATGTTTGTGTGTTTAATGGCCATCAAGCCTTCAGTCATTAATAAATGATTGTTGACCCAGATTTTCTGTGGCTTCTTCTGGAGGTGTGGAGACCAAAGTTAACAACAAGCTACCTTTAAAAGACAAAGCTTTAAAGAGTGCACCAGTTTTTCTCAGTACACTTGTGCACAATTTTTCAACATACTTGGCAGGCAGGTTCATCTTGGAGGACTTGCCACAGTTCTTCTGTGGATTTAGTCTGTCTCAGTGTCTTCTGTCTCCTCATGTAATCCCAGACTGACTCGATGATGTTAAGATCAGGGCTCTGTGGGGGCCAAACCATCTGTTGCAGGACTCCTTGTTCTTGTTGTGTCTGTAGTTCTTTACGACTCTTGGCTGTGTGTTTGGGGTCATTGTCATGCTACAGACTGAATTTGGGACCGATCAGGAACCTCCCTTATGGGTCAGCATAATGGATAAGAATCTAAACATCAGAAGTGTCTAAAACTTTGCACATTTATTTAGTAACATAACTAAATTTCAATAGACTGCAACTTTTGACTCAAATATTTGGGACTTTGCTTCTTGTCATATCTGCTTGTAAAGCTAGGTTATTTATTAATTTCAGTGATTCTGTGGTTCTGAAATCTTAAAACTGTATCCATAAAAATGAATTTAGTTACTTCACTGTAGACCATAAAGTGCAACTGAAAGACCTAGTCTGGTAGGTCTTATTTTGGTCAGTGGGTTTTCTGACACACAAGTGCATATTACTTATGTGTATACTGCTGATGTGAGCCATCCCCAATAAAGTTTACTGTACTTTATAATTGTACACATTGTAAAGTCGTTGTCATATGCCACAAAAGAACATAAATGTCACTGTTCAAAAGCAAAACATGTCTCGCAACCCCTGAAATACAGAAATAAACTAAGCTCTGGAAAATTGTGAATGTTACTGGTTTTGAGACAAGTGTGTTTGTTTTTATGCAGGGATTGTTCCAGCTACTGTTTGGGGCGGTCTATGAAGAAAATAACAGACACAAGGGCTATAACACATTGGAAGCAGTGCATCATACAAGTGGTGAGTGTTTATCCTCTCATTTTTGGGCCTGACCCAAGCAAAAGTTTACTTAAACATTGTTCATCCAGTCGCATCAGGCTGTTTGACTTAGAATTTATTTTTCGGATTCCATCTTGACTTTTCAGGCCCTGTATAATTTGAATACAATTAACTGGACCTGTAAAGAAGTCTATTATTGACCATACAAGTATATATTTTTCTAAAATAGTACCGACCTTTCTAAACAGTTTTCCACGTGTGGTATGTTTTCGTCCCGTGACGTGGTGTTTTCACCTGACCTCCACGTGACCTGAGCAGCCTCTTTTGTTTAACACCTGGATGCTGAGTGAGGAGGTTCAGCCAGTGTCTCCCCTTTCCACACAGGAAGTTAGGATTCCCTGTCTACAAACAACACAGGAATCTGTAGGATAAGCAGAGAAGAGAGGGAGGCAGAGTTAAAACCCAGTCCTCAAACAACACAGGAAGCTGTCGGAGAGGAGAAATTGAGAGAGAGAGAGAGGGAGAGAGAAATGAATGTTGCTTCTCCAGCTTTTGAAGTATTTATGAGGATCTTCCACTAAGAATGAACTTCCCTCTCGCAGACTTGAGAGTCAGCCTAGGTAGAACTTATCTTACCCACTGAACCTGTAAGGTATTCATATTTTGATAACATTAGGGACAGTGAAAAATCGACAAGTAAAATGAGTGTGGAAGTTTTTCTCAGAGTCAGGGCATCCTGGTCAGGGTGGGCAAATACACTCTAATATTGCACTGATCAAACAAAACTACTCCTCCCAGTATGATATTACATTTGTATTATATTATATTTGTATTTTGCTCATATGTCTATCAAACAAATACCCATCCAATCAAATAAACCCTGTATTTGTCTTTAGCTTTTAATTGATTTATCACAACATTTGCCAGTTTCCTTCCCTGCCTCTCACACCTACATATTCTCATTCACAAACACATGAACATGGAGACAAGCATCAGTGCATGCACATGTGTACACGTGCGCACACACACACACACACATTTACACACACACAGAAAAAGCTATCCTGAGAGGGAGTGCTGTATTGGGTTTTCTTCAGGAAGTGCGGCTCCTCCAAAGCTCTGGTCAGATGAAAGGCGAAGAGCTGCATCGATCGGCCCAGAGCGGGGGGTGGTAGAGCGAGTGGTGTGTGTGTGTGTGTGTGTGTGTGTGTGTGTGTGTGTGTGTGTGTGTGTGTAGGGGTTGGTGGGGGGCAGAGCCTGTGGTGTGTCTGCCTGATACAGGGCTGCCAGCCAGGCGAGGAGCAAAAGGCCAGAGGGGTACAGGGGGCAGAGAGAGGGGGGCAGCGAGTTGTCGCTGTGGCCTCGTGGCTCCACCGTAACCCCCTGGCCCCTCAGTGGAGAATGTAGCACACACACACACACACATTCATGCACACACAGCACCAGTACCAGTCTGCTGTTGTTGATGAGAGCTGTCAGAGAATGAAACAACATGGCTACGAATGAGAGATGAAACATTTTTCATCCAGTTATCTTGTGTTACTTTTCGGCCTGAGTGTCATTTGAAATTTTTCAATTCTAGCACAGATGTAACACTTTGTCTGGTATTTCCTTACTATGAGAAATTTAAACATGATTTTCTATAGAACCCTTTTTTTCTTTTGACAAATGATGCTAAATGCTGTCTGAACACAAGCATCTGTATATGAACCTTGCTTAAATAAAATAGCCCAACATTACCAGAATTATTATTTAAATCAGAAGTTAAATGTTTAAAGAAAGTAAACAATATTATGAATTTGACCACGTGCTTAATGCCAGTTTTCGGTACTTCAGTTTTCAACACTGTGCTATGGACACATTTCGGGCTGTACCAAAGAAGCAATGAGAGTAAACTCCCATGCTTAGTTACTTGTAAACAGTCAGAGCATTTGCTTCAGTATGATGTTTAATATTTTCTGACAGCTGAACATGATGTCAGTAGTCTAATCATAATTACTTAATCACTAAAAGTCAAGTAGAATGACAACTAAAAACATTTTGACTTTTGAATAGAAGTAAAATAGTTTCTTACAAAAATAACTTCCCTTTAGTTATTTTTAGACTTTCAGGAAACACTTGTTTACATTCTCCAAGTCCTCAACCATAAATTTCAGGTAATTTGATTTGATACCATCCTTTTTAACTTATAAACAAAGCTAAACTCAGCACTGCAAATGTGAGATGTCCTTCCTCTCTGTACTCTTACGTCAAAAAATAAACAAGGTTCCTCATGAAAATACTTGAAGGCAAAAATACAGTTTTATGAAAGTAGCTGACACTGAAAGTCTGCACAAGTACAGAACATTAAACTGTGAATAGTCACTCCTCCTCTAGGCATTAGATAGTATTGCCATGGGCACACTATAAATGAAAACCATTTTCTGGATGGGCTGTTCAAATAAATAAAAGTTAAACAGTTGACAGACCATTATTTTACGTCTCAGAATCATGTAATGTGAGCAGCTACTGGCTCATACTGCAGCAGTGAAGTCTCGTCCCACTGCTCCAGCTGCATCTTTCTACCGGAAACAATCCATGTCAAACAAAATGCACTCTTTGGGAATCCTTCAGAGGCTGAGGTTGGTTTGACCTGCGAATACATAAGTTTGTGTTTTGCACTTAATGGAAAGATCTAGAAATGCACAAATAGTTGACTGTGGCACATATAAATTCTCCCTCAGCGTCTTATCAGATTCATTTGAGCCAACACAGGACCATATGTGGACTTGGGCTGGGTGTGCTCGACCCTCTGTGCTTTGTGCCCCGGGGGAGAGATCGGCCAGGGCGGCTCGCTAATTGAAATGTGTTGGCGACTCATCGACGTCTCGGCTCCAGTTTCAGGGCTATTTCGAACCGCAGTGCTGATTGCTGGTTTCACATCACACAGGGAAAAAAAATCAATAGTAGCTGGGAGAGCTAGGGTTTATTCTTTGCAAGCAGACGTTAATGCTTTGCAGAGGAGGGCTTGATATTTATCATTTGTCATTTTGTCTCTGCAGATCAGCTTGAACTGTAGAATATATCCAAATTGCTGAGAGTGATAGCTGACACTGCCTGTGAAGAGTTTCCAAAAAAATAATGCGGTTTGAACGTCCTGATCCTCAACAGTGTTCACAGTGCTGGCCAGGCCAAGTAATTATTTGACTTTTTCAATTTCTCTCAAAATCTTTTTTTTCTCGTGTCTCTTTTTCAGTGTTTTCAACACAGAGAGAAAAACTCTTGACCTCTTGTAAGCACCAAAGGGGCCTTGTGGCTCGTGATTTACAAGGACTTTGCTTGTGCTTTCAGCACTGCACAATTCAGTGAGCCGACTCTATCGCTATCTTCCAAAGACATCAGTTTGCCTGTAGTCTGTGGCTACTAACACTTTGTAATGCAGTCATACTTTGGACATAATTTCAAGTATTAAGTTTGGTACACAGTGTGTCCACTTTGGTCGACCACTAAACTTTATATAATCTATCAAACATTCAACAGTCAAGTCCTTGCAACGCATTTAACTTAATAACCTCACAGCAACGTCTGTCTTTGTAGTGGTGGCCATTGTTTTGATCTTTTGTTGGATTCCAGGCGCCTAATTTGGTATTAAATTATGGTCATATATGGCACTGCTCATATCAATGAGTTCTGTTCTTATTGCATTGTTTGAAATCACTAAGTCGAATCTCTTGAAGGCTAATGTAGCCCACTATCTGGGCTTTGGCTGTTGGCGCTGCTACCCTTCAAACACAGAGTGAGGCCTTTGAAAAATGGATTGCGGAAGAGATAAGAAATAATTTATGTTCCTATCACTGCCTCGCACAAATATGGTGGGGAATACTGTGCCAATAACTCCCACAAACTCAGAGAGGCACGCTATCTTTTACTGCACAAATTATTAACGGCGCTGGGGAGGAAGGGGAGACGCTGTGCATTTTTTTGCTAGATAGACCTGGCTCATTGCTCGTTGAAGCTTTGAGTTCACCACAGAGCTTTATAATCAAAGATAAGGAACCCTGAAATGCAAAATATGTTTAAATACAAACACTGACAAAAAGAAAAGATTTTTTTAATTTTAAAATTTCCATCCTCATCATGATGAGTTAAAGTTTCATTTAGACATTTAGAAAATGATAGCCTGTGAAATCGTTATTTTCTATGCTTGTGTGTGTGTGTGTGTGCTGTCTATGTGCTGTGTGTTTGTGTGTGAAGAGGGAATAGAGGGAGGAGGGGAGGGAGTCCAAAGGGGAGTGTTGAGGGAGGATACTCGGGGTCGGGTGTCCGCTCGCCTCTGTCGGCTGGCGTTGACAGCTACAGACGCTGGTCTAAAATGAGAATCCTCTTGGGCCGCCTGCCTGCCCATCCAGCAAGAAAATAAATCCCATGTGGAAGAGCCGCTGTGTGGGATCACAGACAGCCGCCTGACCCCCCAGATCCGCTGGGGGAGGCCAAGGGCGCCGGCACGACAGCATAAAACCCCCCTCAGCCCCCTCCAGGGTCTAATGTTACTCTGCCTGCTTGCCAACTCTGAAATTTTGGAGTTGCAGTGCTGTGCTGGTCCCATACTTGTTCAGTTTTAAAACAGTTTTTGGGGAATTTCTGGACGAGAGTTTGGGTGAAGATTTAGCTTAAGGCCTAGGTTATACCATAAAAATAGCATAGAGGTCTCTCCGTGCTTACAGGGCCGTACACTGTTAAAAAATGTTTTGAAACCTAAAACGAAGGGGGAAATTTAACTTAAACCTTATTGCAAAGGGGCCTGGTGTTCAGAGACTGTACACAGTGGCCAAAAACACCGCCTGGTGAGCAATTAGAGACACACACTGAGAATGAAAAGTTTTGAAATATGATGTGGTGTTTAGCACTACCACCAGATGGAGGGTATTGAAATGCCAAATTTAGCGCTTTCCAAAGACTCTTGTCAGAGATTCAGCACTCTGATCCACCATTTTCCCCCTCTAATGTGTGCTGTTTCTCCGTGTCTGCTAACATAGCACACTCAAAGCCCAGAGACTGTATCCCCTGAAACATTTTCTGATATTAAATTCCTCAAATTCCAGCTTAGGGGAGCTAAACTCCCTCCAGGACCCCTGAGAAGTTTTGTGTCTAGATAAAATGAGAGTGAGTCAGCAAAGGTAAGCACAGTTTTAAAGGAGCAAATAGAGTTAATGAGTATTAACAGCTACAACAGAAGGTTGACCTGAAGCAAGAGGTGTTGTCTAGCTTGTTCTACTCTGCTTTTATCAAATGGCACAGAAATGATAGGTGGTAAAAAAAAAAAAAAAAAAGCACAGGAGGATGAAATATAGCACTATGAATTAGAATACATTTTATTTCCAGTTTAATGTGTAAGTTAGTAATGTGACATTTCACCATGGCCAAGATACTATTCATATTACTGATTCAGTCATCTCAGCCCAGTATCTCTAGGGATTACATCAATTTTGCCAACATAGGAAGTTGTTTGCCCTTTATGTAGTGAGGTTAAAGTAAGAGTGAGGTGATGAGGGCGGTGGATGATGAGTCTGTGCTTTAACCAGAGTTTATTTTCCATAACTGCGATCTTTCCCCAACATCAATCATACTGTAGTTGCCAAATCAAGATAGAACAAAATACAGAGTTTTGCTGAATCAGACAATATCTTGTAATTCCTGTACATATGAATCTAAGGGGTCAATTCATCCAAAGTACAAAAAACTAATTTTCTCACCTCCCGCTACTTGATAATCTGCAGGCGTCACCATCCAACCATTTACATTCAAACAAGGTCTGATAACAAAGAAACCAGTGAAACCTTAAGGATAGAGATGTTGTCTGACTTTTTAGATGTGATTTTTCAATGCTATTAGCACCACAAATTAAATCCAATTGCTCACTTCCATTGTTTTGGGGTGGTGGTAGGAAATTCCTCAAAGCCTGGTCAGGTTTTAAAACCAAATCTATCTGCATGGTTAGGTACCACTGGAGGTAAGTGAGAAAATATATACATATATTTTTTAATTTGGGGTGAACTATCCCTTTAAGCTTTGATTTTAAATTGAGAATCAGTGTCACAGAGCAGGTCACCAACTGCAGAAAACATGTAGGGATGTTTACCAGGCTTCTGAAAAGTCTTATTTTACACAAGTTTACAGAAGCAGAACTCGTGGGTTAAATTTACACCAACTGTCTTTGGCTAAACACCTCAAGCAAAACTTAGGTTTGTTTCCTTTACTTGAACTTCGCCCGGCGTCTTCATCGTCTCTTAAATTTCTGTGGGGAAATTGGACAAGACATACTGCGTACGCTTTCTGAAGAAATTCATACTCCGCTTTAAATAGTTAATTACTCTCGCCGTGTCTCCGGCGGTGTCTGGATGTGGATGGAGGGAGGATGGGGGAGTTGGGGGGGAGGAGAAGGAGACGCTTCTGTCTGTCTTCCTTTCTTTTTTTCCAGTAGGGGCAGGCCTATATATTTTGCAGCTCATGTCTGAAAGGCTGGCTCCAAGCGCTAGGGGTGGGCTCTCGCTCTCTGATGGTTTTCCAGTGAGTATTTGTCAGGTCAGACTGTGCACCGCCCGGCGGTCTCCGCTCCTCTCCCCGGGTTATTTATTACCTCTCTCCCCCGCCGGCAGCGCTGCGGCTCCGGGGCTGCTGCCAACAACGGCGCAGAGGCGGGGGCCGCGTTAGGGGGGTTCCCGTCGGACGATGAGAGGAAGGAATGGACATGAAATGCACTTTAAGGAAGGGCAGAATTTGTCTCTCATTACATGGCAGTAACCGTCCTCGTCATTTTCAGTAAACATCCTCTGTGGTTTGCAAACTGAGGACTAATCTCGCTAAGCCCAGGAGGGAACTGGTTTATATAAACTAGTGAAACGTGGAGCCAGAAATCTCAAACTAACACATTACCTCATACTATCACCATCAGTGCTCTAATAATCAGTTGATAAATTCTTGATTAATCAGTGAAGTCACTTATCAATGAACATGTCCAGTTTTTCAAGCGGAAGGATTTGCTGCTCTTCTCTCTTTAATATCATTGGACATTAAATATGTTTGATCTAAACAATTTGACTTTTGACTGACATTTCATGAGCTAAAGATTTAGTAGATATAATAATTTATAGATTAATCAGTTATGAAATTAATCATCAGTCACCACAGTTTATCACCATGGTTTGTCCATGATACTGTTGATTCATAATACAACCAATCATGCATGTCCTCAATCATGTATTATTTTTATTCACTGCATCAATCATTTTCAGTCTGACTGGGTTCTATAAACAGTTGTAGTAACCCTGAGTGTATGTAGACAGCATTAAGACGTATAGATTTTTCCAGCAATATGATTATTAGGGGGAATGTATCACGATATTGGTGCCAGTGTAACATATCTGTATGACATAACAGCGGTGACCTTGGTAAGACGTTAGAGGGGACCAAGTCGTGATATATCTCAGTTTGAATTATATCGTCCACCTTAGCAGAAAAAAATCCATCTTAAAATGTGACCCTATTCACTTTTGTTCCTCTGTGGTAGATCAGTTTTCTCTTTTAACACCAGTGGGTTGAAAGTGTTGATGGTTTTGGTGTCAGAGCCTGAGAATATTGGGTTTTGCGTTGAAGACTCACCAGATTAATCACACATTGAACCAACATTCAGTAATAGAGAGAGAGGAACTGTAAGGGGAGGAGATACCAGTGTGGTTTTTAGTAACAGGATTGCCTTATTGTCACTTGACTGGAATAAGTCATTCTGCTACGTCTGTCACTCCTCCTCTTCTGTGTTTGAAACCAGCAGCTGAATGCAGATAGGTTACTTCTGTGGAATTTGAGAGACTTCCTGGGAAACAAAGGAGATCACGTAGTGAAGAAAAGTAAACTATGTCAACAGCATAATAAAATAAAAAGCACTTAACATGTCAGATTATCAGAGAATGAGGTGCACTTTTTCTTATAGGATCAGTTTTGCTATGAAATCTAAAGTCATACATATTCTGTTAAAAAGTTAACATCATATTAGTCATCAGTTAATGTTTAACTGAAGGCATGGACTAGAAAAAAAAAACTTAAAAACAGAAGTAACTGGTTACTGATCTGCTTACTGTAACATGCTGTAAATATGTGCTGATATTGGGATTTCCTAATTCAGTGTAAATTCATGGGGTGTAAGAGCAGGTGTGGGTTTTCCTGTGACATGTTTTTTTGTAGTTACACAGGACTCTTGTACACAGCAGTGAAAGAAATAAGAAGGTTATGTGAGGTAGAAAGGTTAAATGAGGTTTCCCCATCACATTGAATTTTTTTTTATGAAAAAGACACAAGGGCTGATGGAAAAATCGACTCAGTTAACACGAACCAATTTTTAAAGATGTGAAAGCTGAAGTGTCGTCACTGCTCGAGTTTGGGGAACCCCTCCGTGATGAGCCACCGAGAGTGAGTCACGATCAGGGACAGGACAGTGGGCGTAGGAGTGGGCATGGGTGTCCCCTTTATGACTAGTTTCATCAGGGCTCTCCCAATGGTGCAACCTCCAGCACCCACGCACGCATCAACAAGGTTTCCATTGAGACATTTCGATGTGGTGCGGCCCGGTTTGATAAAGACGCAATCAAAGGGCTTCTCATCTGAAATGCAGTGTTCCACTTCCTAGAAACGGCTTTGTAAACACACGCCATAAATGTCAGCAGCTCATGATTTATATCAGTGGTATTGTTCAGTGTACTCACCAACATGTGGGAAGTGACATTATTGTTTGGGTGAAAAATATTGCCTTTCGATTTCATTTTTCAGGCTGTGTTCGCTGTAAAGGTAACGGGGTGGCTTTTGGATAGAAGTGATGTCAGGTTACTTGTTTGTTTTTTTTTTCCTCTTTGGCTGTGACTTTAAAATCTGCTTTTGTCTCTTTCTGATCCACAAACCCACTATTTCATTTCCCGTCCGTTCAGACATCACAGCAGCTCCAAAGGGAAAAATGTCAATCTACGGTCCGTCGTCATCCTCGGTGACGTAGCTGGCACGTGTGTGTTTTTTTGTAAACGTCTGCCGTGTGTTTGCCTGCCTGGTTCTTGGCTGTAGGCATAATACCAGTTCTGGCCAGGCTGTGGTCTCTGGCCTTCCCGTGCACCGCTTCCGCCTGCGGTGTGGTGTGCCTCCTTCCTGTGTGTGTCAGAGGCAGTTTGGCCTGATTTATAGGCCCCTGACACACAGCGCTTTGGACCCCACCTCTGCTGCTGGAATGGCTATTCCATGTGTTGGTGGTGGATCCACCTGGGTGGTTCTCCACTGATGGGGGTCAGATGTGGTCCTGCTCACGAGCTCCAGGAGCTCAAGGGAACATGCCCTGCAGACAGTGTGGAGAGAAAGTGCTTTCAGAGAATGTGGTTCCATGCTCAGGAGGTTTTCACTCCAGTTAAAGCAACAAACTTGCAGCATTCATTACACATATCATCTACTTTTTAAAATTTTCTGTACCTGTACGTGCTTATAATCCAAAATTCAGATAAGATAGATCAAGGTTACGTTTGTTAGTGTAAAAGTTCAACATAAATTAACTTTAATAAACATTGCTTTTAGCCTAAAACAGCTTGTTGACCCAAAAAAGCACATTGATTGAGATGAAATTGTGGATCATAGTTAATTAAGACAAACTTATCATATAAAATTAACTTTGTTTATAGGGTTCATGCGGGTCGCAAGTGTCAAAAACCCATATTCAGCAACCCACCATTTTGCCACTTCAAAGTCAAACATCTCTCCATTTTGTAAAATGTGAGAAATGAACATACAACATCACACCTTCTGCTGCTGTAGTTTTTGTAATCACATAGTAAGATAAACGCCGCTTGCACCTGTATTATCAACTGGTTTTACAGAGCTCCTCTGTTTTTCTGAAGTTGTCTGAAGTTCAGCCATAACTTTATGTAAAACTTTTTGATGAGGAGTGTAACACTGACAGCTCTGCACACACATTCAAGCGGTTTTAGCTGTGTCTCATGTACGACACTGTAGCAGGTGAGAAGTGTAACGGGGCGTTAGTGGGGCAAAGTGGAGTCACTGTAGGTGGAGTATAACAAATAGATGGTTGAATTTAGACACATGCAGGAGGAGAACATAACACAGCCAGTGTGTGGACATGTGGCTGATGTCATGGGTAGACCTGGTGGCCTGGGACATGTGCAGTCCAGGATGGGCCTTTGTGAATGTCTGATTTAAGGCTGTTTTATTATTGATTATAATATATTATTGATTAATGGGTGATTAAGTCATTGTTTTTGGGGAACTGTTGGCCTGAAAGGTGAAATGTCTAACCTAATTTATGGCTGGTGTTACCTGGCTTTAAAGTAATCACAGGTTATCATCTTTATAGGAGGAACTTTACATAAGAGGAAACTGGTGAAAGCCTGATTCAAGGAACGTGCTGTACTTTAGAATACTCCGAAAATCAGTGTATGGTCTTTACAAATCATGAATACTGAAAAAAAACTAGCTGTCACGAGTTTTAACTTCAGTTGCATGGGTGGAAATGACGGTTCACTTCCTCACTAATGACGGTTCCTCCATTTTTACCGCCGAAAGCGCCGTCCCTCGCGGTCCCCCCTCCTCTCTGTGGCTCCCGCCGAGCCTCCGCTGTTTAAATGGGCCAAGTTGAGAAGCGGCGGAGAGTGCAAATCTTGTTTGGTCTGGGTCTGTGAACTTCAGCGTGACTTCAACGACGTACACAGGGGTTAAAAACAACTCTTTCCAAAACTTTCAACTGTATTAATGTTGCGCAAATACTACTCAGGGATCTCAAACCTGATGTGCTTGGCTTATGTTTCTGATTAACGCCATATGCCACATTAGTTTAATTAGCCCAACAGGCGGAATGTCCTGTTATCAGTTTCTTTTTTAATGTCTTTATTGGCTGTGAAATTGTATATCGGCCACATGTAAACTCTCTATAACTGAGTGGATGTGCGTTGTTTTTTTTTTTTAGATCGCACAGCAGGCTCAAAAATTTGCCTCTACTCAGTGAATATTTAAAAAAAATACTTCTAATTTCCCTAAAGGCAAAGAAATAATATTCACGACTGCGACTGGTAATGATCACCGTAGGTAACACAATGTCCGGGGCTCAGGGCTACCCAGCATGTCAGGTATTAACAGAGCGAGTGTGATTAAATGTGGGAGGTAGGATCTGTGAGGCTGGCGGAGAGCGCTGCTGCCGCTGCGAGCTGGAAACTACTGAATGGGAATCTATCCGGCAACTTCAACAGACCGCTGTCTCACGGCGACACGGGGGCTCTGCGTAAAACCAAGCGGCGCGTCTCCAAGTCTGGGTCAGCCCAACTCACAGACGGAGAGGACGCTCAAGTTGGATCGGGCGAGCAGCTTTTCACTTGTTATCGGCGCTCGGCTCCTACTAACATGCCTGCCATCAAAAAGGAGAGGCTGGATGGAGACGACATGGCATTGACTGCGTTCAACCAGTCCGAATACCTGGCCCCTTTAAATGCCACCGCTATCCCCGTGGTGACCCCGCATCCGCCGCCCTACGACCACATTTTCGCCCATCACCGCGCGTACTTGGGGCTCCACGACTCGGCGCTGCATCACCAGCATCTCCACCATCACACGGACGACTTAATGCTGGAGAGGTTCTCCTCCATCCCCGACTTTCAGCCCTTCTTCGATAACGGCGAGCCGTGCATCGAGGTGGAGTGCGGGGAAAACAAGGCTTTGCTTTATATCAATAAACTGTGTCAAGGCAGTAAGGGACCTTCGATTAAATACAGGGGTGAGTGGCTCACCCCCAACGAGTTCCAGTTTGTCAGTGGACGAGAGACTGCCAAAGATTGGAAACGGAGTATTAGACACAAAGGTAAGAACAGCACTTCACTGTCCTCACGGTTCGTGGGCAGAGAGGGGGACACCTCGCTGTTAATTAAACACTTTTTCCCAGACGGCGCTTATTCAGGGTACAAACTTGGGTCTCGTGGTTCGGTGCTGTGTTTTGGAGTGAAAGGGTTACAGCAGTCAGTGCGTAAGGAGACAGATGAGAAAAGGGCGCATATCCTCCACATACACTCCGAGGCTTTGACGCGGAGTTTGGGCTGCGATCATACACCAGACCCGGGGCATCTGGAGTAGACTGCACCGGAACTGAGGTGAAAAGTTAGACATAGATAATTCATTGTGTGACAGCTGAAATAGTTTTTTTCCCTCCTCATTATGGGATGAATCGTGCCGTTTTGTGTAGCTGCACTTGTGCATGGGTGTTGACAATTTTACGCATTGTGTGTTGGATTTGAGAGGTGTTTTGAATATTAGCGTTTTGTTTGCCCATTAAACACCAAAGTAGGTGTTTAATGCGATCATTCGGCAACTAATTAAAAATTTCAACCGGCCGTTATCATCCACAGACGGATTTTGTTGGTGTTTGTGAGAATTCTCGGCAAAACAGCACTGACAGCATCAGTATACTGATATTGTTCCGGTATTTCTTATGTTGACATTTATTGCAGTATTTTCATGCGATAATTACGCGCGCACCCTCTCACCACACACTCACGCACACACAAGTTTACTCAGGCAGAGCTGACACGAGTTAAGATGTGTGTATGTGTGGGGGGGAGGGTGTCGCCCCCAAGTCAGAAATGATAGCCTAATAGTTTAATATACCGATTCTTATAGACAGATAACAGTAGGCTGCTGTCTCTCTGCCTCACCACACTGGACTATGGGTAGAGGTAAAGTTCAGGGCAAAAATGTAGAGAGGAGAATTCAAGTTTGTCTGCAGGTACTGACTCCTCCAGTTATATACTGTGTTTATTGGATAATTTCAAAAAAGAAAAAAAGATTTGTCTTAATCTCCCGAGATGATGGGTTGAAGAAACAGGCCATTCCTGTTTAATAATACCTTATCACATGCTGTGTCATGGATGAGATGAGTTTACTGGCTGGAGAACATGGTTGGTACACATTCCCTGAAAATCTCTTTGTTTTCTTTTCCAGGGAAAAGTCTCAAGACTCTCATGTCCAAAGGAATCTTACAGGTGCACCCTCCAATCTGTGACTGTCCTGGTTGCCGAATTTCATCTCCAGTGGTAAGAATATTACATATTATCAAGATCTTCTGCAGTGCTGGTGTTACTGCTGTATTCCTCTTTCCTGTACTTGTTGTGTTAGTGTGATAACTAAGAGAAGCTACTTAGGAAATATAGTTTTTATTTGACTTGAGGACAACTTCTCTGCAGTGGATATGTAGGGTTAAGATGCTGGGTCATTGACTCTGGTGGTCAAGAGTTCTAACTAGTAAAGATTGTAACTTGTTAAGGAGCACAATACAGACAGACAGAGCCGCAAGATAAACCTCAGTATCGTATTTGTGACTAGATACAGTCTGGTATTTGCTGTCATAAAGCCCTAAATGAGTATTTTATAGTCAAGCAGAATTAATGTTTTTTTTCTCAGTTAAATTAATGATGAATGGGTTGTACCTACTTGGCTGTTAAATCAAGTAAAGTCAGTTATTTTTGTGAAAAAAAATCACAAATGAGAAATTTCTCTCAAAAGGGAAAATCTACACAGACCCTCATTATTAATGTTTTTAATTTGTTTTTTCCTCAGAGACCATGTCACTATTCTGTAATTTAGATTTATTTTAGCCTTTGTGAAAACAGGATATTTCATTGTGATATTGGTGTTGTGTCACCCAGCTCTACATGCATGAAACAGTGAGTGTGTCTGTATGAGAGTATATTGGAGCATTGTCTGTCTTTGTAACCTTGATGGTGAAGACCCTACAGGCACACATGTCAACTTTGATGGTAATTTTTCTCAGCATGAATAGCAAATCCACTTTCAGCCTTTCACAGACGCAGAGTATCAAACAGCCTTTTTATTCAGAGCCATTGAGCTGTCCAGCACGGCTGCTTGACGTGAGGTGTCGTTGGTCAGGCTCCTCTTGTCCCATTGAATCAGTTTCCTCACCTGGCTGTTGAACTTTTGTTTGCCTCGCGCCTCCCTCAGGGCTCGGCCAGGGGCATGATGCCAAAACCTCGAGGCCTTGCAGGTGTGTCACGATTATGGCATCACTGCTCTGTGTCTGTGTGTTTGTCTGTGTGTTTGTGTCAGCTTTGAGCAAGCACACTGCCGGCTCACCGTCGCCAAATCTGTTCACACAGGTGCGGCGGGTTGTGTGTGTGTGTGTGTGTGTTTTTATCACCACGAAGCGCATCTGTCGTCGCTCCCAAGCACTAATCTTGAGGGAAGGGTGTAAGAGGCTTAGCGAGCTACTGAGCGTGGCTACTGCTGATTATTGTGTGCGAGGCACGCAAGGCAAAGGCGGTTTAGATAAGCCGGAGGTGTTTGAGTGATACAGGTAAACTGGTGACATTTTTCACAGCCAAGAATGAAGACCTGTACCCTAACACATAGGGTTCAGCCAAAACGAATTACCTGAGGGAGGATGGGGGCAGTGAAAACAGATAGTAGAAATGCTCATGTCTTTTTTTTTTTTACTGAAGGATTTGAGAATCTGAGCATGTTTGCTTATGTTTAGGCTCATTACAGATATCAGAGTGATTGGCTTTTGGCTTGCAAGGGCTTGTACAGTTCCACTTCAATTATAGCTGTGACGGAGTAAAACTTTGTTATTGACGTAAGCAGGGATATGAGAGCCTTAAGGTTGTTGTTGTAGCCTTTTCTCCTTCTCTCTCTCCCTCTCTTCCTTTCCTTGTCTGGTGGTGAAGCCTGAAGTCTAACCCACCAAGTGAATACCACTGTGACACACACACACACACACACACACATACACAGGCTAAGTATGTTGGCAGTTCTGTGCGAGGCGGTGAGGGTTAGGCGGAGGAGGGAAGGCAGCGGGACTTGTATGGCCTGTGCTGGCGTCTCCCTCTCTCCCCACTGACTCCCCTCAGGGCATGGCAGCCAGCACTCCCTCACTGATGAGCGCTCTCTCTTTCTCTCTCTCTCTATCTCTCTCTCTCTCTCTCTCTCTCTCTCACACACACACACACACTCTCATGCGCACACACTCACGCACATGCACACACACCACACATATGCCTGCCGACTGACACAAATTACCTCATGCAGACATTTATTTTGAAAGTTTGACGGCTGAACTTTGAGTGATCTTGTTTCGCTATAGGCATGAGGCAAGCGATCATAAAAAAGTGCAGCAGCTGGTGGGAAGACATTTCACCTGCCTGCTCAGAACTCATGGAAGTTAATTTGCTGTGTCGGCCCAGGCGCAAGCTGTTTATAACGACACGACACAAACTGAACTGTTGTCACGCTCAACAGTTTAGAATTTAAATATGATCGTAATGATGTTTTTCCATACCCTGAAATTAAATCAGTTTATGATTGATACACTGTTGATGACTAGCTGTCAAAGTGTATTACCTTTCTATTAAGACTGTTATTATGTGATAATCAGGTGCGTAAATGATTTCTTCTCTTGGCAGCTTTAACTGTTATTAAAGTTGGCCCTTGACGTTGTCAGATGCTGCTTATTCTGTGTGTTTGGGTTCATATATATCATATTGTTTTCATGTACACAGTATGATATGAAGATTATATAGGCATTATCAACTTAAACTTAATTCTTACCTCTGTATGTTTGTCTTTTTGTTTGTACCTATGTATGCATTAGTTTGTTTCTGTGTTTTTCTGTGTGCATGTCTGTGATTATTTGTCATCGTGAGGGCTGGCTGACTTGCCTGCTTGCTGTGCGTGGTGTGTGTGTGTGTGTGTGTGTGTGTGTGTGTGTGTGTGTGTGTGTGTGTCTGTGTCTCCTCCCGGGAGAGCTGGGCTTCCTCTGCTCTGTTATTTCAGCGGAACTGGCGGAGGCCGGGAGGAAATTACACTCCCCTCCTCCGGCTCGTAAAGACCTCCTCCAATCAAGGGCTCCTCTTGCAAAGTGGAATTAAACACATACACACACACACACACACACACACACACACACACACACAAACTAAAACACATAAATACAGTCATACACACTTTAGCATAAAACTGGATGTTGGCTTCATAGATCAACTACCGGTACCTACTGTACGTTGCCTCTGTTGTGTTTTTGTGCGTGTGCTTACATGTGTGTTGCTCAGGCTACGTTGCTATGGTAACACTGGAATCGGTCATTGGCCTAGAAGCGTGCAGAACTGTGATCATGTGGAGTGTATTTGTGCACTTTTGTGTGCATCTCTCTGTGTATTGGACAAATTAGAGATTAAGTGAGCCTCTAATGAGCTGTTTGTTCACTGTGGGTCTTAATCTCACTCATAGGGATCAATACAGACATATAGAAATTCAGAAACTGTTGCACACTCATACATGTGAAAACACCTTCATGCCTCTTGTTGTCTTAGATTAATAATTCATTTAAAATAAACAGTTTAATTGAGCAAATTAGCCATTAGCTTCAACTGTTGACCTTGTCAGCAAGATGCCAGGAATTGATAGAGAGCTGAGTGTTTATGTGTTGCCTTGTACTTGTACTTGTGTGCGAGCTTCTTTAAGTCAATGATTGTATGTAAACGTGTTTGGGTGTGGACCCTGTTAAAAGGCAGTGAAAATAAGTTGGAGCATCTCAGTCAGTGGTTTATCATGACAAAGCCAGTGGTGATATTTCTTAAACTCCTCCTCCCAACATCTGTCTGTCTGTATGCGTGTGTGTGTGTGTGTGTGTGTTTGTGTGTGTGTGTGTGTGTGTGTGTGTCTGTGCGCTCGTCATGTGATTTCCTCTGATAGTTGCAGGCTCACCCTGTCACATCAGGCCTTTGCAGACAGTAGGCCTGCTACAGTGTCGTAGTTTTGCCGTCATATATTAATCATTACACGCAAACAAGCACACACACACACACACACACACACACACATACACACAATCCCATGAACACTAGGAAGTAAAATTCATCAATGTTGTATGGTTATGTGTTCAGTTTTTGATTATTATCTAACATTGTCAGTGATGTAGTTGTAAGAAATAAAGTAGATATTTCTGTAGTTAACTGTCCGAGTGTATTTAATCGGCCAATTTCAAGTGTGTCGAATTTTAAATGAGATTACAGTAATTGTCCAGATCACGTTTTAGTCTCGTGGGGACCAAAACAGCAGAAAACATGAGTTTCATTTACCAACCACAACTTCATCCTCGCCTCCACTTCCCCTGTGTTTTCCAGGAGAGAGAAAAGACCAGGTCGTTACCTGTCTGTAAAGCTCCCCTGTGGCGGCCTCGGCAGGCCTATCCAAACACAGAGAGAGCAACAGAGAGCGAGAGAACACAGGAGGAGGAAGGGGAGAGAGAGAGAGAGAGAAAGAAGGGGGAAAGGAGGGAGAGCGAGAGGCGCGCTGGCATGCTTGACTGCACCGCCACTGACCTCCCAGCGCCGCCCTAGCAGCCCCCCCACCCTTCCCCTCCACATCACCGCCTCTTGCCCTCTGTACGCCTCACCCCCTCCCCTTCCTGCCCTCCCCACATCCCTCCCTCCTTGCCCTGTGCCGCTCCACTGGGCTGCAACTGCCCGCTCGGCTCAGCGCGTGGGGGCCGAGGGTGCAGGAGAGAGAGTGTGTGTGTGTGTGTGTGTGTGTGTGTGTGTGTGTGTGCGCGCGTGTGCAGAGAGGCGGGGGACTTGGTCGCATGCCTGTCCGCCCTACAGTGCTTTCTCACTTTTTTTTTCTCTTTCTCTCACACGGCCTTGAACAACCAAGTGTTGCCTAAAGTCTGTAGATAAACTACACACACACACACACACACACACACAGTTATCTAGAATCATATCAGATTTATTTTGCCAACTGCATTTGCACCAATAAGGAGTTTTACTTAATAATGTGGCTTATCTCATGGCCAGAGATGCTCTCCATACTCAGATTTTGAGAGATGAAAAATCTGATTTGTTGAGTTGTATCTGTTGACATTGCTGTTACTGATTGATTTTATCTTTTTCATTTAAAAAAAATATATATTTGTGTTCATGTTATTTGCTTAATTGATCATATTTTCGCCACAAACCAAGAGCAACAAGGAAAAGGTCCTTCACAGCAGATGAAAGCATACACTGTTCTCTTCACTTTAGTTTTCTTCAGTTTACAGCCTGAAGTGAATTGGGAGTCAGGATATTTAACAAATATGCTCCCTGTTTGTCACCACAAATAACAACATCATTATTGATAAGATGGTGTAAAAAGTAGATGTTGTCTGGTTACAGCCTAGAAATGTTGAATATATACAGATAGACTGACAGGTTGACAAACCAGCAGCAGCTTAAGTTTATCACTGATTTGTCAGCGAAAGATGAAACAAATGACAACAATATAATCACTATAATGAGTTACTGATGGGCTTTTTTTTTTTTTTTTTTTTACAAGAGAACAGTAGTAAGTTGCAGTAATTATTGCCAAAAGATTGTGTCGTCTCACTGGATAATGAATACAAATTAAGTGGATATAGATTCACACATATACCAATGACTGTACTTTAGCACCATAAAGTGAAAATTGGGTTAAAAATTACCATATTTCACTCTGTATAACTATATTGTGTGTGCTTTTAGTGAGTGTATGTTTGTATGTGTGGTGGAGGAATGTGTTTACGCAAACAAAAGTGTCTATATGAGCATTATATTTTTATGCCAGAGGAGTTCAGCATGTTTCTAATTACATATCTGCAGTTTACTCGCAGCTGGCCTTGATCTTCTTGCTGCTGTTGCAGATATTTCAGTAAGTGTGTTTATGTGCACACTAATAATTTAATTATAACGAGATTAGGCAAATATAAGGCCCGTCACTTTCTTTGCGGCCTGGACAGTATAGCGTGCCTTTGTTTCATTCGCTTTCACTTTTTTGATTCTGAACATGCACCAGAAAGGTCAGGGAGTACAGTGGATGCAAATGAGTGTTTCTACACACAAGCAGTGTCATGGCTAGTGGTGAAGAAAAAAACAAGTGGGAAAAAAAAAAAACCCCACAGACATTGTTTTGGGATGATAGCAAAACAGCTTTCATGTCACAACTAACAACTAGATGTAATGGAGATTATATTAAGGTGAATTCATCAAAGCAAAAACAATAAACACCAACTCAGACTCTTCATTTTCTTCTTGCTTTGTAGTGTTAATGAGACGTTTTCTAGCAGCGACTACAAATCCTGACAAACGCTATCCCGACTATCGAAAACTTTATTATTGGGTTACTGGGGAAATCTGCTTACTACAAACCACGTAAGCACTTTAATCAAACTATCACTTTAATCTCATTATTCACAATAATCAGGTTATAGTAGGCTAGTCTGAATTTGAGGAGAGCTTAAAAACGTATAGCTAAATGCCCTTCATAGTGCACCTGTGAAGTTGTCATGACAGAGACAAGGAGGCGAGACTACACAAAGTTAAAAATTCGTGATTTGTTCTTTGTGATGAACTGGATCTCAGGCTCACACAAACACACAGCAAACCAATAGTTTGTTTTGGCCTGGTTTCAGAGCTCTTATGTGAGCGCGGTAATGACCGCCTCACCCCACCACCCCACCCTTCTCCCAGCCTCCTCTCGCTCATTTTGTTCCTCTCTCCCACTCCGTCGTTTCCTCGCTCCCCCTCCCCCTCTCCCCCAGTGCTCGCGCCAAGTCGGCCCTCCATCCCGCCTACACACACACACACACACACACACACACAAACACACACACGCTGCGAGGTAACGGCAGACAGGCGCGTGACTCATTAGGCATTCGTCCCCCAGGGAGATCGCTGGGGGGGCGCGTGCGAGGGAGAGAGAGCGCCGCAGCTGCAGGAATGTCACGGGCGGCTACCGCTGTGTGAGTGTGCGCGCGCCCGTGTGTGTGTGTGTGTGTGTGTGTGTGTGTTCGTGTTCGTGTGCGCTCAGTAATGCTGGCTGGAGCCAGCGGCAGGGCACTGCACCTTTCAGGAAATAACGCAAGGAGAAAGAAAAAAAATCCCACACTTATTAGCGCTCTTTTCCACCAAGAGCTCATTTAAAAGTCTGAAATAAATTTAGAGAGAAAACATTAGATTACTTTATAATTTCTGCTTGAATTTGCTGGCCACTTTGTACTGTAGCTTTGATATCGGCCTGTATTGTTTTCCACTATAAGAACATTTTGTTGCTCTTAAACCAAACTCCTGCTACAGATTTATGAATTCAGGACACCACCCAAATGAGTTACAGGAACGTATATGGCTGGAAATATAAGCACGTTACTCACCATACATTGTCTAGATTAATGTTTTTTCTTTGAAATATTAAAGCTTTATTACCCATATCTAACCATTAAAATGAGAATGTATGCGGAGGATGTCTTTTGGCTCGTGAAGAGCATATCAGGGTACTTTTGACTTCTTGCCATTTCTCAATGTTGTTTTCAATAAATTTAGTGAGCCCACATTAATACAGTGTATGCAGTGCTTCCATAAATCTCAGCTCACCACACTGAATGGCATTCAATGCCACTGAAGTATTTGGTACACTTGAAATTTGGTAGGCAGTGAAAATGATGTGGATATTCACTTAAGCTAAAATTACAGTATTGATCCACTACAAACCTCTTAACTTTGCACATTTATATCAAATCTCCTCCACTTTCTGAATCAATTCAATTCAACTTCATTGTCATTATACTTCATCACAACAAAATATACTCTAACCTTGTCGCCCCATTTGCTAAAAATGCAGAAAAACTGTGAGAAAAAGAGAATTTTTAGGTATTTATTCACAAGATTTGATATCACCGCAGCAATATGAATATTACCTGTAGCTGGGAACTTTCAAGGTAGGCTGAGACAAGCAAACACTGTACACATTAGTTTGTTTAAGACACTCTTGGGTAATAGGAATAGCTTAAGTCAGTATGGCTGTTTTAATGTGAGGTGTTTACATCTCATTCATCTGGCCTATATGTTACGTGACTATAATGAACACCTGCACTACTGTTTACATTTTTTGTTTGAATGTACAGTATCAAACTTACAGTAATCTGTCTCAGTCATTCAGCTGTTTCAGTTCAAGTTCAGTTTCTAATGTGAGTCTCAGAGTCTCAGAGCATAGTATCTTCTGGAGGATTCATGTGTTATATAAATATATCAATGTGAGTGAAGAGGTTGTTTATGAGAAGTGTTTCTGAGCGTTTATGTCATGTACGGATAAGACTATTTTAGTCGTCTAGTTGTCTAGATTGTGTAATAAGTTGGTCAGTGTGTCCCTATGCATCTGCATCTGTATGTATGTGTGTCTTTTTGTACGTGTGTGTAAATGCGAAGCCCAGATATATTTCTTGGCTGCCTGACTGTCAGACAGAAAGCGTGGGAGGCGATATTCATAGAGGTGCTTTTAGTGGGACTTTTATGAGAGACTTTTTTCCATGGCTGAAAGGAGGTTGACCACACACAGTAAGGTTGCCTCAGCTCTGCTGCGCACAGGCATGTGTGTGTGTGTGTGCTCGTACGTGCTCGAGCGTTCAGGCGCCCTTCCTTTGAGCGCTCCTACGTGGGCTGCCAGGGGTGTGTTTTGCTTCGTGTTTTGTTTCGGAGAGCCCTCCCCCGTGCTGCGGAAGTGTTGCCGGAAGCAGTGGGAGCTCACCCCCAGTTCTGCGTCAGTGCCACTAAAGAAAGGATCGGGGCTTTCCGGGAGGGAGGGGGGGGGGGGCTGTCAGCCTGGGTATGTCACGGCCATGTGGGTGGTTGTCTACACTCTCTCTCTCTCTCTCTCTCTCTCTCCTCCTCTCTCTCTCTCTCACACACACACACACACACATGGCTACAGTCACGACTGCTCTTAGACAAACTATTCTTGTATACACTATATTGCTGGTATGCTCCAAGTAAAATCCCCTGCTTTGAAGGGGAATTCTAAGGAACAGGAACAGGTGTGTGTGTGTGAGTGTATGTGTGTGAGGATGCACATGTGTGTTTTACCAGACAATGTGAAGAGAGCAATAAAGAAACTTCAGGTGGAGAGTTTGTATTTAACAGATGTGTGTGTTTGACAGATGGTAATTGTGGCTGCACCCATTGAAGAGTGTTGTTCTGATGCTCCACCACACACACACACACCCCCAACGCCCTGTTGGAGCACGAGCACTAAGTTACAGTGAGGCCTTGTGTGGAAGTAGCAGAAGTATCAGAAAGTGATCCACTGTCCTCAAACGCCGGAGCAGAACTTGTAGAAAGCTCTGACAGGAAAGAAGAAAGGAGGAAAAAAAACTATTTTCTGGCAAGGCAAGAAAAAAAAAAGAGGGCGAAAGGAAAGAAATGTGCAGAACTATGTGGTCTGCTCATCCTGGGGGATGTTTTCATCTTTCTCCCCCCACCACCCACCCCCGTCCACAACTTTTTTTTTTTTTTTTTTTTTTAATGTCTGCCATTTGAGAGACTCCAGAGGGGCTGCACCTGTTTGCCTCTTGGCTAGGAGCCCCCAAATCCCTCCTCCTGCCCCAGTCTGCCACTCATGCTGCCGCGCCTCCTGGGATGGAGGGAGCGAAGGAAGGAGGGAGCGGGGAGGAGTGGTGGAGAGCAGGGTTGCGTGTGGTGGAAGGGATAGCTGGAGGGCTTGAAGGCGTCCGGGAGTAAGAGCAGTGATGTAGGCACAGGCCGAGAGAGGGAGAGAGAGAGAGAGAGGGGGAGAGAGAGAGGGGGGAATACAGTTTCAAATCCAGGTCCACTCTCCCACACCGGACAGACCTTACCTCTGTGGAGTTCTCTCTCTCTCATCTCTTGACTCACCACATTCTCTTTCATTTCTGTATTTTCTCTCACCTCTTCTCTTCTCTCTCCTGTACAAACCCACATCCACTCCCCTTATCTTCCCTGTTAACTTTTCTCCTCAGCCTGCTGTTCCCTTGCTCTCTTCTATAATTTTCTACTGCAGCTCAACCTCCTCTACTCCTCCCGTCTGTACTCTTCTCTCCCCCGCTCTCTCCCACTCTTCCCGTCTCTGTGATAGGACCGTGTTAATCTGCAGTGACCTCTTCAGGTCACATTAAAGGTCACCCGGCTTCACTTCTTAACGACCCTAGGGCCACACTCTCCTCTTTATCCCTTCTTTTCTCTGCTTACTCCTGACAGCTTTGGAAAAAAACAAACACTCGACACACAACCCCCCCCCCCATCAGTTTGGCTTTAGATTAGAAAAGCATAGTGTGACTTCAGTGTTTTGGAAACAGCTTGTTCCAAAAGGAAGTTGCTTCATTACTGCAGACATACCCAGTCGACCTATCCAGACATACCCAATTGAGTATTAGAGGATTTTTTTTCAGTATTACTTTATAATTTATTCACACAGAGCACACACAGTTTGATGATATCTGGCTGGAGGCTAAGTGTCAGTCTAGGAGATTATGTTGTTTTGGTTTTGGTTTGGCTCACAGGTGCCAGATACACTGACTCTTCCGTCATGGCTGTTGTAACAGTTTTTGCTGTGAGCTTGTAAATGATTTTAGTTTATGATGAGAACATTTTAAAACAATATTGTATGGTAAATGATTGAATGCAGTGCTTCCCCACCATTTTTGTCTGATGTTCTCCCACAGCCCTCTCAGTTGACCTCAAGTACCTCTTCAGTGACACCACATGTCGTGTTACAAATATGTGTGTTTGAATTTAAAATCAGATGTTGTTTAATACTGTGACAATTATATAAACATAGACATCTCTGGAGTATTCTTCTCACACCCATCAACCAAATTAATTGTAGCTACAATGGTTAGACTTGGTTGCTAATTAGTTTTCAGGTGTTACAGCTAACTCAATATGTGGATATATGTTTTTTCAGTCAAATTGCGATGTTTATTTTTTGATAGTAATTGGGCTTCTTTTGCAATCTTCCCACTTCCCCCTGGCAACGGCAGAAGCACCTCCTCCGGTGCGAGTACCTCTGGTTGGGAATGACTGATTTAATGTATTCTTTTTGGAAGAGTTTAATAAGCAAGATAACACAACAACAACAACAAATCCAGTCAATACCACACAGTGAAACTAAGATACTCTTGTGTTGGAGTCTTCATTCATCCCAGCTGATGCATATGAAGATGGATGAAACTGAGGTTTCTGGGGACAGTACCGTAATGTTTAGTACTTCAGTGTCTAGTGAATCCTGTTGCTAAAATGTCATCTTCTCTTTTTGACATGTTGTGCAGAACCGTGGGCGCTTGGCTGAGAAACGCACCATCCCCCTCCCCCCCAACCGGGTGCCCAAGAAGGAGCTGGCCTCCATCTTCAGCAGTGACGACAGTGAGGGCAGCGAGCGGGCCAGTGGGGATCATGCCCACATCAAGCAAGAGGACGAGTTGCATTACAGTATCATGAGAAAGAGGTGAGGCTGCTGCTATACGACTTCTATGGCCATTGCTTCAATGTAGGACAGCTGTTTGGGGTCATTCTTACACAAGACAGCAGCTAATATCCCAGGCTAAAATTTTCTTTATTTCCTTTCTATGTGTGTTTAGTAGACAGTGACACATATTGTTGTAATTGCATTGGCTTTAGTGTGGCTGAAAATGCATACATTCTGTCGTGAAATCACCGCGAGAAGAAAATGTCATGCTCATGTTTGCTTCTCTTCAGGAGTGGTCTAAAAGCAGACGGATGCAAATTTTATTTATTTAATTTTTAAATGGCACCATAGACGTGTGTGTAGTATTTTCATCAAAAGTGATTTTAGGATAATTTTGAGGTGTTAAAGGCTCATTTTGAGACAAACAGACAAAGAACTGCGTTTCAAAAATATACTTACGGCTTTTGGTTTGGGATGTCTAATGGAAGGATGTGCGCTGAGCTTTGAAAGTGTTAATTGGTTTGTTGTTTGCGTTTTGTTGCTGCTGCCAAGTCTCAGTGTATCTGTCTTGACTTGATTTTGAAAGACAAGTCACCTGCTTCATCCCATCCTGAGCTGTGCTTGAGAGTAGTATGATCACAGTGTGTTGAGTATAAAAAATGTATAAGTTGTTATGTCTGAAATGGTTGTGAAATAACTAGATTTAGAATATATGTTCATCATGATATGTGTCTGTTTTTGCTGCTCAATTAACAATTTAAGAGGATATGAAATAAGTGAAAAACACAAACAGACTTTGAGTGACAGAGTAGGATTAATAATAAGAAGTAGCAAATGCTCCTCAAAAACACTTTAACATACTGTATGTCTATAAACAGTATCTGGTTTCCTCATCCTTCACACTTATTATTTTCATCAAATCACGAGGAAAGCAAAACACACACAGGAATGTTTTGTTTGTTGCCATTGTTATTTTTAAGAAGTAGATGGCATCAAACCAGAATAATGATACCACAAGTGGTATGTATTAGGAATACAGCTTAAATGTTTTCAGAGATGTCAGTTTTTTTTTTGTTGTTGTTGTTTTTTTAATCACATACGCCACAGTTTAGATTGATTCAGTAAATGGCTGTTTGACTGATGGTCGAAGCTGACATTTTCCACAAGAATGGATGGAGAAGAGTGCTCAGAAGTTGTATACATGTTAGACTGGGTTCATCATAGAAATGTGGAGTACATGCACTAAAGGCTTGTTTGGATTCAAGTGAATGATCTTGTTCATCTTTGCACATACAAACACACATGCACGGTTACAGTGAGGTCACCTGAATCAAATAGGCTCTGAGGAGATCTGCCTCTCACTGATGGCGTACACTCTGCTTTGTTAGGAACTAGAACTAAAAAAAAAAGTGTCATTATATATTTTTTTAATGTGCTCTCTTCACAATAAGTACTTTGATCCATATGAAATGAGAAAAAATTAAGACATTTTAAATCTGGAATAAACATCACATGGATTTATGATTACTCGGTATGTACGTAAACAGATTTGCGTGATTCAGAAATCAGACAGGCTATGGACAGATATAATGCAGGAGCTGTTCATTGATTAACCTCAGAAAGTCCCCAGTTGCATTATAAGCAGCTTGTGCAACCTCATTACAGGAGGGGATGTTTTTCATGTCTTGAGACTTGCGTGTGACACGGCGGACAGCACAGCAACTTGTGAAGCTTAAAATGGATCCACTAACCTCATTTGGGAGGGTTTCCCCTCCCCCTGACACTTGTGCCGCTGGCGTGTTAAGATGATAATGAATTTAAAGAACACTTATGACTAATATGTCAGGCTTTTACCCTTTGAAAGGCGGCGGACTCGCTGGAGCCGCAGCTCCGGTCTGTCGTGGGCATCCGTCTCAGCCCTGCTTTATCCCTCCCAATGCGGGTCTGGACGAACGGGATAATGGGATGTCCAATCACGGAAATGTGATTTCCATTGACCGCAGCTTCGTAAGTGAGTCGTAGAAGGGTCTTAACAAATTGGATTTGGCCAATGGAAGTGAAAAATACAGGGCCTCTGTATACATGTGTGAGTGTATCTGTGCTGTCTCATCCTCACATCATCAGGGCTGGCGGCAGCACCATGTCACACCCACTTGGTTGCTGCAACCTGCCTACTTTAACCGCACTTTAATATGAATGGGCACATCGAAGCAGCACATTTGAATTAATTATCCAAATTTTTTATTCTAGCATAATACTTCACACAGCAAATTTACTTTGGGTGGCATTACATTGGGAGATACTTCACTTCACTCCAGGTTTTCAGTGCATAGTTGAATACATTTAATGTTGCTATGTGTAACATTAAAGAGTCGATTGTTTGGTTGGTTCAGATGGCCGACTAATATATTAAGGGGATTTGTCTGTCATTGCTGACAGGTGTTGTCTTCATAGCTCATCATTCTCATCCGGTCGTCTTCTAAAGTTCATTATAAGCCGGTCCACCTTGTTTAACCAGATTAATGTTAATAGTCGCCAACTCCACGGAGCTGCACTTCTCCTGCTGAAGAAGCTCAGAGCATCTAGAGACTGAAGTGCAGCCAAGTCTCAGAGCCAACCAAGTAATCATTATCACAATAAGGTGTATACTGAAGCCTAGAAGTCTAGTGTGGCTCCTGTGAAACACACTGCAACTGAAAAGAGGAAACAAAATCCTTTTTTTTTATCACTTTAATTTTGCCTTGATATCAGTGTTGCAGTTTGTATGTGACTTGGATTCGTTAACACTGATTTATGGATTTCATCTTTGGCACTAAATATTTGATGGCTGTAGCTTGGGATTTTAGCGTCTTACTCAAGGGCAAAACAGAACCTACCTTAGTGTTTGTTTCAGTTGGCCGTAGATAACAAGGCTTTGATCAAAAAGTGCTGACTGAGAGTCTGGGTAATTACCCGACAACCACTGTGGATTTTATAAGTTACACCCGCTGACGTCTGCCTTTCAGCCTGTGCCCTGTAGAGGAAAAAAATAAAATCCACCATACCCGTTATTAACCTTCCCCAAAATAAACAAAGGCAGTTTCTCAGTTTTTCAATCATGCATGAGGCCATTTTCTACTCGATCACTTACATACACAAATGTGTTCATCTACAAAAGGGAAAAATATTTACTGTATGTGTGATTACAGGATTTGGTAGATTAAGTAGGAAGAAGGAAACTTCGGTTTTTATTTGGCATATTCTGACTGTCAGAGTCTCTTCATAAGGGCTATCTTGTCCTGTGCTCCTCCACTCGGCAGGGAGAAAAGCTGATTGAAACAAGCAACATGCTGAATTCAATATAACGCCTTATTGGTTTTTAGCTTGGGATTTTTGTCTTCGGGAACAAGGTTACAGTTTAGGTTACTGTGGGTGTAATTTTGATAGACCTCATCAGAGTCTTTAACTGTTGTCTGCTTAATTGTGTTTTTTTTACCCTGGTGAAACATTGAAGCAGCGTGAGCTTTGCCGTTTACTGAGAGAAAGCCACGGTGCTGCGGTAGTGTTTGTTTCGGGTTCATGCTGCTAGGAGGATGTTAAGTGAAATTGGAAGCAAACTGAACATGCTCACATTCATAAACGTTAGAAGAATCTAATAATTAGTACTCATTATCACAGAGTTTTCCCAGCCTCCCTTCATAGTCCCTCTCTCTGTATGAAAACAGATCTTTTCATGGAGCAGCATTGACTCATATTTGTTGATGGGGATGCTGTAGTCAATCTGTGCAATAACCACAGAGAGAAAGACACTGATGCTGAGTTAGCTACTGTAAGTCTATTGCGTTTGACATTTTGTCCTCTGGCTTTATTGAACAACTGTGTCATTGCCTTATGCCAGTAAGGGGTCACGGACAGTGTGAAATTACTGGAAATGGCTCTCCCCTAAAGCACTAATTAGCAAGCTTGGAGGTTTTATAGCCTTCTAGAGGAGCTTTCCGCTTCGAGAATTTTTGGCCTTGTTTACAGGCGTTTACCATGGCAACAGAGTCACAGCAATTTAGTAGTTGATTGGGCGTTGGCTAGCAGCAAGATGTTCATTGTTTCCACAAAGAACAGTGTTTTGTCTATTAACTCCCTGTCAAAACATGGGATTAACGAAAAGATGGTCAGCAGTGTTCCAGCAGTTTAGTCTCAGATTTGGCGCTGGCTTGAAGCATGAGGTTCATCATTTCCACATGCAAAGAACACAATGTTTACTATTCATCATTTCCTATCACACAATATGTTGAAATCAGCTGCAGATAATAAGAGCGTTGGCCTTTCATACAGTATCTACAGTACAATGGTGTGTTTTTTGAAAGCTCAAAGGGATTACATCACATACTGTAAATGTACCAGATTTCCTTTTCAAATCCAAATGTTCTTTAAATCTGTTGAAGAATTTCTCTCTGAATTAGAAATACAAGAAAGATAATTGCCATTAAGTATGAGCCAGAGGACAAACTAACAGTAAAGCCAGCAGCGTGTGCATGGCTCAGTTCAAGAGAACCTAAATGCAACATGGCGGACTTAGCGTATATTCTATTTCCATTATTCTTTTCTTTCCTTCCTTGGCTGCCTTATCGACCTCATGTCAGCGTGTGCAGCAGAGGAACAACAGGGAGAAGTGAAGCCCAAGTGAAGCTGGGCTACTCTTACTTATTTATGTATCTATTTCTGTATTTATTCATTACCCCCTCTGCTCGCAGGGTTCCCAGTTGCGGGTTGTCTTTCGATCCAACTGTGAGCAGCATGACAATTGTGTGTGTCCGTTGCTCACAGGAATCAGACAAAACTTAAAATGTATAGGGATCAGATCTATATTACTGATTTAAACTTTATGTGTCCTAAAGTACACATTTCATAAACAAAAGACTTGTCATATATTTTTTGTGACAGAGTGTTGCAGAAACTTTATTTATTTCCTGTTTCTCTCAGCATTTTGCCCAAGTCCATATCTTTTTACACTGTGGTTACTGAATATTACATATTGCCTGTTAGTTTTTGAATGTTGCTGTGGGCTACCTGTGCAGGTTGGAGTGGGCTGTTTGTTCAGGCTGTTGTCTTGAGAGCAGAGGAGTGTACACAGTAAAACCTGTGAGCACCAGATGTTACACAGCGACCTGTCTTTCTCTCCTCTGTCTCTCTTGCTCTCTCTCTCCTCCTCCTTCTCCGCTCCTCCACCTTCACATCCCTGCTGTCTGTCTGTCAGCACTTCCCCAGTGGTGGTGTGAGACATGGCGTCAGGGTGCCTGGGCTGCCAGCTTCTGCCAGCTCACACTGTGACCTCCAGCCCCGCCACCTCAGCTCCACGTGCCAATGCCACAGCAGGCCACTGCTGGGCAGTTGACTCCCTGTGCCAGGGGAAGAGTCTTTTCATGTTGTTTGGACCATTTTGAATAGTAACACCCACTGTAATGGTAGAAGGGAGCACAACCTTTCATGCACAAAAGAAAGAACCTCAGGCAAATGATCTGGCAGATTAAGTTAATCAGCTTTTCCAGGAAAACTGGCCAGTTTTCTTTTTAATTAAAGTTTTTGTCAACACATATGATTTATTAATAAATAAGCATTCCAATAACTGTGAAATCTGAAAAAATAATTGACAACATATTGTAATATTGAATGGTGGGAAAAAAGCAAAGACAGGAAGCACCAAAAGAAACCAACAGTAGAGATTAGGGCTAGATGTTGCCTGAAATGTGTGAAATGTGAGTATCGAAAAGTTAACAGTATCGAAACTTGGCATTGAATGCTTTGGCTTGTTTTCTTGTTCTTGGATCAGATATTTCCTGACCTAAATCAGGAGCGCTTTCTAACTTTAGACAATATATTCACTTCAGGCAAACTTCTTTATTTACCACAGATGCTCTGAGCATTGTTAAATAAAGAAATCCTCAAACCGAGGTAATGAAAAAAGTACTGTTTTGGTATCAGTACATGAACTCAGGTATTATATTGGCATCCATTTTAAACATGATCAAGTGATAGACAACCCCACTAGGAATTTAACTACTTACACGGAGAATGTGATTTCATTTCAGTAATGTTGGACACCAGTAGTATCCATGACAGACTCTGAGTATTAACACATATTAGGTATCCCAGTGTCTGGGTCAGTGTGTCTGTCCTGTGGCCGGGGATGAAGGGGCGGTATTGACCAGTTTAGGGATGAGCTTAGGATGAGATGATTGTCTCCGGCGTGCACCTGGGTGATAAGAAGGAAGCTCATGTCCTTCTTAGCTATCAGGCCCAGCAGCCACATTATCACCCCCACCCCACCCCCACCACCATCCTCTCCAAGGCTCCTGTCCTCCCCGGCTAACACTGGCCTCAGGAGCTCCTTAGGGAGCGCTGACTCAGGTGACTGGGTTTTAAACGCCATCCCCACCCCCCACTCCATCTTCCAGGGCTTGAGTGTGACCTTGCCTACACCCACAGAAGGAGGGGAGGGAGGGGGTCGAGGGAGGGCAGAGGCGGGTGGGGATGGGACTAGGCCCTCATTAGCCCAAGCTGAGGCGGGACAGCTCAGGAAAAGTGCGCTAATTACCCCACTAACAACGTCCTTGCCATTCATGGCTTAGAGCGGCCACTTTGCCACAGGATAATAACCCCATCACCTCCCTGAGAAGTTCAGGATAGCATTATCGTGATCACTTTAAATGATGGACAGAGGGTGGTGTTATAACGCAGCTAGCTGATTGATGGATTTGGCTGCAGTTCCTCACAGTGGAGTGTGTAACTGCAGTGTGTGTGTGTGTGTGTGTGTGTGATGTGTGTTTTGCTGGAGTCACTGGATGACGCAGATACATTATTATATGACTTTAAACACAATTAAAAAACCCTGCATCTCATTTTCTTTTTGAAGAAAACCATTGGGCTCTCAGACACAGATAGCTACTAATTTTAGCAAGTTAGACTCTAAAAAAGAAGTCTATCATTAGTCTAAAAAGTTTGCAGTCACAGTCCAATCAAGCGTCTCCGTGCTTAGCAACCGGTGGGGACTGTTTTGTCTGGGACCGTTTTCTGAGTCATTGGTTCTCTGTGACTGAGAGGTGACTGGTGAAGCCGGCATGGCCAGCATTAGGCCCTCTACGCTCCCCTTCATCTTTTCTGTTAGCGTGTGGAAAACAGCTTGGCGACCGACAGCCTGACATTACAGCAGGAGCCTGTAATCATGGGACTGTAAAAACCCAAATCCAGCAGCCGCAAACAGTGTGGCCTCGTCATAGTGGTGGCAGTTAAGAACCATTCACCGCTTCTGTCCCATAAACTGTGCTTGCCGTGTCATACCAGACCCCCTTCATAGATGATTCTGCTTTCAATAAAGTTGCCAGTTAAGCCCATAAAGGAGATTTCTGCTGACACTAGAGGATGCTGATACCATCAAACCGACATGTCTAAATGCTTCATGTTTTTAGGATTATATTGTGGATAAAATGACAGTTTACAAGAACTTTCCTGTTCTTTTGGGCTTTGGATCGCTCTTCCATGCAGCACGTATGTCACAGTCATTTAACAGTAAGTGATATGTAAACAGTAAGCTAAGAAATATTCAGCCCCATACCTCTCCAACCACAAAAGCTGTTTGCCATTGCACTGTGACTACTGCTCGGCTGCCATACTCCCCTCAAACGCTAAGCGCCTATTTCCCATCATTATGCCATTTAATGCGATCAGGATGGTAATCAGATTGCAAATGAAATACCTCCATGACACAGTTGTTTGGGTCCACTGGTGTGGGGAGGTTAGAAAGGCGGCTGGTGGAGCATTTGGAAGGGCAGAGTGGCATAATCTGTAAACCCTCCTCCTGCTCCTCCTTCAGCTGCTGAAGGGCAGGACAGGGCGTATGAGAGACTCTTGTGAACTGCTTTGTTGTGAAGGACCTCGTGTTGAAGTGTAGGCATTCAACTGACAGTGACATATACCATAGATTCTTTGTGTTGTCTTATAAATATTACATTCCTGATAAGTAAGCAAGGCTTGATTGATATTTTATTTTATCTTAAATATTCATCTTTTCACGTTATTCAATTGCAATTTTTCTCTAAAACCGCCGTCTGTGGCCGCAGTTAAAAAGAGCCATAATCAGGTTTTAAGCTGCTAAACTACTTATGAGTTGTGAATATGTTCGTTAATACATCTTAGTGTGGAAGATGAGAAGGGATGAGGCCCAAAAGTGCTGGATGCGGTAGTCTGTCAGAGTCTATTACACACCTCAGAGCTAAGAGACAGTTTACAGGACAGCCACTTGTAGCTGCTGAGTCTGTGTGGAGGCATGCATTTCAGAGAGGACAGGTCTGTTTGGATGGAGGATTTCTGTGGTAAGTAGTGTGTGAAATAGTTTGAATTTATGCACTGCTGCCTTATCACGCACTGGTTTAAATTGCGTTGTGGAATTAAGGTTTGTTTGGGGGTGTTTATAAATGTGTTTATCCTCTCTTTCCTCTGTGTGTGTGTGTGTGTGTGCGTGTGTGTGTGTGTGTGACAGTCGTGACAGTGACCTCTCTACAATCATCTCCAACCTGCACCACACCAGACAGCACGGCATGCCTGAGGGCCAGTCAGCCTCTGACCACAACACCAGTACCGGACACACAGGTAGGACCAACAGTGATGCTGTGTGTGTGTGTGTTTAAACGATTGTCAGTATGTGTGTATAATATAGTGTAGGATGTCTTTTTTCTTTCTCTTCTTTTTTTCATTCTTTTTCTCTCTCTCTCATCCTTTGCATCCAGGCTGATGGTATATCCTCCTTTTCATCTCCTGTAACATATGTAAACGTTCCATTACCCATTTAATTTACTCTAATTTGTGTGATTGGGGGAATTTAACATAAGCTTATTACTCATTCCTGAAGGTCGCTCTCAAGTTGATTACTTAATGTTCTTCCCACATTCTCTGCCGCTCTCCAGGATTTTTGTTAAACCCCCTGTTTTAAATTACCTCTGAATAAATAGCTTTGTTTGCCATTAATCCATTTTCATGTGAGCAGAGGAACCATGGTGTGCGTGTGCTAAGCTAAGAGCTTTTCTTACAGCCTACAGACAGAACATAGACAGCATTTAATCACAGCTATTTGTCAAGTAGCTTGTGTGAGGATATTGTGCAGCCATCACCGACATATGGTTGTAAAACAGCCTCTATGGATATCACTATTCAGCGATCAAACCACTGTACTGGATGATTCTGGGTTAGTTGTACCTAGTTTTCTATTCACGTATGTTTGTATAGTTTGCTGCCTTCCAACAAAGTATGATTGATGACAACAGTGCTACAATGGCAAAGCCTCACAGCAACCCAAACGTACTTTTCATAATACCATATTACTGCTCATTTAAAATAATAATTGGATAAATCTTAAATACTAATTATGGAAATGAATCAGCTGTATTAAAAGCACCCACCAACAAATCCACTCATAAACAAATACATTTACCCCTAATTGTCTGTCTTTTTATCAGTCAAGACCATACCTTTGCTCCCCTGTTGCCCGGGGTTCGACCCCGTGCCTTCTTATCCCATTAGCCAGAGGCACAGCAAGTGGCATAATCAGCCCAGACCCCAACACCTCCATACCCTCTCTCTGTGTGCTCATCTCCTCTGTCTGCCAGATTAATTGTCCATACGGTGCCTGTGATATCAGGCAGGGTGGGTGGAAGGTGTAGGGTATTAGATTGCTCAGTAGCCACCCCAGCCAGTGTCTTAGACCCCGGTTTGGGACGGATTTCCGCCCAAATACCAGCCTAATCAGCTGCTAAACTTAATGGAGAAATCAAAGCCCTGAGTGGTTGTCTTAATGCACAAAGACAAGAGGGAATGGAGGTCGATGGGAGGGGTGGTGGTGATGGAGGAGGGAGTGAATGCAGTGTGGCCTACGCCAGAGGGGGTCCAGGACCCTAAAATCTGTCCGTTTGAGCATTAAAGGGAGATTTAACAGGCTGCCTAAGCGGCTCGCTCGTGTCTGTAAACAAGTCCAATCCGATCAGCCACTGGCTCTAATTCTGTCTGCCAGTGAAATTAGACGCACACACATTCACAAACACACAATTACACACAAGTAGCACATAGTTATACAGATGCGTGCCCACGCAAAATCAACACAGGTTCAAATTTTTGTCCAAATACAGGGTGGTGGGTGTAACGTGTATGAAGTTTTAGAGCTGTGGATTATTTGAATTGGAGATGGATGAGACGGTAAACGCAGCTCGCTGTCTATGATATTATGTTTACTCTGTTCTGCCAGTCAACTCTCCTATTTGACTTATCCTCCTAAAGTGTTTAACGTCTACCAATGAACTGTGGAGGGAGAGAGTCTGAGCGACAGGAGTAAGACAGGAGAGAAATTAAAGAACAGGGAAAGGAAAGAGAAGAAAAGTCTGCAACAGAGAGAAACAGAGATGCAGTGATGGAAGAAACATTTGGAAAGAGAGAGACAGAGGAAAAGAGCGATGAATGAGTGCGGTGGTGGTATCAGGGGAGGGCAGGCGGCAGCTATGGCGGCGGACGGCTCCGTATGTTTGTGTGTGTGTGTGTGTGTATGTGCGTGTGTGTGTGTGGGTCAGGAGGAAAGGGAAGCAGGCTTGCCGGGTCGTCTCTGCGCCGGAGTGGGCCGTTAATTAAATCTGAGGGATAGACAGGAGGGCTGCCTCCCTCCCCATCTCCGCTCCCCTCCATCCCTCCCTCCCTCGCTCAGTCGCTCTCTCACTCTCCAGCCGCTGGCTATTCGGAGGCTGTGTGAGAGGTGGAGGGAGGAGGGGAAGGAGGGAGGGAGGGAGGAGGGTGCAGGGGCGCCGACGCTGAGAGTCTGACTGCCTGTGGAGACTGTAAACCGTGGCTCTGCGGTCAGACCGGAGACTCAAACAGGCAGATAAGGTGTTTTTGGACCGCCACTCTCTCTCTCCTCTGCTCCCTGCACTCAGACTCCCAGAGGCAGTTACAGCCTGTCGGTGTGTGTGTGGTTGAGGGTTGTAGCAGTGGTTTGGGGCTTGAGCACATTTTTGTGTGTGTGTGCATGTGCACCTTTCCGTGTGCCATTTTAAATGCCTGGTTTTAGATGTTTGCTTGCGTGTGAATCTGCAGCCTAGCGTGTTTGTGCAAGACCTTTTTTTTTTTCAAACTGACTGTGTGTGAGGATAGCTTTTAAAGTATTACCAAACAGTTATTACATGATTAGCCTAGAAAGGCAATTCTAAACAAAAGTAAACACTCCAGGATTTCTGATGATATTAGCTCTGTCATACATAAGCATAGAGGGAAATGTGGGTTGTAAATATTTTAAAACATCCTACTGGTTAATAGGGATGTAATTGTACTGTCATAACAAAGTAGCTTCTCATGGTAATAGTCGATAAAGACACAAATGCATTTAATGCTTCTGTGAAGCAATTCATAGATGACAAACAACAAATAGAGGAAATAAATTGTTTTTGTCCTTCCTTTCAGGGTAACTGAAGTTTCAATTCAGAAAGTTTTGTTTTGTGTGTTTGCGGGTTTTTATTTATTTTGGTGCGAAACAGTCATTGGTATTTTTGTTTGTGTGTTTCTGGTTTGGTTTTGGTTTATTTCATTTCGTTTTAACAAAGGTCACTCCACACAACACTTTATACTTTATATGCTATACTTCTGCCTGCCTCCTTTTATCCTCAAATTTTTATTTGATTTGATATGTTTTTTGTTTTTTTTCTGGTCAAACTGTTTGTTCCTGGTTTTTCGAGCAATGCATCACTAAGTAACACTTGAGCAGAATCAGGTTCATCAAAGTAAATTAACATCTGTTACCATAACAAAATATGTGAAATTGTTGCAGTCTGTTACAGTATAACTAGATTACATTATACATACTTATAATTTCAACAGAATTATTTGACAATGCTTTTAAAACTTTTTTAGCCTTTAATAACCTGTGACATGAGCAGTGTTTTGTTAGAAATATTAATATGCATATTCTGGCATGAACAGTTGCCTAGCAACAGCCAGTATAAGCGGAAGAAGACAGATGAAGGCTGGGATGATAGACGTGGAAAGATTTGACCAAAAAAAAACAGGTGATTAAAAAAACAGAGGATTTTTGAAAACATTTTTTTCTTGGAAATATTTCACTTTGAGGTGTTAAGACATGTTCAGGTCAGGAACACCTGTTTGATAATGCACTGACAGATTTCTTTTGTGTCCATCGCTGTCTCCATTTTGATGGACTTTTGAAATGGTTTTTAGAAATAAACTGAAAAGTAAATTTTGTTGTATTACCTTTCATCAGAGAATGATTTAATCCCATTACAGTGAAGATTCTAAGTAACTATCCTAACAGTAACAAGTAACAAACCACTGTTACTGCTGATAGAAACATCACTTATTGTGCATCACCACCTGTACAGCAGACAATTTTTACAGGACTGACTGTACCCGACAGAAGGCATTTAGAACAACAAAAACAAAAGCTTGCCTGAGCAGCCTGTAGGTTCAGTTTTTAATGTGTTACATAACTCTACTGCACTGCAAAAAGGACATTTATTTATATGACAATATCAGAGATTTTCACTCTAAGGTCATCCATATTTTAGTCAGTTGACTACACATTCTTTCTTGGTGTTCTTCTCTCGCCACTCTTAATTTCTCACTTCCTGTTGAAAACACACAGAAGAAGACAAGCGGAGGAGTAGTGTACAGGGCAGTGTTACTGTGTGTGTACATTTGTACATGCTGGCGGTGCCGCATCCTCCCCTCAGCACGAGCAGAAGCGCCTCCCTCCCCATCTCCATCACCCACTCCGTGTCCTCCCCTCCCTCTCCCAGCTGCATCGGCCCGTAAGCCAATCAATGGCAGGGCTTTCAGGGCCGGCGGAGGCCCCGGCGCACGGAGGGGTGATCAATAAGTTATTAGCACCATTCTGTCAGCTGTAATGTGGAGATTGATCGGGGGGCTGCGGCTGGCGGCTCACCCCACGTCCCCGCCTGTCACTCCCCCTCCCCCCCTCCCTTCCTCGCATAGCCAAACCCCCCTCCCCCTCCCACCCCACCCTCTCCCCAGCCTGATAAAGATGACAGATTAACGGAGTAAGAGAGGAATTAAGGAGTCTGGCTGTCTGAGCTGTCAACACGCTCCATGGGATGGAGAGAGGAGAGGAGGAGGGCTAAAGTTTGAAGGAGGAGAGGAAATCAGAAAGTGAGATAGAAAGAGGAATGCTCCCCTGCCTGATGGTTCGCCCTGGTGGTGTCACATGAAAGAGAAGCAGCTTGGGTCCGTTGTTTCCTTTTTCTCTATCCGTCCTTCTGTTCTCATCCCTCTTTTCTCTCAGTGGGAGGAACAGCAGATAAGGAGAAGGTTAACTAGCAAGGAGGAACTGAGGCAGAGGCTAGAATAAAGTGTGTTTAGGCCAACTTCTTAAAAAAAAAAAGTTAGCTGGGACCATATCATAGCAGCTAATGCTATTTGCACTTAATTATTGTGCTCTTTTGACAGTTAAAATCACAGCCTTGAAGCCACAATAAAACTCCTGACTCCATAACCACTAATTCCTCAGCAATATTAACAAGCTGGTGATATGGAAAGGCCCAGGGTAGCAAACGTGACTGCAAGCGGTGTTAGTGGGAGTAAAAGGGTTAGCATAGACGCTAGCAGAGCTCAAGGTTCGGCATTAAAAGGGAGCGCCGGTGCTCTAAGAAGCCCCATTTAATTGGCTTTAAAAGCTTTCCGCCCTCAAATCTCTGGCCCTCGGGCACTTGCTCAGGAGACAGAGTGTCTTGAGTGAGGTCGGCTCAAGAGACGACTCAAGTGTGTGTGTTTGATCATGAGAGGCTCGGGGTGTGGGCATAAGCATGCATGTATGTGTGTGTGTTTGGTAGAGGGAAGGGGTTTAACTAATGGGGGTTCTCTCTCTCTCTCTGTCTCTCTCTCTCTGTCTCTCTCTCTCTTTGTTAATATTCCACTAATAGGATAGACGGAGAGCTTTAGTGTTTTTTTCTTTTGACCAGTGAAAGAAATGTACTGAACGCGATTTGAAAATACGAAGAAAAACAGAACAAGAGATCATAAAGGAGGTGACAGAAAAAGTATAAATTCTGAAAGATGTTCAGTGTGTGTGTGTGTGTGTGTGTGTGTGTGTGTGTGTGTGTGTGTGTGTGTGTGTGTGTGTGTGCGTGCGCGCGCGCACGTGCACTTGTCCATTAGCGCTACCCCCCTCCTGCCCCCACTGTCTCTTTAGGGTGGTATAGGGAGTGGATTTCCTCAGGACCTGAGAGGCAACATCAAACATTGGATCATTAGTGAACCTCCTCTCTCTCTCTCTCTCTCTCTCTCTCTCTCTCTCTCTCTCTCTCTCTCTCTCTCTCTCTCTCTCTCACCCTCTCACCCTCTCCCTTTCTCATTTGCTCACTCACCCTCTCATCAACACCAGGGCTCCCTCGGCAGCCCAACAAAATCCTCAGAGTCCTGCCTAAATCTCCCTCTGTCTCTTTTCCCCCTCCCTGTCTATCTGTGTCTTGTTATAGAGAAGAAAGGATGTAAGTTTGGGTGATAGGTTAGGGGTTAAAGGTCAGACTTCACTCCAGCTTCACTCCTCTGTTGATGCTCCGTCCTCCCGTCGCTACGGTAACAACAATATCAGGAGCAGATGCATGACAGAAATCGCCAAATGTTGTTTGCTCGGGCATTGCTACGAAATTACATTGTGTGTATTTTTTTTTTTTTACCCCCCTGTTCATTGTTTCTCTGTGCTATTTACACATGCTGTGCAAATGATGAAAAATCGCTTTGTTGAAAAAGAGAGACGTGGGGAGAAAGGAACCATTCTCCTTGAGGGAGGAAAATAACCCCCCCCCCCTCCCTAAAAATACGCACAGGGAAGTGAAAGAGAGAAAGAGAAAGAGAAAAAAGAGAAAGAGGGGAAGCAGTTGCTGCCGTGGCTTGGCTGCTGTCTGTGTGGAGGAAGAGACAGGAGTTAGAGAAAAAGCAGAGGTGCATGATAGAAATAGAGAGAGAAGACAGAGGGAGAGAGGGCAATGACAAACGTCTTTTTCCTTCCTGCCAGCGCTGTGTGCGATGTGCTGTGTATCCCCTCCCTCTCTGATTAGGCCTGTATTGATTTGAGGTGTGTTTATAAGGGGGGGTGGGGGGGGTGGATGTGAGGCGACGGGGTGGGAAGGAAGTGCGGGATGAGAGGGGAGGATAGGAGGAGGAGGAGTAGGAGGAGGCAGTAGGGGGTGCTGTAATTGTACACAAGATGCTACTTTTCTGCAGTGGCAGGGGAGGACGTGGGGGGAGAATAGGGAGGAAAAGGAGGAGGAAGGGGAGGCAGGAGAGGCAGGAGAGAACTCCTGATGGGGAGGAGGGTTCAAGCACACCTTCAAGAGGAGAGGGGAGAGAGAAGGAAGCAGGAGAAGCTCAGAGGTGAGTTGATGAGGGAAGGGCAGCAACAAGGTGGGGGGGTGGTGGTGGTAGCTGTTATGGAGGTACAAAAACTAAAAATAAACACATGATATAGACATAATGTAATGTAATGGCTGAGAGGAATTTCTGAAGCAGCTGAGAGGCCTCGTGCACTTTAGTTCAGTTAGAGGCTTTTGTGCCGACATCTGGAAAAAGAGAAGAGAGAGAGGAAGAACAGTGATAACACTTGAGGACAGACTGTTGGAAAGAGACATCGGAGGAGACGCAGAGAGACGAAGCCCTCCTCCCTCCCTCAAGTAGACAAACACACACACGTGAATGAGCCGGGCAGATCTGTCATCCACGGCGGTGCAGGCCCCCTCTCATCTCTTGACAGAACAGGCACATCTCCAGACGCCCGTGGCTTGCTTCACTCGCTCTGTTTCTCTCTTTCTCTCCCTCTCTCCACCTATCACTGTTTTTTTCCCTCTTTGGCTCCTTTTCGCTCCCTCTCTTCTAACTCTGCATTTCCAAAGCAGCCGCCATGTATACAGGTAGACACAGCAGAGCGGCAATATTGAGCCTTTGCTTTGGTCTTTTTTTTTTACTGACTGCTCTTTCTCTCTTTGTGTGTGTCTGTGTGTTTACAGATGACCTTCTAGGCAAAAGGAGAAGCTTCTCTCCCAACAGCAGCAGCGAGTGTCCCTCTGACAGCAAGAAGTCGCGTAGCGTATCCCCCAAAGGTAAGACCACGCGGTGTATTTGTGTGCTGTGACGTTAGCAGATGTGCTTGGACATGCATTCTGTGAGAGGAAACAAAATTTTTTAGGGAAGAAGATTGAGTGTTTGAGTGAAAGAGAATGGATGGAAGCTGTAGAGTGAAGAGTGAAGGAGAGGGAGAGATGAGGTGGTATTGATGTAGGTGCTGGTGGTCAGTGTGTGCTAGGGTTAGTGTGATGGTGGGAATATACACACACATAGACACACACTGTTGTACACATATGCAAAAACACACACGCTCTCTCTGTCACGCATTTGATGACATACTACCAGGTCTTCTCTCTGTTAACCCGTTACTCTGTCTTGTGGATGTGTTTTGTGTTACAGTTGCATGTGCATACACATACGTTAGAGGAAGCCAGTAAAGAGTCAGTACACCCAAATTACCTAAAGCATAGTATTTTCTCACTAACTACTAATAGTATGGGATCATGAAGACAGTTAACATTTTATATGCTGAGTTTTGTTTTTAGAGATTCTACTGCTACCCCAATAAGACAGATGGTCTCAGCACCGCAGAAGAAGAGTTTGTGGTGCTCAAAACATTGAGGAATTACATTTAAAAAACTTGATGTAGTCCCAGTGAAAACTGTGATTTGAGTGAACTCACTCTTAAACAGGAAAACAGAGCATGTGTGTCTGCTTCTCTGCAAATACAGCACGCACAGTAATATAATATCTGAATAATATATGTTAGACAACATTCCATTTAGGTGTCCTAGCACACACACTTCATTGTCACTTTTTAATTAGCTCTCTATGACGGACCTTGACAAGGCACACCCTGGCAAGACGATGCCACTTTGTAGCGCTGGAATCCGGTCGCCATCCTCTATTATTCATATCTCCCCGGTGTGGTGTGAAACCGGGCGCCCGGTGTGGAGCCGGCACGGCCACTGGGCCGATCCCTCTGGGCTCCCGAGGAATACTTCCTGGCTGATGCATTATACAGCAGGCAAAACCAAGGGCGGCTCACCGCACATCCCGCCTCATCTCTGCGCACACACGAATGACATCACACAGAGATACACACACACACACACACACACACACACACACACACACACACAATCCAATACCATGTGCTATTTGAAATATTAGTTTAAGAAAATGGGTGAGTGTATTTGCATAAGAGCATTGGGGGTCAGATTGAGTTGTGTCGAGCTCAGCAGGAACCCTGTACTGACCTTTGCCCTCTGGTTGACCTTTGACCGACTGCCTGCAGCTTCTTCCTCTTTCACTGTGTAGAGAAGCACTCATTCCTGGCCATTATAGTCTTACTTAGACACAACCCAGCTTCTGAAAGATGCATGGGTTTTTGTGGATGTGTTTTTGTGTCAGTATGGGTGTGTTTATCTGTGTGTGTCTGTTTGTGTACTCAGGCTTGGCTTCCTTTTAAGGCAAATGGAGCTTGTGTGTGACTTTGTGTTCTTCTGCCTCTCAGAGAATGTGTGGTTAGGATTTTGGCTCTTAAAGCAAACAACCTCTGTATACGCTGTATATGTACTCGTCCTTTGCTGTATATTTGCATAAGGGAGACAAAAACTTTGTGTGTGTGTGCAAGTGTGTGCGCTGCTTGCCCTCCAGAGAAGTGTGTTTAAGCTGTTTCAAAACACTGCTGATCCTGTGTCTTAACCTTGAGCTCTGTCCACACCCAAACCCTGACTCTGCACCTGTATGTGTGTTCTTATATGGTTATCATTTATGCGTGTTGCATCTATTTGCCTACAAGTTTGGCGGCAGATGCTATCCGTTAATGACTAATGCAGGTGGAGAAATAGATTGAGAGAGAGAAAGACTTGAGAGGGTGGCGTACGGATGGAGCCGGAGAGATTGGATGCCGCTGTGTAAATGATGTCTGTTTTTCTTTTAGTGGCAAAGTCGGCACCCCCTGCTGTGTTTAGAGAGCGGAAAAAACTTTAGACAGGCACAGACTAGTTGCGTACACACACACACTAACACACACACATACACTCAAGGACCTTGGGTGGATTAGCTGAAGCTTGGCGGTGGAGACAGAGATGCTTGCGTGCTCGTTTCCTCCCCCACCACCTCCACTGCACCTCCGCTCCTCAGCGCCACTCCTGCTCGCCTGCCCGGGGCCAGGCTCAGGTTTCAATAAGAAGGAGGGTGGTAAAAATAACCCCTGCTTTCCTCTGCTTCTCCCACCTCCTCCTCCTCCTCTTTCTCTTTCTCCCTCTTCTAACTCCCTAACCACCTCCCCATATCCCCCACCACCCTTACCTTAGATCATGTTACTATTGACAGAAAGAGAGAGAGGAGAGAGGTCAGAGAGGGAGATTAAGTGTGGGGACTGACAGCTAGATAGATATCATACACCACATCGTCTTCACAACACCTTAAACACTGCACAGCAGCACTACACACACGTAGACACGCACACAGTGGTAGGAACTGAGCGGTTCTTGTTCTTTTGGATTTTTTTTTTTTTTTGTCTGCATTAGATACAGTCAAAATACTGCATTGCAAAACAACCCTACTTATAACCTCTCACCCCTAAGCCACCAGATAGTGCTGCACTTTCTGTCAAAGAAATAGTGAGTTCATGCTGGGGTCAAGCTCACACCATTAACAATGCATGCCTGCATGTGTATAGCTTCATCCGAAGAGTCTTCCAGTCCATCAGTGCTGACTTCTTAATGAATGATCTGTGTACCAGCATGTCTTCTGGCTGATATTTGAGGAAGGCTATATGTCAAAGAGTGCAGTGATCATAAAAGATATGCATGCTTGAAGGCATACAGTATTAATTTTGGTTAATTCTTTGCTCTGGGTTTACCATGTTTACAATGGCCATGTGTCCTGATTGTGTGTTGTGATGTTTTTAGGGCTGTGCAAGGTTTTATTCTAAAAATACACCTGTCTCATGAGCCAAAATCATAAAATGTGACATGAAAAACATTCCCTTCCTTTCAGATGGCTCAGATGAATTTCTGGTGTTTGGTATAGACACTACTCAGAGGAATTGACATTTTTAAAAATGCAAACTGGTTCCTGAACAGCGGTGAATGAACCTGTCTTTCAGAAAAAGTCGGTCTCACTGGTATTAGATTTAGTTCCTCTCTTGTCCCTTTGGGGTAAACTAAAGGTATACTCGGCGTGGTTGCTAAACAGCAATATTCTGTATTCAGTTTAATGATGTCCTGAAATGTGATTTTGTGTTATGAACTAAAAATTTTCAAAATCTGCAATCTCTGGCTGCTATTTGGAGACAGAAGTGGTTTGAAGCTGTATTGCAAATTTGACTGTGCTTGAGGCAAATTCCTCACAATCATGACTGACATGGAGATGAATGTGGACTCAGATGAATACACAAAATAATTATTTAATCACATGCTGAAAAGATAGTTCAGTGTACAGCGTTAAGTTAATAATACAGTTTGGAGCTTGGAGTTTCAAGTTCGTATTCATCTCCTGATGAGTGGGATATTGATGGTCAGTGGTCATAATATAAGTGTCTCCCTTCTTCTCCTCAGAAAACTCCCAGAGTCCAGTGGTGGAGGCAGGCGGCAGCCACGGCCACATGAGCCCTGAGGAGCACTACAGGCGCATGATGTCAGCGCTCAGCGAGCAAGGGTCTTATGAAGAGCAGCAGCAACGCCTCTACCAGCTGGCCAGCAGCATGGGTCTCCATGGCCACGGTCAGTCTGCATGCTCTATATTTGTGTGTATGTGTGTGTGTGTGGCCATCATCATCCTCACTGTCATTACACTGGCTTTCCAGTATCTGCAGTGCACTCAGATTCATCTTGTCGCTCCATATATTACCCCAGTGCACAGTTGGTTTTTAAATTCCAAATAGCGTTTCCTACTTTACCAGTAAGAACTGACTCATGAAAGATCTAGACATATTTTTCCTTTAGTTTTTTCCTTTGTTTTGAAGTAACTTGAGAGTTAGTTTGAAGTAACTTGAGATTTACTTCAAACTAAAAGAGTTTCCTTTGGAAGCACTTCACCAGCTTCTATAAAAAAAACACCTCTTCCATCACCTGTCACTAAGTCACCGAGATGCTGTGCTTTGTAACCCCAGAGTGTAGCGCTGTGTTCAGGGCACCATGTTAAGGTGTGCCACACTGCTGCCAATGTAAAACCCCAGCCATGGAGACAGCTGACGTTTCTATTTGCGGTGCTTGCCCACCCAGTGTCAAAGTGTCGCTCAGGGTGATTTCTGACCACCATGGCTCTCCGTTGTTAACAACACCCACAAGCCTTTGCATGCATCAACGCCATGATTGATCCGGAAGCTCTCATTGGCTGCCTGCCAGGGCTCTAAATCTCCCAACACTCTGGAAACCACCAGTGTGTCCCAGTTTTTCTCAATTTCAACAGACACATAAAATTTACTGGTTTTAGCTTGAGAGAACTGTAGTTTGATAGGGAAGAAAGAAAATGAGAAAAGTTGCCTTGTTTGGGTTTTATAAGTTGGCTTTACGTTCATTTCACTCTGCCTGCCATTAAATGTTAACCTCTTTCTCACATTTTTGTAAAGAATGTAACATAAAGTCCTACCAGTCTTTATGAGCTCTTTCACAGTAGCATAAATCCAATCAATGCCCTGGCTGAATTGTAGTTTGAGCTACTTTTATTTTTATTTGATTAGTAATGATTTTTAATTGCTGGCTGCAAATCTAGGGGGCGAAGCCTATAAACGCTTTAATTGCCTTTTCCCTGTGTCTTAGAGGACTTAGAGGCAAGATGCAGTGCATTGTGGGGGTTTTATGGCCCAGGGTGCAGTCTGATCGCTGGCTTCCTTTCCCAGAAGCCTTGCTGGTATGAGGCAGACGCTCTGGCGCAATACAGACATACTCGCTCCCTTTCTTCACTTCCACATTCCAAATCGTTTGATAGTTTCCACTCTATCCTTTTCTTCTGCACCCGTGCATTCTTCTTCCAAGCTGCACTTAAAAGCTTTCTATGTGCAGAGGAAGAAGAGACAGAGGTAAAGAGACACCAGGAATGAGAGTTAAAAAAATAAAATCCGTGGAGAGAAATGGTCAAAGGAAATGAGGGAGGAACTAGAGACGAGAGAAGAGTGAATAAATAACTTCTCCCAGAGCAAGGAATTGTGAAAAAAAAAAAGCATACATCCAAGTTTACGGTTTATTAATGATTCCCAGGTCACACGCTTAAATACAACTACCATTTAAAACACAACTTCACGGTAAGATTTCCTTCTAGCGACGTGTGCGTTTGCATCCACTGTTGCGTTTGTGCGTGTCAGATCCTCTAAGCGGATGATGAGCCACGGGCGTCACATGCTTTGCCAATGCTCCCTGACAGCCAAGCCTTTGGTGTTGCTAATATTCCTTTTCTTCCACACCTGGCAACTTCCCCCATCTTTCCCACTGACAGTTTACAAGTGTATGTAGAAAACTTATTACAGCGCTACTGCTGCATCCTCCCTTTCTCCAATTAACAGTCGGACCTTGTTAAGAAACCGACACTCTCAGTCTGTGGGGGCGGCAGAGCTGTTTTGTCTCTTGAGGGGCTGACTGAGAATTGCTTCAGCGAGAGACCCTTGACATTGACCTGGTCTCCAATGGGGGCCCCTGTGACCCCCTTCTCCTCCACCACCAGCACCACCATCACCGCCATCTTTCCTATACATCTCCCTCTCAAGCACTGCTTTTATACCCCCTCCTCCTCCTCCTCCTCCTCTTTTCCTTACCCCCACCTCCAACTCTCCCTTTAGCCTTGGTCCCCGCAGAGCATCCTTTCATGTGTTTGAAGTGTAGGGCACAGAAAATGAAAGTGTGTGTGTGCGTGAAAGAGGTGGGGGTGAGGAGGAACTCTGTGTGTGTGTGAGAGTGAGTGTGAATGTGTAGGTGCAAGGTGTTGTTTGAGAGGCTCTCTCTGGACCTGATGGGCAAAAGAAGAGTTGGGAAGGGGAGGAGGGGCTGAAATTGGGAGGTGGAGGGGTGGCGGGGTTGTAGAAATGGCCAGGAGGGCTTTCCCTCCCTCTTCATATGATGAAAGGAGTGAGAAAAGAAAAAGAAAGGTGGGGGTAGAGATCCAGATGAAAGTGAAGGGAGGGTTGGGGTGGAAGAGGCGTTCCTCTGTTTTGTCTCCTGCAGTTTAGTCTGATATGAAACATGAAGCTGTAAACAACATCTCTTTATTATCATCCCAAAGAGCTGGATAACTCCAGTGTGTGATTGGTCAAAGTACAGTCAGTCAAACACACTGAGTGTGACAAACACGCCACAACTTTACTTCTAGCTAAGCCTATGATACTGGTTGAATACCTCTTCCTGAAAAGATACTTAATTTTCTGGTGTATGGTGTGCTTTAGCAGATGGATGTCGGCTTTTGTGTACCTGCCAGTCCACCAAATCCATCACGAGGCCGGCCAAGCTGCATCAGCGCAGTGCTTCTCCGCATTCTCACGCCGAGGAAAACCTGGCTTAACCGAGGGGATTTAGGCCCAACTCCACGATTGATGGCAGGGAAAAAAATGGGATGGCACAAAGGAGGGATAAGCAGGATGGGTCCGAGTGGTAAACTGGGACCTCCCAAAATAACTCTTGCGAAGGAGAGGGTGTCTCTGTGTGTGTGTGTGTGTGTGTGTGTGTGTGTGTTTGGGGGGGTGTCCTCAATCAGGACTCTAATTTGCAGTCAGAGGGACTCTCCCCTTGTGTTCTAGCAGCTGCAACAAGAAGACTTTCAGAGGGGGAAATTCTGAGTACCTAGTCTGTACACACACACACACACACACACACTGAAGGGTAGAGCCCCAGGTGACCCTGCTCCTCTCAGTTCACATGATGAAAGAGAATTAGAGAGAGAGGGGAGAGCAAAATATGGAACCTATGTCGAAATCAGGCTTTACAAACGTGGACTTGATAAAGAGACATCAGAAGAAGAGGAGAACTGGAAGAAATACCAGACAGAGAAATGATCAAAATAAATGCAGAATTTCTTGAGTGTTATACAACTTGTATTGTTTGGGTTTAAAGTCCACCAATTTAACATATCAAAGCCAGGGCTGTAGTCACCATTGACTCACATCTTAGATTTTTTTAAGCCTCTTTTGATTAAATATCTTTAACTGATTTTAGACAAAAAATTAATTAAAATTGACATTATTTAGTATTCTCCACTGAGCAATGTAAAGAAAGCATTAAGGAGTGTATCCATTTTAAGATGGAATTTATAAAATGTGAAATTTATGAATTCTTTTAATTTGTGGCTGAAGTGGGTGGGGTCCTGTGGGTGGAATTTGGACTTATGACCTCAGTATTTTTAAATTCCTGGTTATGGCCTTGGTCAAAGGCAGTTTACCAATCAGAGGGAGCACTACTCAGCCTGTGGAAACAGTTGTTTAAACTTCGCCGTGGCTCCAGAGACACAGAGTCTAAAAAGCAGCTATGTCCAAGAAAATTGCTCAAGTGACATTGGTTAAGTAATCTCAGCTCGGAGACCAGAAGTTTTTAACCCAAAGTAACTGTCTTACAGACTGGGTGTGTGGAGTTCGAAAGACGGTGTGTTTACCAAGCAGAGAAGGGGGTCAAGTCAAAAACACTACTGAGAGGCATTATGGGTAGTTTAAGATCCAGTGTTTTTGGAGCTCGACCCTAATTGAGGTCTGAAGCCAAAAGTTAGGCTGTTTTGGCTGCAATATAGTCAGGATATCTCGGATCCTGCAGCATTGATTGACCATTAAAAAAAAAAAAAAAAAAAAAAAAAAGTCTCTTGGAAGTCTCCAAACTTTATGGAGGTACAACACTAAATCACTGGAGTGCCTGCTTTAAGTGAGCCAGTCATACAAAATAATTGGTGAGGTGGGATTGTGACCACAGTAAACTATTAGAGGTCAAATCCTCCACCCTGTCACCCCTACACCATGTATGCAAGTGCACAACAGACTGTGTGTATGCATGTGTTTGTGTGTGCACTCTTGGGCTCCAGTTCCCTCTGATCCTTCCCTTATCTCTCACACCCTCCCTCCCCCTCCCCCCTTACCCCACCCCCACCCCCCCTTTACACACACACACACACACACACACACTCTTGTCTGCCGCCAGCCGAGTCCCCTGCGGCCTGGCGCAGCAAACAGATCGATACACCGGAGCTAGGCCGCATTAATATCTGTCGCTTCACCCCCCCTCCTTCCACCCCCCACCCCGGCGCCCGCTCAACTGCTTTAGCACTCACACACACACACACACACATTCATACTAACACAGCAACACACAGTCAGCCACACACACGCAAGCACCTAAATCACACAGACACACATCACACCCGTACCGGCGGCGGAAATGGCCCCTAGCTCCCGAGGGATCTGTCTAATTAAAAAAGTGGGGGAGGTGGAGGGGGAGGAGACGGAGAAGAGCGGAGAGAGAGGATAGATAGATTGAGGCAGAGAGAGAAAGAGGGAGGAGAGAGAGAGAGCAGGATGGATTTTTCTCTCATTAGAAGCCATGTCTCCTGGTGTGGCCTGGCCTCGCTGATAATGATGAGGCCTCTTCTCCTACGAGGGCGAGAGAAAACCGGGGGTCGCCGGGAGAGAGGGGGAGAGCGAAGAAAGAGATGGAATGAGGCGAGCGGCAGAGGGCAGGAGGTGGAGAGAGGAGGGCAGGCAGAGATTGAGGGAAAAGGTGTGATGATGGTGGTGAAGGTGGGAAAGAGTAAAAAAAAAAAAAAAAAAAAAAAAAAAAAAGAAGAAGCCCAGCACCTGATGGTGTGAAGTTGCTTTTTGCTCACTCGATCGTACAGCAACACACTGGTATTATTCATCAGTAACCATTACTTGTTTTGAAAACATTATCACACGCGCCATAATTTTTCATGGCATCTTTAGAACCTTTTCGTTTTTCCAAATCCACCTTTTTGTCACCTCACATTTGCTTGAAACTGGTCAGCTCAGTTCAAAAATGTGGCAGATGGATTTGAACGCTATGTGCTAATTTCATACACCTCTGCCAAATGTCTGCTTGGTTTATCTTTCTCCAGTGTGAGTGTGTTTACATGCTCCTGTGTGCTCATATATATTTCTGTAACATGGGGATTAGAAAATGCATCACAATCATTTTCAGTATTAATGTGGAATGAGCCAAGTGGGATTTTTAAAATGACTTATTGCTGTTTTTATGAACTATCTGCATACTTAACCCTCAGATCCATCACTACAGGACAATAAACTACTTTTAAAGTATGCTTCACTTCTTCTACTTTGCCCAAAAAACTGTTATTTTTTACACTTACAGCTAATGTATAACACACTTAACAGAAGCCATCAACTATAAGCTGGTGAAATGTCTAGTCAGTTGGATTTTCTATCTAAAATTTTCCACACAAAACTGAATTTCTTTTAGTATCTTGGTGTCAACACAAGGAGCTGGATGCTAAATTTGTTTTTCTCCTCCCTGCTCTCTTGCCTCCCCTTTGCTTTTTCCCCCCTCTGAGTCCCTCTTGTCTTCCCTCTTTTCCTCAACTATTAATCCTTCATCATCTTGCCTTGTCAACTCTTATCTTCCCATCTCTCTCCCTTCTCTGTGCTTTCCCTCCTCCGCCCCCTCGCTCCACATTCAGACATGCTGCGTGCTCGTCAGGAGGCGTTGGCTGCGGCCGTGAGGAACCCAGTGGCCTTAGAAGCTCACCTGCCCTCAGCGGGCAGCTCCTCCTCATCCAGCCAGAGACGCAAGCAGGGCCTGCCACAGCACCGGGACGCGCATTACACCGACAGGTAAGAAAAAGATGGGAACGCGATACTTGCCAGATTTCTGTGTTAGCACTGCCACAGCTAGCTATTGAAACTGCAACCATGCCCTGCTTGCAATACCAGTGTTATTCATCATTAATAAAGCCCCAACACCCACATCTCCACACACACATGTAAACTGTGTTACAGGCCCCAGCTGATGTGATCGCATGTAGAGTTAACAATGGAGGAAAAATGTTAAAAAAAAATGCTTGTAAGTGGGAGAAGGAGTTGTAGGAGCTAATCAGCTGCACTTTTCTTTCCATTCTTCCTCCCGTTCTGATCTCAGTTTTGGCTTTTTCGGTGTGCTGCAGTGAACGTTTGTGTGTGTGTGTGTGTGTATGTGTGTGTGTGTGTGTGAGTGAATGTATGTGCGTCTCCACATACATGGCTAAACTAAGGATGCAATAACCTCTTGGCTACCACTGTGGAGCTGCACGCCTGCATCCCCGGCTCTTCCTCCCCCCTCCTCCTCCCCCCCAGCGCTGGCCCCTGCGCCTCCCAAACAAAGCCAGGGGCAGCGGGAGTGGGCGGGTAATTGCTTGTCGATTATTTATGTGGCGCGGGGAGAGGCGGGGGATCGATAATGGGCCGGCGGTGTGGGGCGGGTGCGGGGGTTGGGGAGGTGTGTGTTTGTGTGTGTGTGTGTGTGTGAGAGAGAGAGAGAGACAGAGAGGGGGGTGGCGAGGGGTAAGGGTGGGGATATAAGCAGGAAGCAGAGCGGCCAGGCGCTGTGTGGTGCAGCTCTGGTAGGCTACGGGGGTGTACATATATTGTGTGTGTGTATGTGTGTGTTGAGGCGAGGCAAGGGGGGGGGCTGCCTGTTCGTTTGTGTTTGTTTGTTCCATTTTTCAAGCTGGCCGTCTGCATGCGTGCTCATCTGTGCGGATTGAATTTGGGTTTGTTTGTGTGAATATGTCTGCTAATTTGTTCATGCATGTGTGTGCGTGCATGTAAGTGTGTGAGTGTGTGTGTGTGTGTGTGTGTGTGTGTGTGTGTGTGTGTGTGTGTGTGTGTGGCCAGTGGTGCAGTGTGAATGTAGTCAGTGAGCCGCGGCTGTTCTCCGACAGCACACAGAGTAATTAGCCACACAGGACCGGGGAGAGTTAACTAGGCCTCACCCTCCCTCCATCCATCCATCTCTACCTCAGTCGGTCCCCCTCTACCTCCCCCCTGCCTCCTCTTTAACCCTTTCACTCTCAATATGTTTTTTTGGAGTGAGTGAAAAAAGGGGGGTTAATGGGGAAAATATGGTGAAGTGCCCTTTCCATCAATTGTACTAATGTCCAAATGAAAGAGTGCAAGAAGAAAGAAAGGGCAAACAGACAAAGAGCGATGCAAAATCTGTATAATGGTGCACCTGCATTTACTCGTGTGCACATTCGCCACAGGGCCAAAAGTATGTAGACGCTTGTCTACTTTTGGTCTGGGTTGTTTTTTATGTTTTGAGCTTGGTCCATTACATCCTGATCCTATAAAGGGAAATGCTACTGTATAAAGTATTCTTTTAGATAATAGTGTGCTTCCAACATTGCAGCAACAGTGTTTCAACATAGCAATGGTCCCACGCAGCTCCATAAAGAAATGGATTTCCCAGTTTGGTGTGGAAGAACATGACCCCTTCCAACACCTTTAGGATGAACTGAGTTGCAGACTGTATGACAGGCAGGCTATATCACCCAACCCAAGTAGTGCTGTTGTGGTTTACAGCAATGTGGGCTTGTGCAATGTCACAAGAGTGTTGTGTCCTCATACTTTTGGCCATTGAGTGTAGGCCTATGTGTGTCTTAATGTCAGACTGTGCCCACTCCCCATAAAATATACAGAACCTGGCAAAAAGAGAGAGAGAGAGGGGAAGAAAATTAAAAGGAGATGTGAGAGTGGAGTAAGTGCAAAGTGAAGAGAAAATTAAAATCAAGATAATTGGGGAGTTAAAAAAAAAAAAAAAACAGAGATAGAATGAAAAGCCGAGACTGAGGAAGTGAGTTAGAGACGGAAGCTCTCCCCCTCTCTAACTCTCTCCATGGCTCACCTTTCCATCGACCCCTCATCATTGATTATCTGGGGCCCATTAGGGCCCATTGTTAAAAACAAATCATTAGGGCCGCTCGATGGGCTTAGAGCCTGGCGCTCCATTTGTCTGGCCTTAAATGGCACTAAGCTCACCAAGCATCTGCAAGGCAAATAGGGGAGGGATGAGAAAAGTAAAGAGAAGGGGGGTGGGGGGTGGGAAAACATGGGAGCTTAAAACGGGGATGAGGAGAAGAGATGGCAAGAGGACGAAATGACGGAGAGATAGATGAACCAAAATAGGGAGCGAGGAGATCGAGAGACTGTGAGATAAGGTGAGGGAGGGACGGAGAGAGCGAGCGAGATGGAGAGAGAGAGAGAGAGAGAGAGAGAGAACGAGCGCGGAGGGAGCCTCATCCATTTTAATGAGCTTCCTGTGTAAATGTGTTCCTGCGGAGAAGGAGCCGAAGGCGGCCGCGCGGCGCTCCTAATCCCCCCACGCTCCCGTCATTAAGGGCAGCCCTGTCACACACACACACACACGCGCGCGCGCGCACACATATACACACACTTACACGCACGCAAGCACACACACACACACACTGCCTGGACTGCTGTGGGACGGGACCGCTGTCGCCACTCTGACAGGTCGTCACACACCAGTGAATTCCCCAGGAGCCCCTGGCCTCACTGCAGGCGGAGAGACAGAGGAAGAGAGAGGGAGACAGAGGGAGAGAGGCAGAGCAACACTCCAATGGTATAGTTTTGTGTGATTAGAAACCCACCTTGCATGTGTGAATTTTCAGACTCATGCAAAAACTAGGTGAGTGTTTTTTGCCTCGTCTTTTTATAGCATGTTAGTGGTTTGCCAACAAAATGCACAGATAGAGAAAGAAGAAAACCACACACACACACACACACACACACAGCCCCAGAGCAAAACGACTAATGTCTGCCACTCCTCCCTCAAAATTGCCTCCTATAAAAGGAGGAAGAGAGGGAGAGATGGAGGAAGGGAGTGAAGGGGAGTGTCAGACACACACTCTTTCTCTCTCTCTCCCTCAGTCTCTCTCTCTCTCTCCCTCAGTCTCTCTCACTCCCCGTGATTAGGCCTAATTATGGTGGCGCAGACGCCTGGCAGCCCCAGTCATGCAGCTTTAATTGACCGTTATTCATCTGCGGGCTAACGCCAGGCGAGGGTAGGCGGCGTAAGGAGAGGGAAGAAAGAGAGGGAATATCAGAAAGGGGAGTTGGGGGAGGCGGCGGCGGCGGTGTGTGATGGGCGTTTGGCATGCGGGAGCCGTGGCGGCGGGGGTGGAAGAGGGAGGATTTTTTTTTTCGCGGGCGCCTTAGCGTAGCCTTGTGGAACTGCGCGTCGCAGGGCTAATTGCTAGCCCCGAGGGATTAGGCCAGGTGATTACACACTGGGCGGTGTAATTACATAAGCAGCGGCTAGCAGGGCCCCGGCTCGCGGCTCTGGGGGTCACGCGCCGCAGCCCTCACCCAAGATTAATTGGAGCTGCCACTGGAGTGCGAGGCACCGCCGGAGAGAGCGGTTATACGATTAGCATTAACATTTCAGCGGCGGAGGCGATCGATGAATGGTTTTCACTCCCCCTTACCCCCACCGCCACCCTCTCAGTGCTGGCTCCAGCCACCCCCTCCCTCCAATCTCATCTCCCCGCTCTTGTATGCGTGCCCTCCCTCTTTGCAATCCCTCTCCCTCTCTCCTTTTCCCCTCACCATTTAGTGAGGCGGGAGACATGCAGGCGCTAGCTAATTTGAACACGGTTGCAAAACAATATTTGCGGTTGCATGCGTCCCAGTGTTGGTTTTGATTTTGTTGTTTTCCTCAGCTTGTTTCCCATGTATGCTTTTGTGCGGCCGCAGTCTCACACACATACACACAGCTGAGCTGTGATTGGTGTGATAGCAGGGCTCAGAGGGGAGGTAAAGACGAGAGACAGGAGCGGGGAAGAGGAGAGGAGGGAGAGGTGTTGGGGAGGAGAGAGAAAGAGAGAGCCCAGAAAGGCCCTGGAAACAGCTGAGGCCAGAGAGCATCATCATCCACTCCAAGACCCCTCTACCCATGAAGATGTGCATGAAAAGAGAGAGGGATAAAGTGAGAGAAACATTACAATGAGAAAAAGTAGCAGGAGAGAGAAACTGAATGAAATATAAAGAGGCAAGACAAGGCTGGGATGAGATGGAGTGATGAAGAGGGGAGAGAAAATTCGTAGGGGTGAAAGAAATAGAAGTGGAGGGAAAGAAGACAGATTTTTAGAGGTCATAGAAAAGTAGAGAGGCAGGAGTAAAAGAGGAGGAAAAAAGATGGGTAAGACACAACAAGAGACGGAGAGAGAGAGAGGGAGAAAAGGTGAGAGGCGCCTTTCCCCCTCAAGGAGGACAAAAGACGAAGCCAATAATGGAGAGGCCTTTTCAGAAGCCGAGGTTGCGGGGATGCTCCATCTTTTCACTGGCTTCAATACAGCCTAGAGAGCAAGAGAGAGAGAGAGAGAGGGAGGGAAACAGGGAGATGGGTGTAAAAAAAAAAGGGAGAGAAGAGAGGAGGGATGAGTGTTAATTAGAAGGTCCTTCAGCCCGTGGCCCCGGTCAAGACACAGGGGCCGCCCCAGCTGTCGGAGCATGACACACTGGCATTGTGCATTCAGCCCTCATTATGTGTGTGGGTCTCGAGTTGTGTGTTACGTGTCTTTCTGTGTATATGTATCTGTGTGTGTGTGTGTTTGTGTGTGTGTGTGTGAGGCGGCAGGGGAAAGGGAAAGGCTGCAGTCCAGGGTACAGCAATGGCCAGCGGCGCTTGTTGCGGCGTGACAAGACTGATGAGGCACTGGGGCGACAACGGGGGCCTCTGGAGCTCCACCGATAAAAATACACTGCATACATTGGTGTGGCAGTGTGCACACATTCACAAAGATGGGAGCTGAGACATATTGAGAAGAGAAAAACACATCATTATTACAACTATTCATTTAACCGTCATGCATTATACATACCTCCACGCTTAACGCTCTTGTCATTGTAACTTATCCAGTAATTTCAGCTCATTGTTGTCTTTTTACATTTGTGTCCACAGAGAGCTGTCCCACCCTCCGCCCTTACTGTCCCCTCCAACTGCCCCTCACATCGCCTTAGGACCTCACCTGCGGCCTCCTTTCCTGGGCATGCCCTCTGCTCTTTGCCAGGCCCCTGGTGAGTAATGCTGAGCCTAAATACTTAAAACTAGGTTACAGAAAATTAAATAATTTTCACATTTGCACTGACTTGAAGGAAATGTTCCATGGCTTTGTTTCAAACCAAAAGATTATGTTTCAAAACAGCGTTGTAGCTGCAGGATATTACAGTAAACAGACAAGGCATGTAGACTTGTGTTTTTGCAGAGAACCTTTTGGTAACTTAAGTCACTCTTTACTATGTTTGTTGTTAGACTTATGCAGTTTCTCCACTATTTCTAATATTTGGAGCATTAAACATTTTTGCTAACAGGTGTTTTCTCGCTGTTTTTATCACAGGGTATGGTTTCCTCCAACCAGCTCAAGCTGAGATCTTTGCTCGGCAACAGGAGATGTTGAGGAAGCAGAATCTGGCCAGGTGTGTGTGTCTGTGTGTTGTAATGTTACGGGATGTTAATAGGGATTTTGATTGCCATGTATTACGATAAATATGACAGCTAAAAGTTAGTTTTTGTGATTTAGGTTTGTTGTCATATAGAAGCTTCAAATTTTAAATAAGTTTAAAGTTTAAACATTTGGCCTGGATCTTAAGATTTTTGTGTATTTCCTCAGACTTGAGATGTCGGCAGAGCTGCTGAGACAGAAGGAGTTAGAAAGTCTGCACCAGCGACAGCAGCAACAGCAGCAGCGTCTTCTGGGCTCCGACCCTCTGGGAGCTCTACCTCCCGGCCTGCCCCCAGACCATCCAGCCCTGCGCAACCTCCATGACATCCCAGAGGGCCACCCTCTCCGCGAGGAACTGGCCCGCCGTTCAAATGCGATGCTGGTGCTTCGCCATGGAGCCGCCGCGCCCCTCCTAACCCTCAACCACCACCAGCATCAACCAGGGGCGTCCTCCACACCCAAAGACACCCAGGCACAGAGCTCCACTGCTGGGCCAGATGCTGAATCCAGGAAGGCCCCCCGCAGAGGCCCCCAGATACAGCTCCGTGCTGGGGATCACACAGGAGGAAGAGAGGACAGAGGAAGAGAGGGAGACAGGGAGGTACAGGATGAGGAGATGAAGGACTCAGACAGTGAGGCAGAAATGTGCACGGAGAGGCAGGAGGGTATCGGTGCCAAGTCCACTAGTAAACCCAGGGACAGGGAGAGAGATGGGGCTAAAGAGACTGGCACCAAGGGAGTGTGTGATGGTGCCAAGGAGACTGGAGAGAGCTCAGGCAGGCTGAGCGCCCCTTGTAGCTCAGCAGGTACGGAGTCACCCAGTCGCCACCTCTTCACCCCTGGACTAGGCAAGGCTGATGTCAAGTACCACCTGCCACCTGGGTTTATGCCACCACTGCCTGCTCTTCACGCCCAGTCGTTCCCCTTTGGATTCCCCTACGCCAACCCTTACTTTCACACGGGTAAGAGACTCAGACATACACACACACACACACACACACAAAGGTTGAAAGCCGACATGTGAAACCCATTAGCGTCACTCTCTGTGTGCGTGTCTCTAGTGTGGAGACCTCTCCCTGTTAGGGGCCCTGCCCCTGACCCCAGTGTGACCCTTACACACACCACCAGCAGAACAGCCACGTGGGCAGACCTGAGGGAGGAGGGGGTTGTTTGTTCACATACATACAGTACATACACACACCACTTGTCTATATACATAATAACTGCAAACAGAACAATTGTTACACTTTCTGCAAACACAAAACTACCTTAAGCTAACTTTATTTTATGACTATACAGATTCCCACCTCTAGCAGCTACACAACAGGAATGACACACAAATTAGTTAGTTAATAGTTTAATTGATTTACATATGAAGCAATACCAAATATTCACTGGTTCCACCCTGTGTGACAAGCTGTTGGTTTTCTCTTTTATATCACTGTAAATTTAATACCTTTGGGAAAAAATACTTCATGTCAACAGAAGTGTCTCTAAGCTTGCAATTTTCTGATTTCTGCATCACTTAAAACGCGAAACAGAGTCTAGATCGTCTGTCTTAATAGCAGCTTTGTACCCTGTGTTTACATTGACACATCATTTTCACCCACTGCTGCTCTCTCAGGCTCTGTGGGAGGTCTTTTCATGGATGGGGAGGACTCAGCCACAGCAAACCCTGTGGAGGACATCAGCAAGTGGAGTGTGGAGGACGTGTGTGGCTTCATAAGCAGCCTGGCCGGATGTGCTGAATACACACAGGTGAGGATGCAGGGAAAGAGGGAGGAGAGTGAGAGAGAAAGAGGAGAGGATGGAGGCCAGGGGCAGGCTCACCACCAAGAATATGGGAAGAATAGTGGCCAAGATAGAATTCATACTGCAACATTTTCAGAGGCATCTCATTATGTTTAGGGTAGAAGCTCTAAACCTGTGCAGCACAAACTTTTTTTTTCCCCCAAGTTCATTGTGAATGCGAGTGGATGCATGAATGGTCACATTCACTATTGCAGCCATATTTGTGGGCTTTGTGTGAATGTGGGTGAGTTAGCAGTGCATGTAGAGGCGTACACCTGTAGCTTGTGTGAATGAAATGTGTTATTTGTGTGTAAAGACATATATTGTTCCAAAATGAAACATCCAGCATTTGAGAGAAATGAACCAAAAATGGTACAATACTCAAAAATTAGCTAATTTTTCAAGATTCCTTAACAATATTCACATGATGGCTTGTATATTTGAAGAATTATTAGTTGCTGTACTCATTCTGGCCGTGACTCCAGTGTAGGCAAAATTCCTTCTTAGTAGCTTCAGCCTCTTATGAACTTTACATTTCATTTATTTTATTATTATTTTACAGAATAAGACAGTAAAATTAAACAACTCCAATACTGGAGTCACGCCAGGAACAGATTTCTTTAGGGCCAGAATGAACAGGAGAAATGATTAGTAGCCAATAACTCTTTCATTATATATATGGGCATGTGAATTTTTTATTAAGAGAACGCTGAAAAAATCTGAAACTATCCTAAAAGAGACAACAGACCTGGTTTATCAACATTTTCTAAGCAACTGGATTCTCTGTGTAGTAAAAATGTTGAATGGTAATCTTCAGCCTTTTTCCTCTCAAAATGGGTTTGTGACATTTTGGAACAGAGCCACTGTTTTGTAGGTTGTGTGAGTGAATGTGTGCGCTTGTGCGTCGAGTATGTTTCTGTGTGTGCGTTGGGGCTGTGGCTGAAGCGGCTGTGTCTTCGCCAGGTGTTTCGGGAGCAGGCCATTGATGGAGAGACATTACCACTGCTCACTGAGGAGCACCTGCTCAGCACCATGGGACTAAAGCTGGGGCCCGCGCTCAAGATCCGCTCACAGGTACACACACCACAGACTTGCGTGTGTGTTTGTGTGGCATCAGGTGGACTTGGAAGTGAGCTGTATGTGTGTGCGTGGATGTGCGTTTCTGTCCGTAAGGCCCATGACAAACTGTTAGCGTAGCATAGCTGATTCTCTTAAAACTAGCCTGCCCCACAGACCGCAGCCTCTCCTCCTCTGCTCTCTCTCTCTCTCTCTCTCTCTCTCTAACATACAGTATAAACTTTAGTCTGTTACACAGCACTCAGCAGGATGCACTGACAGTCCGTGTGGTCTCTTCTCGTCTCCTCAGGTGGCGCGTCGCGTCGGCAGGCTTTTCTACATGACTGGATTCCCCCTGGCTTTCCCATTTCCGCCTTCTGCCGCTCTGCGCCCCCCAGAGCGGGATCGGGACCCCCTCGCCACGCCATCTGATACCCCCCTGCCTCTGTCTCTGTCCCTGCCCCACAGACCCACTTCCACCAGCAGCAGCTCCTCTCCCTACAGCGGTCCCACCCCAGGGTGCTCATCCCCCAAGCAGGAGAACGGCAACGGCTCCACTGTGGCGGGAAGATACGAGGCCAAAACTCCTTCGTAGGAGCTGGCAGGCAGGGGTGAGGAGGGCAGACCTGCCTCAGAACTAGCCAGGGGAAGGGGGGTTGGGGTTACGCAAATGAGAGAGATTGACTCCCAAGCTCTATTTACCAGATCCCCCCTCCCTCATCTTGGGACGCTTACGCTGAAATTTATGGGAAAACATTGGACTGGATTAAAAGACAACTGAACGATATGGACCACATCCGGCAAACCAATCAGACTCTTGAGTTCCTCTGCAGTGGCTGTAGCCGAGCAGAATCCAAAGAAACTGGGTTGGAAGGGAGACACGTGAAGCGACAGAGCAACGGAGAAAAAGAAAAAAGGAGGAAAAGGAGACAGCTGGTCACAGACAGCCTGCCAAAAAAAAAAGGAGCGAAGCCCTGCCACAAACGCGACATTCTTGCAAGTCAGACAGTCAGACGCTAGCGGAAACTCTTCCTTCCTTCCTGGGCTGGAGGAAGCTCTGCTCACTCACTTTCTTTCTCTAGTCTCCATCTCTGACTGCTCTCACCACAAGCCCTGCAGAACCCAGGAATTAAAAAAGAGACGCCTCTCCCCTCTTTTCTCTCCCTCCCTTCCTTCCCTTCTGCTCGTTTGTTTCCCGAGGCCAAACAGCAGCGTGGAGCTGTCTTTTTTAGAGGCTGGAGTTGAAGCATATGCTGAGCAGCAGCACATCTGACCAGCTCCCTCTTTATCACTGCAACTATGCATTCCACTGTCCCAATACCAAAGATGACCGGATGTGTGGAATAGGAACCATGTTTCACAATGTGTCTGCTTCTTTTTGCATTAATAGTCTCAGAGAAAGACTGGTCCAACAGGGGAATGCTAGGCTAGTGCCTCACATGATGGACTCTATTTTTTTTTGTTGGGGGGGGGGGGGACAAGTAGAGCTGTCATTTCCTGACATAGAAAGGCTTCAAAATGCTGGTGAAATGGAGAAGCGTCTCTGATGTGTCATTGTACGCTTGTGTTGACTACTGTGGGAGGTAGGAAAAACATGCAAAATTGTACAGAATCATGCTTAAGATGAAAATATCCTGAAGGTTACATACGTGGTACTTTTACTTTTTGTTAAATGTAGTTGCACGAATAAGGTTTTCTTTACTGAAAAATGTGACTTGCTGAACTTTGGTGGTACTTTTTGTTCATACTTTTGTTCTGCCTTCTTTTTTTTAAAAGTGTAATATTAAAAGACGCTCCAATCTTGAATGCTACTTCAGCATATAAATATGAGGAAAAAAATATTTATAGGACTTTTGATGTAGTAGATAAAGCAGATTATGATATGTATTATAATTAGCCCTTCAGATGGATTCCAAAGATACTTTTACATGGTTTTCTCTTGGTTGCAGGGAAAAGAAAGGCACAAAGCTCTTAATGCAAATGTTTTGAATTTGTTATGGTTGTTTTTTTTTTTTTTTAACTACGCAAGCAATGAATTAAAATGGTCTCTAGATTTCCCTTCAAAAATTTTGTCTTCATCCTATTTTTCTATTCACCACACAGGTGAAATAAATCCTAAAGAATTTCCTGTGCTTTCTCTTTTCTGTCATATTTGCATGCCTGTGTCTGTGTATACATATATATATATATATGTATATATATATGTGTCTGTATGTGTGTGTGTGCCTTTTCCTCCTCAGGTGTTTGTGGTTCTTCTGTAAAAACATGCAGGAGGGAGAATGTGGTCTCCTGGTGTGTGTGTGTATGTGAAGGGGAGGTGACCCATGGGGGGCACAGTTCAGGTCAACACCAGCTGTCAGAGTGTGAGGTTCAGCTGCAGGCCAAGGGCCACCCTGCCTTTGGGGATAAACTTGACCTCTCCTCATACACCCACCCACACACACACACACAGGACCAGAACCAGGAATATCCCCCAATCACGCTTACCTTCCTCCTTCAAAGAGTTTACACCGAAGCAGTATGCTCTACAAACTCTGCTGGGACTTCCCCTCGCTTTAGGCTGGGCCTCTGCACCAGAAGTTTCTGTATGCACTGAAAATCACTACACAAGAAATGTGGCGACACAAATCAAATCTTCATTTGTGGCATTTCAGTTCAAGTCAAACAACTTCTCTGCCCTGTGTCTTACACCAGTGATTGCATGCAATAATCGTTTACCCAACAAAGGCCACGATCACCTTTAGTTTAGTGGTGAAAGCTGCAGTAAAGCTGAGAAAGAACACAGGATAAGTTAGAGTAGGAAAGCCGTGTCTGAGCATGTGAATACACAGACAGAAAAGACAGTGGTCGGGAGGGGGTATGGGGGTGGGGGTATGAGGAGTTGGCACAGAAACAGACCAGCCTGTGTTGCTGCTCTACCACCTGGGCAGAGAGTCTTGGCACAGCATCAGACGCCACCCTGCCAGCCTGGCACAGCACTGCTGCCTCGGGGCTCAACACCCGCCTCTCTGTACCCCTCCTCTTGGCCAGCCCAGCCTGGCTCGGCCCAGCTCAGCGAGGCTCATAGCTCTCTCCAAATAGCCTGTCCTCACAAAGCCTCAGGGTGCCTACAGGTGTGCACATGTACGGAGGACACAAATGACTTACTTCAGGTGCATTTGTGCATCGACATGCACATACACGCTTCAATTAATTTGCATCTTAGAAAGAAAAAAAAAAAAGCAAAGAAGGAGTCTGGAGGTTTTTTTTTTTTTTTAACAATTTCAATGCTTAATAAAATTATATCATGAACACATTTGGACTGTACAGGTGAAGCAATACAAAATTCAAAAGCAAAGAATATTGCAAAAAGTCCAAAAATACTCTAAGTATAGACGGATGTTGAGGTGGAGAAAAAAAAAAAAAGTCTCTCAGGTGAACTCAATTTTTGTGCATCCATGAACCTCAGTCATCATCAGACAGCTCCAGGTCCTCCACCACATCCTCATCTCCCTCTGCCAGCTTTATCAGAGCAGAGGAGGACAGCGGCTGAGGAGCCTTGGATGCCTTTTCATCCCCTTCATCATCCTCATCACCATCCTCGTCATCATCTGGAATACAGACAGGAAACACTTCTTATTCAGCAGCTAGAGAATGCACAGAGCCCAGCAGCTATTAGAGGTTATATTTTGGTCATTCCTGAGCACAAATGAGTAATTCCAGTGCTCAGATTACCTCATTTAAGTGCACACATTACTGCATCACTTGAATTAACAGTGCTATTGTAGCAGTGTGAAGTTACAGGTTGCTGTTGCTAGTCCAGTCAGGTAGGGACACCTAGAGAGTTAGCAGCTGTTTTATTATTCAGTTGTATGCAAATGTTTGAGCAAATTACTTATTTTGTTGATTTTTGAGATGAAAAGAAGTAAATAAAACGCCTGCAGCAAACAGACATTAAAAAGTGAGCCTTTCTTCAAATGTTAATGCACTGTCACTGTTTATTTCATGAACTTAAAAAAAGAAAACTATGCAAAAGTTTGGGCACCCTAGTAAGTCAGTACTCAGTGACCCCTCCTACTCATAGCAAGTAAATGACTCATCCTCCAAACATTGTCAGAAAATAATTTTAAAAAAGTCCATTATAATTCCTAAAGCCCAAGGTGATGGCATCACAATATTATTCACTTTACTGTCAAATATGACAAAACATATCAGCAAATTCTCTCAACTCAGTAGCTGAAACTAGAGAATATTTGTCATTTTTGCCTAAAAAGTGCCTTGATCAATTAATCAATGACTCTTTTGATCTTTCAATCAACCTCACGTTTAAGCTCTGATCATTTACAACATTTGACCTCTTCCCCTCATAACTATGGATGCTGCAAAATAACAGTGCTGCTTGAGTTATTACAATCTAATTTAGATATATGGACTATGTGGATATGTTTCATGTTTTGGCTGGTAAAAACAACTTAATTATATCTGACATGTTACCTTTTACAGAATAACAGATGGTTTCTGATCTGTTCATTTCTGCATTAATTATTCACTTTTTGTGGGACTGAATTAGGCAGTTAGAGGTAGGATTTCTGTTCAAAGTTTATTTATTTGAGGGCATGACTCACACATTTCAATGCAAAAATTTAGGGTTGCAACTAATGCAACTTGTTTTCATTATTGATTCATTTGTCAATAATTTTTTTCAATTAATCTATCTTGAAAAATGACCCTTACATTCTCCCAGAGCCCAAAGTGACAACTTCAAATTGCTTCAAATGAAATCAGTTTGCAATAATATAAAACTGAAAATATAAAACTAAGAAAAGCAGCAAATCTCCTCTGAAATCAGATGTTTGCTTTGAAATAACGTTAACAATTCATTAACTATTAAAATAAGCAAATTTTCAGTCAATTGACTAATCAATTAATAATCTAAAAACTGCAGCTAAACAAAAATGATCTGAAGTTTTACCCCTAATACTTGCGAGCCTCCATATTAATGAGAATGCAGTGATAATATGGGGTAATACTGTCTCTTATTATACAAAATGAATCAATACACAGCAAATTATGACCTGAAAATGTTAGTGTTACCAGTATGCTTGCTCATTAGACATTGATGTTGACCCACCTGAGTCTCCCCCCTCCATCCCCTCGTCATCGCTCATGTCAGACAGGTCCTCAAGATCATCATCATCATCATCATCATCATCATCATCATCATCTGACCCACGTCTGCCCTTTTTACCTGAGGGGAAACGGTGAAAAACATTACACTGCAGCAAATTTTGTCAAGTGTTAGTTTTTAAGTTTGTGTTGGCGCATCGCTGATGTCTGAAGACTTTGGAGACACCTATATGTGGGCCAGGTATCAGAGGCAGCTGGAAGTGTCTATTTCCTCCTGAGATGGAACTGAGAGTCGATTACAGACGCCGCTGCTGCTGCACAAACACCCATGACAGTTTACTACCGGCAATTTCAGACATCTTATGCTCACGGCCTAAATATAGTAAATGGAGATAGCAGGCAGGTTCCACAGCTTCGATGATGATGGGAGAGTTGGTGTGTGTGCTGGTGTGTGTGTTTGTGTGTGCTGGAGAGAAGTTGGGAGTTCGTCTGAAATTGTGTTGTGCTATCCTCAGAGTAGTGTGTGTGTGTGTGTTGTCTAGCCAAAGGGACAACTGGGGTCCACAGGCTTTGAAGTTGAGGTGTGATGAGAGGCTGGGGGCGTGGAGGAGAGAGAAGCAAAACAGAGCTGCTTCCTCTGTCTGCTGCACTGTGGACACACACACGCACACGTGCGCACACACACACACACACACACACACACACACACACACACACACACACACACACACACACACACAGCATCTATTAAAACATCAGCTATTTCCCTTCCTATCTGCATATAAAGATGACAAACATGTTCTCACTCTCTCCCACTCTCTGTTGCTCACATGGTACTAAGCAGATTTCAGTAGTACCTTAGAGGTTGCCCCTAAATGACCTGGAAGACTTATTATCCCCACACACTGACACCGCCGCCACAGAAAACGCGCACACGCGCACACACACACACACACACACACACACGCGCACACACATCAATCTAAATCATCAGCCCCCCCCCCAGCTCTCACACTCCCCCTCTTTCCGGGAGTGTGTGAGACCACAAAGAGCTTTGGTGAGCTGCCCGAAAGCTTTTGGCTCTTTGAGACTGGACGACAAGGTGGTGGGCGTGCGTTTGTGCGCTATCATCGAGATGTGTATGCAAGTGTGCACGTGTTGTGAGGACATGCGGGGGCAGCTGGTTGAGGCCCACAGAGCCAGAAAGAGAGCGCGAGAGAAGTAGAATGAAAGAGGTAGAGAGAGGGAGGGAGAGAGAGGGAGAGAGAAGTAGAGAGAGAGAGAGAGAGAGAGAGAGAGAGAGAGAGAGAGAGAGAGAGAGAGAGAGAGAGAGGGAGGGAGGGAGGGAGCAGCCACCTCTGGCTGTTCCACTGGGCTGGTTTGAATTAGGAACCCCCGCTGGGATCCAAGCCTGTACTTCCTGTCGGGGGGTTTCAGTTCATGTGTGTGCGCGAAGGGTGGGAGGGATGGAGGAGAAACGAACAACAGGGAGGGGGGTTGGGTGCAGGGAGTGAGAGGCGGAGGGCCGCCGCTTGCCGGCAGCTGCCCATCCGTTTGTGGGGACTCTCCCTACAATGAAGTCCAGATGCATCACAAAAAAAATCCCCCTGCCGCCTACTCCTTTCCTCTGTGACCTTGGGGAGGGCTTTTTCAGCTTGGAGCGTGTCCGAGTGTAAAGCTGTAAAGGCGAGGTTGCAGCTGCCTGTGACCTAGGGACGACCCCGAGAGGACGAGAAACAGGGTTTAAAAGATGGACGAGCTGATGGCTCCTCTTAGCCGAGAAAAAACCAAACTATCTGATCAAGAGATTTTCTCTTGAGTTTGATATGGGATTTAATTTTCCGTTCCTCAGAAATGGCCTCTGTGAATGTTTTAATAACTCAGAGCCTCATGGCAACTGCTTTGCAGGTCATCTGTTTCATGTAGCCAAATCTTTAAGATGGGGACTGTCCCAGAAACAGAGACAGTAGAGAAATCAGACTGAACTGTCATCACCTCTTAACTCTGCTTTTAGTAGGCGACCAAGCTGTAACGAAACACAGCCCCCTAGAGGCCAAGACAGACAGTACATCATAACCTGATGTTTTGCCTCCTTTGCAGAACAGTATCACATGTGAGTGAAAAGTGCTCATCATCAGCTTACGTTTGATTTTGAACCCTCCATCCTCGTCATCTGATTCGCTGTCAGACTGAAACAGATCCTTGAACTCCTTCTTGTCCTCTACTTTCTTCTCCTGAATCTTCTTACGTTTGATCTCAGGGAGGTCCAGATCCTCCATCTGTAACAAAACACAAAAACAAAAGTTACAAAACACAAGCCTGCCTCGATGATGCTGATGATCATAAAATAATTGTTCTGCCAGTAAGGTTTTCCACTACATAGCATGACCGTTTCATGATTTACGAAAGGAGCGATTCTTGTGGGTAACGCTGACATTCATGAAGAAAAGGCTAGAAGTGATTCATGATGACTTCAGAGGGATGAGGTGAATGTTTTGTGGTTGGATAGTTACCCTTTCTTTGCCAGAGATCTCCAGCTGGATCTCCTTCTCCCTCAGCTTCTTCCACTGGCTGTAATACCTGCTGAGAGGAGTCCCCTCCTCCTGGATCTGCTTCTCCCAGGCCGCCTGACAGGAGAGCGATGGTGTTTAAAATCTTTGTTGAAGAATGTATATACAGCTGTGGGTAGGTCCATACAACTATATAATAATAATAATAATAATAATAATAATAATAATAATAATAATAAAGTTTATAGATGAGCATGAATATCGGGATGGAATTTTTTGTTTTCTTTTTAACAGGTTCATTCAGTCTCTAAAATGATTTTACTACAAGTGGCTTTTCACCACAACTTCACATCAATTGACCAAGAGAAAAAGATGGACACACAAGACAGTGATGAGAGGAAGAAAATGTGGAAAACAGACAGATTGAAGATGTCTGAAAGGGGAGACCAGCGGATCTTCTCCAGCCTTCCCCTAAAGGTATTTGTGGATGGTATTGATTAGGCCCAATCACATTATCTGACCAACAAATCCAATAGAGCGAACAGACCACGGCCTCCTGCGCCCGTTAGCTTAACACATTTACCACAGTTTGCTGTGTGGCTATTAAGATTGGTGACATGTAGGCCCAAAAAAACAGACTAGATAAGAAAATGAAAATGGAAAAGCTACTTCTGAATTCAGCCTAGGCTCAGACAAACAAAACAAAAAATTTCCCACAGGAGAGAGAACGACAAGAGACACCAGCGCGACCTGGATGGAGGCAGGGCATCATTAATTAGGCTAGCTCTCAGTTTGGGTGACATGTCAGTGGGGGGCTGGTGGCCAGAGGGGGGCCGTGGCCTTTTCCACCGCAGCAGCAGGGCTGTCCCCTCTCCTTCGCCTGCGGTGACACCTCTACTGCTGCCACCATGCCGGGGAGTGGATGCCATGGCGACAGCCTCCGCTGAGCAGAGAGTCGTGGCGACAGGGGCTGGCGCTGCCAGCAGCGCCGTGCTGTCTGTCTATTGTACTTTGTTAAAAACACACACACTTCCATGTGTGTACACACAAATTTTCTCATCAGCTAAATTACACAAAGACCATCCTTTTTAATTTCATCCTTAAATGCTCTTTAATATTAAACAGGAGTACACATCAAGACTCTCTGTGGCAGCAAAGCCACATAAAAACATGTGTGTGTGGACAGGTAGCATAACTAGAAAGTGCACGCGCACATGCATGCACACGCAGGGATCCACAGACGCACACTAATGGCTACTCATTAAGGCAGAGGCACCTCTAGTTCAAAAGCCCATAAAAGCTTCCAATAACCACAGGGTCGTTCTTAACCATGGCTTAGAGTTTACACAGGGAAGTGTCCTCCATTATCAGTCGCTGCCTGTGGGAGTTGTTGGTCAGGACTATCCAATGGCCTGCAGCCTCTACCTCAACTGGACCAGAGCCCGAAAGAAAAGTTTCTCGTCTAACTGTTTCAAACAGAAAAGTTTATCTTCGTCCTGCCACTGGATACACTCTATTCTCGGAGATGCTTCTTGAGAACATTCAGATAAGAAACCCCCCCCACACATTAGTGATGAAGGAAACAGACATGACTAAACTAAGTGATTAAAAAAAAAAAGAAAAAAAAAAACCTAACGTCATGGTGTTGTTACTGTTGTGGAGACAACTCATATTTAGCAGAAAACATTGACTCAAACCAACTGGTGGTTATTTCTAAGTCAAGTGGATAGAGCTGGCTGATTGTTGAGTGTCGTCAATTATTGAGAACACCCAACAAACCTACCACAGCAGCTGGCACCATCTTGCCAAAAGCTGGCAAAGTGACAACTAACTACTCCTCATTAGGTCTGATTTATGTATTACCAAGAGGGATTAATGGACAGACTTCCCACACTAATTAATTTGCAATCTCAATTTTGTTGATTGTCTTACGCTTCCATTAGTGCTGAATCCCGTTAGTGCTTTCTGCCTTTCTCAAGTGTTCAATTAAATAGTAAAACCCTTATAACTTTTTCTGACCCGTAGGACTAAACTATCGTTGGAAAAGAAAACATGGTGAAGTGAGCAAATGAGTGGTGCTCACCTGACAAACAGCACATCAAAGTGATTGCTGAAGTACTGCTGTCAATTTTCAACATGGTCTGGATTTTTTATGTATGATTTAGAGCACATACTCAAACATGCCATGTAGTTTGGAGCATTTTAAATGCATCAGTATACATGTGGCCAGAGGGCTAACAAAGTGAGCTAATATAACAACTTGGCAAATACGAGTAATGATGACTGCTTAATAAAACCGCTGCCCTCAAAGAGTAGGAAAAGCAACAACGCTGACAGTCATACAAGAAAACGGTAAATTATAAAATATAGTTAGTGGTAATTAGTATTTTTCAGGGCTATAATTTATTTCTAATTGTTAATTAAAACTTAAGTGTACTGCATTATGACAAACTAGATATTATTATATCTTGCCCTAATGATACAAAATTGACTTACAGATTAGCAAAACAGATGGTTTTAGGAGTCAGCTAAAAAACATCTGACTCTGACATTCAATAGTACCACCTGATTTCTGTCTTCTGTTCATCCATAAATGACTGTGCTGTGTTTTTGTCTGTTACATTATATTACCTGTCATTTAGACAAAAAGGTGAGTATAAAGTTTTTATGCCAGCTATTCATTAAATACTCTAACAACTTCTACACTTTAAAACTTCTCAGAGTTATTTTATTACATTTTGACATATTTTAAATCATGTTATGCTCACCTGCATACTAATGTGTCTTGATGGACCTGCCTGCATTTATATTTTACTCGCTTTCTAATTTTTCAAAAGCCATTTTAAAGTTTCCAAAAACTCAATATTAGGTAAGAGAAGAGCAAAACTGACAAGAAATATAAATGAGTGGAAGAGGTAAAATAAGAACTCTGGAAAGGCAGCATGTAAATTCAGGACAAGACCAGCTTCCCCTCTCTCTGTCTCTCTCTCACACCGACAGACAGACAGAGAGACAGAGACAGAGACACACACACACACAAACACTCTCTCACCACAGCGGTGGCATCGGCCACTCCGAAGGCGGCCTTCTGTCTCCGTCCTGTGATGTGGCTGCTGTTCTCCTGTACCTTCTCCAGCAGCTGGCGCACCGGCTTGCAGTAATTGGCCACTTTGCATTCCTTCAGGAACGCTTTCAGCTGCAGGGACATGGAGGGGGAGTATGAGAAAGAAGGAACCAGTGTGTAAGGATCATCCAGTCCGCCCATACGGTGTATTCAGGCACCGCAGAGGAGGGTTTGTGGTTGTTTCCCCTGAGGGGAGCAGATTCAGCCTAGCAAGACGTGAACCAGATCCTGAATCGTCTATTCAGAGAAGATTTAAACTCTGGGAGTGATGTTCAGTGTCACTACTTCCTTATTAGTTTAAACTGGAGTCTTAACTCTTGCCTAATTCTGCTCAAACACCTGAATGTGTCCTGGAATATGAGGAGATAAAATCATTTAATTTCACAGACCTAGTTCACTCAAGTCCATTCCAGGATCAGTTTAAAAGATCATGTTACCTGAATGACAGTGGGCAGGGCGAGCTCTGGGAATCCAATGGTGCTGGCTTGAGTGTGGAAGTATTCCAGTATCAGGTCATACAGCTGGTCAATCAGCCCGTCCTAAAGATTCACAAACAATATTATTACAATATTCACACTAAAATTTCAATTCATCATTGTTCTCTTTGCTATGCAGCTACATTCAGCAAAAAAAATTAATTGTTACAAAGCACTGTGATGACAGCTTAGCCTAACCTAGCCTGTTCCAGACCTCTGAATCTCTGCCCACATCTCTGCCTTGTTTGGTGATTCAGATGGCTGTTTCCACCAGCTAGAGAAGCAATCACACTTTTGTAGGCAGGATTAAGAACGGGATGTCATCTTCCTACATAGCTACCAAGCTACATTTGTGAAAAATAGCAACAGAAAAATGGTGACAAGTGTGGATGACACTGACTCAGCTGTACAAGTTAAGTCCATGTACAGAAATCACAACTCTTAAAATAAATAAAACTAAATAAATTAATAAAATAAAACTTGCTTCTGCATGGGGCAAGAGCAAAACATAATAACACTCCCTTCTGAACACAAATCAACCAGCATAGTGTAAGCCTGAGTAAATGAAGAGAAATGAAATGGTGATTCAGTCTGATTATCTGGCTAAGCTTAGCCTAGCTGTCATGCAGCCTATCACCTGAGCTCTGTCACCTCTGGCTTAGAAACAGAGGATTCACAGATTAGTCTGCAAGCCATACACTAGGAAATAACATGCCAGGTCAACATACCAAGTGACAAGAGTATTATTTGGCCCTTTTCAGCCATCTCCATCTTGTATTAACTATCAACAACCTCTATGAAAATATGGAAAAAACCACACCCCAACCTAACCCAACGCCTGTTTTTTTTAAATTGTACCTGCCAATTAAGGATGGACCATATACATATTTACAAAGTTATAGCACATATTGTAAGTGATATAATCTGATGCAAGTATAATTAAATATTTAATACAGTTGGATTCACATTTAAGTATAAAAAAAAAAAAAAAAAAAAAAAAAACTCAGGTGGCTGTGTGAACACATCATCTGCAGCACAAGAAGCTTAGCTGCCTCGCTTTGTGAAAATAAATAAAAACTTTCTTTAATAAGCGTCTTATATCAGACAGATCAGTGTTTGTTTAGTTATGTCTGTTGTGAGTCTACGAGGCAGGGGTTCGTGGCAGCTGCCCAGGTGACAGGAGTGAAAACAGCCCAAGCGAGCAGAGTGAGTGTGTGTGTGTGTGTGGGGGGGGGGGGGGGGGGATAATCCCAGAAGGCCATGCTGCAATCCTCTTGGCCGCAGCACTGAGCGTGGTGACTCCAGGCCAGTTTTAGAGTCCTGACAAGGGGCTTTCAGCGCTGCCCTCAATCCCCTCATGCACACACGCAGGCTAACACACAGTGTCAGGGAGCAACATGAAAATGACATTAACTAAGACCCAAACCACTCATCTGATCAGCTGCTGCTCCTTCTCAGTGCAACAAAGGCGCAAAGCACAGATACAAACATCAGCTGATACTCTTTCCTTATAAAATAAAAAGAGATAAAATCTGGCCCACGCTCTGTCCTCACTAGTGGGGGATCCATGACAGTAATACTTACCTTGTAGGCTTTCTCCATCAGGTTGACTTTGTTAAGCTTCAGGATGACTGCAAAGTTGATGGGTTTCTTGCTCATTCGCCCTGGCTTCTTGTTGAAGTCCACCTGTTGGAAGATCTGTAGAGGAAAAGCAGCAATACTGAATTTGGACTCCTCAGAAATGATATGGTACAATAGTGCAATGTACATTATCTTCAGAGAACAGAGTAATACATGGACCCAGAACCCAACGCAAATACAAAAGCATACAGGCAAAATGAGACCTGATAACCATCATTTACTTTTTTGTTTACTGTTCTCCATTATTATTGGTTTGTATTTTTAAAGGATATATTTTTCACACTCCTCATCGTCCACCTGTTGTTCCAATTATCCAATCGAGACAAACCTCATAATTAAGGTATGTATTGAAAAGGTCAAGCTGAAGGCCTAAAGTATTAAATAAAGTATTTTTAATATAACTCCCACACATCTAAGTGTCTGAAGTTTCACTTTTTTATACATTTGATCAATCTATATCTTTCTTCTCATTCCCCAGAGACATCAGTGTTTCATAAGTCCAACATTAGGAAACCAAGAAAACAACTGAAGCTACAGTATATACATAATCAGCTATATATTGATATTAGTCCTTGACAATTATGATTCTGCACTGTTCATTTTACATACAGCAGTGTTAGAGAGATGACACATTTCTATCTTAGTCTGTGAAAGTACATTCTAGCCAACGTGTGGGCTTTTTGTCTACAAGCTTTAGCTTTCACATCTGCCCACAGTGCACAAGTGAATTTCTGTCTTGTATTTGTATATCAAGCTATTTCTGACTCCCTGTATCTCAGTGTATTTCTGTGCGTTAGTGTGTGTGTATGTGTGTATGCGTGCATGCGTGTGTGTGTGTGTGTGTGGTCGTTAATGTGCTCAGTGTGCGAAGCAGAGCAACGCTCCTGGCCGGTGCTGTCTGTACAAACATAGGATGTGGTGGCGGTCTGCGGGGGAGCCAGGGGGAAGTGGGAAGGCATGGGCCAACCCTGATGCATGCACATGCACGCACGCGCAAGCACGCTCGTACACACGTAGCTAGTGAAGCAGGAAGCTCCAAATCATACACCCCCCTCGGAGATGCGAGAACACACACAGGCAGAGACACACAGGAGGAAGGGGCTGCTACTGCTGCTCTAATTAAAACAGTAGCAGCGTACCTCAGCCTGCCTTTAACAAGGGGAACAGTAAAGGAGAAAAAAACACAGGAAATATTGTGCGTCACAAATAAACACGGCTTGCTGTTGGGGGTTGAGGGGGGAGATGGGGTGGGCACTGAGTCTGTGTGCAGGGAAAAAGAGGTGGGGAGTGGGCCATAGGCAGAGAGGATGTGGTCTGCACAGCGTGTTGGGACCAGAGTGTAAACCACAACCGCGCCTTTATCAGGTCGGTCAAACTGCTGCATGCACGCACACGCACACATACACACACACAAACACATTGACCACTCCCAGCGGACTGAGTTAGTCGCTGTCGCTAGCACACTGCTCTCCCCCTTGCAAGCCACAACACCGCCTCACACCATGCATAAACACTTGCACACAGTCGCACATAAACGACACACAGGTGCCGCGCAGTCATGTGACTAACACCTGACCCAGAGAAATGTTGTCAGTTGGTGACCTGCGATTGGTCTGATAACAAAGGTGTCTCTCTGTCTCTCTCTCTCACACACACACAGTTCTACCCTTCGATGTGTTTCCTCCTGAGCTCCTTCAGTTGTGGCCGTTGAGACCAAAATGCATTTCATACGCCACTGATGTTTTTCCACAGCAAACCACTGACGGAACATTTCATCACGTCTACCTTTTCATTGTTTCCATTTGTGACAAAGACAACCAACTGACTGCTGTTTATTCTGCGCAATTCAAAACTATTTGAGGTCTTTGAGCATGTGCAGTGTATTGGTGCATGAAAGACTTCAGATTAGACTTCTGGAAATTTGACCATCTACTACAAGCTGCACTGATTCTGTCAGCCCCACATGGTGGTTACTGCAGACGACATGAAGTTTTACCTCCAAGAGGAAAGGCAGCACAGGTACAAACGTGTTGGTGCTGCTTGACAGCAGGGTGAGGGCTCTGCAACAGTGCATCCTCAGAGGATAATATCTTGATGTGGGCACCAGTCTGTTCAGAGAGAGAAAAAAACAGCAGTCAGTGTCTCCACCTGCTGTTGGTAAAATGCAAGGGAACATGGTAGGCTCCCAATAAAAAACTGATATACTGTTACACTGCGTTTAAAATTAATGCCAGGCAGCAGCTTTAAGTTTCTTTGCTACAATTACAGGAGGCAACAAACAACAACAAACAAATGACTGACATCAGACTTTTGTGGGACGATACTACCACTGTTGTCTGTGAATCCAAGAATTAATCTATGTACAGTATTGTCTAATATTAACAGTTTTAAATATTTATTGAGTGATTTTTGTCAACATAGCGTAGTGACAGATATTGGAGCCTGGATATTTCACAGGTGAACTATAAACTTAAAAATAATTCCCAACCGAAAAAAAAAAAGATTATTTTCATATTATTATTTTCTTTTTACAGCTTCGTGTGTTATTCATTATGTAATTTCTGCAAATCATTACATGAAATGTATTCCTCAGTACTGACCTATCTTTTCAATTTTATTATTCACTTCCATCCACCAATTTTCAGCACCACCGCAGTTTTCTGTGCATAATCTCACCTTATTTATCACTTTTTGCCAGCAGTCATTCTGTCACTCAAACAGTCTTGTCACAGCAGGAGACCCTTTGTTCTCAGTTCTGCTCTGTTCATATGCTGCAGTGACTTTATGTTGATTTGTAAAAGTTACCGCTGATATTAAGGAGGTATTCAGACACAAAGGCCCTACGTTAAAAATTTTTTTTAAAAAGCACTGACTGTGTACTGGTACTGGTGAGGTGACCAACTATAATTGAGGAAGGCTGATTTGAATAGATCCACAAGGTTACGGTTTATTAAAAGCCAAACACTGCGCCACATCTTTTTTGTGGAGAATATTGAAAAGACGAAATACATGAAATATTCATTTTCTAATTTGGCAGGTGCTGATTAATCAATTAGATGATCAACAAAAAAAAAATCCTGTGGTTATTGTGATAAGCAATTCAATTCTTATGTAATTTTTTTAAACAAAAATGCCAAATATATGAATGTTCCAATTTTTCCAAATGTGGTGATATGCTGCTTTTCCTCGTCTGTACGTTGCAGTAAAACAAATATGTGCTGGTTTTTACAAAAGAGGTAGTAAGATTGTTCACTATTTTCTTTATTTTTCTTTTATAAGCCAAAGGAAGACTGGAAAGAGTGGATAGACTAAGTAATAATAAAATAATTCAACTGACATCTAAATGTCTTCATAACAATGGCTCTGAAATTATTTACATCAATCATAATAAACACAGAACTCTCAACCAACAATGCTTCACATTAATCACTCTATGATGCATTATTCACTTACAATAGTACCAGCATTACTCAGAGGATCTGAGCTTTGGCATATTGTTGTTATATTGTCTAACATGTAAATTAAAGTTTTTTTTAGTTTTTTTAAAGAATACGATTGTACATAAATATACTCACTTGATGGTGCCAATTATGACCTGGCAGAGTGGATAGATGAGAGGCTGGAGAACATCACTGGGGTGCAAGGTGCTGAGGACGCGACACCAGAGGTACAGACAGTGGATATACTGCCAGTTATACACTGACTGATATGTTTCCTACAGAGAACACACACAAACAGAGTCAGTGTCTGATCACAGGTGTTTAAAATTAGCACCTATAAGAATATAAGAACTGAACTCTGAATGTTCATCCATTTTTGCAATGTGCTGTTGTGCTTAGGGATGCACCGATACTGATACCAGCATCGGGTATCTGTCTGATTCCCTGTTCCTGTACTCATAAAAGTGTCCTGATACCCCAGCACCCGATACCACTTTACAGCAGTGTGACGTTCATTTGAGCGGTCAGGCGCTACTTGAGAGCGAGGCAGAGCAATGTCGAGAGGGTGGTGGTATTTCAAAGTGGATGATGGTGACAAAAGTAAAGCGGACTGCAAATTATGCTCTGCAAAGTTGTCAAGAGGAGGGACGAAAGCGATAACTTTCGACACAAGCAATCTGATAAAACATCTAAAAAACCAACACGACGCAGAGTTCAAAGAGTTTGCTAATAGTGGGCTATATTCAAGTGAAATATGTGGCAAGGCTCTTTGTTAAAAGAAAAAGTGCAGTTGAATGCTAAAATGTCAATAACAGTACTTCTATTTGAGTAAAATGTGTGGCAATGCCATATATAATGGAATGTTCAAATGTCAGTCACAGCAATTTCTTACAGCCAGTTAATGAAACAATATCTGATGAAAATAAAACACGTTTACAAGTAAATGTATGAAGTGTAATGGCATTAATAAGTACTCGTATTGGTACTCGGTATCGGCAAGTACTCAAATGTAAGTACTTGTACTTGTAATTGGATTGAAAAAATGTGGTATCGATGCATCCCTAGTTGAGCTTATGAGAACAAAAAACAAGCATAAAAGTCCAAGACACCGGGCTGGTGTGTTGAATGTGAACATACTAGAAAGTATTTGTGCTCTTTTTAACTATAGTGGTTAAGTCAGTAAATTAGATGTTTAAATCAATTTTAATCCAAAAATAATGACATGAAAATCACTCTTCATAAAATATCAAACAGTCCTCCTCTATCTATATAAGTTCATTTCGAATACATCTCTGTATGTCTGTCTCATCAAAGCTTACCAAAGCGTACAAAAGCAAACCATCTCCCTGAGCAAACATTCAATTCAAAAACCAACCTTTTTCTTCATGGTCATGGCGTTTCTGAGGTGGATGGCCAGCTGTCGGATGTAGATGAAGGCATGCTGGTAAGTGGCCTGTGTGTCCAGGGAGTACATCTCTGTTAGAGTCCGCTGCATGAAGTTGATCATGGGCAGCAGCATTGGGAGATGTGAACTTGCAGTTTTGTACGTAGGATATGTACATTTGCTGCAAAAAGAAAGAAAAACACCGTAAGTGAGGAGAGAGAGATCAAAATACCTAAGTGAACACAACATGGCGCTAGTTGATGTAGTTTTAACTGTTGATAATGAAAACCAAATTAAAAACAATCATAAAATCTTTAATTCTTCTAATTAAATCTTAGTTTAAGTCTGTCTGTTCGTATCATTGTGATCTTTGTAAGGCGAGTGCGATCAGCAAATTTCCTGTTCCAGTCTATTTTACATCCACATTTGCTGTGTGCCCCCTCACTACTCTGAATTTAGCTCACCTTGAGAATAGGGTTAAGATATGTTTCCTGCTTGTGTCTGCAGATTTTGTTGAGGGCCAGAAAGGCGAGGACCCGATTTGTTTCTTCCCCAGTGCTCCACTGCTTCATCAGTTGCTAGATACAAACATGTGAGGGACATTTAAAGAAAAATAAAGACACATTAAAAGACTATATCCCAGAGAGTCACATCCCATGCTCTCCAACAGTGACTTATATCATACCTTAACTAGGTGCCGACACTGTTTAGGTAGACAAAGGTAATAAGGTACGAGCTGGTTGGTGTGCCGCAGGACAGCACTGATGACTGTAGCCTCTGTTAGACAGGATAACAGCTACAAGTGAAGAGAGAGAGAGAGAGGTGTTAAAAACAGGGAATAACACATGTTTTTAGTAATGCAAATGAAGAAGACAAAAAATGTTCAGTTCAGTCATGTCTTATATCAAAAACTCCCACTGAAACACATCTCTCTGCATTTTCTCTACTGTACATCACAATGTTTACCTCACAAAAATACATGAGGCAGGAATTAGGGATTAGGAATGAGGAAAGCACAGAGACACAGAGGAGAGACACCTGAGGTGAACAGCAAAACAAACCTGAACCACTCCACTGAGATACATCTTGATGTCAATCTGATTCTTCTGCCACTTTTGGACTAGACGATGGGAGCACTAACCTGAGAACAAAACAGGGGAAAAACAGAATGAGATGTGACCAATCTTTCCAGCGCTGCATTAACCGTCAACAAGGGATGAGATCAGCAGATGTAACGTCCACATCATACTTTTTCTGGTCTTTATCTGGCTTTAGGCTGAGCATCCTCTGCAGGGCCACATAAATATCTCTGATACAGAACAGGACCAAGGCATTGAACACTGCAGAAAAGACAGAAAAATAATTATTTATGTATATTTACGTGCTGTACTCAAGATGACAAAATATATCACATACTATATATCAAGGCTTACAATTCTGTAATGTGAGGAACCAAACAATAAAAAGTTCAAAATATGTTAACAGAACATTATCAGACCCTCCTGTATTAAAAAGTATCCAACAATCATGATGCCCATTTTCTGACTGAACCCACACACCCCTAATATTTAGTCAGGGTTTCTAGAGGAAACACTACAGGTTTAGATTACATTGTGACAGCTAACTAAACAACAATTGAGTAAATGTTGAATCTGTGACCTGAAAATGTGGATGAAACAAGGGGTGGGTATTTAATACTGTTATGGTACTGGGTGAATATCATAAACTGTACAGTAGGGCCAAACTATTATCATGCCAACTACACTGTTAAGTACTGACAGCTGCCACTGAATGTCTGATAAAATTCAGTTATGTTTAACCTGCTTTTTGCTCAGGTATGATTTAATTAAAACCTGTTTTGATTTTTAACCATTTTAGTTAGCCAACAGTCTTGTATGGCTGTTTGTGTTTAGATAACACGAGTGGAAAAATGTAAGGTCTAATGGAGTAGAAGAAAACACTCCAAACATACAGCAAATTGTTTTGGTATGGTCACACCTTGGCTACTGTAGCTGCTCTAGTGTCTTTCAAATAATATGCCTTTCTCACAGAGAACATTTTGACATGTCACAGTAGGAAAAGCACAAGATATAGATAATAAAATTAACAATGGCTATCATTGTATTGTGCATGCTGGCTCACACTGCAATTAGCTTACTGGAGCATTTGAATAGAACAGAGCCGCTGATCAATCAATGTTATTAGTAACATATGTAATTTTCCTTGTGTGACAAGTTTAGGCTATCACCTTGTTTTTTGGTGTTAAATGCTACTGTCAGTACTCCAGAAATACAATGCAAAACACTGACAAGTTGTGTTCAAACATAATTCAATTTAGATTTTTAACTGCAACACTCAGTCATGATAATGACAATATAATTCTTCTGTCAAAATGGTAACGCTTGAATACACAAATCAGACCCTGCAGGTAGAGCCTTACCTGAACTGTCAGCCACTTTGTATCGGCACTGACCCCCTCCTTCACCCTTAGTTGTAGCTACAGCGGCCTTAAAGGCCTGGGTGACTTCTCTAAAGAGACGAGGAGAGGGCTCCTTCTTCATTGCAGCTTTCCAGTCCTCAATCATCTTGTCAGTGACTTTAATGGTGTCCGCTGATTTCTTAGATTTCTTCGAACCTTTCTGACCCTCCTCGCCTTCTTCATCGTCCTCACCAGAGCTGGCCTCCTACGTGTAAAGCATGCCAGTATTTAGATTTTTGTTATCCAAAAGAGTTTGTTATGAACTTACACACACACCAGCAGCTGGCCTACCTCCAGCGTGGATGGCAATTTGTGGTACATCCCCTCATCCTCATTATCAGAGCTGTCTGTGTCATCGAAGTTTAGGAGCGTTTGGTCGTTCTCTTGAAGAAACTTGTAGAAGTCTGGGTCTTTATTCTTTAACCTGGACAGCTGCTCCTTGTGCTCAGAGGCCTTTCCTTTCTTTTTATCATCTCTATAGAGAAAGAGGACAATAAACATGAATGAGATGCTTGTGTGTCCCTGAGAGACCGTAATGATGTTGGTACCATCACATCAGTATCAGTGAGTGTGACTTACATCTTAGGAGCTGCAGCTGAGCTCACATCCTTCTTCTTGTTCTTTTTCTTGAGTCCATTCTGTTTGGGAGTTTCTTCTTCAGAGTCACCTTCACCTGCAGAGTCAAAACCTGACAGCAGGAACTCATCCACACTGAGGTCTTCTAATTTTCTACAAGAAAAATAAGTCCAACAGTTAAAATAAGTTGGACAACATGGGGGACATTTTATATGATACACAGTTTCCAATGCCATTAAATGTTTTGAAATTTAGTTCATCAGTTAGCTAGCCACATATCTCCAGTTTATATTGGTGTAGAGTCCGTTTTTAACAAAGAGTAAACAGAGTAAATACTGGTTTAAGCTAAGTGCTTTCAAAAGCCCCCAACACTACGCTAGCGTTAAAAGCATGGGTAGCTAAGATGCTATCGCACGACATGTTAGCTAACTAAAACGAGTCTATCAGACACGACAAATTCACCCCCTAGACTGACAACAATCACACAACAATCACACTTATAAGCAACACGAACCTGCCGTTTAAACTCGTGATAAACAGCAAATAGTAAAGGAAATATCTACATACCTTTTCTGTTTCCCTGCCATGCTGGATCTAAAACGTGACACCACCAAACTTCAATACCCACAATGCCCCGGTGCAAAACGAAGGAATTGGTTTTATGGTTCATAGATAGTGAGCGCTGTAAGCTACTTGTGTTTACAAACAGACTAAATGAATCGTTATTCTTTTGATCCATCACTGCGGGCATGTTTTAGTTTTGATCATATGCGAAACTATCATATTTACTCATAACCAACAAGTAATCAAATCTGAAATGTAAAAAAACAGTCGGCGAGCACACCAACCTCGAAATTTCACTGTCAAAGCTGTGTGTACAAGAACAAGCAGTGTTTTGATGCCACACGTGAGGTTTAAATTAAATGACCAGCTGCACCGGAAAACCGTAGAGGAGATCTTTTCCTTTTAATGTTTTTGTCCGTCACGTTAAACATCCACAAAGCTGGGCAAGCTTACAAACAGGAAGAAATCACTGCTGTCACATAGACACCGACGACGGCTGGTTGTGAGTGTTGGTTTTAATTTGTCTGTCAGGCAGAGCTAACGTTAGCTAATCTAGTTATCCCATGCATAGACAATATACACTAAACTGTGCCTTTTATTTTAGTAGTATCATCATAAATGCGTAGTTTCTATTTATATACCGCCTTCAGTAATGGAAAAGAGGATTATGATCTATACATTATTCAACTGTGAGTTTATGAGTTGGCCGTTGGTGTATGTTTGATTTTTTTGTCAGAGGTAAGCGAAGTGGGACATGGTTGGGGTTCTGACCAATCATGGTGCTTCCGAGAAAAACCCCGCCTTTCGCAGTAGCATAAATGTATTTCTCGAACACACTTCCGGACTCTGACCAGACACAAAGGGACGCTTAAGGTCGCATGCGTCCCTTCAAATAATAAACAAGCATCTATTGTAAACCATCGACATTTGCGCTTAAGAAATAACTTCCTGTATGTTTCGCGTTTACTTCTACCTTCCAATGGTATCACATTTTAACAGTATCCGCAGCGTCGCTACTTTCATGTCCGGCAGTTCGAGCTCCACCTTAACAAACCGATGTCAGCTTTCATGCAGTTTTTTTGCATTGACGTCAACCGCATACAGCACAAAACAGAGGCTTTCTTCATATTTCGTATGCTTGAGTCAGAATATGGAGAGATAGCCAGACACTGGTACCAATTTTAAACCAATCTGACTGCGACAGCTGCAGATTTATCTGCCATCACTTCGAGGAAGACACTGTGTCCAAGGATAACCGCAACACAACCACCGGTAAAGAAATGACACATTCATTCTCTCTATTGCCGCTACTGCAGCTGATAGCTGCTGTAATTCAAAATAGATGGAGTGGGGGTTGGGGGTTCTTCAGATCACATGAGGAGGCTGATAAATGAACAGAAACATCCCTCTCTCCGAAAGAGATAATAGTGCAGCATTTGTGTATCCGACAAGATTGTGCATGTTTGTCGAGGAGTCACCAAAGCTTTGTGTGGATGTCAGCCAAGGTTTAGAGCCAGAGAGGAGAGAGAGAGAGAGAGAGAGAGGATGTGCTTTACTCTGTTAGTTTTAACTGTGGCAATTGTGTTGTCACGTCTGCCCCAACCTCCTGTGTAATCCCTGTTTGCAGTATTGTCTCATGTTATTTCCTTGAGCGCGAGGGCTGATCGCTCCCTCACGGAGGAACATGGTTGGTGTGTTTTTGTGGTCTATTGTGTTTTGGAAAATGGGACCCAACGCTAGACGCCAGGCAGCTGTGGTGACATTTGAGATGGTCCTCAGTGGGACAGCGCAGAGTGTTTAGTTGAAAGAGTGCCTCTGAACAGATGACAACATTATTATGAGACACTGATCCTCGGTGGATTGTATATTTGACCGAGAGACACGTGAAACCTGACTTTATCAGAATCAATAATATGATGTTATATTTCAGCCTTGAGCGGTGCATTTCTTGGACTTCAGACTGATCAATATTACTCCCTTATAAGGTTGTGATGGCTGCTTATTTGTCCTAATTTCATAAGCTTGTCTTATTGTCACAGAAAATACTATCTACATTTACAAAAATGAAAAATGAAATTAAAATAAAGCACTCCTAAAGGATAAGATTTATCCACATCCCACTGTAGGATACACTCACTCAAGGACAAGCTGTGTGGTATGAAATATTTAAACTATTTATTTACCTAGCTATGGATATTCTAAACAACACATTATCTATGTGGAAGCTCTCCATTAGTATCTTGCTACACACTCAAACCAGTCAGCTTCCGCCCATACGCCTATGTTTCTACCCTTGTAAGGTATGACTACATCAGATTCAGCATTTCTGAGTAAAAACATTATCTTCCTGAAGTCTGTTTTAGGCCTGTGATGTTCTAGCTGGGTATACCTCGTACAGTAATTTGCCTTGGTGCATCCTAAATATTCGTCAGACAACAACTTCTAAGATGCTGCATGACGATGGTTATGCAACGTTCTGAAGTGTGTTCTCCATCCGAGAGCAGGCAGCTGAAAGTACAAAGGAAAAGGCTAACTCAGGCTACATCCTTCTCTCCTCCCACCCTGCCTACCCGAGGCTGCAGCTGGGATGAGGTGGGGGTGGGGGGCTCACAGCTAATTCTGGTGCAATTAAACTTGCTAGTCAGAAGTCTTTGAAATTAGATAAACCAAGACCGTTCAGTGGATGAGAGGCCTGCATCAATCTGATTGCAGTTTAAGTGATGATGCCCAGCTTTTGACAATGATATTAAATCAGTCTTGACACTGAATGTCAAATAATCAGGCCAGCCAGCCAACCTACGAATCTTTGTAATTGCGCTAATATTCCTGTCATGTCGGTAGGCTTCCTGTCATAGCTGTCGAGATGAGTACCATAACAGTAACAGCAGGTACAATGATTGCTCAGGACACCTGTCATAACACCTGCATCCCTGCAGATGAACTGAGCTCTTGCAGGTGGAAGATTTTCCTGACGACAAAAGACATTTTTATAGGATAATTTAAATTGGTATTAACTGACATTAAAACAGTTTTCTGGGGATTTCAGTTGCCCAGAGTGCGGCCCAGGCAAGAGCCCGCGACCGCCACATCAGGCACCATGATGGAGGGGGGCATGCAGTTGCTCAACCGCGATGGCCACAGCATCTCGCACAACTCAAAGCGCCACTATCACGACTCCTTCGTGTCCATGAACAGGATGCGACAGCGCGGCCTGCTATGTGACATTGTGCTCCATGTCTCCAACAAAGAAATCAAGGCGCACAAAGTGGTGCTGGCATCCTGCAGCCCCTACTTCCACGCTATGTTTACCAGTAAGTTCAGTCCACGTTGTACCAACTTGTCTGATTTATTCCCTTTCACCCTGCCTGTTTCCATCTCACTTTTTGCTCGTATCTCCGAAATCCATGAAGCCCGGCATGTTGCATGCGTCAGACATTTTAAGCTCTGACATCAAACTGCACATCATTTTGTTCTGTTGCTCATAGTTTGATGACACAACCACTTGTGTGTGCAGTGAACACCACCTCATCCTTTCAGCATCATCGCAGCTTCCTTCCCCCTCTTCCTGTCTGAGGCACAGGTGTTCAGATGAGGTATGCGTTTGTCTCAGATTTCCTCCCGATACTAAACCTTTGTCAGGGTACAATGTGTCTCCAGACAGTTAGTTGTCTGGCTTTGAGACTCAGCTGCGAGGCTGCTAGGCTTCCTCTCGTCTGACCCAGTCACTAATTGGCCCATTTTAACAGAATCTGCTGATCTTTTGTGATCATCTAAAAAGCGAAATACTGCAGATGCGGCGTTTGCGATTTCTTCAGACTAATAGAAGATGAAACACTGGACTCCTCATGTGAAACCTCCTGACATGTTGTTCTGCAGGAACACCCACGTTGCACAAGAATGTATAGATTCAGGACTTTCAGAATCCTCCACAGTTAAAACAACCGATTAAATGGACAGCAACAAATGAGCTGTGCTGATATTTGGCAGTGGTGATGTATACATTAGCAGCTGCCACGTGTCAGCATGATCGAGAAGGGAGGCAGCTATATTAGTCAGAGTTTTACTGGGTTTTAACTTGTAGGAAAAATGTAACAGCTCTCGTTCTGTGCGGTCATGCAGATGAGATGTCAGAAAGTCGGCAGACCCATGTGACCCTTCATGACATCGACCCTCAGGCTTTGGAGCAGCTAGTCCAGTATGCCTACACAGCAGAGATCGTGGTTGGGGAAGGCAATGTGCAGGTAAGGTAGAAGATTTCAAATTCAAAGGCAAAACTTTTGTTTTGACGCTATTCATCATAAAGACACAACAGACTTACAGTGTATTTCCACCTGTAATTGCTAGACGTTGCTCCCAGCAGCGAGCCTGCTGCAGCTCAATGGGGTGCGGGACGCCTGCTGTAAGTTCCTCCTCAGCCAGCTGGACCCCTCCAACTGCCTGGGCATCCGAGGCTTCGCTGACACGCACTCCTGCAGCGACCTGCTCAAGTCAGCACACAAGTATGTCCTGCAGCACTTTGTGGAGGTTTCCAAGACAGAAGAGTTCATGCTGCTGCCACTTAAACAGGTAAGGGTGATGCTTTTTTTTCTGTCTCCTGCTGTGTCTTTTGCACATTAAAAAAATGGTGGTGAATAAACAGATGCTGGTAAATCTGTCTTCTGTAAAGTGCTTCCTCTGTTTGTCAGTCATACTGATAAGTTTCTTACTGTGACATTTAGCTGTGTTGTTATATTCTGCCACCACAGGAAACTTTGATATGAAAGTAGAATATGTTTTCACTGTGAAAAACACTGCCTAGTAGACAAAACATTTCCTAATATGACCACTTCAGTGGCTCAGCTTGATTAATCCTCCCAGTTGCTTAGGAATATGCCACACGAAACAGAAAGATGAACATACAGTAATACTAAGAAGCATTTCATATTTGTTCCTGCATATTGTTTGTCATATTCTTCTCACTAATACGACCACAGCTCCCTGTATCCAAACCAGTTTTCCACAACCACACAGGCTCCCCCAGGGAAGTGGCCTCGAGCATGCAGTCATGTCTTTAACATTCATGAGAAAACCTCTCTTCTTCCTCAGCTAGCTGCATCAATCGCTGTCTGTCTCTTGTGGTTTTACTGTCCCACTGTGCTGCCATGGACTACTTTATCTGGCACATCAGCTTAGCCAAACTATCTCTTATTCATCGGCTGGGCACAGCAGTGGCAACGCTGTGGTTCCCGTCCTGGAAGTGGTAATTAGGCAAATCCAGTGAGATTTTCACAGCTGCTGTGCTGTTATAGATAGAGCTAACAGCATTGCTTACTTCTCTGAGGTGTCAGTAAGTGTTTCTTTTTTGGTTCCACTAATTTACTGTTATTTATTCAACCAGGGTTTGGGGGGAAAATTTTGGTTAGATTTAGTCAAGCTAGTTCAGCATTCAGCCGTCAAGTGCAGCAGCAGTGGCCAGACAACTGCTAGCTGGATTCCCAGACTTGCACACCAGCTACTCATTAGAGCTGCTCAGCTGCCAACAGATCAGACCGAGGCTGATTCTTAGTGTGAGCGTATATTTAGAAGGGTATTCCTAAAAAAAGAAACCATTGTTTTCAGAGAAACTACCCCAGTTAAATAAAGGTTAAAGTAACAATGAAGGCACAGTCTGTGATCCAAATGTACAAAATAGCATAGCTCTGCGACCCAAAATCAACACACAGGACTGGGACCTGCCATAACTCTAAAGCTAATTTACAATGTTAATGTTTTGCTTTTATTGAAACTGGCTTCAAAACATCATACTAAATCTAAATGTTCAGCAATGAATTAAAGTGGTGCTAAAGTTGTGCTGATGTGAAGAGAAGCAACAAACAGCTGCCAGCATCACTTTCCCATTATCTTCTCACCTCTCTAAGGAACAATTCCCACAGCACTGAGACACTCTCTCTATCTGTGGCTTTCAAAGCCTTGAGACTGGATCTTCAGTGTGAATGTGTGGGCACAGTCCATTAAAACAGTAAAAGTTAAGCGTCAGAAAGGCAGATTAAAAATAGACTAGTTTTCTTCATCTCTCTTCTTCTGTCTCACTCTTTCCTTTGGCTTTCCACCCATTCTGTCTGCAGCTGTTCTGTGTCTGTCATAAATCTGCACCAGATCTGGATTTATGTACTGGCTGCTCTAAAGGACTCTGAGCTCACGGAGCTGTGAAATATGCCCCATATTTCTTTCGTTGTTCTGTAAAGGAAGTGGCGAAGCATGACAGGATTTTGACTAGCCAGCTTTAGTGATGCTTCACTGGTGTAGCATTACATGTGTGACATTATGAAAACAACAAAGGGTGGATGCACCCTAATTACTCTGTGCATAAAGACGTCTTAAGCATCTTGACGTAGCCAAAACCCATTTCATTCATACGCTTGCATTCCTGCAGCCATACTACAAGGACAGTTAATACTCTCGTAAACACAGGCAGTTTTCTTTAACATCTCCTCCACACACACACACACACACACTTTTGTTTGAGTTAACATGATGCAGTGTGTGCATGCAGAGGTAAGAGAGACTGCAGGGTGGGGCAGCAGCAGCAGCAGTATATCTCAGTGTGACTGTGGATTAGTGGAGGCTGTTCCTGGGAGGCTGTTAACCGTTGCCCTGGCCAGGCAAGACAGCAGCAGCAGCAGCAGCAGCAGCAGCTGCTGGCAGCTCTGGCCCCACCCAGCCCTGCCAGCTTTGGGTTGATCTGGGAACAGTGCCAGCCAGCCACTCAGACTGCAGCACTCATTGTGCCACAGACACACACACATAGTGGTAACTTAAATATATCGTAGCACCACTACACACATAGAGACCTTAATATGACAAACAAGTATTTATGTGTGAAAGTTAAAAGGGTGATTTTGTTTTGCTTTATTTTTCATTGATTGATTAAATAAGTGTCATTGTACAAGAACACAGACAAAGCAGAGCATCAACTATCCCATCAAATATCAGTCTGGGTAAAGTGTAGCAAATCAAGGGAGAAAGGAGAGGCAACAGCTCAGCAGACTGAGTTAGGTACAACACGAAGGAACTGCTGTCTGTGGCCAATGCAGTTTACTTCCTGTGTGTTGACATGTTAGGTTAGGCAGTTTTCACTGTCGCCTTCTTTCACTTCTGCAAGTGCTTTTCTGATGATCACAGTTGAATTTAAGGTACTGTGAGTTTAAATCTGAAAAGGTTGCTCTTGTAAATGAGAATGTGTCTGCCCATCTGCTTTGTCCTCTCCATCCAGGTCCTGGATTTGATCTCCAGTGACAATCTCAACGTGCCATCTGAGGAGGAAGTGTACCGTGCTGTTTTGAGCTGGGTGAAACATGATATAGATGGACGCAGGCAGCATGTACCTTGGGTAAGACCCATTTCACCTCACATGATTTCTCAGAATTGGCTCAATTTCCCCATCCTGATCACAACTCACCACCCACTATCCTCTGTCTGCATCAGCTGATGAAGTGTGTACGGCTGCCATTGTTGAGGCGCGACTTTCTGATGAGCAATGTGGATACGGAGCTGCTGGTGCGTCATCACTCGGAGTGCAAAGACCTGCTGATCGAGGCCCTGAAGTACCACCTGATGCCTGAGCAGAGGGGAGTCCTCAGCAACAGCCGAACGCGCCCGCGACGCTGTGAGGGTGCCAGCCCTGTGCTCTTCGCCGTTGGTCAGTGTGCCCCTGAAGGTACCCACCAGGGTACACTTAAACCACACATCTCATGTCACTGCTAAACTATACAGACATCAGTGTTTTACAGCTGGGAGATAAAAAATAGTGATATAATTATAAGATTCAATATTGTTTGGGAGTTTTGTAGTGTTGTCATGTGACGTAAAAATTTTCCGTATTTTGATGTGTGCACTGAAGTAAAGTGAAACACTTGCTTGAATGCCACTTCCTGCTTTACCATATCTAGATGAGTAATGATTTTCTTTTCTTTTCTTTTCTTTTTTTCAGAGATCATATCATTGGTTTTTGTTTTAGTTTAAGTTGTACAAGAAAAAGATCTCATTTTGTCAGTGGAATTTTGTTGTCGGAGCCTTGCATACCTTCAAAATTCTCTCACAGCTAAAACATACAACTTCAAATTAAGTTCATTGTTTGTTCCTAAGCCTAAAAACATACAACATACTTGTTTATTCATTATTTTAAAATGTAAATATCCAAATAAAAGCTATTCCTCAACAGCAATTAAGATGGGAACTTGATTCTGCACTGGACCACGAGTCTATGTGGGTCTCAGCCAACATTACCCCACAACTTGGAACAATTCCTCTGTAATGATGGCACACATAGGCCAAAATCGTAATGCTTACAATATAACTTTTTAATGTTTTCATCAGTGCTTGATGTTAATGCATTTTTTTCACCATGTTGTGTGTTCCAGGTGGTGGCAGCCTGTTTGCCATCCATGGAGACTGCGAGGCGTACGACACCAGGACAGACCGCTGGCATATGGTGGCATCCATGTCTACTCGGCGGGCACGGGTGGGCGTGGCAGCCATTGGCAACAGACTCTATGCTGTTGGAGGGTGAGTGATGAGCACCATAATGTTGACCTTTGACCCAAAACTAGTCAACTCACCATTACTCAAACATTTGTTATGTTTACAAACCTGATGTTTACAAAGAGATGAATGATGCAAAAAATTATTGCTTCAACCTTGTGCTACTGATAAGCTGTCATGGTCTTTCATCTATTAAAAATGCCTTTTAAACTAGTTTTCCTGTTTACATACACTGCATTAGAGATGATTCAAGGCAACATACTGCTACCTCAGTCATTAAAATTCCACAATCTCCTCAGGTATGATGGCACCTCAGACCTTGCAACCGTGGAGTCCTATGACCCCATCACTAACTCCTGGCAACCCGAGGTTTCCATGGGAACACGGCGGAGCTGTTTGGGTGTAGCTGTCCTGCATGGCCTGCTGTACGCTGCTGGAGGTTATGATGGAGCCTCCTGTCTCAACAGGTACAGAGGGAATGACATTTTGGTGATGAATGCTAAACATCTTCACACTGTTAAGCCTCGATTCAGTACAGTGTTATAGCTTGTCGCAGCTTTTTTGTGTGCTCTCTAGACCAAGTCTCAAAGACAGTTTGAGTAGGACAGCCTTGCAGTGAATATAAGTCTTTTTCTCCTTTAACAGTGCAGAGCGTTATGACCCTCTGACCAGTACGTGGACCTCAATCGCTGCCATGAGCACCCGCAGAAGATATGTCAGAGTCGCAACTTTGGGTAGGAACTTGCAAGAAAACATAATATCACGAACATACTGTTCTACTGTGTGTATGTTTATGTTTCGCTGTCTACATTTTAATATCTGGAATCAAGAGGGAGTTACTAGTGTGGTATTCGACCGCTAATATTTACATTCCAAGTGTTTACTCCCTTTTCCCCCTCCAGATGGCAGCTTGTATGCAGTGGGAGGTTATGACAGCTCCTCACATCTCGCAACAGTGGAGAAATATGACCCGCAGGTAAATTGTCTGCTGTTAAATTTATCATCAAAGCAAGTTGTCGGTTGCCAGGTTTAGATCAGCTGAATGTGAAAGGAAAAAAACTGACGGTATGGATGAATGTATGAACATGTGACCAATGCGCAATCTCTTGATTTAATGAACAGAGCAACACATGGACAGCCATCGCCAACATGCTGAGTCGGCGCAGCAGTGCCGGGGTGGCCGTGCTGGACGGCATGCTGTATGTCGCTGGAGGCAATGATGGCACCAGCTGCCTGAACTCGGTGGAGCGGTTCAATCCCAAAACCAACACCTGGGAGGGAGTGGCCCCCATGAACATCCGCAGGTTAGTCAGAATTCATATTGATTCAAACAGAACAGGCAAGTCCAGTTTCAATGAAAATGAAGAGTCTTACAAAGCCGTTAAAAGTATAACATAGGAAGAAGTGAAATTCTACCCACAATGCAGCAAATACAACATTTTAACTGCTACAACTCACTTTAAACATAAGAGAGTTAAACTGCACAAGAGACATGAGCCCTGCAGAGATAAATGTTGAGTGTGGAAGACTATCAGCCACCAAAGCAGTTGAGAAAGCAGCTAGCAGCCAAATGTATTTCTGCGTGTTACATCACAAAGGTAGAGATGCAGTTTACTAAGTTTAAAAACTTAAGAAAATAAGTAGGCCTCATTTCAGTCCAACATGGCACAAAAGGTGCCATATGTTAAAGTTACACAGTCACATAACTCACTACAAGCCTCTGCTTTATTTTTATCAGTAAAAAGACCTCTCTATTACAATCGAAGCAGAATTTTGCAGGATGTCTGCAGCTCATATTTTGAGAACAAAAATTCTATCTCCACTCTCTTGGACTTTCTGTATTTGTTTATGTGATCTCGTATAGTTAAGAGAGAGAAAAGATGTGAGGAGATGGCAAATGACAAAGGACCTGGGATGGATCCAGGGAATTTAATTAAATGAGACACACCTTAACCAACTGAGCCATCAGGACAACCCGGTTCTACTATGCCAAGTGCAAAGGTTCAACTCACAGTAATGATATGCTTAAATGCATTCACCTGCAATGCACTCAGTATTTTTGCTAGGGCCTGTCCAGTTTTTATCCTTTTGTGCCTCATAACAAACATATCACCTTGGACAGGAAGGGTGTATGGTGCAAAACCCAGTTTTGCTTTGACTTAGGTAAAGGATAAAGTCTCCTTTGAAAAGCTAACACACACTGTAGTGCTGTCTGTATGAAACTTGTCAGAAGGGTACCCCTGCTGCGATTACTTTGCTCTGTGGAAAATGTTCGCTCTTCAATGCGTAGGATTTGGGGCATTTGAGCGTCTTCCTTACTGCCTAAACCTCCTTACAGCATAATCATCAAATGACCTATTTTCCACAACAGTCGTCACTTTCTTATTTCTTAGAAGATGAAACCTGTCTTGCGGTGGATTATCAAAGCAGGCTTGCGTACACATTCTCACGGCTTTGTATTGATACAAGATCAGCATCAGGGAGGGAGATTTAGAAATGTAGGAGTCAGTTATTTGTGGTCGTATCAGCAAAATCTGTTATTCCCCTGGCCCCAGACACATAGTGTCTTATCTGTGAGTCAGTATACTGTAGGAGCTGGGAAACCTAACAACAGTTGACTGTGGAGCCCCATGAATAACTCATGTGTTAATCAGCTGTGTGGCTCTGAGTGCTTTTCTTATCCAGTTGCTGAGAGGCTCCATTTACACAGCCCAAAGCATCCACTAAAGTCATGGCTGCCACATGCTGAAAATCAATATTCAAATGTATTTTCAAACCTAATCTTTGCTAACTTTCCCACTGGTCCTCAGCTAAGATTAACAATCACATAAAGTATTATTGGTACTTCATGGCATGAAGCTGTAGTATTGATAAAATTAAAATATATCAGTTATTGTTCCATTTGTACGACACATCTCACAATCTGTTTTGTCTCTTTCATCTTTCTATACCACCACTGACAATGTTCATACAGTGGGTTTGCATATTGTGTGTGAAGCACACAGCATCCAATGTAAATTAACAGGCACTGGACTTCTTTTGGCACTCTGATAAAACTTGAATTAGCTAGATGAAACAGAATTCAGAGAGATTAATTTTCATTTCAGATGAGAGCCGCAAAAATGATTTGTCATACAGTACATTAAAAATATGGCTGTACAATACATGCAGAATTTCTTACTCAGATTTTTGTTTTTTCTTTTTTTGTTTGCTTTCCAGGAGCACCCATGACCTGGTCTCTATGGACGGCTGGTTATACGCAGTGGGAGGCAACGATGGCAGCTCCAGTCTCAACTCCATCGAGAAGTACAACCCACGCAGCAACAAATGGGTGGCAGCGTCCTGCATGTTCACGCGGCGCAGCAGTGTGGGAGTGGCCGTGTTGGAGTTGTTGAACTTCCCGCCGCCTTCCTCGCCCACCCTCTCAGTTTCCTCCACCAGCCTTTGACACGGGGTCACCGCTTGGCTGAGCTCAGCCTCTGCTGCTACAGCCCAGACTGGCTCTGGGAAGAGACGCAACTGCTCGGTTTGAGACGGGGAAGAGGAAGATGACAGGAGTGGACAGGTAAATGGAGGGAAGGGGGACAAGAGGAAGAGGAATGGTGTGAATGAGGCTCCTGGTTTGGTTATTATACAGTACCTTCAAGAATTAGTGGCACTCTTGGTAAAGATTTGCCAAGCATGGTTAAAATAAATAAGAGTATTTAGGGAACACCAGATGATTGCTGAAAGATCCACCAAGATTTTTTTTTTATTATTTTATTTTATGGTCAAACCAATCTGGCTGCTCTTTACCAAGTTTGCCAATAATTTGGAACTATATTAACCAGATGCCTGGAACTGTACAGCTCCACCATACACATACCAGCTCCCACTCTATTCAAGAATATTTCTGGATAAAGATGTGTGAACAGTGACCGGTCTTTCCTCAAGCCCCACATTTTTCCCCACCACTCCAGTGTTTGACACACTCATCGTGAAATGTGGTGGACACTTAATTCTGTCATGTGTGATGTAAATGTATTTTGTTTGATGTTGCTGTCTTCTGCAGGATTTTTATTTTAATGTGAGGATTTTTTTTTTTTTTTGCAATAATGTATAAAAAAGAGAAACTGAATGATTTTACTTTTGGAATGTAGTGTTTGACTGGTTATACCATGCATGTTTACGTCCTGGCATTACCTCCCAACAGGAGGATAAAATGTTGTAGTGCTGTTATGTCACACTAGGTGGCAGTAACAGGCAACGTTATAAACCCTTCCCACGCTGCGAGAGAGCATGGATACAAATGACAGAAAAGCGAGGCCCTCAGATCTGTAAATGAGTTTGGATCCTTTTTTTATACAGAGAATAATTATGTTCAACCATATGTATTTATAAAAATGTATAAATTCCTATATATTCTGTTTTGAAGATGCTAACAGAACGAAACAGATCAGACCTATGACCATTTAAGAGTGTTTTTAATATATTTATTCAGGTGTATGATGTGCATATCGTCAGTGGAAATGACAAAGAGAATGTCTAAGTGTGAGAGAGGTAGTTTGTTCAGATTGTGTGCATTTGGAGCTTTTCCTGAGAGGACTGATTGTTGCATTTTGATATGCGGCATTTCATTTGCATTTCTAAATGTTTCTTCACTGCCACAAGCATGATCTCACATGACGCTGTACCTTCTGTCTGCTACATTTGTGCAAAAAGCTTCGGTTGCTTGCAAACCTAATGACCAGTCAATGAATGGACTCTGTATTTTCTTTAATCCTACTTCCCAATTATTTTTAAAAAGACATAGAGGTGGATATAATCCTCAGACATGTGACAGCTTAAAATGACATTAACGCAGCAAGTACTAGTTTACCTTCAGTATACCAACACTTGACACTAATGAGTGATGTTGTTGACACTTGGTGCTGTCATATTCCCTTCTACACTCCATCAAGTGTGGTGTCTTGTTATATTACCTCATTGTTGAAATGGATCCAACTCTGTTGCAACAAACTTTAAACTGAAACAACTGTATAATTAACCACAAATATACTGGCTATATAACCTGTGGCAGGTGATTTGGTAATGTCACAACTGAACTTGCATTGTCTAAAAGAAATGCATCACACTGAGTCTTTTTGGCTCAGTTAAGAGTAAATACCTGGGTTCAGTTCATGTGTAGCGCAGTGATGCCATTCCAGACTTCTGAGAAGTTGCCTTTTTTTTTCCTTATTTTGAAGGATTTAGTTGATCCGGCTTTGTTTATCTGTTTATCTAAAACTACCTTACTTTTCGTTAGAGTGGACCCAGTAGAATAGGGGCTGTGATGGTCTTATGGAGATGCTGATCGTGTGAAGCTGATGTAAGTCAGGAATAGACTCAGAGAGAAACGTGCACGAAACCATGTAAGACTTTGGCCTCCATTCTGCTGTTTGAACTGTAAATAGAAAGATTGCTAAAGTTATCTTAAATCCATTTGTGCAATTTCAATGTGACTGTAACCTTTTTTTAGTTTGTGTTTAATGTGGTGACAATTGTTTATTTATGTTTGTTATTTATGAGGAACTTGAAAATATAAAAATTTTGCACTATTGTGAAATGGAGCAATACTACACACTGTTTAAAAAAAAAAAAAAAGATAAATAAAGTTGTTTTCAGATGTGATAAGTTCCTGACGACTTCGAACATGCACATACTCACGGGTTACTGGTACAAAATCAAAACCATTTCCTGTAACTGAAAAGGTTGTTTCCCTGAATTTGTGTTGTACTCACTATATGTCACTGTGGATAACAGAAGCAGCTAAATTCCCAATGAAAACGCACACATACAAACTAACAACTAAAAGTTGTGTTGCTAACAGTGTTTGTTGCTAGGCTCACTATATACTGTTACTTGGTACCTTCCCAACATACTCCTCTTTCACAGTGATCTAAGCAGACAGCTGAACACTCTCACTTTACCCTTCTTGACCTCAGTCACATGGCATTCACACCTGTGGCTGCCTCGGCACACACTAGAACCTATGAACTTGCACTCTCTCAAAACACATACAAACACAGGCCGCATACACACAGAAAAATACCTACAGCTTTGAATGAATAAAAAGACTATGACTGCACACACATTAGGTTTAAAAATACATTCTGAGGACAACGCGTGGAGACATCTGTGCATGTTTGTTCGAGGCTTTGCTACACTTCCAATGCATACTGAATTGTGGTGGCACGTGCTCATGCAAAATAAAAAGTTGGGGTAAGAAACTCAACACAAACATACAACCTTTTTTTAAATATTTAAATCTCAAATAATTTACTTAGCACTTCTAAACTTAAAAGGTGATTGTAAAAGTTTGTAGGTTCCATCCTCACAAAGAGCAGCATGAATTCACATTGGTTACAATAGACAAGTTGTTCTGACATTTACATGCTGCTTCTGGCAGAGTTATGGAGTTCCCAGGATGGTTGACAGCACAACAAGGAAACAGTATTGTCGGTAAAACATACTGAACATAAGGATGGTGGTTTGAGAAGTTTCAATGAACTGATGCTGTCGGTCAGTGTTACTATTGGTATCCAGAGTAATAAAAGTGAAATCAAGCTGACCACAGCCACCGACAAACTACCAAGTTTTCACATCCAGCAATATCACCTATAAGTGTTTGAGCAAGTATGTGTTAGGAATTTAATTGACGCATGGACTTCTGTGTTCGCGTATCTCTCATTGCTCTAGCTGTGAGTCACCTCTGCTGCTATGAAGATGCTAATGAGTTTACAACCTGTCTGCATAAATGTGCTCACTCTGGAAGAGCTGCTGCAGCTGATCCGGGAGGTGGGGGACGGCCAGTTCCTTCCCACCGTCTTCCCAACATTCCTGCCACTGGAGCCTCTCCTCTTTCCCCTGGTGTCAGCCACTGCATGGACCTTATCAGGCCATGGAGATGCTGTCACCCTGTCTGGAAGGACTGAGGTGTCAACTGGACCACTGCACCTACTGAGAGGCTATACACTTTTTGACCTACTACTTAAGATAAGAGCAGACCTGTAATGGAAAATCTGTCAATCTCATCAAAACTGTTTATAACTATACAGCTCATGGCAATGTTTTGTAGTATAAATAATATGGACCTCTCAACCAAACACAAGAGCAAGAGTTGTGCTCAACAGCAGAAACGCACTGGATGGACAAAATAACAGGACCACTTTACAGTACAATATATCTTCAGTCAGGTGGCAACTAGTCTCTCTCTCTCTCCTGTATTTCCTGTCTGTCCTCACTGTCTTATCCAATAAAGCAGTCACCAAAAAAACAAAAAAACAACAACTTTGAAAGAAAAGAAAGAGGTTTGACAATCCTTACAAAACCATTTTAGAAGATTTTCAAGGAAATGTTTGGCAACTTACAGAAAGAGAAAGCTGCCAAACAGTAACACAGTTAAATTATTAGATAGGAAAATTAGGGAGCAGAAAAATAAAATGAGCTTATGAAAGGTAAAAGCATAGTATTGTAAAGGAAAAGTATAAAACTTAATATTTCCTAACCCTAAAACTCGAATCTAATACCAATACACTAATAATCTAACTAACAGAATTATTTACTGATGTATTAAACTATATTTTGACTTGTTTTATGACCTTTTAAAACATTTTAGTTAGTTAGTTTCAAAGCTAAGATAGAATACAAAAAAATCATAAAAGTAAAAACCCATCATGATTTGCTGAACACAGGAAAGCTGCTCTGTTTGTTAGAATTAAACTGTATTTTCAAGTGCACCCTACTCAGCACTCTACTGATTTGAATCAACACCTGACTGACAGTTCCCACAAAATTGCACCCAGCACACAAGCATGTTGGTTTTACCAGTTTACATTAGTTACCTCTAAAATGAAGAGTCTTATTTTTGGTCATGTCACTAGTTTAATAGTATGTGACAAAACAGGCATCTACAGAATTTAGAAATTGAAATAGTTAACCTGACTTTGACTGATCTCGTCTTCAAAGGAGAGCCAGAGTCCAATTAAGAATCCTTTATGGTCATCCTGTGTGAGAACTTTGGCACGTCAGATTCTCTGTTGGACACCTGATGTTGGGGGCCTCATATCCAGACTCCGTTTTAGTGGCCTGAGGTGTGACTTTAGCACTGCTGCTCTCACCCACTGAGTCTGGATAAACACAAGTGAATGACTTCTCGGGGAGAGCCAAAGTTCAACCCGCCACACATGGAGGGAATGACATGAAAATGGAATTTAGGTTTCTGTAACACATTTAATAAAATGAAACAGGTGGTTTCAACTTTAGGAAAACACAGATTAAGTCCAATTGACCTTGGTACAGTAGCATATGGTCTGATTAAAACAGAGAGGGTCTCACTGAGATATTATTTTGTATATAAATAACTATGTGGGACATTATTAGGAACTGCTCATTCATGAATTGTGAGACTGACTATATGGAACAGAGTGGGAACAAATGAATGGCTTGTTTGTCTAGATCTAGTGTTGCTTTTGGCAAAGCACCTGGTATTTCCCTTTCCGTTGAGCAATGAGAACTAAAGTGTAGGAGTGAGATCTACTGTGGTAGTCTAAACTTACTCACAAAGTGAGTGATACAGCATTATTAGGTCTACACTATTAAGACTAAAGTCTATGGCCACACTGGTGGTTTTTAAAAGTTGCTCCAAACAAGCTAGTTTATATAATCCCACATAATGTACAATGTCAAACCACATCAAACAAGTTTTTAAAACCTTTCTGAACACTTCAAAGCAGAGAAGCCTGATATCACTAACAGGGGAGAGATGTGAACATTAAAAATGGAATAGCACACACACTTGGGACAATCAAGACAAATTTGCTCTACCACTGGTGGGACATAAAGTTTGGCCTGAGAGTAGTGCCAGAAAAGAACTTATTGATGCTGCCTTAAAACTGAATGTGACTGTATTTTCAACATGAGTAGTTTAAGCAAATAGTTAGCATTGTTTAACATCTGTCAAGCTGAGTACCTCTGAGTAAACTGCAGTTAAACGTAACTAGAATTCAGTCATTTGTTTTAGAGGATTCCTGAAATGAAGTGTCACGTGACTTGGGACAAGATAAGATTCATCCTCTGGGGACCAGAATTCAGGGCAATCAATTACACTTCTGGCATGGGTGAAAAAGTATTTATATTATAAGGTTTAAGCTACTATCTAATATCTTATTGTATTTGTGGGGCAGGTTTACCTACTCTGGTTGTAACTGGTGTGCTGTATCTTTCTTGTGCAAGGAATAGTGCAATTCTTGGGAAATGGCTTGATCCTACCTGATAATTGTAATCTTTTCCACTGGATGATGTGCTTCACCTGAAACATCGAACAGAAACTGGATTGACCTCACAGCAAAAAATCCCTAAATGTTTTTTTCTTGTTGGCTGCCTTCCTCGTATTGGAGGAATACTGCAACAGAGACATGAGTCACCATGCTGGCTGCATGTATTATCACGTTCATTTTACTGGTTTTCCATGATGATCCAGAGCCAGACTAGAGAGGTGCTTTGATGACATCAATAGCTGAGTTATGGGGATTGCAATGTAATCAGTTAGATTATACAGTAAAATAATCTGATAACTCTCAAAATATCCAAATCAAATACAACAGAAATATAGTCCTAAAATAGCTGCCAGTGTTTCAGTCCCTTTTAGTAGGGTCACATGTTCAGCTACCCTCATGCTCATCAAGGTAGGGAAATAGGCTCAGAGTAAACTCTATATATACTATTTATTTATTTTTATTATTTTCCGTTGATTCTGATTTAATTTGTGTCAAATATGTTGAGAGTAAATTAAATTGCAACTTTACATACTGTAAGTGAATTAAAATGTTTTTAAGACAGAGAGTAAAATCCGAAAGAAATCAAATACTTCTCCAGAATTCATTTAATATTTTCCCCTAGTAACTGTAGTTGTCTCTGACTTCTCTACCCCGATGTACATAGTGTAAAGGTGAAATGTGTTATATCTTTACAGATGATTATTATATTATATTGTTACAGTGAGTTACAATAAAATAAAAAGACTTAGATTTTATATGTCACAGTGTCAGCGTTGCCAGATGAGGAATGTTTGAGTGTCAAAATGTCCCAAAATTTATAACAAAAGCAGAGGCGTTCAATAAACTAAAGGCTGTAACAGTAAACTATAACAACACGAGTTGTAGCCTGTTCAGCATCTACACGGAAATTAAAGAAGTAACATGCTTATCTTATCAGCTCAAGTTCCACATGGCCAAATTTTTCATTCAACATGAAATACCTAAAATTTCTCATAGTTTAATGACAACCATGCTTGTGAGTAACGCACGTCATCACAACAAGTGTGACTGGCTGAAACAAGGTCATGTGAGAAGAGTGTGAACTGAAATGTGTGAACACAGATGTAGAATCCATATTTTACTATCCTGATCGTGTCAGTAAATAAATTAAAATGAAAGAGCCTAGAATGATTACAACTACTAATACCATACATCATAAAATGATTACATTATTGTACATCATAGGATTTTTTCATTATTGATCGTACAGAATACAAAATTATCCAGCAAACACAATAATCATTGTACATCTGGCCATTCTGCACAGTGTGATTTTGGTGGACATGACTTTGATCCAACACATCCCTGCCTGTTAGAGATTAAGTGTTTCACAAGTTACTTACAACGTGTAATTATGTCTGTATTGAAAAACAAGCCACACTCAGTTACAGCTAAAATGTAAAAACTGACTCAGTGAAATGCAGGCAAGATCTCACAGGTCTATTTCAAAACTGTCTTTACTTCATCCACTGATGTGATACAAGATCATTTCTTTGGCCAGCTTTATGTCTTGTCAGTCACTTTCACATTCAGTTAAACCACATGCAGTTCAATCAGTATTCTTCATTGATTAAATTACTGGACCTTGTCATGAGCTCTGGGACCCAGTCTTAAGGAACAATAATACTCTATCTTGGAGGCTTGAAGTGACAACGACTCTTCAGTTGGTTTTTAACAGGCTAATGTCTGTTGGTGCCTCAGGTGCATCCGTTTTAACAATCCGGTTGAACAGGTTGACATCAGCTGACAGTGAGCAGCATACATCTCATTTTATGACTAGAGTGCAGCAACTCACCACAGACAGTGATCTAATTATTAAGCAAACACAGGACAATCACGAGTGTTTGACTCTTCCGTTGGATTGACCATTTGTCACTGTCCATTTAAGGAGACAAACCCTGGAAAGTTTTCTAATGTGAGTCATGAATGCCACAACATAAAACTTATTATTTTTTACTTAATTCCTTAAAAGGTCTAAATGAGAAAGTAAAAGGGCTAATTCAATTCACTTCACAATTAACTTTACATCACACTGGCAGGAAGAAATGCTGAATTTACCAACTACACTTGTGTCTTAACTATTTTGTTAGAGTGAGCTTTATTTTTTTAGGTGGCGGATATTTGATTTACGAACAAACTCCTTACATGCAAACAAGATATGTTTGCATACACCTCTTGCCTTATGAAAATTAGAGGCTTTGAATACACAAGCATCCTGTTTAAACTATCGTCTCCTCCCACCCCAGTGACAGACAACTGCCAAAAAGTGTTGAAAGGCTTAAGAAAAATATCCCATAAACAAAGAAGACAACCCAGAAAATCTCATATTTACAGTTTGAGAAAAGTGATACATGACACATTCCCCACCTGAGTTTAAGTATCACAGTGATGTAATATCTACACTGTTGACTTTTCAAACTACTAGAATAAAAACAGATTATAAATACACATGCGCAATATCAAACTTACCAGATAGTTCAGTTTCAAAATGACACTGATGTGTTTAAAGTATGTGGGCCAATAATAAACAGGCTACTAAAGTCTGCAGGCATTTTTCATGTCTGGGCATGCCAATGGAAGCTCCCTTCTTCCCCTTTGATTGACACTCACCATCCAGTGTGTTAAATGACCACTCAGTGCAGTGGTGACCCAACAATGAGCCCCATTTGGCTCCTGGAAGGTGTGAAATGGCACACTTCATCCCAAGCCCCCCCTGTCTTTGTTGTTGGGATTGATTTAACAGACAGAGGCAACTCACAGAAGGTGTGAGTCTAATACTGGTTATTCACCCCACACACAAACACACACACACACACACACACACACACAGAGCCTTTGACACAGCCCCAAACTCCACCCCTTTTACGCAGGCACACTCTCACCAGTCTGACTCTACAGCCCTCACCCTGCCCACTTCTCCCTCAGTACAAGTCTGACTACTGCAGGGAGCACACTGCACTCTTGGATTACACTCATCCATCACAGAAGGAGTAATTTGTCTACAGAGCAGCGCAAAGCCCTACAGACCACAGCAGCATGGGGAGCAGCATGTCATGTGTCCCCCAGCACAACTTCAGATTTTCCAGCAAAAGTTTCATACGCAGAAACAGGTAAGAGCAATCAAACTTGTCCAGGTATTCCTACTGTACTTGTGTCTCTCTACACAGAGCATATGTCGTGCCCTTGACTGTCATTTGTTATTTTAGACTTTGCGTTTCAGCTGGAAGGAATTCTTGGTATTTCTCAGGGTTTGAGCAGTGGGGTTAAGCAGAGGTTGTGAATTTTGCGAGGCCAGGGTCAGGATCATATGGTAATGCGGGATAGTCCGGGAGTCGTGCCTGAGTGGTGCCTGTCTGGCCAACAGTGTCAATGATCCAGTTACCATTTGCCTCCTCTTTGCATCTCTCTGAAGATGATCTGCCAGCTGTCAGTGATCCTGGTTTCCCTCCAAAATCAGGACCTGACCTCTTTTCATTATCACCATCACATGTGGGCAATTACAGTTATTAAATTGTGAGACCCGGTTTATGACCCCTGATATACAGGTTAATAACTTGTAGTGATCTGACCTGAAAGGCGCTGAACATAAATACAGGAAAATGACTGAAATTAACTGGTTATACTTGGTTTTCTCTCTGGTTTTCTGAAATCCTTTAGAATTATTTGCCTGGGCATGTTACACATCGTACAGCCCACTCTGCTGAACCACCACATCTGATTCTAATTAGCCTCTGCCCCAGTCTCTGTGATGATTAAGGGTCTGGTTTTGTTGAATGTGCCATGTAGCTCTTGATTTTCAAATAAAAAAAGAGGCAGGACAACCTTACAATTAAAAAAAAAAAAAAAGGCTGGGCTTTTGAAACCCAACGGCTCAGGCTTGAACACTGATACACCTTCCAAGTTGGATTGATGGTTCAGCATGAACAAAACATTCAGTGTTCTTTTCTCCTCTGCACCCTACTAACTCTTTGTGTTGGTGAATCAGGCCAGGCTCAGGTATTCCCTTTAGAGAAGGGGAGTGAGTGGCATTGAATACCACAGCAGTGACTTGGAGAATGTTGGGTGTGCAAATCCAGTACCTGTCTATTATCTACATTCCTCTTTCACTTTGCAACTGCAGGTTGCATCAGTGTGCATGTTATTCATATCGCTCTCTGTGTATGTAAACAGGGATATAGTGGAATAGTATCACACATTAAACACTAATCAATGATTGATGCTGGACATGGACTTCCTGATTAGACAGACCTTGATTCCCACCACGAAAATAAAAGGCAGCATTGTTGCACTGAGGACACTGGTACACATATGTGCAGATAAGCAGATAAACTACAAGCTGAGATTGTAAAAGCAGTCCCCAAGTCTTATCATTGCAGTGACCGAGCTTCCTCATAAAGATGTGACACTAATGGTAACAGATGAGGGTTATGCAAAACAAAGAGGGACATTGAATGCTGATTTTCCTATGCATATCCTTGTTATCAGAAACACAAGACCTGATTGTTCTTATCATTTAAATGGCTGGCATTGACGGACCAAGGACAAAGAAGGGGTCTCTGGTTAGTTTATATGACAGGAGACAAAACCCATAATTCAAAGTCATTAATCTGCTGTGAAGATTGAACTCTGTCAGCAGTTCAAGATCCAGTATGACTTGATTACTATGGAAAAAAGTGGAAAAACAGAGAAATATTTCACTGACTGTGAATTTGAAATGCAAAACAGTAGAGCAAAGACTTGTATTTAGGTCAACTCTCCATCTGTCAGCAGTAGGTGTGAATTCCCATAAACAGGAAATGTTCCTTGTTGACACTGCAGTTGGGAAGTTAACTGAACAGCAAACATGGAGTAGATGGTAAACATTGGAGAGTGAGTGGTAACACGTGGTTTTCCTTTCTCTTGTGCAGCAGCCGCCTGTTTCGCAAAAAGAATCCCCAAGAGGGACAGGAGAAGTCTAACAGCATCATCAATATCCTGTGCACCGTCACCCCCAGGAAGGTAAGAACCTCCACCAGCTCATAGGAAATGAAACTCAATCACCTGCACACCAAACAAAACTGCTCTGCTATAAATGTCAACCTGTTTTATTTTTATTGCCATTGCTCAGATTTAACAAGAAGTTGTACTGGTTTACTCATGTTGCAGGAAATGTCCCCTAAAGATCTGCAGACAATAGAGAATATAAAATGGGATCCTCCGTTTCCTTATGACCCAGCCAGTGGCTGGAAGAAGAGCAGCATCAATGTGAAGAATTATGGACGGATGATTCACAGCTCCAAAGTTCGTTTTCGCTTCCTCCACTGCCAGGTGAGCAGAACAACATAACATCTTAATCACTCTATGTTGAAACATCAGGAAAGCAACTATAAAAGCAAACAAAACTAGTGCTGCACAGTCCTCATTGTGGTTAATGAGGTCTTAAACAATGACCAAGCCTATAATGACACATCATGCCAGTCATCTATGTGAACCCTGTGAGTATCAAAACCACAAAAAACAGATGGAGAGTTACAGGATGTTGCTCTGCGGCCACCAGACACACTGAAACTTGCTACTGGCGTTGACGTGGTGGCTGGCTGTGAATAATCCAATCAGTTTTCCACAAAGCGGGCCACAGCCTGTGTTTGGACATGCTCACTTCTGCTGCGGTTGTGAAACATCTCTGAGAGAAAAACCTCAGGGTAGAGAGAGTTCCTCTGATCCCTGGGACTGATAGAGGACATGCCGGCTCCTCACTGTGGGAACTGCAATTTATCAGAGCTGTGACACAACAGCTCTGTCAAAAAGTAGAAAGAAAAGATTGATGAAGGAATGGCGTCACGATTTACAGAGAACACACTGTATGAAAGAGAAATAATACCACAAAGAGTGTATTGCTCAAGCGTTGACAAAGAAAGCCATATATGAACCATTACAGACAAAGAAGATCACAAATAGAAGTGACTTAATAATCACATTTTGTGACCACTGATCAAATTTCTTTCCGAGAATCCTAGTCCAGCACAGTAAATCAGAACATTTCCTGTAGATGCTCCATGAATCAGCAGATGACACAAGAATAAGAAGTAGTCAATAAAGTGAAGTGCAATAAAGAGCAATTGATCTTATTATTATGCTTTAAAATATGCCCCTTTCCTCATCTGAGACCAACCTCAGAGAAGATAATAGATTACAACATGATCCTCCAGACACCTGCTTGTGTGCAAGGTTACATTTCATCAACACTAAAACAGCTGATTTTATCTGTTAGTTTTCTAATTCGGGTGACAATCTGTGAAATCAGCTGCTGTTTGTTTTAGAACCTGCACACATTGTATGACATTCATTCATTTCACTTATTATCTCTGCAGGATGTACATGATTGCTACCTGGACCTCTTCCAGACACACCTTCATTTTGTGTCCAACAACACAACCGGACTGACATACCAGGTGAGTTTTTTTAAAACTCAATGTTAAAAACAATCACACCTCTTCTTTTAAAATCCATGGTTCCTTAGTATCAATCAATCTATTGTTTGCAGGATTTATTTTTATAGTTCTGAGATTTTTGTGGGGCAGAGTTTTATGTTATGTAATCATACCCTTTGCCATGCGTACCCTGTCAACCAGCAGTGTGTTGATAAACAGAAAGTCTGATTATGTTACCTCACTATTCATAAAGCATGAGCAGCCATTAATCATCATTTTAATGTGTCTGTTGACAGCTTGCCTCAATGTCAAAAAGAGGCAGCTAAGCACCTAACATACAGTATTAGTCAGGCTATAGATGACGGCAAATGCAAGGCAGACATGGATACATCATTGGGTTACAAATCTTACCTCAGTGTCTGAGTGTGTTACAATTTAGAGCTGAACAGTTGACTCAAATAGAGCATAACAGCAAGGGTAATGTTGCAGAGAATGCTTTTAGTAAGTGAATGAGAGAATGCTTTTGTCCAGAGGCATGTTTGAACTATTTTTTTGTTTTGTGTTCAGGGGACTCTTCCATTGAAAGAACTCACCATCTGTAACCTGCAACAGAACTGCAACCATAGCCAACCCCAGGAATTCGCCTTTCAAATAAACGGTGAGTTCGACTTCAGTACAAAGGACACAAATGGTTTGGCACAGAGTCATGGAATGTCATAATCATCTGTTCTGAGTTTTATTGGTTGTGCTGAATTTAGCTAATCAATCACCCAGACTGGAACCAGCTAATCTGGCAGGATGTTTACAAGACAGTGGCTGACATCAAAAAAGGAAGATGAAGGATGAACTAGAGTTTTGGTGTTTAACTCATTATTTTTCTCAATTTAATGTTCATAATGTGTCACATTTTTTTCCTCTGCTGGTGGTCTGCTATATTATCAGTTATGGCTCAAAGTAAAATGTCTCCTCATGTAGAAACCAGCTCGCTATTTTCAAGCTGCAGCATTTCCTATGTTGTCACATTCCAGTGATTCAAAGGTGCCGCGACCCTCTTCACCTCCACTCAAACCCCAAGACTAACTAGAGCTGGGCCCTCTTCAACCCTGATCAGGGGGCCAAACCAGCCCTGAAAGACTGTGCTTGTTAGACAACAGGTGCACTTCAGTCAGGCCAGCTGTCACGCGGAAAAGCCCAGCTACCGCTCTTAGCCTTGTCACTGCATATAATCTATGGCACATTCCAAAAACTGCTCAGGTTAATGTCTGGTAGAAATACCACTTAGCTTTTGAACTCTGAAAGGACACAGCAATCTGAGGCTTTTCATTAAGTAGAGATAAGATGCTGGTGGGACTAAAGGGCTTCAGTCCTTGCCTGGGAAAGAATAAAATCGTCAGTTCAGGGATTAATGTAAAAAAAAAAAAAAAAAAAAAAAAGATCATGTGAAAAGTCAATCTCAGTCCTGAAGAGTGTATTTCTGTGTTTATATTTCTTTATCATTACTATCTAAAAGAAAACTGAAACATATCTGCTGTCACAATATTGACATTCCTTGGCGCTGCCTCTTCATATTTGACTTTGCTGGACCAAGCTTGTTGTTTTGTGGTATTGTATTTCAGTTGTTTTCATTGTTCAGTGTGGACTTCTATTTACCTTTTGGGAAGCACCACTGCCAGGAAACATGTGGAGGAAGCATGACGATATTTTGAGTCAAGTGAGAGATCCCGTGTAGTGAGTTCCTCAGTGAGACCTGCGTCTTCCTCTCGCTGAACTGAAAATATGAGTCAGCTTTAAGCATAAAGTGGTGTTTGTGAGTTAGTGGGTGACGAAGCAAACACAGCATGAGACAGTCTGTGAAAAAACCCTTAAGCTTTTACTCAGAGTTAATGTTGCTATGAAAGTCAGATAATGAGAGTTAATTACTTTTAACAATAGTTTAAGGACCTCTGTAAAATGACTGAAAGTTAGACGGAGACAAAGTCTGATTGTGTGCCTCCAGACTCAAGAGCTTTCACTTCACTTGTCTTGCTAGAAATGTGGAAAAAAATAACTTTTCAAGGGAGTGCTACGGTCAAGGTCTATAATTAAGAGTTGGGTTGGAGAGAAAGTTGAAGCAGAAGCAGTCAGTGGGCCATGGTTCCAGACAATTACAGAACAAAGCCATGGGGCTGGAATGAAATATGCTATCTGCGCTGGTTATCTCTGGTATGTGTGGGATTCATAGATAGAGGGAGATTCCAGCTCTTTTCATCCCAGGTCCTGTTCATTCCTCCTGGGTAAACAGTGTGAGGGAGGGAGAGTCTGCTATGATTTTTAAATACCAGACAAAGCAGGTCATAAGGATCTTCTGCAGTAGGTAATACATGTGGTTTACTATCTTGAACATGTGTTAGCATTTATTGCACTTATTGCATAACACTGTTAACAGCTGAGGAAGTAGCGTGTTAACTCCATTAATGATTCACCATCATGGCAGAAAGCCTTCTGAAAAAAGGCTCAGAAAGAGAAGCCTGGGTGACACTTTCCTTTTTTGACCCTGTGACCTTTGCACCCTGCAGGTGTCAGCCTTAACCCCATCATCGTCTACTGTGCCAACCAAGAAGAAATGGACCTATGGTTCGGCCTACTCAAAGAAAACATTGAGGCAAACGGAGGCACAGCAACTGCACCCGAAAACTACACCAGAGTGAAAGTAAGTTCAACAACACTTTTTTGATGCCCCTTTGCTCCAAATAGCCTATGTTATGATATATGAGGCTGCATTAAAAAAATGACTCCTGTGCTGCAACAGTGATTAACATCCTTTTTTCCCCAAATTCAAATAAGCACTTGAGTGTGGTCATCTTCCACCTGGGGGATTAACCAAAAATGCTTTGGCTTCCACCACTTCTGATAAAACAGGATGTGTGTGAGTGTACAAAGATTTGGTGAGTCAAGTAGGTCACTGCTGGCTCTCACTGAGGCCTGGATACTAGGGAGTGGCCTTGACCGCATCACAGGCAATATCAAACTAACCCTCACATCTGCACATGGTTAAACTGCTGATTCTACACCCACAGGTGGGCAAATGGCTGATGAAACCCGTGAACCTGAATGAATGTGTCATGTCGGAACAAAACGTCTTGAATGATGATGTTTTTATAAGTCTTAGCTTAGAGGCCTTTTCTGTGAACAAACATGAGCGACATTCCAAGAAAAAAGGCCAAATCAACAGGTTTAAATTTGCTCAAGTGCAGAACTCTCTGTTCATATTTACACAGTTCTTTCTCCCTTCCGTTATCCCCCGTGTACCTACTGTAGCTAAACCAGGAAGAGGCTCCTGCGGGCAGAGAGGAGCTGAGGAACTCCATCAACAGAGAGCCCATCTATGAGTGGGAGGGCTCTCAGCGAGACAGCCTGGGCCCCATCACGTATGTCACTAAAGTCAGACTGCAGCACCTGCCCTGTCAGGTAAGACGTCACCACTGCTTATCAAGAGTGAATCACTAGTTCTGGTTTCACAGAAGTCAAACACACTGTCTGTGCTCTTTCCTACCTGTGGAAATGGTCAGTACATTCTACTGTAACTCATGATACAAACATGTTTTCAAACTCTGGGAATTTTTCACATGATGAATAAAAAGCAGGATAACATCAGCTCAGATCCAAGTGACTCACATAGTTTTTAAATTGCGCAACACACACATTACCTCAACACAATATAGGGAGTGAGAGAGATGGGTGGAGTCCATATTTTGGCAAATAGTACCTCTCCTGCAGATATAACTCTATTATGTTTATTTTCCTGTCAAGGTATAACACAGTGTCAGACACCTGCCACCAACCGCTGAGGAACATATGAATCCTTACTAACCAGATGAGACATGAGCACAAATAAATAATGCTGATACAGCTTCACATAACAGCCAATAAAAACAGTACTCATGACACAACATGCATGGATATCTGTAATTAATTCTCTGTGGGAAATAGCGGCAGTCCCATTGAAGTGTGTGAGATTTAGGGCCTGGGTGTGTGAGAGGCATTTGCCCGGCTCACGCACTGACTCAACTCACCTCACAGCTGGAATGTCAGCTGTCTGTCCGGACACACCCTCCCAGAGGGAGAGGAAACATAAACTCTGTGTCTGCCGCACCTTTGAATGCCCCACTAACTGGTTGGACTGAGGATCTCACTGGGATTTAAACTGCCTCTCAACAGAGTATTAAAGGATAACACTGGTGCCTTTTTTAATGTTTGCATCAGGTCTCACGGTTGCCTCTGTGCTTTGTATTATTCATAGTCTTATGTGCACACAGGTGGAGTGACTGGAGTTATCAGAGCTTATTTTATTACCTTCAGAAAAGAAAGTATTTGGTGCCATTCCTTCTTGTACAATATCAAAACTTGAAAATTTTCCAACGATACAGTCTATGTATATTTTTTACTTTAGATAGACAGACAGTGGTTAACTGATCTTACCTATAAATGACACTAGTATCTGCTAATGGGGTAAGAATTATTATGTACTGTCCCATAACAATGATAAAACACAACTATACACATACATAAAGCTCACCAGCAGCTGTAATCTTGTGTCCATAGGAACAGAGTGACAGACTACTGGTAATGTACCCTGCGACACTGATCATCCTATCAGAGGAGAATGATGGGCTCTTCTATAAGGTACCACTGACCTTTTACTCTCATAATTACTCATTTTCTGAGCTGTGTGCATTCAGTGTTTCCATTATTGCGTTGTGTTTAAGAGTCATTATTATTACAGGGGAAACTGCCACTCAACATGATTACTGTGACCACACCCTGCCAAGATGTAAAGCCTAACACCTTTATGATTGAAGGTAAATACACTGAATCAGCGAGCTGCTCTACTCCACACTGGTATTCAAATAGACATGTTAAAGGGATTTTAATGAGTGTACATTCTTATGCATGCTTTACATTAAGTGGCCTTTTCCATGAATCTTCTAGCGTCACAGAGTGCAACCCTCCATGAATGAGCTGGTTTTATCCTCAGTGAATGACAATCCGACTATGGCACATTCCAGTGAGTGACTGGACCGAATGACAGGCTTTGTCTTCCCTCTCCTCTCTTCCCAGGGAAGCTGATCAACCCCATAGTGGTGTCGTGTCTAGATAGGACGGCCTTCTGCGACTGGATACAGCATTTTAAAGCTGCTGACGTGCCCGTTCTCAGCCCCCCACCCCCTGTGTATGACATCATCTACACCCCGACGCAAAGAGAGGTGAGTCCCACCCTCCTTCCTGTCACGGGCCGAAAACAATTACACTGTTCACAGCTGTTGATGATCCTTAACTATTGAGCAAGCCATCCCCACTTGGTTTATGAACCTGTGGGTGGGGTGAATTCAAGTATGAGGAACAGTGATAAAGGACAGAGACAACATGGCCCGCCACTTTTGTAAATTAACATTCCTATGACACGATTTACAATTACTACATTTACTACTACTACTCAATCAGTTCAACAGAAGGCTAAAAAAGACAAGACAAGACAAAAGTCTGCTCATTTGTTTTTTGTGAAATATTTTAATTTATCTTATAATTTGTGTCCTATTATCTCTAGGCTCCACAGTTTGACAGGTGGAGTGGACACAGCCAGGGACGAAGTGAGTCCCTAAAGTACAGCCAGTCACAGAGTGGACGTGGGTCCCACAACCTTCAGTTACCCATTCATGAAGACAACCCCCTCTCCCCCGGATACAGTGAACCCCTCTGTGTAAGTCAGCTACGTGCTGCTTTAAGTATTCTTGGACTAGTAAACTGAGGCAAACACACCAACAGTACAATATTTGCACAGATATACGGTAAATGTGGTAGAAGTTAGTTCAAACTTGTGTTTGTTTTGGTAGAGCTGAGCAGCAACACCTTTCTTTCACAAAGTTAATTATTAAGTGAGGTCTAGAGACCAAACTGCTCTTGTTACAGCCACAGAGGCTTAAGTGATAATCCTCAGGTGTTCCAAAAAAAATCATAACAAAGTAATTTTTACCAAAACAACTATCCATAGAAACAACTTTTAGATGTAGGGAAATAAGAATCCCATAAAGGCTGATTCAGCAGAGAAAAGTTTGCTTGTTAACTTCATAGTGTATTAGAAGTACTGAAACACTGAAACACACTTTTGATGAAACTCCCCCAGGACAGGGGCTATGTAGGCTAACTGCCCATCCAATAAACTTAAAGTGGAGAGGGCTCAGTGCCCAGAAGACATGTTGTTCAGCTTCTGACCTGAACTACCACTCTCCCAATTAAATCGATGGAGACCTTTCTCTCTAAAAAACACAAAATAATGCTGAAAAACTAGTGCTCTAGAGAGGAGAAACTGTTTATAGTATTTGCTCTGATAGGACTCAGTGGTTACACCCCCAGATTTCAGCTGCTATAAAGCTACAACTCTTGGCTGACTTTTGCCCTGGGTGTTTGTTGTCCCTGCAGTACAACTCCAGCCGTCCCTCCTCGACTGAGACTGCGCGCCTGGGCAGCAGGACCAACAGTATGTCGTCCCACACCAGGCCCGAGCGCGACCTACGACCTTTGTCACTGCGCTACTCCTCACCCCAGCGCAGTTCCTTCCTCCAGCCTGCCGAGAGCTCGGTGCTGTCTCAGATCTACAGCACACCCTACTCTGCCGTGCATCATGCCAGCCCGCAGCGGCTGGAGAAAGCCCCGCTCATCAAGGTAATTCAGTTTGGCATCTAACTCAATAACCAAATATTCCCTTCGAGACTGTTGACTTATTTTACATGTCATGTGGACAGCAACTAAAATAGACACACCAAGCAGTAGGTCGAGACACATCATGATGTATATGGTGTTAACAAATGGGGTAGTAGCAGCATTTGTGCAGAACTGAGGTTGAAAGATCAATCTATGTGATGGCACAAAGGATGAAATCTCTATTACAATTCATAAACAGAGCTAAAGGCACCAGCCAAGAAACATTTATTATACTTAAGGGGCCTCCATTACTATGGCAGTTAAGAGTGCAGTTTCAAACACAACACTGACAGCTGACTCCTGATGTGTGAGACAACAGATTGTTGTCACACTAGTACCGCTGCAGATCATGACTGGCTCTAGTCCAAGACCTCTACTTGGTAATCTGATCCTAAATCCTAAAGCTAAGTGTGGCTTATGTGAATCTGAAAAGCGTGAGAGAAAAAGACAGATAGAGTCACAGAGGCAGAGAGGCGGAAGGAAAAGTGGTGATTGATTTTCCTCTCATCACCTAGTGTTTTAAACTAACTCCTGGCTCTGTCCGTCTGTGTCTTTTGTGATTAGTCTAACAGCTGGAGCACACCTCAGACATCCCTGAACTACCCCCTGAACGCCCCCCAGCGCCACTCAGACATGTGCGCCCCCCGACAACCCTTGTCACCCCTGTATGATGAGCCCTGCAGCCCCGAAATCTACTCCCTGGATGAGGCCAGGCCACTGGTAAGTGGGTCAATGATACTGGATCCATAGGTTCAATTTACACCTGCACAGACTGTCTGATATCGAGCAGTGCACACACGCACACACACACACACACACATATGCACACACTCACTGAAAAAATAAGAAAGTCAATGCAGAGACTTGGCAACAACTAGAAATTATTTAATCATCATATATAAATATCTACACAAATTTCCACTCAAAAGTCATTTTATTTGCTACTCTTTGGTCAGTGTGGTAGACATGATTGTTTTGAACATATTAAATCATTCATAATAGTAAATTCTTTATAGCAGGATTTAATCATTGTTAAATCTAAATTTATGATTGACTTTTTTCAATATTCTTGTTTACAGCAGCAGAGCTGGCAAGAGCCAGCCCAGCACCACCATCACCACCAGCAGTCCTCCCAACTCCTACCCTCCTCCTTCCAGCTCCGTACCCCTCCCATGGGCAGGCATTGCAGGAGAAGCCTAGTTCTGACCAACTCCCAGGGACAGGCTCTGGGCCTGGAGATGGAAACTCCTCAAAGCCATGCAGAGCAGAGAGCAGAAGCTGTTTCTAGGCTAAAGCTGCTGCCTGCACCAGGCCAAGTGCAAGAGCAGGTGAGAGATACGGAGATACTCATCTCCCAGGACACTCCTGTTTCTGGAATGCTGTGATACAATGTGCACTGGTGATGCACTGTATGGTAGCAGAGTGCAAGTGTATATACTTGTTCTGCGGGTGATATTTGAACAGGTGCCACTGATGAAACAGTCTTTGGCCAGTCTTTGATATTTCTCAGGAAATATGAGAATGTTTGTTATAGTTGATCACGGGAAGTAACGTTTGTTTGTTTTCACATCTGTTGATAGATACTTCTCCCATCGAGCTCTGCGAGGAACACCTCTCAGATGCCTTACGGTTACTCACCAGGTAAGAATTGAGGGCAAGCAGTCAAAAACCTGATGAGACATTTTTCTGTGGTTGTGTTAACCAGACTCAGAGGTCAAGCATCTTCAGCAGTCTATAATAAATGATTACATGCTTCCAGTCCTGACGAGACATAATTTAATTAAGATTTTTCATCATGTCAAACAAAAAAAGGAAAGTGCTTATTTTCATGGCATGGCTAGAAATTAATATTTCTATTGAGAAACAATGGGCGCTCATTCAAATCACAGCAAACACTGTGGTATCATATGTGCATAAGTGTGAGCTATGAAAGTCAACACTGTCTGCTCCCTTCCCAAACACCACCAAGGACACAGAACATTGCTCACACTCCATTGTACCTTAAATTAAACACTGCAGGCACTTTGGAGTGATTGAACTCTTGGGTCTGTCAGCAGGTAGACAAAAGGTTAAAGGCTACAGAATTGAAAGTTCAGGAAATGCACAAATGTGCCAATGAAATGGAGCTTAGAGCAGCTCTAAATGCCATTTGTGCAGATGTCCCATGTGGGGTGGGGGGGGGGGAGTGTAAAACAACACTGTTCCACAGACTGGATTTACTCCTGCACTGTGATTGACAGCGCACAACTGGGCTACACACATATCTACAGGCTCTTTTATCCCACATGGAACCAACACTAGAAACTACCTGGTGATTGCAGATCAATTCTTAAACACGTCCGAGTGATTTTATCTGAATGGTTGCATGTCTCTCTACCATTACAAAGAATGAAGAATGAAGGTGGTGCAGTAGTGGCATGCTACACTACCAGTTTTACAGTAACAGTATATGGTAGGACAAAGCATAGCACACCATAAGTACTTTGGAACTATGTCAAAGTTTATTCAGTCAGGGCAAGGTTTTGTCTTTCATTGTTTGGAACTAAAAGCCTGGGAATCTTCTCTCGCTCTATAGATCACCACTCGTACCTCGAACCCACAGAACCAGATGACCAGGAAATGGACTATGACAACATTTGGGAGTACGACTGTGATACTGGAATGATTCAGCCAACGTCTGGAATTTCGACACACTGGACAGGATTAGACTTTGGGGCCAGAGGCCTTGGTGCCATGGCAACCCAGCAGAGATGGTCATAAAACAAAACAATAGCCCGGCCACTCGTCTGGACGTGTGCAAACACCAGATCTCTATCAGAGAGATAATAAAAGCCAACCAGCACAGCCTGCTTTTGCTGTTGCTGCGTACAGTGTGAACCAACAGATCCCATGAACTGCATTGTTAGATGTTGGGTAGTTGAGCAGCGGAATGATGAGAGCAAGTATGAGGAGCGAGGGGTTAAATCAAAACATCATGAAAATGATAGAGACGACAGACTTCAACTGTCTATTTGATATGTAGCATTCAAAAGAGAAGACAACAGAGTGTAATATACCGTGTAGCTTTAATATTATTTTTTAATGTATTTCAAAATTGCACTAAAGGTTTCATGTGTAGTGCAAGAACATCCTGTTTTTTTTATATATATATATAAAGTATTTTCTAACATGCTGTCCAGTTTACATGTTATTTTTCTTTTTATTTCTGCTGAAAGCTATAAAAAGCATTCCAACAGGGCTTGTTATAGTAAAGGATGTATATTTTTGTAAATGTTGTATATTTATTATTTTATTATGCTACATTGTCAAGGCAAATAGCTGTGACTTTAACTGACTGTGTTAAAGGTGCTAATATTACTATCACTTCAGCAGAGAGTACTGATATCTGTGTGGCTTACATTTTTTCCATTTTTGTTTGAGGTGTTTATTTATATTTGGAAATAAAAGTAGAAAAATTTAATCAAGAAGTTTCTGTTTTTTTTTTTTTTATAATGATACACTTAAATCTGTAGAATGTACAGTAAATACAGTCTACTACCAGTCCACTATCTTGGCTGTTTTAAACTAAAGAACTAAGAGGTGTAGAAGATAAACTGTCAAGATAATATTTATACATGAAAAACTGTGACAGACAACAACAAACATGAATGATGCACACCTTTCTGGACCATAAAAGCCAGTAGGAGTCTGTGTGGCGGAATCAGTGATATTTTGAAATGGATGACCCAGTCTGAAATGCACTATTTTTCCAAATTGCATTTAAAAAATCCAACCAGCTGAGTCTTTACACTGTGAAAAACAATAACAGCTTCTTGAGTTCTGCTCCACAGCAGGACACTTTATTTTTTATAGCTCATCTTTGCCATCTGCTGGAGAAAAATATATATGTTTCTTGAAAAAAGACCTCCTCTGAATACTTGGCAATAAATACTAAATAGGGATATTAATATTGTCATTTATTATGTTGAACTAATTATTTGGATAAATGCTACAATTAAATCAATTATAGTAAATTATTTAAAACCTGCAGCTCACACAGCTGTTCCAGTTCAGGTTCATACATGAGTTTATGTCGCCCTCTAGTGTTTGAAGAGTTTCACCTACAAGAAAAAGAACACAGGACACAACCCATAAATGCTATTTACTGTAGTTAAACTGGAGGAAATCAACAGCTCACAGAGCAACCCATATCAAAAAATACTGTACAGTCCTCATGATTACCATCATGAAAATAAAATGCCCTTCATAAAATAGATTTTTGATACTGGCTCAGAATACAGTCCCCCAAATGAATTACACAATTACAGTTAAGGGTGTTTTGTTAAATTGTGATATCGCAAAAATATTGCAGCAGATGTGATCTCATTCATTTTATAAAATATTTCCAGTTACTGAAAATATTCAACAGTCTCTTTGTATAAAAGTTTCTGCTACATAAAAGTAATGTAATTGAAACAAATATACTTAAAAACCACCTTCCTAAATTCTTTGGGCGCCTCAAGTTAATCCATTTATCACATCCATCTAACATCTCTGTAAACCTGCTGCTGACTTACTGAAACCTTATTTACAAATGTCTGAACCCTCTATTTGATAAATACACATGCCTCATCTTGCCTTAAAGGAGCAAGAGTTATTAAATGAAACCCTCTGCCTTTACCATTCTTTGGAGACGTCAGTGGAACTTGAGGTTAATAAAATGATTTTAGTGCAAATGTATTGTGCAAACATTTAACAGCACATGAAACATTTGTCATTTTCCTAAACAGACTCGGGTCCTGCAGCCATTCATATCAGGCGTTCACTGGAAAATTGATCATTTCAATGGTGACGCAGAGAGATTAACACTGAGATGGGGCAGTGTGCAGTTTTGTCGAAGTGGCTGCCGCCTCCGTCTTGACGTACTTCCGCAGGTATCGGATTGCTGACAGAGCACTTACGTTTGCCAGGAGAACTGTGCAAGAGTAAAATACAAGTGAAAAGTGAGTCATCATATCACTCATAAGACTTGGCAGCGCAGCACTGAATTTATCCATTCAAATAAAAAGTTCACTTTTCCTGAAGTTGATTTTGTTTCATAACTTATTTGATTTTACTGATTTTACAGCCTTGGAATATCATTTAAGGTCAGAGTCCTTACAGTCCTTAAAAAGATCAAATACGATTATTTCAATATGAAATTCAATCAAATATAACACAAATAGAAACATGACATGCAATATCTGTATTTAGTTCATTTGCAGTCTCTATGTATAAAGTCGTATATTGCTCTTCTGTTAATATTTTTTATTACATTGTCATGTTTATACTGTTGTGTATATTTTTTATAGCCTTATCTTGTTTTTATTTTGCCCTTACTTCTATTTATGTCTTTCTGTCTTTTTCAACCACTTATGCTGCTACAACGATGTAAATTTCCCCATTGTGGGACTAATAAAGAATTATCTTATCTTATGACAGAATAAGCAACTACTTTGTAATTTTAGTCTTAAAAGGTCTTATATTATAGTATTACTATATATAAACATACATACCAGCCTTCCAGGCATCTCCAACTTGTGGGTTTGCAGTCTTCAGCACCCATGAAGCAAATGCGATACAAACTAGACACATATCTGACTGTCTGAGAGGCAGAAAGGAGGCATCCAGCCCTTCAAAAATAGAAACAGAGTATTACAAAAAATGTTTTAAATCATTTAGCTGTTCATACAAATGCAATAAACATGATGAAAGCAACCATGCACAGATCCACAGAGTCCAGTGGGCAGTCAGGGGTATTATAATTGGCATTAACACACCAACAGCTGAACACAAGCCCCCAGTAATATGTTGGGACTTCCTGTTCTGTCACACTGTGACCTGGTCAAATCCCAGCACCTGCACACATTCCAGACTTGCAAATACAAGGCTGCTTGATGCTACTGACATGTGTAACTGCGACTCAAGTGGCCTTAGAGATAATCCATGTAAGTAAGTGTTGAACATTAGATGCCATAGTGTGCTGTGAGTTCATTTTAACTTAAAGTTTATTAAGAGGGATTTACATACACATGTGGACTACACAAGATGAGGTAATTTGATTTCCCTTCACAACCAAACATAAATTACAGCACTCCACCTGCCGATTAGAGAAGACACTCATTGAGTGAAGTCAAGTTATCACGTACAACCATTCCTCTTGGCTTTCACCACTATGTGCCTGCAGTCCAGTGAGTGTCCTCTGACAGCTGAGGTAAGAGAGTCCGACCCGGTCATGACTGTAACAGCTGACTGAGTGGATAACATATCTTACACTACAACTCCACATGTGAGGAAAACAAAGAGAGCTTAACAAGAAGAGGTCAAATACTGTAAATACATTATTTTCAAATCCAGCTGAGGGAAAAAATACACCTGGAGCATCAGAAACTTTTCCTGGATGCTTCCTAGGTTTTTCCACCATGCTCCTAGTTGTTGTAGCCTACTCCATCGCTATCACTATGGTTGCTCCCATACTCAGCTCTCGCCAATCATTGCTGAATGATGTGCACCAGTACAGTGCAGAATTTCACTACAGGTGCCACAGACTCCAGCAAAGGACTCATTTCACCTGGATATTAATCCACAATGACTGTTATAGCAGATGTTAAAACCTAATTCTTGTTTTTAATGATGCATTATTGTGTGAGACTGGACTTACTTGGATTTGCAACAGCTGTCTGTAAGTCCTCATATCTGAAAGGCTGCTGTGCTTGTTGTCTGGAGATCCTGTCCTGAAGGTGGTAGAGAAGAGGATCAGGAAACATCACATCTTGATTTCCCAAAGCATTATTGGAATAAACTCTCCTTCGAAGGGATGTGCCACTTTGCCTCACAGGTACATGAGACAGAGAGTTTGAAAGAGTCTGCCTCTGGACTGTAGATGCAGTAAAATTAATATTCCTGAAGGAGAATGTTGTTTTCCAGAAGAAATTCTGTTTGAGGTCGCTATCTGTGAAGAAATTGTCATAAACATCTGTAGAAATCTGAGATGCGCTTGCCTTACGGCTGAACCTAGACACCACCCTCACAGGACTGCAGTTATCTTCTTCATCAGATTCAACAGAAGAATCATCAGAAGAAGAGGACGCAAAGAAGTAATCATAAGCCTCAGGGAACTGTAGATTTCTATTAGCAGAGCGAGAGAAGGAAAAGATAGGAACCAACTCGTCTTTGGCCTGATCATCTGCTGTGATCAGAGGGCAGAAGAAGTTTTCTGTATCAAAATCAGAGAAAAAATGATCATATGTTTCAGGGACAGAATTTCCATCGGTGTAGAAGGTAGTTATGTTATCTGTGGCTGTTTGGCTGGGTACTGATTGATTTCCACCAAAAAGGTACTGAAATATATCCGTAAGAGAGACTCTGTAGCTGTCTGTAAAAGAAGAAGGTAAAGAGTCCATAACTTTGTCTTGCTTGGGTGTATGTTCAGCAGGAAAATATTGGTCTGATACTCCTTTGTCTAAGGTTTGTAAAGTTTGGCCTCTCCATGTGGAGCTGAGAGACTCAGACTCAAGGGCATGTAGATTGTGCACACTTACATTTTTAGAAATCTTTCTGAGGCTTTTTTGAACAGCTCCAGAGAGGACTGGTTGAGAAATGTCACTCATAGATGTCAACATCATATTCTCAGGGTAAATATCCGTACCTAGGCTCACCGGGACAGGCTCACTTTCCCACATAACACTTCTTGAAGAGGAAGAAGCGATTGCCATTGACTCTACAGAATTAGGAACACTGGACATGCACTCATTCATTTGCTCGGGCTTGGACTCGTCAATTTGCGTAAAAAAGCCTGAATCAGTTGTAGCAATCATGCTGGTCTCCTCGCTTTCTTGCAAAGGTGGGAGGGAGATAGGTGTAGCAGCTTTGCTGATCATTCGTAAACCCAGAATGTCATTTATTGTCAGCTTCTCCATTTCATTCCAAAAAGAAGACATGGCAAACACTGAATGTTTTGGATCTGGAGCCTGTATAGGTTTGCATTCAACCATGGATGCTGTGACAGCATTTTCTGGTCCACCCAAAAGATCACATTTCGATTCTGTTGAGTCATTTGATTCAGACTGGCTTTTGGGTCCAGATTTAGCATCTCCTTCCTCATGTTTTGCCAAAATGAGTGGGTTTTTTTCTCCTTGACTTCCAGAGTCATTTTGACCAACAGATGAACAAAAACTTCCTGACAAGTCTGTGATATTTTCGTTTGAGAGTGACAAGACAGATTCTGTGTCCAGAGTACAACAGGATGATATTGGTGTAAAATCTGAAGGATTTGTTATTGAGTCTACAGACATGGACAATTTGGTTTCTCTCTCACTGCTGCCTGTTAAATTAATTTCGCCAGATTGGCAGGGATTACTGCCATAAACAGCCATTGTTTGTGATGCTGTTAATTGTGCTCTCTCAGCTGTTGCATTTTTCTCTGATAAAATGTCTAAATTAGATAAAGGCTGAACCTCCAGCAGACAGTCTTTTTGCTGTACTGTATCTGAACTGGAGGGACTTTCAGAAAGACAGCTTTTATCAGGGGATGAATTGATACAATCTGATGTTAATTCAACACAGGCCACTTTGCTGGAAACCTCCTCTGAGAATGGACAGGCTCTGGTTTTGAATTGCTGGGATTTTGCACTGAAGGCATGACTCTTTTCCAGTGTAGAGCTATATTGGTCTGTGTCGTGACAGTCAATTTCCAGTTGTTGTTGGTGCTCAGCCTCTCTTTGACACAGTGCATGGTTGTCTCTGCCAGAATTTCCAGCCTCTACAGCCAGGACTGACTTAGCAGCGGATAGTTTGTCATTTTGGCTGACTTCCACAGCGGGATCATTTGACTCTGGGCTTGGTAAAATGCTGTGAGTTATTGATTTGACCTCTGCTGTACAACTTTTTAGATTTTGTTCATTTTCACAACCAATGATGGAATGATTCACTTTATCAGGCTGTTGGAGACTCTCTGCATGAGTGTCCTTTCTTTTAGTGTTTGTTGTTTCTCTGGCCATGTCTGATTTACCATTTACACTGGCAGGTACTGAATCTGGCAACCAAGAATATCTATTCAGTCTAGTTAATTCCTCAGATTGTAATTTGGCACATGGCTGTAGATTTGTTACCACAGTACTGCTGTTCTTTGCCACTGACATTACACTGTCATCAGGTTGACTCAACAGGGTTACTGACATATCATCAGGTGCATTATTTTCAGCTGAGCCTGTTGCTTTATACCTTCCCTGTCTAACTATGCCCTCCGGTAAATAGTGGTAGTGACTGTCACATGGAGGAACAGTGTGAGAAAGATCATTTGCTTTTATCTCCCTGGCAGATAGCTTCACTGGAAGATTCCTTGTGACTGAATATAAAGAGGGCACAAGATTTTTTTGTGGTTCATTTAAATAAAATAAATTCACATCCTCAGATAAACACAGACCGCTTCCTCCTCTCCCTGTATACTGCTCCTCCTCTGAGTCACTTGGCTTAACTACAACCTGCCGTTCATATCCATGCACACTCTCAGCTGGCTCAAAGCTGAGTCGTCTCTTCTTCCTTCTCTTCCTTTTGATAGAGGCAGATGGAGACGATTCTTGGCTTGGTGATTTGTTTATGCTTGTTGCGTCTAACTGTAAAACTGTAGGGTTTTGTTCTTCCTTCCATTTAAAATCTGTCACCGCTTCTAGATTACTGGGTGAATTATCACTGAAAGTTAACTGACTTGTCAACATATATTCTTGCTCAACATCCTTCAGAGGTGTGTGCATTTCCATCTTCATCACTTTGTCTGTGTGAGGTGTTGTTCCTGAGCAGACAGCCCCATCCGGTGAGTCATGAGACTGATTACACAGTGTTACCTCATTTACTCCGGTTTCTGTGCAGGCTTCCTCTCTAATGAATAACTCAGGGTAAGCGGATTTGTTAGTCTTGAGCGCCGATGTACTGGCTGCAGGTTCAGGGGAAATGGTGGAGCCAGGCTTGACTTTTTTCATTGTGTTTATGTTGCTGATGGTGTCGACAGGCCTCGTGGTCTCTTTGCCAAGTGCTGTTTCACCCCTGGCAGACAGAGAGTTTAACTTGGGGATGTTTTTTGGCAAAGTGCTGATGCTGGATTGTTGCCCATCACTACACTGTTCCACCTCCAGTACTGCCTCTCTGTTTTTTCCAACTTTCACTTGGCTTGGCTCAGCAAGTCTCTCAGCCTCTGTGAGATTTTTCAGCCTTTCAAAGAACATATTGACAGACTGCAGGTGTATGTCCTCCTCACTGCCCGAAAGGACACTCTCCATTCCACCGACGCCATGTTTGCTGAGGTAATGCTCCACAGGAGACCCCTCACAGTCTGGGGGGCCGTCAATGGGGCGATCAGCCTCTGAAAAGCCTGCTGTTGCGGTGGCTTTCTGAACCCTCTTAGCAAGTATGGACGCTGTATCATCCATGTCACTCATCCCCGAATCATCCAAACCTGCTAATGACGGAGGAAGCAGGTTACACTCTTCGCACTCTGCAAAGAAGCATTCCCAGTCGCGGTCACAGATCTCCACACTGTATTCAAAGTCCTCCATTTTGACTTTGAGGATAAAGTATAGGAAAAAAAAGGAAAATCAATCAAAAGAGTAATATAAAAACAGTCACTATTAAAAGTATTTTGATTTTTCACAGGTAATCTCAGCATCACAAAATTCTTCAAAATCAAAAGATCTTCTCAGAATAAGCACCAAAGAAACATACTTTACAAGCATGAATATGAAACCCTAAACTGCCATAAGATAACTAAATCACACGATGCATGATGACACTCATATACAAATTAAAATCAGCATGCTTTGTTTTTTCTATTGCATAAGATTTGCAACACAATTTTAAAAATGCAAATAAATTAAAAGCAATAAACTTGTTACAATATCTTTTTCTATCTATGTGATGTAATGTAGTATAATTTAATGAAAATCTCTTCAGGGCAGCAAATGGAAATAGCCACTAAGATAAAGCTATCACAGATTAAATTAAATGTAAGTATCAATGACAGTGAGAAGTATTAGTAATCTCTGAAGTTCTAGCTGTCTGCATACATATATGCACATCTTTTCAGGTGGCCTACCTGTCAGGTTTTAGCTGTGATCCTGGTCTACAGGAGGTGAGGGTCTAGAAGTCTGGAGTCTCAGCAGCATGTCCTCTGGTGGGCGTTCTTTAGCATGAGCATGCAGCACTGCAGGCCCCATGATTAGATAAATATAGAGCGGTGCTTCCGATCACGTAATACACGCAGTGTTCTTACGACAGCCATCTCACACAGAGGCATAACGTTTCAGGACTTTAAATAGACTCTCTACTAGCAAGCTGCCTAACTGGTTATAAGGTATTTTAAATTTTACTACTGTTTAATTTGATAAATACTAAAAATCTATAATAAAACTGGCCTATGTGATATTTATGTTTGTTTTATGCCTTTTTTACTCATTCAATATCATGACATTTCATCAAATGAGTTATAAAGAGCTCAAAGCCCAGTGCCCACATGCACACAGTAGTGTCCCTGGCAGCTGCTGCTGGCCCAAACAGCAGTCAGGTCATTGGCAGATATCGGGGTCATGCGATGTGTGTGTGAGTCAGCTGATACCTCACTGTGTGATGTCATGGGTCGACCGTGGATCTGAATCTTTCCCGTGTAATCTTTCTGGGCACTGCAGATGAGCCAGAAACACCAGGAGATAACACTGGAGCAGCAGGATGTGAGATTCATGTGACCCATCTAGATCAGAAAAACTGAAAGACAGACAAAAAAATCATGTTTAATTTGCTTGAGACAAATGAACATTGGTTCTACTTTGTAAAAGGGTATACTTGTGTTTTTCTTCATGTTGCTTCACTTGGATGTTTGATCTGGTGCCTTTACCACTGTGCAGAATATGTGTAAGATTTGACACTAGAAGGCTGTAATCATAGTCATCTGCTTTAAGATGTGTTAAACACGTGAAATATGAGCATGATTTGGTGATGTGGACACAGTCAATCATTGTTCAATGAGTGTGATGAGCAAACCTGAAGCCTGCTGTACACATAAACTGAGAATAGACATTTCAGTAGGAGACGTCTTGTCCAGCAGTTATACTTTTTGACACAGGTGGGATCATGTTTCCATCAACAAGATTAGGCTCTTATGCATCAGTTCTTGGAGTTAAGATTGAAATCTGTTTGGGCTCTTTCGCAGCAGCTAATATGATGGAACTTCATTCTAATTGTTTTCCATGTCAGCCCTCAGCAGTTATACTTTGGGGGAAAAAAAAAAAAAAAAAAAAATCAAAAAATCACAGTATGTATACATTTAGTAGAATTTTCAATTGGGGGGAGGAACAGATGTAGGGCAAATTTGTGAGGCAAGTAAGTATTTTTTTCATGTTTGGTGGGAATCTTCAATAATTCATTATTTGAGGCTCAACAGGTCAACAAGGACAGCTTTTGGATGCCAGATCATGATAAATCTATTTGACTGGTCCTCCTCCACTATAACCTCAGCTCTTTAAGGCTCACATATTTCTGATTATACTACTACAGGCTATCAAATCTGTAACTATAAAGGTTTAGGAGTTGTTAATCAATAGATTTGGCTCAGGTGCCCCGTAGCTCCAGGAGGTAAGTGGTCTGTTTAAGAAGTCTTCCCGATGAATTTAAGAGCTGAATAACCCAACTCAAACATTTATCTTATTAATGGATTTTTACTGATCAAGAAACCTCAACCTTAAGTATTTGAGGTTTGATTTTTTGTTATATATATACACACTTTCCCCAAAAGTTTCATGATTTTAATTATGTGTTTCTGCGGGTTTTAACTTCTTGCCTCACTACATTTGTGATCTTAACTTTAGATTTAACATATGCACGTTATATATACTTTCAAGCAACTGAAATTATGGCACAGATGTCAGACTAAAACCAGGGCTTATTTTCTGCTCTAAAGTGAAATCTACCATTAGAGAGACCAGCTTATCTGAGGAGGACTTGAGCCTTTGTTTACAGCTATCAGTAAGACTTAGTAAGGACAATGTGATTACGGGGCCATCCTTGCTGTCAAAATGTCACTGACACTAAAAGATATCAAGATAACCTATCAGCTCTGATCTCATTATCAACTGTTAAACTGCACTTAACAGATGCCTAATGTGCCTTAATTGCAGTTGAATGTATTGATTAACGATGATGGGGTCCCATTGGTAATTTGAACAAAAATCAGATGGTATACTTTACTGCTCACAGTCTTTTGTGACTACATCAAACCTGGTAAATCGGGCAGATTCTTCACAACAAAAGTCTCAGAAAGTGAAGTTAAGTTAGCGTCACAGAAATTAAATTTGGAAAATTCTTGCATTTGCAAAGACACGCAACACCAAGATTTTCCTTTACAGTGTCACTCTGCATTCAGAATTTGCATCTCACTCTTTCACAGGCTGTAACTACAGCCTTTATTTGCCTAATTTTAATCACTATAGATATTTATGAGAAAACAGACCCTCTAATTAGCCAAACCACAGCCTGGGCTGTGTGCCCAAGAGGGCCCTCTCAATTCATCAGCTGTGATAAAGGGAGACAAGCCAGGGCCTGTGTGGCTACTGCACCTGGGGCAGCGGGCCGTTTTGACACGGGTGGGATTTTGTTTCCATCAACAGGATTAGGCTCTTATGAGTCAGTTCTTGGAGTTAAGATTGAAATCTGTTTGGGCTGTTTCACAGCAGCTAATGCGACAGAATTTCACCCTAATTGTTTTCCATGTCAGCCCCGGCAATTCATCGTCAATTAAACAAAGCCCAGTAAACAGACGCATTCAGCACCAGCTCAGTGACATGATGTTTACACAGAGAGGAGTTTGTGTATGGTCCCGTTACCAAGCATCCTTGGTTGGTGGCATCTTTTGTGTCAAACAGGGGTGCAAAGTCTTAATTATAGCAAAATAAAGGGTAGAAAAACAGAAAATAGTAGACAAAGATTCCATTTTGGATCTTTGGAGACTGTTTGGAAAGCATACAGGCTCTTTAGCAATTTACAAATGCCACACAGGTTGAGCTGTTAAGCTGTTAAGAGCCACAATAATTTAGGAGACTGAGGGAAAAGGTACCTCTGTTACGCAGTATGTCGGTGTAATGATTAAAAACTGGAGTGCATTTTTAAATATATTAGTAATTACTCTCTCACTTTACTTAATAAGTAGTCATTGTTTGAGAGCTAACAGGATGTGACACAGCTTCTCTAATTGTTTTTCTCTTCACTAGAAATATGCTTCAGTATCAGGGTCCAAATCATCTGGTGTTTCATTTTATTTCAAAATTTAAAAGATGGGAATAGAAGGGCCTTCTTTTAACATAATAAATGAGTTGTTGCACACTATACATTTAGCTGTTTTATCTCACTTTATGATGCTCCAACATTCGTCCATTAAGTGTATGCATGTTCTTCTATCTTAATTTTATTTTCTGTTCAGTGATTAATCTGTCATCTCAACATATAAGGCAAGTTAACAAACCCACCCTCATAAATTAATTATGCTTACAGGGAGGGTCAGTTTATGTTTATGTACATGTATGTGAATTAAAGTCACTTTACAAAATTAAAGAACCACAAGAACTGAATACAGGAGACGTGCTATTTATTTTTTGTCATTGCTATTTCTTTACTTTTCTTCCAGAAATACTTTGCACGAGTACAACTGCTCTTACATATGGTAATCGGCTACTTCAAAACACCAGGAACTAGTCTAGTCCCTCTTGAGCATTTAAAATGCTCGTAGGTGCGGGCTACTGGTTCATCCTGTGTGAGAAGCAGAGAACGCCTGCAGGCACTCAAGGGGATTATGCATCCAGACAATAGTGAGATTTGATCAGTCGCAGGAACAAAACATTATTGTCCTCACCTGAAATGTCACCGACAACACAGCAGTATCAGTGTACCAAGTTGTTTGGGGACCGTGTCAAAATCCACCGTGTCGACTCTACATACTGTAGACTGTACATCCAGGCGTGCCGAGACTGCAACCTGCTTTTTAACGAAATGACCCCTGCACGGTTCATTTCGCCAGATTAGTCCCACAGGCCTCGTTAAAAGCATGGTTAGGACTGTGAGAGACTGATTTTAGCACCGTGTTGCATTAGTTTAGACTCGGAACGACGTACAAGACAGAGAAATGTATGCTGCGGACAGTTTCTGCGTGGAAGTGGTCGAATAATTTAATTTACTAAGTCCTCCCAATGTTTGTCAACTGTGGGGCGACCTCGACTGAGCATGCAGTATTTGATGTTAACCACAAGATGGCGATTAATAACCACCATTTTAGAACAAGCTGAGTCGACGCCACATGGAGCTAGACTACTGTCACACAAGGCTATTTGAAATTTAATGAAATATTCTTTTAAAAGACACGGTTGGTAGAAGTATTGAGATATTTCACTGTGGTAAAGGTAAATATGCTGCAGTACAAGTAAAAGCCCCGCATTCAAATTCTTGTTCAATGTGCTTAAAGCAGTACTCACCTACAGCAGACTGGCCTCTGTCCGGGTTATTTAACATTTTTGTACCATCATTATTGATACACTAACATGTTGCACATGGTTAAATTACACTTTAAACTATTAGGTTCTTCAGTTTTCAGAATGCATCATATTTTATAAAGGTTTAAATGTTTTTTAAGGTAATATCTTGAAGTCACTACGCACTCATGACGTGCTCACACAGGTGTTTTTACCTCTTCTAATTAGTCCCCCACCTGTACTGAGTAGCCCAGAAGTAAAAACATAAAGAAACATAAAATGGCGGTATTAGTGAAGTGAGAATCTCAACATTGTACTTACTGTAAGTACAACACTGGCAAAATTGTACATGGTTACATTTCAATACTGTAAATAGGGAAACCCAAGGCTGTGTTTACAGCAGTGTTTGCAACAAATGCACCTATGAACAATGCATTGAAAATGTGTTTATCCCATTTACTGATGGTTGATTGTAGTGTCTTTGTATGAGAATAATAGCTGAATAATATAAAATAAAAATGCTTAATAACTCATGTTTGTGTTTTGTATTCATGTAGACACAGTGAAATTATTTTTTCCGGACTTGAGCAGTGTCTTGAGATCTTTCTCTCAGGTTGCATACACCCCCAAACTCCACCGACTGAGCAGCCTGAGAGGCATAACCCAGGGCTTAAAAAAAGTCTACATCACTCAGATTAAGATATCACATTTAAACTTTTCCTAAATTTAATCAGATAATGAAATCCCTGCATCCTCTGCCTGTTGTTTTCCTCCACAGCCAGTAAACAGGCTCTACCTGTGCTGTAACCAAATAACTTAAAACACTCTTCTTGGATCACTCTTCTTGTCAGTTTACAGCTTTTATCTCTTCCAGTTCAGTCTCTGTGGAACTGTAAACCTCTCATTGACAACACAGTTTACTTGTATGTTTTCATGGCAGACTCCCTGTCTTTGATAGGAAACCAAACAGACTTGCTGAGAACTCTAAGGTATAGCTAAACTTAGAACTGCACAAAAGAGTCCTTCATTGTGTCCAGAGTCATATTTCATATTCACAAAACCAAGTCCCTGAATCTATTGGTTCCATCTCCAGTGCTTCCTGCCCCTTCACCACTAGGCATACAACCACATCATTACCCATTAGCTGGTGTCAAGGTATTTTTAGACCTCCAGACAGCGGGTCGAATTCTTCTTTCAGTTTCCAGCCTTAAGGCAGTCTGACTCCCTGCACACAAAACAATTTGGTCCATTTTTGCCACTTTTTCCCTTGAAGTGAAACAGCTGAAATGATTGTAAAGCAAGTTGGGTGAGACCTACACATTAGCCAAGCTGAACAATGTACAATTAAGGCAGCAGACACGTCTCATCAGCCTATGTCCCCGAGGTGTGGGGTGACCCTGGCTGACTCTGGTCTCTGTCTGTCCTGACCACATACAGCCCTACAGGCCTCTTCAGCTCAGTTAATTTGTGAAAGACAGCTGTTACTGTTCACTTCATCTGCTTTGAACAACTTTTATTGCTATAATGAAAATATTAACAATATGTTGTGGACTATGTAAATACATAGAATCAAAGTTAATTTACTTTCTTCTCCTTAATCATGATTATGAAACATGTTATCAATCAAAACTGTGATTAGTTAGATTTGATTATTCTCAAAAGCTTTTTGTTTACAATCATTTTGCTTTTCAAAAAGCACATCCTCAAGACTCCATAACAAGCTTCCAGTAACTTGAATATATTTGGACTTATTTGGGTCTATTTAGGGTTTATTTCATTGAGGTTTCAGTTGAGTGAAATGTTCTGGTTTGTTTAATCCTGGCAGGTTTGTGTTCACTCTCACTTGAAAATATTCTCCTTTCCTTGTCTCTGTCTCTGCTTCTCTGCAGACAGACTCCTGAAAAGCTGTTTACTCTGAGTTAACTATACGGCAAACCATGTGAGAAATCATTCTTCTCTTGGCGGACTCGGTGGGTTAATAAGTTAACTGAGGACAAAGAGCTGACAAGCTCAACACCACAAACTGTGCAATGGGCTTCCTTCCTTTGGCCAGGATCACTGGGGTTATCAGTGGCAGGGGAACAATAGGAAGTGGCAAGACCAATCACACTGCAGCACTGCCACTCACCTCCTGCATGCCTCCACACGGATCTGCAGAGTGCTGCTGGGAAACAGAGCTGTCTGTCCACTGTCACATGTAATACACCCAGGCTGCTGTGCTGTCACCACTTTAGCTGGCGTGTCACAGCATGACACAGCCCTTTGACCTCTCATTTATTACAGCTGCTCACTGCCTGATGCTGACAACAATCATGGCCTGATGCTAATGTCGCTACAGAGCACCTGTACAGAATGCATGGCCCACCAACACACATTAAAAAGTACTGGAGGTGACAGCGCTCTTGCCGCTGGCAGAATTATGACTTGCAAATACTTCCAGAGCTATTACACAAGTCAAGAAGGCACAAAATGTAAAGTAAATGTAAAGCATTCACTGACTAGGTGGAGCCTTTAGCAGCTTGTAATGTTACATTTGTGAACACTCTGATTATTTTCAACGGCTCTTGATTCGAATGAAGGGAACTAAGTCACACTTGGTGAGAGCATTCTTAGAATAATCCACTCAGTGTGAAATACATTTGGAATGAGTTGTGCTGTTTGATGCCGATTCATTCTGAAAGAGCAACAACCACTGGGGAAACTCTAACACTCGCCTGACCAATGGTGTAACTTCATCAGTCAGTCAGTCAGTCAGTCAGGGACAGACATTTGCATTTTAAGGCCTGGCCCTACTGTTGCAGTCCAGTCAAGAAGAGAAGAGAGCGACCAACATAGGATCCTTGAGAGAGTCATAACTATCAGCAGCTTAAGAGCCAGATATTTCCCTGAGGGCGGAGACCAAAAACAGAGCTAAATGAGAGTGAATGTTGGATTTACATTTGACAGATGGTCAGAAACACAATTCCAAATAAATTATGTTGCTCTGTACCTGCTGAATGTATACATAAGCAACTGTTGTAGCCAACTTGGCCAACCTTCACTGCTTGTCACCACAGACAAATTTGGTATGGGACATTTGAAGCTATGCCATGAAAATTAGCCAGACATCAGACATGTACCAAGTAATGAAACTATCTTATCTAGTTATGTTTATATTTTCTTGGTTTAAAATAATTCAATTCATGTTTCAGGCACCAGTTCAGCATCTGGAGAGATACTGAAAACATGAAGTACTAGGCTCATAAGTGACACCTTGCCCCTTATAAAAGTGTTATCTTTGGATTTGGGCTGTAACACGATCATGCAGTCACTTTTTAGGGTGTCTAATCTCCACTAAGGAAAGGGCGTACTGCACAGGTTGCAACCTTGTCAAAACCAGCCTGTAAATCACAGCTGTAGAGCACAACCCTGCAGTGCACGCCCTCAGGCCTGGAGTCTACACACACTATGTGTGAGTCAAGTGTCTGTCTATGTGTGCTGTGCCCTGGCTGCCCTCTGGATCTGAGTCAGCCAGCTGGTGAGAGTGGGTGTTGTGTTACTGAGGGCATGGGCCCTCCCCTGAGTAACCTCACTCTCAACCTTCTCGCAGCTTTGTCACTGGGCAGAATGACTGGAAGAGGGCACATATCCCTCCCTCTACAACAAAAAACTCTCCCATTTGTGGTTTAACAGACACATATTTCCACCACCAAATCTGCAGCATGTTTGCTTCCTGTTGATGTGGATCACCCACTGTGTTAAAATGACGCTCCCCTGAAACTCAATGCACAAGGTTATCAGTGGCTGCAAACAGAGCTTCAGCAGCGAGGTAAACTATAGAGTCCACCTCCCTGGTTTGTTTAACCACAGCTGATTGTTTGTTGCCTGACATTTGTTAAAGATGCGTTGCTTCGAGGCTGAATGGCACATTCTTGCACTGACACTTCAGATGTTTTTAACTCTTTTGCCATTGAGGTACGAGAAGACTGTGGATCAAGTAGTACTGAAAGGCAGCTAAATTAACACAACCAGTCAGTCAATGCTGGCCTTTGCCGCCTGAGAGTGTGGAAGAATTTGCATTGAGACCGCACCATTCACACTACAATACGGCGGGTCCCTGACAAGTGCTCCAGTGCTCGTCTGGGTCTAGGGGAGCACAGCTCTCCAAGGAAAGAGACTCTTCATCTGTATGACGCCAGAGGCCAAATGGAGAGCTTAGGTAACAACAGGGAAGTTGAAGCTTATTTGCTTGGTAGTTGCCATAACAGAAAAGGTAATAAGTAGTGTTGGCTGATGTGTTCCCCCTGGTTAATGAGGCACAACAAAAGCCAACGGTCAGAGGTCAACATTACCAATGCCACCAGCTCACTAAAACCTCTCAGAGCTACAACCCTTTCACACTACGGAATAATCAGTGCTGACTGTTGGGGCACATAGTCGGGCTTGTGCTGCATTCACACAATGTAGGCAGACTGGGACAGTAAAACAGCTGAACCAGCTACTTTTGTTATGTTGTAGTGAATGAGAGTTAATAATTGATTTAATTGAAGTGTAACTGCTAAAGCTCAGAGGCTGGTGTCACATGTTTCCCAGTGATTTGATGTGAAAACAGTGTTGCAGTTAAATAATCTAATGAGACCAAGTATAATCATAATCATATGTGAAAGGGTGTTATATATATATAAATTTGGCCTCTGATATTCTGTATGATATTATGCCTAATAATAGAAGAAAGTTGGAGATGGATTGGGAGTGACACAGGGATTTGGTAGCACTTAAAGGGGAAGTCCCCCAACTTTACACAGAAAGGTAAGTTTATTCATAATGGAGAGTATTAATAAGCCTGTAAAATGGTTGCATAATGTCTGGAGGAGCTAAACAAAATAACCCTGATGATGATAACCAGGGTTATCTCAGCTTTTTTTCATGAAAAGCTTGCATTACTGCCTGAGGGCATGTAGATGGATGATGTGGCAGGCAGGTGGAGTCTAATGAAGAGATGCTTTTCAAGCTCTATTATTAAAAGGATCTGTTTTTCGAGCTTGCACCATACATTAGTTTGGAGAATAATAGATGCACTTATAGCACATCATATGCATCATACGTCGCATTACATCATTACATGGAAAAAAAAACTGGGGGAACTTCACGCTGAATGGATCAGGACCAGATGTGAAACACAGGACCCTTTTGCTTTGAGAAAACAGTGCTAATCAATGATCCACCATACTGCCCAACTGAAGTTATAATATACAAAAAGGGATAAATCTTAGTTGTAAGGCTTTTGCCTAACATCAGTGATTTCCCGTAAGGCTAAAGAGGAAGCCAGGAGGAAGAAACACCTGCCAGCTATGGGCCTTGCTGCTGATGATGATGATATCACTGCTCTTCCTGGGTTCACTGCAAGTTTTCATCTAATCTTCTATGAATGTTAAACCACAGAGGACTGTAAGAGTGTTGTAATACTGGGCAACGCCCATGCAAACAGGCAAAATTTTCTGGTCTGCAGTTTTTCAGTTAATCTGTAATATTACATGTATGTGCTGTCTCTGTCAGACCCAGACAAAGGTGCTTTATGTTGCAGAATCATAGCTTTTTCACTCTGCTTTATTTCATCATGGAACAAATTACCGTAAGGTACTGTCACTTCTACCATGTGGTGTAATTTTTCACCACAAACACAGTTTTGCTTTGAATAATGTTGCCTACACTGTGTTTCTTAGAATAATTGCGGGAAAACCCACAACGGGTCTCAAAGGGTCAAAATGGTTTTTTACATGTTGGCACTTTTGACTCAAGGAGTTAGGGTGATGGGTTGTTGGAAGAAAAGGGACAACAAAGACCATATACTTGAGTAACTCTGCGTACTTCACAATTTTAATCAAACTACACAGAGCATGGCATGCTGGGAGAGAGCCTAACCCCACTGTAGCCTGGGAAAATGCCAGCCTGTCTTGAGAACTTCCAAACAATCACTCCTTCCCCGTCCTCTGCACTCTCAGAGCTCCCACTGTGTTGTAATATAACCTTAGAAGGGGGTACCAGGGCTGCAAGAGGTTAGTGCTGTCAGTGGGTACATTATAGTAGAAGCTGCTGGACCGCCACACAATATTACTAAATACTAGCTGTCGCTTTGAGGTTGCTGAGGTGAACTGCTCGGTTTTGGCAGGTGGGGAGCCGGGTGGGGCTTGGGCTTTCACAGTAGGCTCTGGTTGATTAAAGTGTTTCAGCACAGTGGTGACCGGTGGTACCCGACTGTTTGCCATGAGGAAACTAACAGCATCGTATATTACAATGATCAGCTGGGGCCCGTGAGTGTTCCCACAACAATCAGAACATGAGAAGGAGAGCATGTGGAGACGGAGATTTAAAAGGGTGAAGTCTTTTTTAATATCGTCCCACTGAAAGGATAGAGTCAGTCTCTGTCAACTTTCACTGGGTTTATGAGTTCAGAGCTTTGTTACTGTTAAGGCAGTTCAATCAAGACATTTACATGTTTTACTATAACCTGAGTGTGTGCAAGGTGTTTGTTATCTTGATTTCACAATTCCTATGGTGACCAAAAAGCTTAACTTAAACATAAATATAATCAATTTTTTGACATTTTCTGAAACAATGATGCTGACGTTGTTCTGGGATGACAGTGTGTAAAAAAGATAAGTTGCATCTGAAAATAGACATTAGCAAGACACACACACACACACACAAAATGCAGTCCCCTCACTGGCATGCCATCGCTCAGTGATGCAGCGGTGGTCAGAGTCAGACAACCCTGTCTTATAGAGATTACTTCTATATAGAGCTAAACTGCAACAGCAAATGTATTTTGTAGCAAACATTATCAATGAATGGATTATGCTCAGAGGCTGTGGCGGATGACCAGTGCACAACAAGCACGACTGTCACAGAGCCTGTGGTTAGATTTAAGTAACAAAAGTGCTGTGGGTAAGTTTGGGGAAAGATTGTGCTTTTGGTTAAATGCAAATATACACACTCTGAATGAAGTCATGAATCCAGACCACAGTCTTTCCCTAACCTTAACTGTGTGTTATGAGTGTCTAAACGTAACCATAAAAAAAGGTAAAAATCCTCTACAAACAAATGCATATTGTTTCGCAAGATCAGATATTATGGTGTAAAACAAATATGTTGTCTGCGGACATTTTACCAATACATTCACTATCAATATTATTTGGGACTTGCCAATTAGATGAATTAACAACATATTCTCATTACATAAACAGAAAGTGGAATCTGGCAACAATTATGTTTCCTACAAACTGTATCTGAAGTCATTCCTGTGAGACAGCGTTTAACCAGCGGGTACTGGCATAACTTCTTTTCTGCAAAGTAATGCAATGGTATCCAGCAACACACTGTGTTGGAAAGTCAAATACATGCAAAGGCTCGTTATTAGATTACTTTGTAACATGGAAGGGATGATCTACTGTTTACCTGCCAATTAGAGTTATTTAGAGTTATTTTACCTCTGAAGTTGTAGAATCCCTCCTAACATTATTATAAACCACAGTTCAGTGATCAGAGATCTTTACCTCAAACCAGTCCTGGATCATATCTCATCATCTCAGTACATTATTTTCTGTTCCTGTACTGCGTTGAACTGATTCTCAGAATACACCAGAAACACACTTCCAGCTTTTACATGAGCAACGAGCATCATGAAATACTGACAGGTACTCCAGCTTTGCTTACAGTTTTAATACTTGTAACATTACATAAAAATGAGGAGGTATTTAAATGGTTGTTGTACAGATCATAGTGTACCACTCCTATTGCCTTTGTCAAATCAGACTTTTTTCAAACAAATGGTTTCTCCACTTGCAGAAACAATCTATTATTGAAGACAGGGACATGTGGGCTCAAGCCTGTTGGAGAGCAGTTTAGGGGACCTCTGCTTTCACTCGCCCCCACCTCTCAACTCCATCCCGATTTCACCTCAGGCCAGAGTGTCTCTTTTACTCCTGCTGTTTCACCTTCTCTTATATGACCGTCCCCTGTTCCCCCTGCTGTGGGCCAACCTGCCGTGTGAAGAACTCACTCTGTGGAGAGAGGGGCTCCGTAGGTAAGAGCGGCCCGAGGACGAGCTCTCCTGCCGGGCCGCGACACATGCTCACACTCACTGCCCTTTCTCTGCTGGAAGCTAACATCCTTCTTTTACAGACACAGGCACATATGCGAGCAAGCCGGCGCACTCTTTCACTCCCTCTCTCTGTCTCACACACACTCACACACACACACACACACAAGAAAGGAGTATACAACCTGTTGATTGCCATGTTTATGAATGCCCTGATGTTTTTTGTTTGCTCTCTCTGTGTGAGCTCTTGGGCCGCCCACCTGTTGCCATAAGGCTTATTATCACGGCCAAATGACTAAAAGAAGAATCCATAGAATTAAAGAAATACACAATATGACATATTCTAGTAGAATAACGAGTTGTGTTTCTGTATGTTCTTGTTCATTCTCCCCCTCTCTTCAGTCGCGGCACGACACAGTTGGGTTGGGTGGGGCGGGGATGACAGAAGCAGGACTCAGATATAGACGGCCACGCACTCAGGCACTTCCTGCTGCGTCTTGGTTTCAGTCTGGAGCTATTTCAAAGGTTATTGATGTGTCTGCCAACTGGGAGCTTTCTAAACAACTACCCTGCTGCAACAGGTTACAAGTCCAGCTTCCCGCTCATTAGGCTCTAATTGATTGTAATCTGGCCTTTGAGAAGTACTGGCCCACTATGGGGTTGTTCTGCACATGTGAGTGCCCCCACTGTCCCTTCTACTTGTCCACCTCACTCACCAGCAGGGTCTGGAGTACAGACACAATTGGCCCTCTCAGATGGAATCATTAAAGCGGGCGGGATAGCATGAGCTCTTTCATACATCAGGCCTCTGTGGACCAGCTTGAGACCAGGGACAGTGGCCACTCTGCCTGCCCAGTGGGAGAGCCCCATCCTGGGCAGGCTATTGTTGGCCTCACCCCTCGACTGGCTGCCTGCGGTTCTGGCTGCATTGGCTTGATTTGTATGCCAAGGTCCTGGACTAAAGACAGCCATGCAGGGGAGCTAGGTCAATATTGGTTTTGAGAGCTGGAGGAAAAATGTCAAAATGTTAAATTCTATTGACTTCCCCCCACTGCTATTTGTTTCTGTGGCAAAACGCCTAGTGGGCCATTAGTGTAAACAGGGCTTTGTCTTAGGGCTCAGCTTCCAGCAGGAGGCTCACAGAACAAAACCCAGAGATAGAGGGCTTGGTCTGGCTTGAAAATGGCTGAGCTGTGAGGCACAAGAGAGACCTTAAAATGACAAAGACAGAGATACAGAGAACAAACTGTTTTGATCCCCTTTGACACCGCTGAAGTTTGCCGCCCATTGTAGCAACTGACTGCTGTAAGTGCTTTTTTGGCATGTGGAAAGGTCTGTACAAATGAGTGAGTGCTTCAAGCTGGCTATGACCACTCTTTACTTCACTTCACTTTATCAAATGGTAAATATCAAGAGAAAACATGAGGGCCATTGATGTTTTACTTTATTTCTTCCTGTAAGTATTTCCTATGCTTTTCAGCACCATATGTATGTAAAGACCTTTCCATGTGCAAATTTCACCTCAGTGTCTGTATTCAGAGGTCCACTGGGTAAAAAGTGAAGAACACCTGTTTTATAGCATCCCTCTTCTTTTTGCTTTCAGTTTTCTCCTGTCTCTTTTTGCCCTCCAGGAAGGTTCTTTTTAAAATTACTTCAATTAACACGGAGCCATAAAACCGTTCTCCTTGAGTGTTTTCACACCCCTGGCTCTTTGCTTTCTCCTCTGGTCCTCCCAGCTTTCTTTTACCTATCTCCCCCCTAACTTTATTAGGTGGCAGGCTTTTGTGCCACAGCAACAAGTCACTTCCTCCATTGGCAGAGAGGGAGGGAACATGGAAATACCAAGGAAAAAGCACATAAAGGCCTGGAGGGGGCAACTTTTTTTTTTATTGAAAACTGTAAAGGATGTGTTTGTAAGAGCTTGACTCTAGGCTATAAAATGTACTGAAGTCCGTGCCTTAACCTGAATGTGTTAATCTGTAATCTAGTCATATGTACTCTCAAATAAGCCTGCAATGAATTAATACTCTACCTGTTTTGTTCTATCACTGCCAATAGATTACTTAGCATGGAAACAATACGTGTGTGAAGTCACACATTACTGAAAGGTGACACATTTCTCTCATTTGGCACCAGATGACCAATGAAGGTGCTAAAGCGTGCAATACATGTACTCACTAGCAGTTGTTTCTAAACTGTGCCATAAAGTAGTCTAACAAGGTTTACTTAGCACCCACCGATTCTCAAGCCAACAACACTTTCATTGCTTTTGAGGGGGTGAGTAGATATACTGTTATGTCTTTGATTTTATCTATAAAGATAACTATTTATCAGATCAAACATTAAGAAAACTCAAGATGAAGATCTTCCTCTACCTCAGTGTTAGTTTGATGACGTCTGCAATACACAGACATGTTGTTGCCGCAGCTAATGAAATCCTGTTTTGAGCACTTGTCTGCAGATGAAGAGTAGAATGGGAGGCACACAGGGTATGTGTGAGTTGTTTCGTATAAAAGCATTTGTTCTAGTGAGGTCAGTAGGTTTATTCAGTCTCTTGAGACCTGGATGGCCTACTGGAGAAGACTAGACTTGCTCTACTACAATAGAACCAGTCAGACTGCCCTGTCCAGTTGGTGTCAGTGACCCCATCCAAACCAGTCGGGTTTGAATTCTTGCTTAACATAGCCAGCTCTGGTCAGGGTCAGGTAAATAAGAGCTCTGGCCTTCTTTTCAAGCACATGATGTTGCTTAGGGTTTAAAGCTGTTAAGTGTTGGGGCTCATGAGCAGCAGCAGCAGAGAGAGGTTACACCTTCACATGGGCAGCTTGATGAAGATAGGTTATCTGTTTGTGCAAACTGTCTTGATTGATTTCCATCATTCCTGTAGTGCATGCGCAGTGAGCGCTGAAGATGCCAAGCCTTGTTTTTCTAGGTATAATAAAATTCTGCTTCTTCCAGCCTTTAGGGATTAAAGATTATCCAGACTAACAAATCACAGTAAAGTTGAGGTTTTCATTTTGTTTTGTCTAACTTGATGAACGTTCATATCACTGATTGCATTACATTATGCTCTGTAAACCTCACTGACATAAATATCACATCTGAGTACTCTTTGTGTTGCATCTTTAGCAACTGGGACAGATTCCCAAGTTTCAAGTTTAACAGTTCGAGTAAAAGACACAAATGTAAAAGAATCCTTTCAGACAAAGCATGACAAAGTGAGACTGTCGTCTCATGGAAAACAAGAGCATTGATTATATGTTTATGTTCAACTCACAACAAAACCCTCAAGCAGTTGTAGAAATTTGGGAGCAAAGTATGGATTAGTGTAATGTGACAGAACATCAGATATTTCCTCTGTCCTCTTTCCTTTATTATTGAATCCATGATGACAAAGGATTTCTACAGAGATCTAATAAGCTTACTTCTTTATACATTTTCATACTTGTAGTCTTCAGACCAAACCAATCCTGACTCATGTGACATTGCATGAAACGGTTTACCAGGCTTCATGCAACTCCCTCCGTGCTTATATGTGTCACTCTGGGTAGCATAGGTCAATGACATTTTGTTGTTTAATTTGGAGGACTTGTTGTTACTCTGTGCTCCTGAATAATTACCGAAAAGACTAAAAGACTGAATAATGTGAGTTATATTCTTGCCACTGTACAACTGTGTCATTCAATCTTGGGTAATGGGCTAAAATCAGATGTCTTGCCGTTTTAAACTCCACCACTTTGACATGACACTGTGCACTTGTTTCTCTGAAGGCATAAGAGTACATTGGTATTTTCTTTTTCTTCCTCAGTGACTCAGAGGGTTTGTCCTGTCTACTCATATTCTGCTTAACACTGGACAGACCCTCCCTCTCCAAAAGGAGCTGCACAGAGTGGGTGAGTATTCGTTTTGTCTGTTTGACTAAGGAGGACAAAAAGTTACAGTACAAGCAACAAGAGAGGCATCTGTCACCACCGTGAGTGCACACACATGAAAGAAATATAACAGTTGTAAAAGGAGGCCACATGTGGTCTCAGCACGGCATCCAAATCCCCATCTCAACAATATATATACGCCAACAAACAACCCACAATTCCCTTCAGTTGGGGTGACTTTGCATGAACATATTTGCTCATTGTGATTGCCAGTTTTCTGCCAGCCCTTCTGGTGAGAGAGTGAGCAAACACATCCCTCTCCCCTGTGGACCTGCTGTAAAACAAAGACTGAAAGACACAGAACAAAAGGAGGGGGAAAGAGCAGTCAGAAAGGTAAAGAAAAGTGGGGTGAAGTTTGAAACTGGGAGAATAAAGAGGCCATGTTTGTCTCCAATGCTACTGATAGCAGCAAGATGCCTCTTTTAAACCACAACGTGTAAGGAAACTTTTCAAAAATGCTGCAAACACAAACAACAGTAATTTATTCAAAATTGTACATACACTGAAAGACATGTTCATGATCGTTGTGGGTTTCTCAGCTTCCTGTGTTTCCTCTCTGTGGACTCTAATCAGCCATACAGAATGAAAGGAGTCAAAAGCCAGTCAGTGTGTGGGATGAAGTTGAGACCAACTGTGAGCGTTGCCCTGGGGAACTGCTGCACAAAACCAGAAACTAACACCTGTCACCTCACTGTGAATGATCCTCTAAAGAGGGCACATCCTCCTCACCCAGGCCAAATCAACTGAGCAATTTACACACTCACCTCTGACATGATTTAAGGGGCTTGTCTTGTCTTGTTTTGCTAACCTTGTGAGAACCAACCTCAGTCTCACACCCTCAAACTGGCGGCATTTAAGGAAGTCAATTTTCTTGGAACTCACTCGCAGCTATTTTAGAGTTTGGATTTGCATTCGTGGTTACAGTCATACCTAGATTTAGACATGAGTCGGAAGTATGATCATAATTATAGTATGTCCGTTCTGACTTTTAAAGGTTTGTTACCCACCTTGTGGTTTTGGAGTTTCCAAAATATGAAATGAAAATGGAGCCACAGCTGCATTTAGTTCAAGTATAGAAGAGAAGGACACGGAAAAGACGGGATGACATTAGTCACCTGGAAGCTCAAACTACATTTCTCATCCCTTAAAATGACATCATGAGAAAGCACCTGCTTGCAGGACACAAAACACACTGTGTGCCCAGGAAACAGCTGCCCGCCTATTGTTGTCTGGAGTTTTGGTTTATGGACAACATGAACCTCTCAACAAAGCCAAGTCCCCGCGGATGACAATGGCCTAAGTAGGAGGCAGAGTGAAGGGCATGCAGTGTTAAATGAAGTGCAATGTCAGCCTTTTACTTGTTTTTATTGGGTAGTCAAGTGGATGGTGCGGCTCAGTCGGGGGCTGCAGTAAAAGGGGAGGGAAGATTCTTTCACACTTAGGTGTCTATCCTGCTATCAGGCCCGATAGCAGGATAGACACCTAAGTGTGAAAGAATCACACACTTGTACACAAACATGTGCTCGTATATATACACAGGCTTGTGTCACTGTCACTGTGACACAGAGCATTTTAAAAGTTTTTCTGGAACAGAACTGGCCAATACTTTGTAACCTGAATGATGTATTTCTACTGGTTACCTCATGATCATTGCAATGAAAGATAAAATAACTGTTACCACTAACTGAAGAGCAGTAATATCCTTCCTCATATTATAATTGCTGTGCAGCCTTTAAACTTATAGATCTGTTATGCAAACTGGACTTCCTGGATTGTGTTTCATCATCTCACAGGTTCCTTAAGCAACACGCCTACATCACTACAGGTGTTAGCGTTGTTGTAAAGCAGATCTATTTCCTGTGTGAATGCCCCCCAAAAAAGACAGAAAACACCGGAAAAGATGAATCTTTGACCGACCTTTTCTGCTAATGGTTATCCATAAAATACTCCTCTTCTATTCTGCAAAGAAACTGTGTACACCAAGAAGAAATACATACAGTGGAGGGAGCAGCAGCAAATAGTGTCAGCGTGTAACTCTCAGGTTATAAAGGTCGCCCTGGAACCCCCATGTCCTGGATGTTTCAAGTCAGCTGACAGCCAATCAGCTGATGCAAGCACCACTTCAGTGTTAGGATACATGGCAGCACTGTAGCTGTTCAATGATGAGTACTTTTGCCTAATTTAGACTCCGGGGGAACAGACACTACAAGGCTGTTGAGACCATTGTTGCATCATACACACAACAATCAAGCAGATTGTCCCATCTTTATTGCTGTGATTGGCAGATAAGACTGCGACCAGCTCTATTATCCTTCATGTGTCCCTGCTAAACCTGTGCACGCAGAGAAAAGCCTGCACTGGTCTGTACCTGCTATTTAACTGCTTAACTTAATCCTACAGGAGGAACATTTATTTACATTCAGTGAACTCAGACCTGACAGCAGAACAATGAACTCAGCTGTGCTGGTGCATAATTTATGTTTGATGCTAAATAAGTTGTGTGTAATAACTCCTCTCCACCTTTAGCCTCTGAACTTATTCCACATTAAGTTATAAGCAAACTGAAGATGCAAGACTTTAACTGGATGTTATTTCAGTAAGGCATTACTCTTTTCCGTACTGAGGGAGGCACTGTTGGATTTGTTGGATCATTTAGAAGCTAGACTCAGACCTGAGAAAAATATCAGCCTCTTAAATAATGTCAAGAGCAACCTGGGAGATTTAAGACTTAAGTCATATTGTTTAAGAATAAAAACACCATAAAGACCAACTCGTGAAATAATATGAATATATGACTTGCATCAGCAGTCCTGCGCTCACACTGAAGGAGTTTATTAAAATGAAAAAAAAATAAAAAATGCAGTTCTCTTTGAAAATCTAAGCTCTTATAACTCTTCAGCACAGGATTTAATGTGTTTTCAGTCAGAAACCTGGAATAAAAAATAACTCACAGCGCTTATTTTTGCACACAATGAAGAAGCTGATCCACTAATCCAGTGCCACAGGTGCACAAATACCTGTGTAAGCAGAGTTAATACTGATAAAACCTGCTGGAAGGAGAAAAAAGGAACAAGGAAAAGTTCCCACACTTTGACTGTTTTGTTTCTCTCTCTGTGTCCTTTCTTTTTTTTCAGTCCTGCCAACATGTAAAGCGGTGTGCCAGCCATGAATGAAAAAAAAAAAAAATGATGGGGAAGGGAAAAAGAAAAGACAAGAGAAAAACCAACACTGACTCGTGTAACTCACCTGTTGGTGAGAGTTTTTGTTTGGTGTTCATTCAGACAGCGGGCGGCTGGGCAGCCCCTCCCTGAGGCAGCGCTGGTTCCCAGGTAGAGAGAGGAGAGATGGGAGGAGAGTTCCCACCACGCTCCCTAACCGTTCTCACCGCAGCTCATTGGTCGGATGTTGCCTCATCGCTGAAACACAACACTCCTCCAGCAGTGCGGGCAGGTGTATGAGGCTGCAGGGCAGACGGAGCTGGTAAGTGTATGTGTGCCAGACACGAGGACAAAGAGACATGTGAGGAGGAGGAGGAGGAGGAGGAGGAGGAGGGTGATGAGCAAGTTTCACTCAGCTTTGTCATGCCTTCATAGATGTGTGAACCATTGCTGGGCACCTTGTTAGTGTACGTGTGTTTGTGTGTGTGTGTTTGTGAGAATTCACCTCACCTTTACCTTTGTGTTAAGCAGCTGCTCCACCAAGTTGAGGACAGGTGTACACAAACAGTGGATATTTGCCAATACATAGGCAAATGAGCCTCTTAAATCAAATGATGGTTTCTGTGTTTCTCTATTTTGGCTGTCTCTCCTCACTGCACTGGCATTGTCGAGCACTCAAAACATTATTTCTTGGACTTAAGTGTGACCTGAGTCCAAAACAAAAAAACAGTGTAAAGCCAAAGTTAAAACTCTGCTCAGAACAGTTGTTTATCCTGAAAATTATTTGCAAATGCTAAAATGCCAGTGTGGCTGGAAACTTTTTAAAAATTACCTTTAAATTCAATGTGAGCTTGAAGTTCAAATGACAAGGTTTTATTTATATCAGCTGACTGTTAAACCTTTCACTCTGGAACATGACTGTGGCTCTGACTAAACCTGGAGTTATATTTGTTTTGTTATGTTTTTTTTTACTCTTTAGAAAACTGTGTGAGTTCAGAGCAAGGTGTGAGGTTCAACAAGTCAGCCATGTATTATCTTGTTTCTGAATGGGGAACAGGTACACCGAGATATGAGTGAACTTGTTCTGCACCTGGGAACGTCATGAACTCCTGGGTAGCTTCCTGAAGTCAGCTCTTATCACAGGATATCACTTCAGCAGTGCACAGTGACAGCTGACTTCCTGGTGTGGGTTTCGACAAGGCATGGTTCTCATGCTTGGCACCAGCGGGTCCCCACCTGGAGACATATTTACTGTCACCTTGGTCTGACAAGGAGCAACAACAGGTGAATGTTTAACCATTTGCTGTCTGCTTTCCTCACTCAAGTTAAATAAAAGAGCCTTTTTTGATAAAAAAAAAAAAAAAAAAAAGGTCTTGAAACTTGGGTGCAGCTCCTGCTAACCTGAAGAATTCAGACTTTTTCCATTTTCCATTTCAGTTTCCTTTGTGGTTGGAACCTGCCTGAAGCTTGTTTCAGATTTTCTCACAGTTCAACCACCCTGCTATACTGCTCAATATGTCTGGTGTTACTGAATTACAATTAAATCTTGTTGCCTTAAAGGGGAACTTCACAACATTTTAAAGTCTTGTGTTTACAGGTGTTGGGGAGTGCTAGAGCCTATGTGAAAAAAGTTTAAAGCCTTTTGTGGCCTCAGTGTGAGATGCGTGAAGTCTGATAATTTCCCTCAAGTGATGTCTCTTGAGTCAGCTTCTGTTGCAGTTGAAGACTACAGGTCTGAAAAAAATCCCGTGGTGTGGAGTTTCCCAAACCTCTGCAGCCTGCTCCTCATCTCTGCTTTAGTCTAGAGGCTCGAGGCTGAACTCGAGGTTAACTGAGCATACCTCCCCTGAAGTAGCTCAACAGTGTTAGGCTATAGGTATGCAAAGATGAATCAATGTATGACACATTTTGAGGAAACTCACACAGAGACACGTTCATGCACATGCAGGCTGACTCAGAAACATGCTTGTGTGTACAAGCACACACAACCACAAATATACTAGATGTGCGCACATGGTGGATCTTGGTCTTTACACTGTCTAGTGCGCTCTCTAGTGAAGCTACTCTTAAGTCATGTCCACTGTCCACACTGAAACAACAGCTTAAAATGTTCTGCCTCTTTTAGTTCATTGGCTGTTGAGAGACAATAAAATTGATTATTTGGATTTTGGATTATTTTTAGACGTGCTAAGTTCAAGCTCCATTCCTTCAGCCCTGACTTAGCCTTTCAACACCGGCCTAAAATTTTCCCTCCAGTCACTGTGGGCGCCTTGCTACACCTGACTGGACAAACATACAAGTGTTCTACCTGAAATATTTTCTCCCCTTTGTTTCTTCTAGACAACTAATCCCTCATGCTTGCTGGATTGAGGTGGACAGTTTACACAATTTTGTTTATTTAGGATGCCTATAACATGACACAAAAAGAACAAATCTCAAGCTCACATGGGATGTGGCCATAGAAAATATACTTTCTGAATGCAAAAGCTACCAAAACAGTTGTGAAATATTGAACTCCATTTTTTATCTTTCACAAGACTTAAAGAATCAAGTATATGTACCTGTGTGTGGGTGTGTGAATGAATAAGTAAAAGTGTTTGTACGTGTGTGTGGAAGTGTATGTGTGTGTGTGTGTGTGTGTGTGTGTGTGAGGGCGGGTGCCTCTGGCTTCTGCCTCTGTCTGTTAATGTGTGTCAGTCTGCAAGCAAGGCAATGAGCCCGGCTGTGTGCCTGCTGGAGCTGCGTGTGTCCATGTTGTGTGTGTGTGTGTGTGTGTGTGTGTGTGTGTGTGTGTGTGTGAACGTGCACGGCTGCTGACGGGTCCTGTCACTATCAGGCCCACACATCTCTGGCACTGTCTGTGTTGACACTCTGCCCGAGGGGGAACGAGTCTGCAGAGGTTGAGGAGAGCAGCGGTTTCCCACGGCTGCTGCTCTCTGCCTCGGCCCTGCCTCTGCATTCCAGGGCTGCCAGCGCTCTGTAAATGTTTGGACAGCCTTGAACAAATAACACACCTTGAAAGGCGCAAGCACAGGCGCTCTCTCTCTCTCCCTCTCTGCACACCCCTTCTCTTCATCTGCCTCCTTAAGCTCATATCGCTAACACCCCCAACCCACCCCAAACCACAAATCTACCTCCCTCGCAGCCACCAGCCTGGCTACCGCTGCTCTCAAACTTTCCCAGCTTCACTTTAGTGCACAAATAAACACCAGCCAGTACTGTGTTACTATTGTACACTTGCATATGCAAACATGCAGACACACACCTGTGTATATGTAAATACACACACGCCCATTATTTCTTGACAGCAAGACCATAACTGTCTTAACTTTGCAGTTCATACACAAACACAGAACTATAGGAGAATTACATTTTTGTTATGAAAAGTACAGATGCCCCATAACATGCATGTAATGCACCCCAGGTAAATTTTGATCTGCTTCAGTGACTTCTACTAGCAGCAACAAAGACCACAGCGGGACAGATTGCCCATTCAAAAATGGGCCTTCCTCCATCTCTCCTATTAATATGAGGGTAATTGTACTTGGAGGTTAGTGCCAGAATGTACTTGTATATGATATAACCTCAACAACAAAATTAATATTTCATGAATGTAATGAATGAATGTAATGTTTATGCTCACAGAGAAGACAAAGGCTTGACTGGATTAGAAAATAGCTCTTCAGCTCTACATGAATATTAGCGGGAGTTTGCACTGCCTCATCTGATAAAGTGCAGCATGTAAATGTTTTGATACACACAAACCAACCCCCAACTATCCCCCAGCACACGCAGACATAGTGTTTACATGGTCTCCTAACCACACAAAGACTTCCTGCCAAAGAGAGGTTAGGGTGAACATGATGACATTTCTCAAACTCAGTTTAATGAGCTCTTAATCATAAAACAAAAACACCCACTGACAATCAAGAGGTAATGACTGCTTCCTCCCAGAAGTCCTCATGGTTTGCGTTGGTGATTAAGACTTTCAAGCTACTGTGAATCAAAACATCCATGCCATTGGGACAAATGTCTGCATAATGTAGCCAATTGTCAGCTGTGCCCTCCCTCGTACAGTATGTGAAGAGGACATTCACTGGGCATCGGGCTTGATGAGCAATAACATGGCACGATAATAGCGAGGCTGACCCAGTATGAATTTCCACACAACCACCCACACGTGCACCCTGATGTCTGCCAGCAGCTGTGGAATCTGGAGTTCCTTGCTCATAGTAAATCCCACGAAACATAACGCAGGACAACTTCCACAGTGCTCCTCGGGTAGCAGCCACTCAAACGCAGCTCTGTTTTCATTGTCGGGAGGCCTCAGGGTACATATTTCTGTAATTTGGCTTTTATGCTCAGCAGTTTTGCAGCTGTGATGACATTTGGGTGTCGCCCCCCTGTTTCTCACGGTCTTGCTGCCAACGCTGCTCCGGCCGCTGGTCGTCAGCCAAGACTGAGGTCTGTGTGTCAGCCCCCACTTCTTGTGTACACATGCACATTGAAAGAAGGTGCTTTTGAAAAAAAAAATATTCCTGGCAATCTAGTATAACCACAGTGGGCTTTTTTTTCTCAGGGTCAGTTTTCCAAACTGTAGCTCAATGGTTTCAGTGGGAGGAGGGCTGTCACAAGTACAGCACATTGAAGTGGTTCAGTACATGCACAGGCTTTCTTTGTTTTTGTGCTTTGTAGGTGCCTCAGGTGATGATTTGTAGACATATAACTGATTGTGTTGATGATTATGCTTTTATCTTTGACATCTGTCAGCTTTTAACCTGATATGTGCAGATGTGGTTCTTCATGCCTACACTTCATGTTAAAACTTTTTACTTCTCATTTTTTGTTATTTCTATAATTTTCTGTTATTCTCTGAATTAATTTAAAAAGACAAAACTGGCACATTTGCAAAAATACTTCACACATGCTGTCTTGAATACAAGAACTAGTTGCTAAAACTCACAAAACTTAATTGATACTTGTCTGTGCCTATACACACAATCTTTCAAAATAGAAAACAGAATTGTATGTTGCAATGCAGTTATATATTAAGGCCATATTTGAGCCTTAATGTTGAGTGAAGTGGATAAATTTAGACCAAATGCTGAATTTTCAGTGTCTAATTTTGTCTTACTACAGACAATATGGTCCAAGAAATGTTGATGGCTCCTGGATGTTTGCTGGGATCCAACTACAGAAAGTCAGAGCCAAGGTTTCTCAGAGAGGTACACCCACTACCGCCTTGTCCTGATGCACACTGTGTTGCTCCAGATAATCACTTTTCTGTCTTGTCTTCCTCCATGGCACAGGCATTCTGAAATGATTTCCTAGTTGGGAGGGACCAGTGAGCTGGGAGGGAGCCGGTTTTGGGTCTCAGGGGAGTGATAATGGTGGGTGTTCCCCCATGGTCGCCCCCCGTCTGCTTGCTCTCAGCTGTCCTCCCGGAAACCTCGGTCCAGCTGCTGCCCATTACGCCAGGAATGTATCCTTGGGTCAGATGCCAAGAGAGTGGTGGCACATTAATAACAGAGTGACCACTGGCCCAGGCCTCTTGTGAGTTATTAACATGGCACACTCAAATCCTTCCCATGTCTCCCTCAACCGTCCACTCTGACAACAGCTGCTGGACTTTGGGTTTCCCAGAGTTGGGGGGCAGGGAGTGAGTCAGCATGTGTCTGTTACAGGGTGGGGAGTTTATGGGGTTGTGGTATCTGATTAATTGGTCAGATATGCATACCAATGGTTCCTGTTTTGTCTAATTGCTCAACATAGCTGATATTTTACATCTGAGCACAATGCTAGTAACAGCAGTCTGTGGAATAGTTTGTCTGCAGAAGGTCAATCAATTACTCAATCAGTAGACTGACAGTAGAGAACAATCAAAGAAAAAATAAGAATTACTGTATTTTTCAGACATTTTATGTGAGAGACAGAAAGAGATAGTGGAAAAATGTGAACTTCTCAAACTTGAAGTGGAGAAGGAAAAATCCTTGATGGACTGGATGTTATTGTGAATGAAACTGGCCATTTAGAGCCACTGCATTCACTTCCTGGCCCTGCATCATCAAAGGTAACGGGAGCTCTGAAGTGCCTTTGAAATGTCCAGTGAACAAAAATAATTACTCTCATTTTCTTAGGCTGTCTTTTCAAGAATGCACACAGTATGGAGTCTCGGGTTGAATGTACATCACAGATGTTAGAAGTCCATTTATTTGCTCTGATCACCTGAATGCGAAACATGTCCATCATTGTCTGAACTGGCTTGATTGGCAGAGTTTAAGGACTCCACTCATGCAGCTGTGTATGAGCCGGAGAGTGTGTTACAAGGCCAGAAAAGCTTGTGGACGGCAGTTTTTCTTTACATAATCTCACAACATATTCAGGCAGTAAGCACCTGGGCGGATCATTTTGGCCCTAATGATATGGCCTGACAACAAAACAACCCAAAAGGTACTTGAGGAAGTTTTTTGGAGCCTGGGCCTAATTACAACACGGGACAAAAAAATCAAACCACCCTGCACTTAATTGGCTTCTTCTCTTTCATGGTCCTATACATGGCCATTCAATCATGAGATGGAGGCAAACAAAACCCTTGCTCTCTCCTTGACCCAAAACACTCCTCTAATTGCCACTGCATGGTTGGCTAAAGCTGTAAGTGGACTATCCTATAGAAGAACATCCGAAAGTTCCACACAGCGCTGTAAGATAAACATACAATTGTACATTGGGAAGAAAAAAATCAGAAGAATGTAATTATTTCTATACTGCAGTAATACAGGTTTATTATCTGAAGCTTAAATTTGCAAAAAGATTGTATCGACTCGTGTCAAGCCTTGCCAACAGCAAAATATGTGCAAAAAGAGCTGACAGGAAAGTGGTTGGCATGTTTTAACTCAGACCACTTCCCTGATGCAGTAGCTCATGTGGCACTGCAAGCAGGAATTGATCTTTTTTTTTTCTTTTTTTTTTGCATTCAAAGTTCACTGGTGCACTAAAGTATGTTATAGTCTCACCACCATTGTTCCTCTCTGTGATTGCAGTCAGAAATGTGTGGGTTTTTTTGCACTATATGGTTAAGTGTTTTTCTGACTGCATGCGTCATCTGTTGGGGTCATGACCCAACATATTCACACATGTGGCATCTGCATCGGCGGGCAGATTGCCAGAGAAGTGCTCCGCCAGCAAGACGACTGACAGATACTGGTGAAGAAACAGCGTGACAATCACGTATCAAGTGGCTGACGTTTGGAGTCTTTTAAGGGGAGACCGGTAGCTAAAAACATCAGGGCATCTTGCAGCAACTTTCATCGTGAGACAGCTGGATGTAAGATGTGACAGGGAATGACATGAAAAGAATAAAAATAGAACTGTTTTGTGATACTTGTATCTGTGAATCTCTGTGTGAGGACATGCAACACTCAATCACTCATTCAACTGAGATGAATACCATTCACAGACAGACAAGTGGAAGAGCTGTTAGTAGTTATGTGTATGTGTGTGTGTGTGTGTGTGAGCCACATTGAGACCACCGTGTGGGACCCTCTTTTCACTCTTTTCCCCTCGCACGGCTGCTTCTAATCTCTGACCCCCATCAATAAGATGCATTCAGAGTCCATCAAACAGACGAGTTGCTGCACAGGCAGCCGCACACCGCTGGGGGGAGAACCATGGGAAACACTCTTCTAATTGTCCCCCAAACCTTTTTAAAGAATATTAATCTGCATTAGGTGACCATGAGCCTTTCTCTGCGGGGCTTTCTTCTAGAGAGGGCTACAGCAGCCCACTCAGCCAACAGGCCATTAAACATAACAGGTCTTTGTGAAGAACACAGAGACAAACTCCCGGGAAAGTGCGGCTAACAAACCCCCGCTTAAAGAAAAGGGAGGCTAACAGGTTAGCTAGCCTTGCGTCTGGTTTGTATCAAGCACTCTGTGCTGCCTGACTTGCTCCGCCAGCCTCAGATCTATTAGGGGCTATTAAGCATCCCAGTGGAGTGAGTCTATACTGTTAGCCATAACTGTGGTAGGGCTGATCCAAGCAGACACAACATAAGAGGACCATTAGAGGTAAAACTTCCCAGCTTCAATGATGTCATTGCTGCACTCCTGTGCATCCTCCTGTTGGCAGTACAACATATTTGGTGGAAAACACCTTTAATAGCTATAATTATTTTACAATTACCTCATTCTGGGTATTAAAGGGCTACTTCACCCAAATTACAAAAAAGGCATATTTTCTCACTTAACTTTAGTGATATCTAGCCATGTAGATAGATTTGTTTTTAATGTATTCAGGCTTTGAGATAAATGGATCTGAGATGTATGTCCTCAGTATAATGGAGGTGAATGGATTTTCCTTTGTGGTGCTCACAAGTACCAATTAAATATTTACTGGTTCATACTGGTATTTAAATGTAGGAAGAGGAAAAGCTATGAGGAACAAGCTAGTAACAGCCAGGCATCTTAGAGGAGAGGAGAAAATAAATTATACTTGAAGAAACATAACCATACATACTAATTAAGTCAGTAAAACATAATTTGCACAAGTGACTTCAGACTAAAAGTCACAATTAAAATATCTGCTGATTTATGATTTGGACTTAAAGATATTTCTTGATGTGTTGAAAGTGATTTGTATTATTCTAGGTCCCTGACCCAGTCATTCTCTGGGGCACGGTTATATTGTCCATCACATTAGCCATGTTAAGAGGACTTTATGAGCCTGGATGGAGTGAGCCATGTGTTAAGGTTGGTGTTAAGCCGCTGTGCCCTTTTTGTGCTCAGGCCTGGTAGCTCTGGGTGACACTGGGGGATTTAGAGGGAATGGCCAAGCATTCAGCAAAGTTTCTCTCTAATTTGAGGGGTCAAGTCATCTCTGAGGCAAAGCACTCATATGTAGCAGATGAATACAATAAAAGACCAAGGGCCAGATGCATAAAACTATGTATAGAATATCTTGTAAAGGGGAAATTTAATGGGAAATTTGTCCCTATTTCAAAAGGGTTAGTGGCCATTTGCAGCTAAAAACAACTTTTATGTTTTGCCAGACTGTAGAAGATAAAACTAGTCTGTTCAAAACCCAACTAAAGAGAAAAACTACTGAATATCTGCTCAGTAAAATTGGCTTATTTAAACTCATTGTCATCTCCTAACACATAACCAGTGACTTAAACACATTTACTCCCCAAAAGGTGTAGGATTGACTGCTCTTTTACAAATGGAACAGCTGAATTTCTTCCTTCATTTCACTCATTCTGTGTCTAAACTGCTCACCGTGACCTTGTGACATCATTACTCAAAAACATCAGCAAATGTGGTCACCTTATTGGGCCCTGAAAATGGCATATGCTACAGAGAATGAGCCCTCCATTAATCAAAAGCAGTTAGGCACTAAATAGGCAGATCCTGGACGAGAAGTCAGGACAAGAGCCCTCCCCTCCACAGCCAACCACCACAGTTCATATCAGCCTGCTGAAAGGGGATTCATCACCTTGTCATCCTTAAATAATAAAAAGCTATGAGGCTGAATTTCAGAGTGGGCTGATGGGATTGGGATGAATGCGTGTGTCTGTGTGTGTGTCTGTGATGCGGAGGGAGTGAGCGCCGATGGTCAGGAATGGGCGGGGCCTTGTTGTTGGTGACACAAAGCCGTTGCTGTGCAATCAGCTCGGTGTAAAATCGCCGCTCTGTGGCCCTCACAAAGGCTTACAAAGGCAGGGGGCTGGTGGCTGGGGCGGGAGTGCGGCGACACAGCTGTGAGCAGAGCCTACACATCCCGGCTCAATATGGGCCCTCCTCACATCTGTAGCAGCTTGGCCCCTGCTTCCGCCAGGTCCCGGGACAATGGAGGCCCTCAGCAGACCCCTTTGTTGCAAAGTTTTTCAGAGTTCCTTTTTAGCCTAAATCTTAAATATTTCATTAGGCCTCCATCGCCGGCTCCTTTTCATTCACTACCATTTTGAACAGCATCACCAGGACCTCTCCTCTTTACCCCCCTTTGCTTTAGTAACGCCCTGAAGACAACAAAGGAGTTCTTCTAAAACTGTTTGGGACCTGCTGTTACTCAAAAACAAGCAATGTTTAAAATTAAACAGAGGAGAAGCAATGTGCTATGTTATGTTTCGTACAAAGTTTGAAAAAGAATCCAATATTTAGAAGTTCAGGAGTTGTTTTCTGTATTAAGTGCTGAACTGCTGAACACTTTTCAACCTCCCTCATTCATCACACACCTTAGTTATATGACACAAAGACATCATTTTTTTCTATTAATAATTTTTACATACATACATGAGTATGTTTATATGTTGTTTTATCTTTTTACTCTGCAAAATGCACATTATTTGAACATGCTCAGATCTTTCATTGTACTCAGGTTTTCATGCACCTATACACTTAAAATGCTTTTATGGTGATGCATTTATGTTTTCTGTGACATTTGTCAGTTTTACACAGAGCTCCTAAAGAAATGTTATTTCAGCTCAACTGTAATTTTTACAATTTAAATGACAAATACACTTTGAAAGCTGGAATTCACTCAAGTATTGTGCTCCTTAAAAACTTAACTGAAATCCTGTGTATGTGACAATTTATACCCACTTACATCTATGGATGAGTCATTAAGTCTGATGGGCTATTGCTCATGAAGGTTGTTGTGATTTATACTAAAATAAAACTAAAACTAATTAAAAGCATAGTTTACTACTGACACGTAACATGGTGTAAGAGTCAGTCCTCAAAATTAGGACTTTATATGGAGCAAAATTAACAGTAGATACTTCCCAGTGGAGTCAATGAGCATTTTTAAAGAGTGTTTGAGTACATTGAGCCTGATAATAAAAGTTGAATTACGGAACTTTATTGAAATTCAAATATATTCATGACATATGGTCACATTAGCAACATTGAGTGCCATTATTAAGTGTTAAGTCACAAGCTGCTCTGTGTGTAGGAGGGCCACACATAAACGCCATGTATAGAAGAGGTGACCAAACACTCCCATCCAAATATTAAACACTTGTTAATAACTTTTCCGGCCCTGCACCAGAACTTCTGTCAAGATGGATAAAAAGGACTGAAAAGCATTTGTCTTTATGCTAAGCCTTAAACTGGCGTGATTGGACTGAGTGACAAAGAGGAGCTTTTGTTAAAAAAAGAAGAGGGGGGGGGGTTGATTTATCCAACACTTTAAGGGACCCTAATGAATAATTCAGTGTTATCATTCAACTTGATGCTCGATTATTATGTTTTTCTTCTTTCTTCACACGTGAGGGACCCTGACAGACGGGGGGTATCATGCAGGGGCACCTAGGGGGAAGTAATGCGCACACAAGGACAAAACAAGAAAGGCCGCAGCGCAGTCACTCCGCTGTCAGCTTGATAAATATAATGTGTCACCAATTAAAAACTCATTGCCATTCTTTAATTCAGCCGAGGCCTTGTTAACCGCTGCCTGGCAGGGAGGCTACCAGAGTAGCCACTGCCTCTGCGACCAGCACCTCCATAATAGAGGCCCCTGCTTTCCCGTCCTTTTAAAACCACGGCCCTTCCCTTTGGCATGTAAATAAGACATTCATTCGGCAGCACTTTTCCGATAGAAAAAAATGACCATCGATGTCTTTGATTTTCATCTTTTTTTTCTCTGGGAAAACAAAGAATTCTATAGTTTCAGATTTTTAGTTCAAAAAAAGCCTTTTTGAGCCTTTCTTTAGGAGCATTCTTATGGTAATCATGTTGACTCAACTTTGTGCAACGTGGCTATACAACGCATATGAACCCTAGCAGGAGTCCATTACAGAAGTACCATTTAGCAAGCTGTTTCTGTGAGAAAGTCAAACGTTTAGGGGCTTTTTTGTGCCAGTTGGGGACAAGGGTCCCAAGGAAGCAGCAGGAGTCCTTTGGAAACTTCAGTGAAACTAAAGGTCTGAGATACTTGCCAGCTGAAGTCAGAAGTGTCGAAAATGCAGAAAAGCAGGTTTTCTTAAACAATGTCTAACTCTTTGTCAACCATGACTGTTATGCTATTTAGCAACTTTCTTCTCTGACACTGGATAAGTGGATGTCACAAAACCTTCAAAAGTTTTCAAAAGCAGTTAAGTTTGTGAAAGATTTTCATTTTTAAATAATCCCAGAAATCATGAGACAGATATTATTGTTGTGCAGCTGTAGCAAACAAGGACACATAACACAGTTCTCCAAATTAAAATATATCATTTTAATCATTTTCCTCCAGGACGACATGGACCAGATCTGACATCATCATTAGCAGGAATACAACATTACAAATCACTGTTCTCCTTTTTTTATGTATTTGTTTTTGGTTTTTTATGCCTTTATGTGATAGTGAGGGAAATGTCACGCAGCAAATGGTGCGGCCGGCCAGGAGCCAAACTGGCAACTCATTGCTTAGGGAGCTCATGCCCATGTGGTATGTCCCTTATCATTCATTGTTAAGGTTAAAAGACTGTCATCACCATGATTAAAAGAATAACCACTTGGTTAAGGATATGGAACAATCATGGTTAACAATTGGTAGGAAACAGTGGTCTTTCATGTTAAAGTCAAAACTTTTGTTATTGTCGCTCTTTAATAAGATCACTTGACTTCTTCCTTTGCTCCTGATGGAGTCATAATTCCTACAGCTACAAAAGCTGCTTGAATATAAACATCTGAAGTTTTAAAGAATTTTCTGAAAAGACTAAAGCTATTTTTTTCTTAGGAGGACTGTTCTGAAGTTGAATGAGTCAGTTGTTTGTCAGTTTGAAAACACATAGGGATATTAATTGAACTAACTAAATACCAAGCTTTACATAGCAAAGAGAGTCTGTTTTCCTCCTTGATGTCTACACTTTTGGTTGAGACACTCAGATTTCCTTCTCCTACACAGGACAGCTGAGGACAGTATGTTTTGTGTGACACACTGTCCTCAGTGGGGAAAGAATCCATATCTGGAAACATTTCTAAGCACTGAATTTTAGGAATTCAGAGGTCATGCTGCTCATAATTCCCAGTCTTTCAATATCCCTCATCAAGCTCATTTGAACATTAGTGTCGGAATGTAAAATATTCCATTCAACGCTAAATTAACCAGGTCATCTTGGAAACATTAAAGCCCAGAGTTGGATATAAAAAGGACAAAGTATGAACATCTGAATGAGTACAATTCTCCCTCTTCAGCCCCCTCCCACAACCCACCACTGCCCCACTCCACCTCCCTCCTCCTCCTCCTCCTCCTCCTCCTCTCTGCCTGCTCATTATCCCTGTCACAAGGGACCAGGGCCCACTTGGCACAGCCTTGTGGACTTAATTGAATTAGACATACCCGCTTGTTTAGGCATTGTGCGGTGGCATGAGAATCTCTCCGCTATCTCCATGAAGGCAGAAGAAAAGAGAGGCATCGGCAACACTTGTCGGTAGATCTAAGAGCTGGAGATTCTCAGGGATGGAGGGGCCACCACGAAAACCAAGTACCACCAGCTTCCCATTGTGCCCCGGCTCAGTGCCAAGTGCAAAGCGGGACTCGTCCAGGGGCTGTCTCTTCACTTAGCCCCAAGGTGTGAGGTGGTGAAACCCTTTTTTATTGAATGTACACTTCTGGGAACGCTGGAAAAGTTACTGGTGATATATTAGTCAGTAACTGGAAAACTTCTAAATGTAGAAATGTGTTGATATAAGTTTACTGTGTTAAAATAGGAGAAATTAAAAGATCATATTTGGCCTTATTAAGAATCAGTGAGTAAGTCAAGACAAACATGTTTCTCCAATATTAGATTCTGGTTGGCATTTTATCTGTGAAATGTGCAAAGACCTGCACCACAAACAAAACAAATCAGTGACTGAAGTCATCTCAAGGCAAATCATGCATGCCCACATTTTTCCATTATCATTCACTATCATTAGCCTTTACTGTTTGTCTTTATTTTAAAATAATGTGTATCAACCATCTGTTATTGTGCTCGTAGGAGCTTCCCCAAAAACCATTTAATGCAGCTCTTGACACAACTGGCAGAACTCACTGTGCCAGCCTAACCCTCTGACTTCTACCTCCTCTAGCCGCAGTCTCTGGGCTGACTTTAAAGTCAAGAGTCAGTCACTTTGTGATTAGAGATTTTTTCTCTCTCTCTTTCTTTTTATGCTTTAAAATGGAAAGAAGCCTCTTCTAATGTGATTGCCCTTTTCCATTTACCCAGACGGGGTCTAAATGGAGGTGCTACAAGGGGATGCCTAGGCGCTGTCAGTACATAACGTCACCTCCCTAACCCCAGGGGTCGGGGCCAGATTGACACCATAACCCACCGACCTTATCCTCCTTCAGTCTCTTTAGAGGTGCACCCGGCTGGCAGTAATACGGCCCGCACTTTATTCATTTGGAGATCAGCCAAGCTGAAAAGATAAGCTCTGAATAATTGGAGCCCGCAGACCACGGAGAATCTGATGGGATCTTCGAGTCTTTAACTTTTTCTCCCTCTCTCTATACCCTCTTATAAGTGGAGGACACCCCTTGTTAGATCCAGGCAGCCAGATGGGCGAGAGAGGAGTGGGATGATCTGTGTTGCTCGAGAGAGAGAGGGACGACACTGGCTGTAGGGACCTGTCACTCACGTGCAGGGGGAGTGAATGTGGAGCTTAATGAATCCTCCACAGCCACCAGTGGACAAGACACAGCACTGTGTGGACACCAGACAGCCAGACAGTACACCATCCTGCCTCCTTTTCAGTCTTTCTCTTTGCCTCTCTCATGGCCTTATGGCCTCTTTCATTCTGGCAAAGTCTAAGAGACAGTATTTGTCTATGTGTAGTTCCTAAGCAGTTCATTTGATTTTCATGTTATTTGACTCTAATTTGGCTTTGACTTTAATTTTGAAAGGAAAACTCTTCAAAATGAAAGCCAGACAATCATGGAAAACATCTTTCATTTAAAACAAGATATCCATTTGAAAACAAACACCACTGCCAACAACAACAACAAAAAACTAAATGACAAAATTATTTTCACACTAGGTGGTCCTGAGTGTCATACAAGTCTTTATGGCAAACTGTTGAGTTGCTGTGCCATGTAAATATCCCCTTGAGACACAAGATAACTCATTAATAGAGCAGTCAAATCTCTCTGGGAGGTGGGACACTGGAAACAATAACACATGAAAATGAGGCATTTTGCTACTGTGGCTGCTGCAGTTAATCATCCCTCTGTCAAATTAGCATTCCCCCTGCCCTGCATGGAAGACACCACAGCACATAGACAGGGCGTCGTTAGCTGCACCGCGCAACAAAGGGCTAGCAATGGGGAGGCTGCAGCTATACTGGTAATGTCAGGTCCCAGGTCAGCTTGGTCCAGAGCCAGTGGAAGCCCACGCTGCGCCATGCCTGTCCAGTGTTGTCATAACAGAGTGGTTTTACTGTATGAGGCCGGAGGAAAGACAAGACCGGCTGCAGCCTCCTGAGGACAGACAGAACAACAGGACCTCATACTCTTTTCTCATTAACATCAGCGGCAGTCGTGGTTTTGTTTGGGCTTTTTTTTCTTCCTTTTCACTTATTCTGACATGAACCCATAAGGAGTGTGGATGCAACAAGAGGACTAGGAGAGTTACTTCCAAAACATAACAGATTACACATTACTTGCATTACATAGATTAATTTTGTTACATTATCAAGTCACCTTTATCAGATTAATTGTGATAACTTGGTGTAGATAATCCCAGGGAGTTATGTCACATGTCATGTTTTTTTCTACATCACATTGCACAAAATTATTACACATAATTACTACACTCTACTGATATGAATTGTAATTATAAGTACAGTCTGAGGTTGCATGTCAATAAGCTCTGTAGCAATCAGTAGCAGCTTTCATTCTGGAGACTTACCCTCCAGCCATTTTCCCCCTTTGTTGGCCTTTACTTTGACAGAGGCCAGGCATTGTGAAACATAATAATCCTGATTATTACAATAACATCTGACACTCACATGACTTCCAACCAAACTGATTGGCATGACAGGTTCGAGCAAATCTCTAGCCATCAAGTCAAGCAAAATATTTTCTCTACCCAATCACAAGGGCACATTGCTTCCTGTCCTGGAGACAGTGTCACCCAGTGGCTCCTTGTTTTCCATAAAGCTTGTTTCCTGTGTTACAGGGTATTTTTTATTGAGAGAGAGAAAAAAAGGATACACTCTCACATTAAGCTCTCACTCATGCCATGTTTACAGTAAAAGGAACCTTTCGGGTCATCTGTGGCCAAGGCACACTGATAAAAAGAGAACAGGATTTACTGCTGGTTACTCACTATTATATCAGTACAATATACAACTAATCTGAAATAAATAGTGTTAGTATTGGAATGGAGTGTACTGCTTAATTGCTCAGTTATAAAGAAGCAAACAAAGCAAAGACAAATCAGAAATACAACTTATGACAACTTAATTATTTTAGATGATTTTATTTCTGAAGTCGTCATAGATAAAAACTCCTCTTTAACATTTCACATATTTTAAATTGTCCTGTATCTCCTTTTACAATCTGAGTTGGAGTGAGTAATGAACAGACTATATGCGGACAGCTGAAGTGGTCCAATATTATAAATCAATGAGGATTTGTAATTCTCTTCATTTAAACAAAGGGGAAACGAATAAAAACCCATTAAGATGACATGTGAATTGGCAAACAAACTGTTTAATTTGTGTCTGCTGTGTGAAGGGGGCTTTCTGTCCGTGGGCCGGGGGCAGCCCAAATTTACATCTGATTGGAGTTTAATGGCCCATGGCCGCTTTTACTGCACGGTCACTATGGCGACCAAGCTTTTCTCAAGATTTTCAGCAGACTAAAATGTCCTTTTTTTGTCCATTTGAAATGTGTCATGCAAGCCAAATGGGGCTGGGGCTTGTATGTATCAATTTGTTTCTGTTGCGGTGCCCACACTAGCCCTGCAATGAATATATGGGCCATTGAATCCTGACACACAATGGCCACAGCTGATGCGGTTGCCACAGAGACACGCCCACACAAAGGGTCGGAATGATGACATATGGTCCAAACCTGCCCAGTTGGTGGACCCCCAATAGGCTGACTGCATTGACGGACAAAACCCCACGTTAGCCATTTATCCGTGCCTACTCATTTCATGGTAAGATAAACTTTTTATAAAGTTTCCACAGCCCATGCACAAGAAGTAAACGGCTGGTGAAAAAGCCACCATGTAAAGTGGGGGGAATTCATCATTAAGTGATTAACAAAGGCTTCTTTACCACCTGCTTCTACATTAATACGGGCATTAAAGGCCTCTCTTTTTGTTTAAGGTGAAAGGGAAGAGATGGAGGCAAAAAGCATTAACTTAAAGACATAATAGAAAGAAGCATATGTTGGTAATTTCGACATTTACTGACCGAAAACACTCTACATATACGTATGAGACTTCTTATTTGTTGGTGAACTGTCACCTTGAAAGTATAAATAAAATGTGATTTTTGTACTTCTGAAAAAAATGTATGTATTATATCTTGAAATGTGTATACTTTTAATTCTTCACATATGCAAACACTGTGATGTGTTTGTGTGTACAGAGATCTCTCATATATAAAGCATTCTGTATAAAAGTGTCCATATTAAAGGGAGACACAATGCACAGATGTTATATTTGCATATTCATTAAAGTGTATAAACATTTTAAAACAAGTTTATTTAATTTTTTCTATATGAATTTCTTGGGTGTTTGTTTTTCTCGCCAAATTAACAATCCATCAGTTATGCTCTACGAGATACCTGAGATTCTGCGATTAAAGATAATCAGCACTATGATCTCACCACAGACCTGTCAATTGTTTGAGGAGAAAATTCTCAGAGAACAGGTCATGCGGGTAGACGAGGCCTAATTCCATTAGAAAAGATAAGCAGTGTGTGAACAAGACATTTAAGAGTTGACCTGGTTCATTACTCACCACTAAAGTATGCGGTGATGTCATTACAAGCTTTGAATGTTGGGCGGGCTTTTGTAGTTTATGGTGGGGGGAACCATTCACTTAAAGTAGTGCTGATTCTCTACTTTTAAGAAACACTGAAGGTGATTCCTCTCGTATGAAGGTATGAAACATTTATGTCAAGTCAGTTACTGTCAAGAGTTAATGACGTATTTCTGTTTAAATGATTACTTGATTAGACTGTAAACAAAACACACTGATTAAGTCTATTATTATTTACTTAACCATAACCTATCCCAAATAGCTCCAGGAACCTCCTCCTTCTACACCTGTGATGATCAGACACTCACACCAACTTCATGCCATGATCAGAAAGCTGTGCAGACAAGAATTAGGGGGCATGGATTCAATTTCTCTCTCTAGCTCTCTTTTTCATTTGTTACACAACTATTTTTGGAACTTTTTAGATGAACAACCAAGTGTAACACTATGAATGTCTGTATGAAAATGTACACCATCATCCCCATATTTTAATGAGTGTGGCCATTTGGAACAGCTCAACAGTTTTGATTTGTGATACAACAACATGTCCAAACAACTACTTTTGAAACTGCACAACCCAACCCTTAGTCTTACTGTATTGGTTTCAGTGAATTAGCAGAAAATCAGAAAATATGTTTCACCTGATTAAAAGATTCTGAGCTCTCACACGCAGCCATGCACGCATGTACACACACACACACACAGACACAGACACACAGACACAGACACACACATTTACACAATGCTTTCTACAAACAAATGTGTTCTCTGCAGAGGACAGGTCAAGCCAGAGTGTCACTGGATGTCAGCTAAGGTGACAGGCTGTGAGTGAGACCCGGAAGGAGATCTCACTTGGTTTGATCCGGAGGTGACAGGTCCTTCTGGATATGACCTGTCTATTCCCTGGTTTCACCCCAGCCATCCGCCTGCCTGTCCCCTGCATGGACGCTCCCATTGACCGCTGTCAAAGAAAGGGACCTGGAGGAGAACATTACCCTGGGAGGTCAGAGACCCCCAGGTGACCCGGTGAATCCCTCTTGAAACACTTCAGCGGACAAGCAGTGTCCAGAGCAGACCTGTTTTCAACTGACAATCTGCAGCCCAATAAGGAGCTGTCAAACCGGAAACAGTTGCTAAATACACCGTGAAATTTCAGATGAAATACAGACTGAGCTTCCGTCTCAATCAGGGAAGCTTTAGGTATGATGCTCCACTCTTGTTTTAGCAGAGCAATTTTCTTGATTATCCTGCTCCTGGATTTTTATGACCAGGATGTTATTATGCACAAAAATATACTGCACAGCTCCCACACACACACACACACACACACACACATATATATACACACAAACATCCTCTCTATGATCATGTGAGCAGACACAGATTCCCACACATGTGCACGGGTGCACAGACCCCACCCTTAGACCCCACACTGCACAGCATTATGCAGAGCTCCCTTGAATTCACACAGAGATCTAAAAATACCCGCGAGGGAGGAAATCCCCACATTCCGCAGCAATGGACCTGCACTACAAAGACATCCAAACAATAAGCCTCTCCCGACTCGGAATCATCCCAGACAATATAGGAAGACTGAGGCATCAGAGAGTTGTTTTTCCCGGACAGAGTGTTGTGTCTAGGAGTGGAAACCTCTGACCGCTGCCGCTGACTCATGGCAACTGGCCATTTGTGAAAGAATGGGCTGCACCATGGGATGAACTCATATGGGGGAAACCAACCTGCTTCCACAATTGCACAGATGTATCCATAGACTGGAAAAGGATGGTAAAGAGCAATGAGAGAGTCAGCGGCAATGGGAGGTTACTTGTAGCTTCAAAACTGACTGACAAAAGGTCACACTCGTATGGAGCTACAGCTTACTGTAATTAACAGAAAGCACCTCATGATAGCGAAAGTGATATTCAGCAGGCGGTTAATTCATGAGTCAGCTTCTCTGGGTTCATTTTGTTCCATCAAACAATGGCTATGGTACACCGAAAAGGCACTCCAAAAATCTGACTATGATGTGATTAAAGCAAAATTACAACTGAGGCAGAGTGCATGGTAATACTATGCTGATATCATTAATATGTTACCAAAGCTTTGTTAAGATGAAAGTGGCTTCTCAGGTACCCATCAATCTGACTAATTTTCGAATACAAATATGAGCATAGATGTAGTACACAGTCATAGGATCACACGTAAGTGCTAACAAACATCCCACAAGAATCTCGAGACAAGCCATCAATTTCTATTTGAAAGCGCAATGTTTGCCTAATTTTAACCAAGTGCTGTGAGTGTCTAAACATAACCATAAAAAAGTGTAATAATGGAGGCACAACAAGTGGATACTGTACAGCAAGATCAAAGATATTGTCTGTGAACTTCACTATCAATGACTTTGCAACTTGCTGAATAAGTAAATGAACAACACATCCTCATTACATTTATAGAAAATGTAATCTGGCTTCAATTACGTTTCCTACAAAATGTATTTTTCCTTCCTACACTTTAAAATACAGTGCCAGAGAACATAATCCAGGAAACAATTATTCTACCTTAGTCCATCTATGTTTTAGGTAATACGGAGGGATAGCCTGCAATGGGCTAAACCGAGACTGTGATCAGCATTTGGTCCAATATTTTTAAGTACTGCAGAGACTGACTTTACAAGTGACATCTGTTGCATGGTATCTGTGTCATTAAAACAAAAGTTTGCATCTCCCATGAAGCAGCACAGGAGGATTATAGAATAAAAATGTCACCCTAAATCTTCAGGCAATGAAAAGGAGAAAAAAAAGGAATACTAATTTCTCACAATTCTCTCACACCTTACACTAGAGCGATCATAACAGGTAAATCAACCTGACTCATCTAGGACCTGTGAATCTATGAAGCTTAGTTTTATGCTAATGTCTGTGGGTGGAAGCTGCAGAGTAGATCTCTCTCTGTCTCTCTGGCCCACGTCATTACCACCATCAGTGTGTGGGTACTGCAGGGCTCAGGCTATATTTTCAGGAACACAGATTCCTCATTTAGACAATGGGGTTTAATGACTCGCAAGACTTTTATTTGCTGACAGCTTGATGGGCGCTGGCATTGTCAAACCTAAAGGATGAAGATAAACATACAAGCTGTTAATTAACAGTTCACTTTATTGAGGGAAATTTGGTTCTTGTAGGCTAGTTCATGAAGAAGGTACATTTTTTAAAAACAGCTATAAAAACAATATCAGAAACATCTGATTCATTAAATTCATGTAGTTTATATCATTTAGACATATGTGCACCATTTACAGTTTATTATTAACATGTTACTCATGTTCTTCTCAAAAACAATGTTATTCTTTCTTGTCCACCAGTCCAATTTTTCAAAAATCAACATATTTGGATTTACTATAGTCAGCTGTTACCATCAGTATCAGACAGTTCCTGCTATTTAACATTGATTGTACTCTTCCCACTTGGAATGTGACACTCAGGACTGAATGAGGATCAAATAAGGCAATACCTTCCGCTTGATTGACAGCTTAACAAAGGCAATGGGGCAGAGTGATTTGTCAATGGGTAAAAATCAACACAAAGAGCTATTGATTGGCAGGAGAGAAAGGGACAGAGGACAATGAGTGCGGCTGTGGGATCTCACCAATGTGATCAATACTGGAGTTCTGCATGAGGGAGTCATCCCACTCTGTGTTTATACAGTCAGACACAGAGTAAAGATCAGCTATTGTACAGCCAGACTGGTGCTGTCAGTCAGCACAGGGCAACACTGCAGGGGGCGGCATCTCACACACACACACACACACACACACAGACATGATCTCAAGCACTCACATCAGTCTCTAGACTATTCCCAGACCTCACAGTGGTTAGACTGCTGCACCCACAGTCTTATCACACAGAAAATGATTCATCATTTCTTCTGAGAAACCTGGTAGTTAACTCTGTAACTTAAAGAATGACCTTAAAAGGTGAGTTCATCTAACATAACAAAAAGAAAAAACAAATTGATCCATGCGGATATTTTATTTGCCCAGGTGTGTGATAATGACACACCTGCTACAATAGAGGGAGGCTGTAGTTGCTGAAAATATACATTTACAAAAAAATAGATTTTCTCCAGAATCCATGTCTGTATTAATCTGAATGAGCAGAGCAGAGCATGCTGGGAACAGATTTCAGCAATATTTTCTCAGTACGGTTTTGCAATTTAAATTTAGTTTCGATACAAGTGATTCCAGAGCCAGAATCACCAATACTAATACCAATTATCAACACCTTTAACTATTTATCATTAAACATGACTAATATACTGGTTTAGTACTGATTTGTTAGGTGAATACACTGAAAACATTTTCACTACCACTTATTTTACAAACAGTAAAAATGTCTTTTTAATATTCTCTACTAACTGCTTAATCACATGCAAGTTACAGTAAAACAGTTTTAACTGTAAAAATGAAGGTGGTGGTAGCTGCACACATGCAGACAGTAACTGCAGAGAAACAAAGAGTGGATTCACCACAAAGAGCGTTCACATGCCCAGAACATGGTCTAAAGTGAGATAGATCTGTGTTTTTGTGTTATCTCTGCCATTCACACTAGTATCAATTCTCAAAACAAGACAGTTATCAGTAGAATTGATACTTTAGGTATTCATCCACCCACCACTATCGTACAAAGTAGTTCCTGTTAAAACTGCAAGAGTGATGTTGACACTGTTTCTGAAAGGACGTGATGCTAATGAATGTGTTACAATGCTGTGACCATTAAAAACAACATTATTTTCACCTCCATTGTACTGGGGTGGAGGCGGAAAGATCAGAAACAAATGTGTCATGGGTAAATAAAACCAAAACTGTCAGTATGACTAGATAGTACCATGGGTAAATGGGAAAATATGTCGTTTCTTTTGTCATTTGGATGAACCAACCTGCATTGTTAAACATCCCAAATAAAGCAGGAGACTGGGAGACATGAAGGAAGAGTGTCAGTGAGAGAGACACACGGCCAGACATTCACAGAGGGAGGGATTCTCTCATGAATGGGCTAAGACTGAGAATAACATGCTAGACAGTGCCCCATGTGTGTGTTTGCCCTGTGCTAATCTTATCATGGGTCTGTGTATTCATCATGAGGCCCGGTCTCTTCAGCTTTCGAGAGCAGAGTGCGGCTAGTGATGAGTGCTTATGCTGGAATGGGTGATCCATCCTAGAGCGATCACTGCTGGCAGACAGGAGGACACGAGGAGAGAGGCTGCAGAGGCACTGTTTACCTTCTGTCAGTCCATTGTTAAGTACCACTAAAAAGCTGTTTGTTATATCAGCAGAGATAAGAGTATGACAGAGGGGTGACTGATGTGTGCAGGGGAGTTTTAAAATGTTTGTAGATGATCTGTTTCAAAATCGTGCGTTATGTCTGTCATCATATTTAAACTAACACATAAATTCTCAACAATATTTTTTCTTTGATTTGCAATTGATAGTGAATAAGTAGCATCCTCAATCTACAACAGCTGATCTCGAGTGCTCTGCTGCTAATAACAAATTGTTGACAGATCAGTAAAAACAACGTCCTTAGCCTTTGCTGTAAAGTTGGTGAAAACACACCCAAATACATTTGAATAGCAGCTATAGCTGAGGATAAAATGCATATCATTTATGGTGTATGCTTTTGGAGGGTGCTGTGTTTGAGACTGTTGAGACTGCAGTTCATGATAAATATACATATGGAAAGCCTGTGAGGGAATTTTATAATTGTGATGTTGGCTTTCAAAGAAATCCAGCTCCTGTAAATGTAAAAAGCTTCCAAATTATACACATTTTACTAGACAATAATGTCCCAAAGGGATTTTTAAAAATGGAAATGAAAGCTGCTTGAGCTTTGAGGTTACCATATCGTGTTTGAATAACGTTTGACTAATGTCTTCAGGGAGTTGAGTATTAAGAAACCATTTGTTTTGTGTGAATGTGTGTGTGTGTGTGTGTGTGTGTGTGTGTGTGTGAGGGCGGGTGGGTGTGTGTACCCAGCTGCATTCTCGGCTCTCTTTGCCCATTCTGTGGGCGCATTTGTTTAGAGTGAGCCCATCCACTTATTAACACTTGTCTCCCCTGCCTCTTGCATGACAATCCAAGCAATAAAACCACGAGTGGAGCACACACTGTTCAACAGTTACCATAAGAAAACAAGAGCAAAGAAGATGAGTGTTTACCTTCCCAGGGCATGAAAAGAGAAAGAGAAGGAAGAAGAAAGAAAGAAAGAGAAAAAAAAAAGACAAGGGCTCATCTCATAACTCCAACTCCCTACCACATGCAGCGCAAAGACACACTGACACATACACTTGTCACCCACACTACATTCTCGGTGTTTGCTCGGCATTTTCCATCAAAATCTATATGTTGGGGGAAACCAGCTGACATGGTGTGGGAAGGAAGAGCTCAACATTTTAAAAAGGTGATGGCAACTTTTCAAATCCTGGTCACATCTGCTTTAAGGATTTGCCCCAATGTCCACAGACAAAGACAAACACAAAAGGATAGCCCATATGAGATGGGAGCAGATACCAGGACATCCTGTTTAGGGGACAATGCCCCCATCTCTACAGCACTAAAGTGATAATGCTTTTGCATCCATGTGGCTGTCACCACCTAGTTTAGCCAGGGTCCAGAGAAGACCACAGGTCCCAGCTCACTGGGATAGCTTGTCAGGAAAGAAAGCTTTTCAACAGAGTAGAATATCCCTCTGTCAAACACACTGTATGTATTTCTTTCGCTATATATAATACAGGGACTGAGAGTTTCCTGGAGTTTCCTTGAGCTGCTACTAATGTGATGGGAAAATGTAAAGGATGCTTACTTTGCATTTTTGTAACATAAAGAGATAGAGAGTGACTCAAAGGAAAAGAGAGCCGGAGTGAAACCGAACTTGCGGGTTCTGCTGCAGTGTACGAACAGATCAGATCTGAGAGGAGCAACTGTTTCTCACCATCTGAGGTTTGACTGGCACTCACACTTAATTACATCATCTTGTTGTTCCTCTGCAATGGTTTGATGGCAGCTGACTGCAAGGTTACTGCCAGCAAATGGTTATTACAATGAACCCAATAAATTAATATTTGCATAACAGTAGTGGATGGAAATGCAAATTAATTCACATTTTCTGTTGCCAACTTTTTCTAAATTTGGTTAAAATGTGCATGTGTGTTTGAGTGGAAACCTAGCCAATGTTTGAAATTCTTGTGGTGGAAATTCATTTATCATTAACCTGGAATAAAGGTAAACTCTATGAAAAGATGTCAAAAACTCACCGCACATATGCTTGAAAGGTGGTTCTTCAAGCAAATTATTTAGCTAACATCCTTTCACAGCCCTTTACGTTAACATGGATGTTAAGCAATACATCCACTAGAGGGCAGCTCAGAGCCAAACGTTAATGACAACAACAAACATGGCAATGGTGGAATAGATCTTACAATGAATGAACCTCCTTCAGCATAATCTTCTAGGCTACTCATATTAAATACAGCTGAATACAAATTTTCTATTTGTTGCTAGCATGGTTGTGTTACTCTGCTATAAACAATATAAAAGTAAGAAGCTAATTTTGCTAGAATAAACAAAGGCTGTACATTCAACCATATTTCAGTGTTGCTTTCATTGGCTCATACAGATCATACAGTGTCCTGTGCTACAATGAATTATATTTTGATAGTTTTCTTCTTGTGATATTGGAATCTATTGTAATAGTTTTATAAGTAAAGAAGCTAATGAATATTTCCACACCAGACCTTATGATATATCATTATTAATGGCTGTATTCCATTTGATTTATCAGATCTAATATCAGATCTAATTTATCAAAAAAATTCTCGCTGGCACATCTTACTGGAGCAGTTAAAGGGAACAGAGCCTTCAATAACATTACTAATTACACTTGTTATTTTCCTGCTGTGAAAATTGATAATATACCTCGTCCCTAAAAAGAGAGGCACTATCAGGTAACAACACTGGTCAATGTTGGCTGTAAAAATATATTCTATTTATGTTGCAGCATCCCTTAGTGAAACAGGTCAAAGGCTGTTTCTCACACTGCCACCCAACCACACAATGCAAATGTGTACACGTAAATACACTGTTCTTACCCACCACACATAGATACATACACACACACGCACCAGTACACACCCACATACACACAAACAGAAGGAGAGGAAGAGGATGAAATACTCTCACACACAAACAACAGACACAGACAGTGGCATCTTGAAAATACTTATGAGTCAGATCACTGTGCATGATGTTCTCGAGTGTCAAATTGGGGACGAGTCTGGGCATGTGGTGACACGGGATGAGTCACACACACACATGCACACTTGTTTTTCATGAGTTGTGAGGACACTCATCAACATAATGTATTCCCCAGCCCCTTACTCTAACCTTAACAAACACAAATAAATGCCTAACCCTAACTATAACCTGAACTTTAGAACCAAGCCTGAATCCTCAAACAGAAGTTGTGAGGACCAGCTATGTCCTCACATCGCCAAAATGTCCTCACAACAATGGTTTCAAACTAAAATTTGGCAACACAGCCATAGAAAGAAATGTACACACACACACACACACACACATATACACACATGAAGTGGTTTGTTTGGTCCAAAGAGAAACAGCATATTTAATTATTATTTGGAAATATCAAGAAATATCATGTGTAATTACTTAAATATACTCATATGATGTATTGTAATGTAGTGTAATATTCACGGGGGTACAATACAGTACCAGTCTACTGAGTCTTCCTTTAATAATAATAACAGTCATTAATTTATCATTACATTGAGCTGCGTTGAGTCATGTCAAGTCTCGTCAAGTCTGGGCGTTTTCAGTCCCATGTCCTTGCATGCAGATGTTTAGTCAGGACCCCTTGTAATCACTTTTTAACCCATTTGGTACCACTTGAGTGTCATTTTCCAACTTGCAGGCAGTTCGATAGACTTCCAATACTCTCTTCTGCGTTGAAAGTTGATACATGAGTCAAGCAGCCTGTTGTCTGGTGAAGTATATGGGGCGAGAGCTCATTGTGGTTTTGAAGTGACAGTGAACATTTTCTGTATTAAACCACAGCACAATCTTTGCCTAAACTTTAACCAAGTGCTGTGAGTCCCTAAACATAACCAAAAACCGCAGTGTTTCCCTAACCTTAATCAAAGCACTTTTTATGCCTAAATCTAACCACAGACGGGACTCTAATATGACAGTTGTGTGCTTTGCATGGACACCATTCCCCCCTACTACACTGTTGCGTCACTGCTGCTGTTAAAAAAATTTAGCATTTCATTAAAAATTTCAAAAAATGTGTTGCCTCTGCACATTGAAAAATATCACTTAAAGTACCCTGTATGTTAAAAAGTGACACCAAGGAGTCCTGACCAAGTGTCCCTATGTGACAAGTTGGGAGTGAGAATTTTTGGTCAACTTAATTTCATCCATACAGCACAAAATCATAAACGTGCCCATAAACGTGGGCTACTTATTTTCTTACTGACTACAGTTTACAAACTGTGTTATCTCTGAACAAAATTGTTCTCTTAACCACTAAGTGGGTCACAATGTCATCACATCTCTAAGCTGTTTCATTTTCACATCTCCTAGATTACGACACTATTAGTTAAGTATTTACCTTTGAGACTAGTGCTGCTGAGCTAAAATAGAGCAACAGCTGCCAAAGCTGCAGGGGGAAGACAGGGATGACCCCGTTGGTAGATAAAACATAAATAAAATGTGTCCATATTTAAGGGAAAGGCTCCTTCAAGGCCACCTAGGAGCCCACAGGATGACCTCTACCCCTGTCAAGAGGGCCCTTTACTTTCCCTTGTGGAATCTGCACCAGTTGCAAAGGCTATAAGGCACAGGCCTCACGCCTTGAAACTGGAGAAGCTGCTGAAAAGCCAAACCTGGCCTCAGAAATACGTTCTGTAGACAAGCGGTGAGGATCAACGGAGCCCACGCTGCACCCGGACCCTGTGATATTTGATCAGGCTCGACGCATCCCATTGCGTCTGCCCACCCTGCCTCACCTCCTCCGTCTGCACACACCCAACACTTCACACCCAGTCCCAGGGATAAGTGGTCCCTTGCTATAAATACCGGCACAGGATGGAAGCTTGGAGGGAGCCAAAAAAGAGCAGGCAGTGGGAGGAGGATGGCGAGTATGGCTAAAATATAAAAAGTGAACATCTGTTAAAAAGGTGTCAAGGAGTCAGGTGACACTGAAAAATAAGTTCATAATCTGTCATCTTAATCTCCAAGTGTTTCTCCTTACATCATTTACCCTAACACCCTTCAAAACAAACACTTGCAGATGTGTCAGTGGCGGATCGCACACTTGCAGGAACCATTTTGTACTTTCCTGAGTTTCAACACCTTCTCCTTATCATGTTCCCACCCCTCTTGGCCTGTCTGTCTGTCTCCTTGTCCTTATCCGCCTCTCCCTCAAGAAAACAGGTGCAAGGAGGAGTGTCCAGTCCACACACAGACTGACACACATACACGCTTCGTGCCTGATGCCTTCTCCTGCCCCGCCTTTCCCTTTTACCAGAACCTGCGGCCAAAGCATGCAGAACATTTCCTTCTGTCCTCGTAGCTGCAGCGTCTTCAATTTGAGGAGCAAATATAGCCTGTCATCCATGAGAAAGTCAGAGCGGTGGAGCTCTCAAACAATCCACTACCAGGGAGAGACAGGGTGGCCTGTACATTCAGTAAACAACTGTCAGAGCTCCAAGAAGAAAGGCTGTTTGTCTCTGAGGTGATCTGCTGCTTGAGATATTGAGAATAAATTAAGGTGACCTGCATATATATCCTGACAAAAGTCAACTGTAAAATGGGAGATGGGTTAGGTTTTCAGCCACGAGAAACAAGGGAAATCATCTGATTATGTCTTTGGCTGTGGTGAAAACATCTTGGTACTTCATGGCACATAGGTGCCTCCCACAGGACACTCCTTCCAAGCTTAAAACTTATTCTATTGTCAAACTGGAGACTATGACCTCCAAGTTTCTACTTTTTCAAATTAAGTGTGAAATACCTGTCCCTGAGGTGATCTGCTGGTTGAGATATAATTGTATATAATACAAAAGATGAACAGCTGTTAATAAGGTAATGATATAATAATGATCCTAATAGATCTGTCAGCCTAAAATTACCAAGAGAAACCCCTTAAAAAACACCTACCTCAAGACAAAGTTAAAAGAGACTGACAAAACCTTTGCTTTGCCAGACTTCCTTATTTCAATTAAATTAAAATGGAAGGGGGAAAAAACACATTGGTATTTATCTGTTCACATATATTAGTTTAAGGACTTCAGCTCATGTCCTCGTTAGTACTAAAAATGGGTGAGAGTCCTGTGAGAGTCGTTGCAGTGTTGCAGCCCTGCATGAACGATGCAGCACTCCCTGTAACGAGTTGTGGTAGAAATTACTTACAAAAACAACTAAGTGCTGGCTAAACAAGGCCCGATGCAACAACAGCAATTGTGAATTTTGGAGGGAGATTTGATGTTAAAAGTTTGGCGGCAACGCTGTGCGAGCGTTCCTCCATTCAGTCGCTAATGAGAATGATAATTTGTGGCTCCGCTGATGACCCCTACCCCCCACTTCAATTGCGACTTCTCCCAGGGGATGCGATCCCCGAGGGACATTCAGCCCTCTGTAGGAATCCTTTTCATCACCAGAGAGGGATTCCCGCCTGTTTCGTCTTACATACCGTTGATGATCCAAGTGCAGATGTTGTGCTATACACATCTGTGCCATGCTCTTACTTCCTTAGATTGCTTTTCTCTTCCTACACCGGTTTCTTTAAATCAGTTCTGTCTGTTTTCTGTCTCACATAATGCCGTTGCCTGGTTACCTGATTATTTCAGTGCAAGCAGCATGAATATGAGATTTCTTTATCTTCATATTTCTCAACACAAGCAGACCACAGAGCAGATGCAGCAGCTCTAACCTAATTAGCTGACAGCCTACATGTTGCCATATAAAAACAGAATGGACTCAGTCAACTTCTCTTGGGAGTGCATACTGCTGGATCCGAGTCCCCCCCCACCCCCCACCCCACGATCCCTCATGTTTACACCGGCCCAGGCTCGGCTTCTTGGCGGCCACGCGCTTGTGTGTTTGCCTCCTCACCTCCGCAGAGCGGCTGCACGACCTGGCCAGCCAGCGGGGATTTACTGACTGGCACAGCGCCCGGCCGCAGGCAGACTAGTTCGCTCGGTTCTCACGACCTCAGCTCCACAAAGGCATCTCAGAACTATTAACTCAGACACTAAGGCAGTAGGAACAACCGCAGAACCCACACGTAGTGCCAACTAGTGTTTCAGTATGCCTCCTCGCAGGAGGAAGCTGCCGAAATGTCAGTGTGAGTGGGGTTTTCGGTGTGCCATTTACCGACGGTGTCATCTGCAGGGCACGGGCCGCTGGGTGAAAGTTAGAACGCAACTACTCGAATGAACAATCACTCCAACTGTTCAACAAAGATGAATATCAGGAGTAATCAGTGTCCAAACACCCATCACAAGTCACGCAGGCCAAGTTATAGTTAGACCAGATGCTTTCTTTAGATTGTATTACATATTTCCATGTATTCCCACTGTTCCGGATTCCCAAATGAACGTGTATCAAATGTTAATTTAATCATGTGATGTGATCTGTGATTTGTCGCAACAAAAATGTCTTGCTTGACACAATACTACAACAGCTGTATCTTACACGGTTTAAAATCCACACGATTTTAAGGCTGAACAGGAATCTTCTACATAGTTTTCAGTGGATATATTTGTGGATTTGCACATAGCTTCAAGACTGCAACCTAAATATTTTGAATTCAAGAAAACACCCAGCTTGTTTATCTTGTGTGTGCTGGTGGCCAGGGCCGGAGAAACACTTAAAAACCAACATACTGCTGGCCTGTGCCAGCCTTGCGCACCCACGACGCGCCGGCGGAGTATTAAATGTTGAGGGGTTTTGACCGGCGGTCACCAGGCTGTAACCTAATCCAAAGTAAAGGGGCCCACCGACTGCAAGTGGCTGACACATGGCTAGCGCCACGCCGGCCGACACGGAGACACTGCCCTCAGTTCCGAAGCCCTCTCACCGGGAGGAAGATAAGTTTACAGCCAGGGATAAACAGAGAGAGAGAGAGAGAGAGGAGAGAGAGAGAGAGAGAGAGAGAGAGGTTTAACACACAGAAAAGTGTGTGAAGCCGTGAGGGAAGAAGCACCTAACCAGATAGACCACAGGTTGTGCATGAATAACTAAAATAGGCCAGTTCAAATGATCATGTCAGGGTGTGTGTGTGTGAGAGAGAGAGAAAGACTGATTTTGCTGTGAGTCATAATCAAGCCTAGAATGATCTATTACCTACAGTTTTATTCATCAGCTATCATCTACTTCCGTCAGGCCATCAAACCAAACTCTTACCAAGTTCCCTCGTTTTCTCCTTTATTGAGGTGTAGGCCCACTGGGAGTGGAATTGAACAATTGATACACAAAAGGAGGCGAGGATCCTTCCATATTCTCCTTTCACTGAGGCAATCTGTTACTGACATTAACCCCTGAGCGCATTTCCCAGGCTCATGAATAGGGTTTAAGACTTCTTAAAGCTCCCGCTGCATACAGGATGAGACTCCTTTCAAACTTTTAATTACCTTTATAGCAATAGAAAAATACAACCCCATTGTTCCCCGAGCCATTCTCCAGTTAGTCAGATGTAAAGAGCTCCCGCTAAAACTGGTGACAAGGTGGTCACTTGCAACTTAGTAGATTAATTGACGTTGGAGTTCATATTAGGAACATAATCGATGGGTTGCAGTTTCCTTTTGGTCGCCGTGAGTCTGTTTAAAAATGATATTCCCCAACTTATCATCAACGTGACTTTCACGCATGAAAAGTAACTTTTACGCACGGCCTTAAAACTACAGAATGACCCTTTGTTCTCTTGGGTAAAGTACAAAAACACAATATGGACGTGAGAGAAACAGGCTGTGGACAAGAGGTTCATTTCTGTAAAGTCATTTATTAAAACAACGGGCCATCACCCAACTTCAGTTTTTTTTCTTTCCAACACAAAACAACAAAGAATATAAAACACAGCTTTGGTATAACAATTCATAACAACTCTGTACAAAACTAAAACCTTTTCATAAAAAGTACTTCATAACAAAACATCTCCTATAATTCTTCTGCATGTACAGCATGTTTATCACCGACATCCAAATGTTGGTATCAGACAATAAATTATAAAAACTATATCTGCCACATAAGGCAACCCCTGTTCCATAAAACGAAACAATGTGAACTACTGGAGGGGGTTATATTAAGTGGTTAGAGTTACCATTCCACAGCGGAAAAGTCACAGGTTCAAACCCCCGCATCAGTTGTGTGTGCAGTCAGTTAAATGTCTAAAAACTGGAAAAATAATGCAAACTGGTTTCACACGAGTCTCTCCTTGTCCCTTAAGCTACCACGGCCTCCACACGGCCTCGCCGCTCTCCGAGCCGGTGCTGACCCCCACGGGGCTGACCGCCTGCTGGGACCCCCCGGAGAAGGACGTCATCCCGTGAACCGGAGACGCTGCGGTCGGTGCCGAGCTGCCGTGCACCGGGCTGGCGTTAACCGCCACGGGCACTCCTGCGTTTGCGTAAAGCGGGATGACGGGGGCCGTGGCCGGAGCGAAGGCCGGGTTGGGGATCAAAAAGGCGAACTGTCCGTCGGTCGCGGGCACCAGCTGGAACCCGCCGAACACCTTCGGGGAGACTCCCTCCGCTGGGCTGAGCTTGGAGCCCACAGCGGCACCGCTGATGGGCAGGGTGGATGGGAGCTGCACGTGCAGAGGCTGAGCCAGGTGCGCCTGCTGGGACGGGGCCTGCTGCGGGTAGTTCAGGGACATCATCTGGCCCATGCAGTTGGACAGGTGGTTGAGGAGCCTCGACCTCACCTCGGTGTTCACCCCCTCGGAGGTGGACAGGAAGCGGGTGACCTCGTTCATGCACTCGTTGAATCCGGCTCTGTATTTACCCAGGACGGTGGTATCTGCTGAGAGCGCTGCTGTGTGGGAAAAGAGAGAGGACATCAGTGACGCATTTCTGACTTCGTTACTCTCTCATCAGCTTCGTGATGACTTCATAATGTTTTTTCGACACACTTCTATGAACTTACCGCTCATCTGCACGCGCTGCAGGTTCCTCAAGTGCTTCACTGTCATCTCCAGGATGTCTGCTTTTTCCAACTTGGAGTGTCTGGAGCTCTATGGAAGAAAACGGGGAGAGCTAAGTCTATATTCAAGTTACATTTAAGACCAAATAAATATCAGTGAAGAAGACTTGAGGAAGACGTCAAATTCGTCTTGACTTACATCTTTTTTAAGTGCGTCCAGGATGAGTGTCTTGAGCTGCCCGAGGCTCTCGTTAATTCTTGCTCTCCGGCGTTTTTCCATGATGGGTTTGGATGACTGCAAAGAATCAACAATTCTACATAAATTTCTTGTCCACCAATCAAGAGATGTCAACTTGCAAACTGAATGTCCTGTCATGTTATTGTAACCACACTATTAACCAAATTACCAACTCTGAACTCAAAACTTTCTCACCGAAGAAGAGAAGACACAATGTTCAAAATTCTTACCTTTCTATGCTCGCTGGCATTTTTCGGTTTGTCCGGTGTGTGTGATCCGTTTGCAGGAGCACCGGCAATAGGGGATGCCGTCTGCTTTTCCATAGTGTCAGCTGGCATTGTTGGTCAAACCAGGGAAAAAAGCGTAGATAAGTAAATCCTTTTTTTCTTGGAAGCGCTGGAAAAATAAATGAAAATCTTTCGGAAATTCACTTTGCGACGCAGTAGAGGACGTAAGAGACGCCGGGCAGTCGAGTCCCGACGTTCAGTTTGCGTTGTGTTATCGCTGAGCTGTCACCTGAGCACAGGAGCGTGCGTTACACCGCGCGACGCGAGACTCAAAGCTTGTACCTCCGACACACGCCGCGGCGGTACTTATAGACGGCTCGCGTGCTCCCAGTTCGTGTGAAACCCTCTCTGCATTCTTTCCCACACTCGCCTCAGCCAATGGCAGAGAGGACTCACCCATTGGACGCGGGGCAGAGCGCTGATTGGACAACACCCCCGCGGGCCGTCAGTCACGCGCTGCTCAATCAGCCCTGCAGGGACAAACAACAAAGCGGAGCGAGGAGCAGCAGCAGCAGCAGCAGCGGCCGGGCCGGGCTGTGAAGTGATAAGGAGAGGGTGTGGGGGGGTTGGAGGTTGGGGAGGGTCGGAGGGGGGGCTGGATGTTTGCTTCCAACTTTGCTCGGTGCTCGTCAAAAATGTTACAGTGCTCGGTGTTTAGTGTGTGTGTGTTTAAGGGAAGAATGTAGCACTGACAAAGCGTCTCGGTACAGTCAGTAACCTACTTTTGACGGTGTGTGCAGTTTATTCGAGGAATTACAGAAATCTGTATCTAAACGAATGTAAGAGGAAATGTTTTGTGATTACTGTCGTGTCCATAGTAAAATGTGTCTGTGTTGCGTTTGAAGCGCCAATACCCAGAATAAACACAGAATATTTATTTATTATCTCTCCAAACTTGTGTGCCCTCTTTCTCGGAGCTGGAGACTCCTGCTGCGACTTATAACAACAATGTTTATTTATTCGAAGCGTAAACATTTTCTTGGCCTAACATGAAAACAAATTCACATTTCATCTATTTTTGAGGGCCCCTCTTGCGCCTCCGAGGAGAAGACATCTGTAATGGCACGCGAGGCGGTTTGCAGCAGCACGCACCAGGCCAATGGCATACGTCCACTCTATGCAAATGAGCGGAGCGCTCTCCGATTGGCTGCGTGAGCGGCTCTGTGTCAATCATCCCGGCGCGGGAGCCGCTCTAAGGAGAGGAGGGGAAGGAGGAGGAGGAGGCTGGCACATCTGTCCGCGTGCCATTCGCGCACAGTCTTCTCCGGTCTACGCGGAGCACGTGCCAAAACTCGGAGATTACAGCCTAGAGACCAAGGAGCGTATGAAGTCAAACCTGTAGAATCTGGAAACATTATTTTAGAATAGAATAGAATAGAATAGAATAGAATAGAATAGGCACATTTTACTCGACTTTTAGGCTGCATGAGAAAAATAGTGGCTGCAGTAGTATAATTTTCTCACGAAAAGAAGCAAAACTAACTACATAAAACCATTATTTGTTTTTCCGGAAAAAAGTCACAGTATCGTTATCATTGTAGATAAAGGCAGGCTACAATAAAATAACGAAATCCCAACAATGTCACTGTTGAATATCACGTACTTCTTAAGCTTTTGTGTCTCGGAGACCTATTTTAAAGAAAAGTTAGGGAGGTGTTAAACCATCAAAACACACAAGTTGTTTCCCTTAACATTTGATTGTCGATACGTCCTTTCCATCAGATTTGTGTGTATGTTTGGAGCCTGGTGTGACAGTGTTTGAAGGAGAAGAGCACCATCTAGCGACTCAGTCGACCAGCTTAACATGATGGATGTCAGGTCACTCAACAAGGTAAATCGGTGCACGTACTTAAGGTCTAAGCCTTTATAAAGTAATTTAAATGTATCCTACATGTCCACTGTAATGTATGTATCAGTTGTAATAGAAGTATGTTTTTTTTTTGTTATTGTTTAATGTTTTACATGAGGTGTAATGATTCGCCTGTGGTCATCTGTGCACTGCAGTTACTTTTTCCATTTACAGTGTTTAATTTTCTGAAAAGATTCCCAAGCATTTCCTGTGACCTAACAAACTTAAGTTTTTGCTGTGGTCTGTAATCCAGGCATAAAATGACCCACATTAATCCCTCATATGCAGACAAGCCTTTCTTTAATGCTCTGTGCATTTAAATGACCACAAGGTGGCATATCACTGTCCGAATTAATGGAGAAAAAGAGTAATAAAACAATAATAAAGTGAAACTAAATGCATTTTTTCCCAAATATATTTTATTTTAATGAGAATGTTTCTATCTTGTGAATTTATTTTTATACTCATATCTTAACTATTGGTTATCAGGTAAAACAAATCAAAGATCTGTCACATTTCACTCATTTTACCCCTGAAATATAAAGTTGGATGAAAATAAAAAAGGTGATTTAAAAAATAAAAATGAGAGAGAAATCACAGAAGAAAACAGTGACAGTAACAAATGTTGTACATAAAGCATGTGCTAGTAGGCAACAAACATGCATACATTGTGCACATACATACACTGCTGGATTTGCACTGCAACCACCTATACATGCAGCTTACTGAGATATATGTGTGTATCTTACAAATTACAAACTATCTTACACACATGCATGCAAACTATGCAATGATGCATGTAACTAATCATATGTTGTATATAATATAACATTTAATGCACATGTTATTTTATTTTGACAACGTTATGTAAAGCAGCGACAACTTTTTGGATCTATTATTAACTCCATTACCACACTATTGTAACAGAACTGTAAAAAAAAAAAAGAAATTAGACACAGTGATTAGTGTGATTTATTACCTAACTTGAGCCAGTTTCAAATCTCTGTAAGATGATGCTAATAAAATAATGTGATTAATGAAAACCAATGACTTCATGAAAAGCAGAAAAAAACACAGCCCAAACTTTAAAACACAGGGGCATACTTTGAAAAGTGCTCATCAATGATCAGTGAAGTTTATTAAAACTTATATGCTAACACTGATAAAACAGAGTAACAGTTGCTGGTCACTCTTCATAAATCTGCAACTGTGATACAAATTAAAACTTTACGTGAGTGAACAGCAGATTTCCATGTTAAATCAGTGGGTGTACTGCAACAATAGGAGCATTACAAAGTCTAAGGAGGCGTAGATGTCATAGTAATCATGAAAGTGATGACAAAGTCTGTGGTCCTCTTTTGGCCTGGCAGTCTATTGAAACAGGCCAAATGTAATAAAATTTTGCTAAGCCCTGCTTCAGTCCAGTCTCTCGAGGAGTATCAGTCATTGTTCAGTGGCTCATGCCCCCCCGCCCCATGGGTGAGCTGTGCTGAGGCATGCTGGACACTTGTTTACCCAGGATCCTGAGTCTCAAGAGCCAGCTGTGTGTGCTCGGGCTCACATCGCTTTTATTTGCTTTCGGATTGGCCCAAATGATGCAGATCTAATTCTACAGAGCTCCTCGCAGATTACACAACTGCTCCCTGGAGCAGTGGAGTTAATGGGATTTTGGTTTGATAATTCTATGTAGGTGGAGCAGCACCTGTTGAACCTGATCTAAAGTCAGAACAACAAAGTCTGACAACTCTTGGTATTTCACATTCTATCCATTAATAATTCCCCCTCGTCATTCCTGCATTTCAAAGATCTGGGCTCAGACAACAAAGAGAACATGAATTCCCCTCCAAATGAAAGAAAGTTTTTGAGTGACTCCGTCATTAGAGCATCATTAAAGCAGATGCCGGCATGGCTGATCTGAGGAATGCAGAGAACAGAAATCGCTGCTGTTTTTAAGAGACGATCAGCATTCACCAGACAAGAGCTGAAAGTACTTGCTTTTTGACTTAGCTTCATGAGGCAGAGGTCTGCAGGAGGAGATGTCGGGGGAGATGAAAGGGCCCAAAAGGAGGGAGAAGCTGTGTTTGCAGATTTAGCAGAGTTCAGTAGTCTGTTGTCCAGATCCGGTGAATGCTCAGCAGCTCCTTTTGACTGCTGCCTGCTTAATTTGTTGTTGTACAATGAGCCCGTGTACTTCCAAATCCATGTGCAGAATGCAGAAGGAGAGTCAATTATATCTGTATTAGGTGGTGTCGGTTGGGCAATCCCTTTATACACACTCCCTAATCAAGTGCTGGTAGATGTGTTTACCACAATGAATTCTCAACACTGAGCGGTCACAGTGCCTGTTTGGGTGGCTTTTGTTACGTTTCAGATGCTGTGTCCATTTTATAAAGGAAAAGCAGAAAAGTGACAGAACAGGATGCTGTGGAAACTTAAATCTCACTCAAAAGCAGTAAAATTTTCAGTTTGATCTTTCTTGTGTCAAGCACTATATCTATGTATAGTTTTGAGGCTCTTGTACTTTACTTGAATATTTCCATTTTGTTGAATCATTTTTCAGCACCACATTTCATAGAGAACTATTCTATTTTTCACTGCACTATAGCTTTAGTTACTTGTTACTCTTCAGAGGTTGTTACCACAATATAGTGAAATTAACTCCACTTCAACCAAATGCAACAGTAAAATGCTGTAATAATATAATATATGCGTTCATGGATCAAAGACCGCCCACCCCATCTGTAAATGCCTTTAATTATTTGAATTGTTTTTTTTTATCTACTAAGTTCAATTAATAGTTTGTGTTCAATCCTTTGCATAAGCGTTATTTCCCAACATTAAAGTCTAGTCTAGTCTTTGCTTTCCTTCTTTCTTTCTCTCTTTTTTCTTGACGATTATTCATTGGCCTAAACCTTGTCAAATATTAAATATACTGAATCTAAGAATACTGGAATAAAGTTATGAAATGCCTTTAATGTAAAGGTTTTTAAATGCAGAATGTAAACTTCCCTTAGGTTGTTTAAAACCACAAATTCCCAGAGAGCACATGGAAGACATAACCTCACTGTCCTCAGTGGCAACTAAAGCCAGGGTAACAGTGTAACTTTAGTGCTTTTAGTTTTGATGAATGCATAATACTTATTAACTTCCACTCAAGTAACACGTTTGGTGCAGTACTCTGAGTATTTTTACAGTGAGGTACTACAACTTTTACTTAAGGTAAGAATCTTAATGCTTCCTCCACCGCTGGTGACACAAAGCGAATCCAGCTACATGATGACGATCAGGACACGATCATTTGATGCTGTGTTTCCACATCAGAGATGACAGCAGGACTTCAAAGCTCCTGTTAGTACCAGTTAGTGCTGCAAGGTTTCTGAAACAAGTAAAGCCAGAATCCCAACACCAGCAGATCTAAGCTCCTGAATGAAAGGACACCTGTGGCTGCTGCATTCACCTCCCACTTTAAGTAGAGGGATTTGCAGAATACCAAAAACACAGGGTTGATGGTTCATTACAGAATCTAATTAAACTAAATATTGAAGAATTAAGGTTAACAAATATTTGTGTAAAAAAATATGTACTCTTTTCCTCACAGACATTGGCAAAGGATCTGAAGGGATTTTTCGTCTGCCAGGACCAGATATTTCGTGTGTATTGTTGCTAGGGATTTCTTAAATTTGGGAGTGGCTAGATGTATTAAAACATTTTTTACGCCCATCAATTGTGCTGGTATTAAAACAGCTATTTTCCTGTTCAACTATTCTGTGTTTGATGTATTACCACGACTGCAGGGTGCTTTATAAGAGGTCGGAATTTGAATAAATTAATATGAATTTGGAAATATTTCTCATGGCATTACAGGGGTGGGTGCGTTCACTCAAAGGCTTCAAAGCTGCATGTTTGCACCACAAACGTGAGGGAAAGTGGTATTTTTCATGGACTTTCACTTTATTCTTCTTTAATCTCATTACTCCCTTGGCTGTTTTCATACCTGCAAAAAAAAAAAAAAAAAAACCTCCAAAAAACCCTGAGATCAATTATATTTGCTTCACTTTTCAAGCGGCTTGTTGTCATTTTGCCATCTGCAGACCAGCATGTCCAGTACAATGTGGTGTATTCAGGGAGCCTCTTTGGCTTTCTGAACAGAGAGAGACCCTTTTCTCTTGCTTCTCGCCCCAATTCAGGGCTTTCTTCTCCCTTTTAAGTGGGCTGTTGATGAGGTTAGTCTAATCAGATTAAGTCAACTCACATTGGTCTCCGCAGTTTGTTTTCCTTCCAAAGGCGTCCTGACATCTCCTATACTTTTTCTTTATCCTCCTCTTTGCACTTTTCATCCAGGCTTCCACCCAAAAAAACCTTTTCAGCAGAGGTCCCAATGGACTCCTTTATAAACCGCAGTTCCCCAATGATATAGGTTATTTAGAATGGGTCACTAGACTGCAATACATGGGAAAGGCCTTTAAAGTTGTGCAGTGACGCATTTGGACATTTCCACCGGTGTCTGTGTGAATGCCAGAGATTAGGTAAACACAAAGCACCAAATCAAATTTTGGAAATTGCTGGAACCTTTAATTTGATTCCTAAATAAATGTTTAAAGGATGTTTTGTAAACTACAAGGCTAATGCAATCTCTACTTTTATCTGGACACTTGGATGAGAGACGTGTTTTCACAGCCAACTTGCTAAATAGTTTTTAAGTGAAATAAATACGATGTTATTGTTTAAAATTTGCAAGACGTGCCTGTTATACAAAGTGGTTAAAATAGTTACCCATTTAAATCATCATGTTCTTTCTCTCTCTAAAAATCTCCACTATCAAATGAAAAGATATGGTTTTGTGAGCATATTTTCTCTCCTCAACAAAATATGTTTTGGTAAGAATATCTAGAAACTTGTGGCATTAAAATACCAAGATGTAATTTTATTACCAGGGGAGAAAATCATTTCCATAATATTTTATAAGATATGAGTACATTTGTTTTCTGAGAGTTTGTTTTAATTGTTTTGAACTATTCAAGTCATGAAGTATTCTCACATAATGAACATAAATAGTCATGTAGGCAAGAAGATAATTCAGATCATCAGAAACAATGTGGTGACACCAATGAATAATCAGATAATCAATTCTAACTTTGTACTTCTTGATAAAGAACTCAGTAATAGTCATTAAAAAAGGCAAAAGTTTGGAAAGTTCACAATCCCACAGTGAAATCAACTCTTTCTCCACAAATTTGACTTGATTAACACACACAGATGCCCTGTTAAGAATACACCCCCCACCTGTAACTGTAAAATCTCTAAAGTTCTCATCAGTGGTGTGTCGTAACTTGATTCCCCCACTAATAACAGGCTTACAAAGACAATGAGCACAATGAGTACAGAGGAGGTCTTTTCAGATGACTTCAGAGCCCCCCCTCTGAGAAAAGACATGGCAGCACACTGACTGAATGGGGGCTGTAGAACCATTTCAAGCTAATGGATCTGAGAGACTGTCCACATAATTACATTACAGCATTTCAGCAACCCCTTTGAGCTCCACACTTGCAGCTTGGGCACACCACAGCACTTCATTCATATCATAGCTCCACAGTGGAATGTGCTATGACAGATATGGCCCTCTCGGGCACTCTTGAACAAGGTTGCACTCCATGGGACTGGCAGCCCCCTCATCCCTCTGCATAGAAGTTCTTGGATTTAAAACAGAGGGTGGGCACTGCAAAGACAAAGGATCAAACGTGGAGGGCAAAGAAAATCTAAAAAATCGTCTTAGTGTCAAAGAAATGCTGCTTGAGTGCAACAATATGCATATTTTCCTCTTAACCTTGACTTGTCCTGTTCATTTGTTTTTTCCTGGCATGCTTTACACATGACGTACAACAGATTTTATAGTTTGTGGTCTTAATAAAGACCAATGTTAGCTCACACACAAAAAAATTGTTTTTCACAATTTAACTCTAACTCTAACTTTTTCTTCAGTAAGGCTCATACAGACAGCTGCTAATACATCATAAACATTAAAGTCCATCTTTTATGGTTTGGTTTTTATTTTGCTGAAATCACTTTTTAAAAATCATTTTCCTGGCAACGTCTTGAGTAAAACAACCTGTAATTGTCAAAACCACAGTTAAAAATATTTCTAAACAAGGTTTCTTGCTTTATTCATTTGTCTTTCATACCAAATGTCAGTGTGACCAAATGAACAATATACACCCAGAAAAATCAGGCAGAAAATCACTGTTTTTTTTTCTTCCTTTGGTTGAAACTGAGATTGTGTCCAATCCATTCCAGCCAAACCAAACACATGTAAAAGGAGAACAAGATTTTTCACAGGCTGTGGTGAATGCTGCTGAATAAGTCAAACAGGCAAACACAGAGCAGAAAAAGACACAGTTGTCTCTGAATTAACATACGGACTCCTCAATCAGTTTCGATTTGTATAGAACCTCACAGGCCAAATTATTCAAATTACTTAGACTGATGTTTTTCTCAATTTGTAACCAAAGGCGTAAATTCCACACAAAAGTCACAGTCAATCTATGTCTACAGACCAAGTGGAAAATCCTTCAAACTAATATGTAACACAAAGCGGCAATTTTGAGATCCTTGATAACCATATTAAAAGGTGCTGTTGATCTTTTTGTTCATTTTTGTTGGTTGAAAAAATGCTTTGCTTTCTAGTTCTCCTTGACCAAAAAATGACTCCTTTTGTGGAGGAGCAAAATCAATGCAAATTAATCCTTTATTCATTCAGTCAGTCTTTGCACTATTGTTTGGGACCCGTGAGCTAAACAAAATGATAAGAAAGGTGGAGAATGTGAACATTTATTGGCCGGTGGAGGAGAGAGATGACCCCGCTCATGGGTGACAAAGACTCCTTTATGGTGCTGATGTGAACCCATGAAGCAGGGGTATTCCATCCTGACTGACCAGCACCACAGGAGATCCAACACACGCAAAAATGGCGCCCCAATAAAACCAACTTTTCTTTTTTTTTTTTACCACCATAAAGGAGGATAGAGAACCAGAAAAAAGCCATAATCTTTGAGTGCATGTTCTCAGGGACGAGGTGACAGGCAGAAGAGGACAGGGTGCAGGCTGGGTAGAAGACTGTTGGTGACACTGACAGATCCATCATCAACTTTATATCATCCAAAATTGGTTAAATTCTTTCATTATCTATATCCTTGTGCCTAGGTCAATGTAATGTATAATTAACTTGCCTTCAATGGGAATTCACCGGTTTTACACATCAAAGTCTGTTTCCACTACACAGGTCTTGCGGAGCACTGCTGCATATGTGAAAAAAGTTGTACAAAGCCTTTTGTAGCTCCAGAGGGAACTGCATGGATTCTGGTAAATGGTTAGCACTAAAGACAAGGACGAGAAAAAAAAATCTGGGGGTGCGGTATGAGCTTACCAGACCTCTGTAGCCTGCTCCTCATCTCTACTTGAGGCTAGTGGCCTCAAGGAGCCATAAACGCTGCTAACACACCTGAATCTGAGCAAACCGATGATGGTCGAGTTCCATCGTGGGTAATGTAGGGACCAGGAAGAAGAAACGTGTGGAGTAAAAGAGACAATAGAGCTAGTTCTGCTACAGTGTTTTAAACTGTCCATTGTGAGTCTGAAAACATCACAGGAGTGTAATATTAAAAAGGTGAAGTTTTTACAGTCAGACCAGTGGACAGCTTCAAATTGTGCAGAATTCATTTGCCTCATTACTGACAAAAACACCCCATATCACCTCAGTCTTACTGTCTTTGCTCAGGCTGCAAAATCTCTCACTCTTAGAATTCATTTTTAAATAGAATTGCACGGTTTGGTACCAGAGTATAAAACTGTATTTATTTCACTATTATATCATCATTATATAGCTTAAATAATATTTTTTGCACTGTTGAGGAAGCTTGAAGCATTTCACTGTCAGCAGTGACCGCCATGGCTTTAATTGTTGTGTATTCGAGATCAAAATTCTTAAACCACACTGTCCTCTGAGGCCTCTACTTGTTGCAGAGTCCAGACTAAAAACAAAGGACAATGGAGCTTTGACTCCACTGCCTCTGAGCACTGGAACAGCCCTCCTCTTAGCATTATTCAGTTTAAGTCTAGTCTTTTAACCCACTTAATCAAAACTGTTTTCTCAACTAGTACTACAGTTTTTCTTATTAACATTAAAAACAGACTTTACCCTGAGAAAGGCAGGATCTCGACTATCAGACAAATCACTTTCCAGCAGTCAGAGAGCAAAAGATGCTGACTTTGCAAGACGCTGGTGAAGACTCGATCCTTTATGACACAGTTTTCTTGCTGAGGCTGAGCTCAGCACATTCCTGCACAGGGCCAGAGGTAAAACAAAGGACAAAGACTAGCTGGGCAGGTTGCTGGGATTCTTTCATATCCAGAGTAAAATAGAAAAAAAGAAAACCATCTGTTAATACTAATCATTGCCAAAATCATCCGATTATAGCAATGACTAGCATGCACAATGCGTGGAACCACAGACCATGGCATTTCCATGTCTGTGGTCACCTCGAGCATCATCCCCATCATCAAAGTCCTCCCTAAACTGCAAACACCACCGCCCTTCCTTTTCCCTCTGATGTGGAGATTCACACATTTCACAGCACGTACCCTCCCTTTAACTTTTATTTTGGGCCAAACATAGCAGAGGAGACGATTTGTGTCTTTGAAAACACTATGTATCAATCACATCAAAAGGCCAGGAAACAAAAGCGGAGGCTGGCAGCATCAGACAAACACTGCCATTAGTCACTGCGGTCTCTTTTCACGTGTATCACATCGCGGCCGAGGGAGCGGCTGTTTACTCTGGAATATCTCACACTGTAAAGGCAAAGAGAACCTACCGCCTGGCCCATTCAACAAGCACGGAAACAAGTGGACTACTGTGCAGTCAATTACAATAAACACAGATCAAAGAGCACAAAGTGGACTTCTGTTTCTTGATGCACCATGTGGCACAACCTTTTTCCTTGCACGGCCCTCACACTCGATCTTCCCACACTCATATACAAACTCACCATTAATAAGGTCTGAAAAGTGTGATTTTCAGCTCTCCCTCTTGTGCTTCTTTTTCTTCTCCCATCCCCAGCCCCCTGCCTGGTGCTGACCCAGCCAGCAGACCCCCTCTGCCCCCTCTGTGGCCCCCTTCAACCCTGGGAAGAAGAGGCCCACGCCGGAGCTACGACCGGGGCTCATTAGCAGCGCCCACCTGGAGGCTGGCTGGGGGCTAACAGGGGACCCACGAGGGCCGAGGGCCCTTTATGTGCCGGCTGTGAGCAGCAGTGTGACGCACAGCGGGGACTGCTGCAGCATAATATACAGCGCAGAGCACCATCAGATATACAGTATATGCTCCAACAGCTCTGAGTTGATCAAGCTTAATCTGTTTAATTGTTCCCTTAGCGGAGGCACGCCTAGCTCGCTGTTAACCCACCAGGAACCCTTTCACTGATTCCCCTTCATAAAAGTCAGACAGAAAGTTTATAACTCTTTGTGTTGATGGTATCAGTAGAAACAGCCTGTAAAACAATTATGAAAACGAGTACCTTTTGTATACATTTTCTTTGAAGTCTAGCCACCTTATGCAAATCCACCGTCTCATCAGCCGCAGACTGGAGCTTCTCCCTCTTCATTCTCACCAACAAATCTCACCCTTGTTGTTTCCGGGGGAGTTGTTTGCTGTGACTATGTGAGTATTTACTCCTGTCAGTTGTTGGTATGGGGGTGATGCTGAGGTGTGCCTGTGCGTATGTGGTGAATGCTCCGACGGTCTGGAGCCCCTGTGGTCAGATGCCCTGGGTCTGGGTAGAAACAAAGGGATTCCACTGAAGGAATAGCAGGGTCCCCTGAGTCATGTGGCTCCAGTCACACAGACTGCATTCAGGAATTCACGTCGCTCTTTGACATCATAGTATCTAAACAAAAATGCCCTGTTAGTGGAATTTGGCTTTAGAGTTATGCATACATGTGTAGTGAATTTTTCATATGGCTTCACATTGTGCGGTTTCATATTTAGAAATGAACATTCTGCCCAAGCAATGTACACTAAGTGACAGCATCAATTAACTGAAATGAAAACAATTACAAAAAAGTACAATCCAAAACCGACCCAACCATATCACGTGACAGGGTTTTTACAGAAATAGTGGTGTTATCTGTAAAATCATATTAATCACAATGATGTTTACAAGATATCCAGAGGAAAAAAACTTTCAGTCTTGCGTTGTATAGCCACACTCTACCTGACCCATTATCAAACTCCTCCTAAGTGAGAGCCACAAATCTGTGAAGGTATTTTTCTCTACATCAAGCCATTTTTGTTGTTTGTTAAATTAGCAGCCATAATACAATATTTACAAAGATTGATTGTGCTGCTTATATTACAGGACACACAGCCATCACTGACAAGGTCATACAACAGTTTATGATGTCCACCAAAGTGTTTCAAAAGATACTGCCATACTGGGTCTGAAAAAACTTGCCATCACAAAAATGTCCTCATTAAACACTCACTTCAACATATTTTGAACAACCAAAACAGATCTGGCCTACTTAGCTGTATTTTTGTCTTTCAAATAGCAGACACTTTAGACACTGAGCTTTGTTTTCAACAATTGTGAGATCACAGGTAACACTAAAGGCTGCTTTTTGAGAACCTCTTTACATCTACCTGAAATGCCAGGGGCAGGAAGCGTTCTCTTTGCTCTAATTACACTCTTTAATATATGGTTCTATGTAGTAAACATGCCTGAAAGCTAGGTGTGTTTTTTTCACCCATTTATCAGTTATTTGCCTTGCAAAACTTGAGGATCACTTGCCCTGAAATTTGTGTTGAATGAAACAGTAGGGAGGACATCATGGGTTTATTCAGCCAGTAAAAACAGCAGCTGTGGCCCCAAGGCTCTCTCCTCCTACAGACTGTTGGTCCTGAGCATGCACAGTGTCAGGTGAAAGAAACTCAGCAGGTCATCACTGGGACCTATCCTATCCAATACTAGAGTAGAGATATACAGTGCCAGGTCATCCTGGTTGCAGAGTCTGAATCTGCATTAAGGCCTTTGTGCACCTTTAAGTTTTTCCTCTTCTCTGCAATCAATTTCTCAGATGAATGAAAACCTTCTAAAAATATCCTGGGTTATACTCAGCCTTTGGTTTGGTCAGATCAAAGAGGAAGAGTCTGGGTTGCTGATGGTGATGAATATGGACAATGGATTGGTCATAATGACTGGTAAATCTTGGTCACGGACCACCACATCAAGGACAATTAGCATTAGCTTGACTCTCCAGGCTCACCCCTTAAGCAGGATGAAAAAAGTGACCTGCTGACTAAGCACATTCCACCTGCAGCCTGCAGTTCAAAGGGCCCCCCCCCAGACGGTCACAGTCTGCACCTCACTGCTCCCCTGCTCTCCAGCCACCACCTACCCCGAGGCAGAGCTCACCCTCCTCCACACCGCGGGTGACCCGGTGCTCCATCAACAACAACATCCCAGCCCATTCACAACACATGGAACTGCTCTGACCGCTGGCTGAGGCGCTACCTGCCAGCTAAGTGCCTCAGGTGATGTTTGAATGGGCTTCACTGCAGAATTAGCCACACCTCTCCCCCCTCAGAGAGGAAGGCATGAGGGAGGTAGCATATGGCCGGCTCGGATGAATTCCCCTACTGTTTCGAAAGGCTCTCAGAAGCCTTCAGGGTGATCGGAACTTCATGCTCCTCTTTACTAGATTAAGTCTAATAATCTCCTAGTAACGAGACTTTAAATCTAGAGCGGTAAAACATTGGGCCCCAGGGTTCACTTACACACTGTGCATGCTGTTTTCACTTTAACACTTTGTTTTATGACTGCAAGTAAGAGTTAATGTCCCTCATCAACTTTCCCCTCATCTGTGAGAAAAGAGGAAGATTTGTCAATACTAGGCAGTTGATATGTGGTAACTACAATATCTTCATGGTATGAGAGGATCAAAAAACAAATGACACAATAAAATGAGTCTACATTTATGTGAGATTAAAAGAAAATTGTAGGATATTGCAATTTATTTTTGTACTTTCACCCATCATTTCTAATAAAAGTAAAAAAAGTTGTTCTCACCAAAGTCATTTCTGAGAGAATGACATGGCAAGAAATGAATGTTCAGACAATCAGATGTGTTGTAAAAAGCCAACAGTTTAGCCACATCTAAACACATAAACTAAAACTAAAGCACTTAATTTGGAGGAAAAAATGTGAAAGCAGTCACACCTGAAATGTCAGTACAAATCCCTTGTCTCAGGAAAATGTGCATATACAGCCACGACAGGTACTGTATGTCAAACCACAGTTAGTCTGTAAACTGACTTGTCTTTAACAGTGTCACTGTGTTCCCAGACCTTAGCAATTAACCCAATGAGTACAATATTATTAGCCATGCTTGTGGCATGGTTGGACAGGCTGACATTTTTGGTTTTGAGTGAGATATCTTTGCAACTATTGGATGAATTGCCATGAAATGTTGTACAGTTGTTCATACCCCCCACAGGATGAATTGTGATAATTTTGGCGATTGCTCAGCCTCTCATCTAGTGCCATCATCGGGTCAAAATTTTAGTGTATTCATCTCTTAGGTTTATAACCAAATACGTACAAAATTAATAACATTCTCAACAGCCTCAGCTGTACTTTTTGTTCAGTGCTAATTACCAAACGCTAGCATGTTATCACACTGAACTAAGATAGTGGCAAACATTATACCTGCTAAATACATCAGCATGTTAACAATATGAGCATGTTAGCACACTGATGTTAGCAATGCACCACTAGGCCAAAGTACAGCCTCACAGAGCTGCAAGCATGACAGAGGGAATGATGGTCAAAACTACGAACGCAAGACCCAAGTTGTAAATAACTTGATTCATTCTTTAAGATCAATCTTTTTTCTTTATATAATCTACCTAAGTGTTTACTTCTGTGTCAGTGGCATAGCTGAGAAAAATCTTTGCAATGTATCTTTGCATTGCTCATGACTGCAAGTAAAAGTTAATATTCCTTATCCACTCTATGGATTGGATTGTCTTTGTGTTGCTTGCATAAATATAAATATAAACTGACAATTGAGGACAAAATAGAAAAGTTTGCCTTTTCAGTTCCCCTTCTAAAATAAGAATATAGAATATCTCAGTTCAATTTTCCAACAGGCAAACTCTAGAGATAAGAAGTCAAAATGTAATAATATTCATGTGATGGGCAGTAAATTGATTTAAAAAAAAAAAACAAAAAAAAAAAAACAATGAGCTACAGAAGAAACACTTTCTTTTAACTTTTATATCTGATGACAAACTGTTGTGTGCTGTAAGGAGCCAAAGAAACATCTTACTACTGTGAGCACTTTTCATTAAAAAGGGAAAGGCAAATGGCACCATTGTGAAAGTTATCAATCCCCAACTCCTACTGACATGTCCTTAGTTACCTTTCTTGGGAATTACTGTTGAGTTCATAATGAAGCAAGGACTCCCACTGGAGTGTTGATTAGGCAGATGCCTTCACTGAGCTACAGGCCCGAGCGTCAGGCCCGTCTCCTGCCCTCCAGGGACTCAGCTCATTCATTCACTGTAATTCATGGCGGACCCCGACACAGCCCGGGATGCTGCACCCTCTCTCCTCTCTACTCATTTAATTTGGAGCAGAAGCAGCGGAGGCAGGAAGGAACCCCAGCGATGGAAGATATTAGACTGTGAGGGGCTACCTTGAATAGGAAATCCACCCTGAAAACAGAATTCACACATTATTTGATGGTGTTGTATGACCTGTGTGTGAGCAGTTTTGTCAGTAGTCCTGAACATCAGCAAATTTCTCATGAGGGTAGAAATCAGTCTTGAGCCTTCTTATGATCATCAAAGCCTTTCTGGAGCTGCTTTATATCTAATTAACCAACTTGTAGTACTGGTTTCGAACCTTTTGGGCATATTTCCCCTGAAGACTAAGCAAGGTCTTTGTGCGATCCCTTGTCACATGTTTAATATGTTTGTGGGTCATGAGTTCTGTCTAAACCCAACCGGTCGAGGCAGATGGCCACCCACCTTGAGTCCGGTTCTGCTCGAGGTTTCTGCCTCTTAAAAGGAAGTTTTTCCTTGCCACAGTCGCCTAGTGCTTGCTCATGGTGGGATCTGTTGGGTTTCTCTCTGTAAATGTTATAAGATAAAGAGTACAGTCTAGACCTGCTCTATATGTACAGTGCCTCGAGATAACTTCTGTTGTGAATTGGCGCTATATAAATAAAAATTGACTTGACTTGACTTGACATGAGTAGTTCAACTAGAGTTTAGTTTAATTTAATAGTTTAATTTGAATTAAAATTGGGGAGGGGAATTTGAATAAGGGTGTCATGAAAGGCTAAAACTATCCAGTTTTTCAGAAAAGGAATCATTAGATAAGTCAGAAAAAAATAAACAATTTTAAAGAAAAAGAATAGCATAATGTGAAGAATTAGATGAAGAGACTGATGCCATGTCCTGGTATATGATATCATCAGCTAAGAGGTGGCTAATTTGACTTAACAGAAAGAGTGGGAGGATGGGGAAACAGAAAGCCTGGCTCTTGCCAAAGGTAAAAAAGCCTAAATACACTTTACAGGTGTTGATATAGGAATATTTTCAAACTTGGGACAGAGCCTTGCTTTTTCCACATTTTTAGTCTCTATGCCTCCTTACTTTAGCTTCATTTTTAGGTTAGAGTGCTATTGATCTTATTTAAGTCTAAGTGTAGTTCCCCAAATTTGTTGAACCATTCCTTTAATAAATGATGTATACAGCACATACAGTTATCAAGAATGCAGGTGTGGGATGTGCACACCGCAAATTGAGTTCTTAAATTTTTGTTACTAGTTTTGGGGAAAAAATATTGCCTCATTCTGAGAATAAAAAGAGTCACAAAGCAGCAGGTTTTGACAAACTAGCCTCTGCGGTCAGCAGTTGTTAAAGTATCTCACATATTGGTCATATTGTGTCATAGGTTTGGCTTCTGCATCAGATCAAAATGAGTCTGTGTTGGTTCTGAAAAACATCCTGAAGACAATGACATTCCAATCTGGAGACAACCAAAGCCTCCTCACCAGGAAAAGGGACCAAAACAAGGTTTCTCGGCTTGACGGTGTCTCTTCCGACCTTATGCCAGACAGCCGACTGGAAATGCTAGGAATGCTAGACTACTGCTCAATAGGAGACCATGTTCCACTTATTGGCTACTGGTGGGCAAAGCCACGGGGACAATGTCCAAGATGAGTTCCCACACAATAGGAACAAGACATTTATGACTCTTCGGCCACGGAAAAAATGAGAAGTTCACACTCAGGACACTCAGGGCTTTCGTACTCCCACTGACACACTGGGAGAGATGCTGCTCCGGGCTGACACCCCTCACATTTTTGGGCTGCATCTGAAAGGCTGAAGAAAAGGTCTCCCCTGAATCCAACCAGGCTGTCCCATTTGGGATGATTTAAATTGCCTGTTATTACCTTTCTTAGCCATTGTCTCTGTAGTGGTATCCCATTCTTATGTTGCTTTCAGTTATTAGTTTCACCCGCACTCACCAGACAGGAGCCAGCAGAATTCTAGCTTGGTATTTCACTGGCATGTAAAAATTACTGGTGATAACCCCGGCAACCAAAATGAGAAATCCAGCCTCGCTTGCGCTTGGCAAAGCAAATTTAGCCACACGTTGTGTGTAAAAACTGCAAAACAATTGTGCTAAAATCTACTAAGTGCAAAAGATGTCATAAAAGGTCTCATAAGTGTATAAGTGGGATTTTTCCCCTGATGAGCTTTGATTTATAGTTTTACTCTAAAATAAATGAATGACAGCTAACAACATCTTGTCAGACTAAATCCTCAACATTTTAAGGGTGTTAAGCAATGAACAACAGTGGTAAATGTACTCACATTTAAAAGCATAGTTTAGTATTAAAGCGTACATCAAAGTTTAAAGTTTAGTCGTAGTGAAGGATGATCAATGTCAGTGTAACTTATCTATGTTGGTGGCTTATTTAAACTCCAAAAACCAATCATGTTTCATCAACTCAATGAATATTTCTCATACAAAACCTTGCTCCGTAAAAATGCTAGTAACTAAAGCAGCTAGGTAAATTAAGTGAAGAAAATGTATATATTTGCAATTTGAATTCTAGTCATGTAAAACAAAATAGACTAGAGGCTGATAGAGAGTTTGAACCTCTCACACCTCGTATAAGCCTTTACTGTATCTTTATTCCCTGATGTGTTCCAGGGTTGAAGACATTTCTCTCAGTCTTTGGACAGATTTCAAACTATCAAGTCTACAGTAAAATGTAAACTGATACCAATTAAATATTAAATATATTGAGAATCATGCATTAAATAAGCACCAGACTGACTGAAAAGAAGATGACAAATTTCTGGAAACTGTGGGACTATGTTACAAACTAACATCATATACACACAAGAAAGAAACTACCTTTCATTATTTCTATCTTCTGTTACATGTTTATGCTGGTGAATAAGAGTCATCATCTGATCTCAGAGTGAACATTTGAGTGGACTCATTCACCCTGCAGCTCTGTGATGAGACAAAACTCACTCATGTCATCTGACAGCATTCAGACCTGGAGTGCCACCTACTGGTGTCACATTAGAAAAGCTGGGAAATCTGTGAACTGTGGGGTCATTCAAGAGATACTTCTGAGTTTTGGCTATTAGATATAAAATTCTAAGTTTCATTTGGATTTGAAGTTTTATTCTTTGGCTTCTGGGGACAATATAAAATGCTATAATATATGTTTCTTTGAAATACTGTTTTAAATCTCCCATATATACAGTATATAATTCCAGAAATGTTCCAGTTGAAGATTTCAGTTGCTCCTTTTATGCTCAATGGAGAGGGGTGTAATTAGTTGCACCAATTAGTAAACTCCTCTCATTACACATTCATACTGCCAATTAGGAGCATGGACGTACCAAAACCTTTTCATGAGCCTCCATTCCTCACTGATATCTATTGTACTCTTCAGCTGGTCTACTGCTATTTGAACCCCATATCCAGACCTTTCCCAATTAGACCCACCTTCTACTTTGAGGTTTACTTGCTCCAAGACGAGAGAGAAAACAGAGTCCTTTAAGTGGGCCCCACTCTCTTGTTCACATGGGGAAGTTTACCCACATCTGTCTCAGCACCTAACCCCTGGAAGAGAGGGGGTCAGTGCCAAGGCCAGAGGTCAGCACTTGTCCCATTGTGAGCTAGAACCAACATGAACCCAAATCCAACACTGTGGTCAGCGGGACACACTGCCCAGTTGGTTTTTAGGGCCACGGATGTGTGAACTGAACAGGAGTTGCGCTTTGAGGCGGCTTGCCGCACGGAAGCATTTGAAAGGGACTCTTCAGGTTTCTTAATTAAGTGAAGAACGAATAGTTGTCCTGCTTTGTCGCGTCTTTTCTGCATCATCAATGGCACGAACACAAATAGAAAACAAAGCTGAGAATTTGCAGGTGTGCACGGATGCGTGTGAAGCTACTGGAAGAAGCACCTCCATGTAAAAAAAAAAAAAAAAAAAAAAAACAAAGAAAGAAAAAAGTTTATGTGGCACTCGAGGGGGAGGTCTGTATGAGAACAGATCTAGTTAGGAGCGTCACAACAGATCTGACAAAACAGGCGGTCAGGTCAGGCCAGGCTTGCTGCGGTGACCCAGCAGTATTCAACCCAGTGATTAAAAAAACAGCAGTCTCGCTCCCTTCCCCTGGTACTCCTTCTTTCTCTTTCTCGCTTTCTTTCACTCTTATCAGCAAGCCACCGTCCATAATTGACCTGATTCCCAGATTTCTGTTCCTCTGACCACCCTTGCCGTAGCATAAAAGTGGGCAGCATAGGTGGCAGAAGACTGCCTGCCTGAAGGGGAAAGGAACGCAAAAGAAAGTATTCTTCTAACGTCTTGAAAGAAAAAGGAAAATCAGCATAATGACGTGCTCCCCTACCACACATTCACTCTCACTCACACACACACACACACACACACACTCCTCCATACAGGCCCTCCTCCCACTCCCGTCCGCATCAAAATCTTGATTAACCTCCTCTCTCACTCCCCCTTTCCCACCCACTCACATTCACACATACACATAGGCACAAAGTGCCTCAGAGGCCCCCTGACAGATGGGGAGAGGGGTTTCGGGGGGTTCCTCTGAACAAATGGCACCCTGGTTTAGTGTGGTGTTGTCAGGGTTTGAATTGATCCCCGGGACTACAGAGGCTTCTCTCTGCCAGTGTGTCACAATGGCAACAAGTGTGTAGAGCTGGGAGCAAGCTTGTACAGGCATGGGACCCATACCTCATGAATGATAGCTTAGCAAATGGCCCTCCTTTCACTGGCTTTCATTGTAGGGCCATCTCTCGTTTTCTTTCATACCCTACTCAAAAAAACTTGCCCAGCTTTGTTAGTTTTATTGGGTTTGATTGGTTTGAGATTCTGAAACGTGTTGGTTTTTGTGTGATTTTGAATGTGTGAACTTTGGAATAGGGCGAGGGTGTGTGTGTGTGTGTATGTTGGTGGTGGTGGGGGGGTTTGGGTGAATTTTTCTACATTTTTGCTTGTTAATTTGATGGGCGCTGTGGTCTCACGGTATGGTCTCTGGAATGATGTAAAGCTATCTGTCATTGGCCAAAGCCAGTGAATGTGATTCAGTTTTATATGAATGGTACTTCCTGGGAGGTCGTGATGTTTTTCACTCAGTGAGATAAACACCACGTGAGCAATTTTCACAGCTTTCCATAAATTCAACCAGATACACAGTAATGAGACTCTCACGCAGTTATAATAGCTATACATCCATTCATGTCAACTCTGATGCACCTTAAAAATTCCTTTAACTGCATCACTGCTGCAAATAACATCCTGTTTGTTCAGAAAAGGCATAAAAGCTATGCATTTGCTTTTGTCTTTTTAGTTCTGAAGTCATATATTTGTCTAATATGGTCTCGTATATCACCATAATGAGCCTTTGTCTCATCCAGAGGATAAAGTCTGGTTGAAAGTCCACGGTGACCCCTCATCTGACCCTGGGTAGCAGTTTACAGGCTCAGGAACAATCGTCCCATTGGTAGATAACAACGGCATCATCCCTCCAGGCTCATTTCATCACTGTCACTTCTCCTCCGTCTGGTTAATGTTTCACCACTCCTCTGTTTTTTTGCTCCTCTGGCCCACAAGAGAGAGGGGGAGAAGGAAAAGGAGCACAGGAGGTTTGGTTAATGACAAAAGAAAAACAGAGGGTGATCGATTGATTGGTAAACAAACAGGCCGGACAGGCAGCGGCGGAGCAGAAGGCACCCAAGCCGAGCCTCCTTATCTTCCACATGTGACGCCTCTATCCATCATACCTCATTATCATGGCTGTATCAAGAGGTGTTGATGGGGCTGATTACCTGCTTGCTATCAAATCTCAAGACGTTACAAAACAAGGAGGAAGGTTCTAGCCTGTCGAAACTGTGGATGGAGGAAGAAATTTTATCAGCAGAAGGTAGAGGATGGTTCAAAGAGAATTCATGTTTCCTGTTTTGTTTTTTGTTTGAAGTTTAAAGGGGATGTCCGGGGATTTGGTATTGCACTTCTAAATAGTTTGGGAACTCACAAGAGGCAGATTTTTTAAAAAAGAATGCTCGAAATTTCAGCAGCAGAATCTAATTTATGCTGATCTTTCATTTCCAATATGGAATAATATGGCTCCAAAAATGCTGGATTGTACATTTCACATCATGCAACTGGACAGAATCCTCAATCAGACCATTGAAGCGGTCTAAATGGCCTAAATTGTCACTTCTTTCAAACCCCACACCTTTAATTTGCAATGCAGGCTTTCTGTTAAAAGTCTTGAGCCTAAGCTGGGATAACTCTGATAACATCTTAGGATTTATTTGTTTTTTCAAACTTCAGAAATCTCCAACAAAAGACATTAAACAACTGTTTTATGTAAAGTCAGTGGAGTGTCCCTTTAATGTAGGCTCCTGCAACTTACTTCTGTTCCTTGGTTACACGGTAGCAGGTGTTTCGAGTCAGCCTGTGATTACAGTCGGCTCTGATTGTGAAGCTTTAGCTTGATCAGATGTATTTTAAGATGGAGTACAAACATGACCCTGTTTAAGTAAGTTTGAAAACATAGTATAATACCTGCTTGGTACACTTGTGGTTTTTCACAATCCCTTGACAAGTTAGAAACAAGGTTAAGTTTTGACTCTGGTGCCAGGTACCATGAACGCTGAGTAATGGTTGCTTTTAACTGTTCAACAATCAGGCCACACCCCAGGCTAATGGTTTGGGTCAGAGAGCAAAGGTACACATCTCATACATACCTAGGTGTCAGGACAACATGCTCTCTTGCTCTCTTTTGTGTTGTCCACTCTGCATAGCAATGGCAAATACATCGGAATAAGTTTGAGCCGTCAAGGCGGAGGGGCGAGCGCGTATTGTTAAAGAGGCAAGGTCTGCATATTAAGAAAACACAGAGAGAGAACAGGCAAGTGAAAAGGCCTTTGAATGAGAATCAATTAATTTTCATTTACCTCCATTAGCACTGGGCAGGGATTTGCATCTGTGAATCCATTGCCAAACTGGCAGTGGCCTTTTTAGTTGAGGGAGAGGGCCACATTAAGCTAATGATGGGGGGCAGAGGGAGAGACAAAGAGCTGTATGTGTGGGAGGGGAGGCCTGGCCGTCCTCTTCTCTCATTAGCACCACAGTGCCCTGCACTGCTGTCACACAGCGAGCCCTCACAGGCAGATCATTAACCACTAGCTGGGATGTGAAAAATACTCAGCCTGGCCAATTTAAAAAATGAGTATTACCAGTACCAAGTTTTTAAGTCTGGAGCTACTTTTACTGTGATCAGGCTATAGTGTGACATGCTACATTTACTGTTGAGAAAGAACATACATAAAGTAGAACAGCTGTTATGTTGGGCTGACTTTTTCTCACCACAGCACTGCGGCTGAAGAAATGCATGCACGTATTTTCCAGAGGGACATGAAAACATAATGATATCAAAAAAAAGAAACGTAGATGACACACTTCAACTGCCTCGACAATAACAACTGCACAATGTGTTTACACTGCACTGTACTTTGTTTGTAGTGGTTGTAGATATTCTGCATACAGTGAATTGTATCACTCTATTGTAATACACAACCAAGGTTACTACCTGCTGAACAAAACAATGAAGTCCTAAAGACCATGTTTTAGACAATTAGCTGATGCTGTAACAAAGAGATTTTTTAAGAGTGAGCAGGTACAGATTCTCTGATATTTTAACAAATTGCACCGCATGGGGTTCACTGAAAGTGCAGAGTCATTAACCTGGTGGTTGTCTACAGGTTTGAACCAAAAGATAATTACAGTACATTCCTCTCCTGAACTTTAAGGACCCAAATACACACAGTTTTCTACAGTATGTGTCAACTACTGGAGGGATGACACCAGTCCTCCAAACATTATTCCCTCATTTGGTGTTCTTAAGATCATGGCGGTATATAGTGCTGTCTCACATGATGTTGAATTAAGTTGAGATCTTGTGACAACAAAGGCCATAGCATATGATTCACACGATATTTACTGTATACCGATTCAGTGACTGTGCACAGTTGGCAGACGTTGTTTTTGAGTCATCTCAGGCACTACTCCTGCGGTCTATCTCAAGACAACAAATCCACTGTGGAAAACTACCTAAGACTAACTGCATTATCTACAGCTCTGAGTATGTGTAACTGAAGCTGAAGGGTCAGAGCATGATAAGAAAATGCATACATGCAGTCTCAAATCAAATGTCTGAGAATTTACTTAACATTCTCTGTTTTTCAATGTGAGGAAATAGGTGCACATCTGTGGAGGAGGGTCAAATTAAAACAGGATTAGACATGAGGGTCTGGTCATCTTATTGCGTTGAGCCTTGCCTCCACACGTAGGGAGGAACCCAGACAGTATGAAATGGAGCGGAAGGTATGAGCAGAGAAGGGGATGAAAGACAAAATGGGAGAAGGGAGCAGACAGGGTCACAGATGTGACATTACACTAACAATAGGAGCGACGGGGGTAAAAGTGTGCAGACATCCCATCTTGGGCAAAGCTGTCTCCCAGCTGTTTGGTTCACCTGTCTATTAAAGGGGAACATATTTCTCTGTGTCTACAGAGGGAGAGACAGCTTTATTGGGCCTACAAGGAGGAGGCCTTAAAGTGGATTGATTATTGGAGAAGGGGCAATAAATCACTTTTCCTCTTATTTTGAGGGTCAACTCTCCACAAATTTCTTGATACACCAGAAGAGATATGAATACAAGTTGTAAGCTCATCACAGTTACAGCTGATTCATAAGCAAATTGTTAATAGCAAGAAAAAATTTAAGCAGTAATGTCTTGTGAATTGGATGGACTTCTAAGTTTTGCGACCACATACTGGGGGCTTTACATTAAAGCCCAGACAGATATTGAAGTGACCTCCAGCCCTTTCCTGTACTCAGGCGGCCCCATTCTAAAACAAAGCGGACATGACAAGAGGAGAGGGGACAAATCAGATGGCTTAATTGTTCCTTGACAATTAGACCATCACTCAAGAGAACACTGAACAACCCAGCAAAAGTAGCAAAGGGAGGAGGTGGCCGAAGAAAGGGATGAAAGAAGAGGGCACTAAAACACCCACTGAGTTAGAGGGAGTGAGAGGGAAAGAGGGAGAGGGCCCTGCTATTGAGGGCCCCGACAGGGCAAAAGGAGCAGAGAGCAGTTTACAATACTGTACAATGCTGTTCTGCACCATTAAGTGGCATGGAGGGCAGGGTCGGTACAATGGGCTTCTGTCCCCAAGGAGAAGGCCAGCAGCTCCAGAGGAGTCCTCCTTTTCAGCCCATATGGTTGCGGCCGCCTCACAGGATGCTCCTCTCACCGCGGCCGCATGCTCAGCATCTGGATACATGAGGTCCACCATCTCTCCACAGTGACCACTGCAGTATCAGGGAGGGCAACAGGGTCTCCCTGGTTACATTGTAGTGATACTCAAGGATTCAGGGCAGCACTCAAGAGATTAAGAAAAGGAAGTACTTCTGGGTGGAATGAAATCCCAATTTTGTTGGATTTAGAGTCACAGATATCAGACAACAAATGCCCCCACAGGACTGAAAAACACAGAATTAGTTCCATGTCTGTAGCAATGTTGGATTAGTCAAAAGAAGTTCACCAATACATCTAATAAAAGCTAGTTTTTTAACAGTGCAGACAAACTTGCTGTTATCTAGACAGTCTGTGAAATTGCAGAGGATAACATTGTAATGTTTGATAATTAAAGACAATTTTCTACACTAGGGACAAATAAGTTCCAAACTAACTGACTAGTAATGGCCTGTTCATCATTCCACATTTCTTTGCCTTTTCATGGAGGTGTGCCCTTGTACATTTCTTACATATTTTTCCATTTGTACATGTACAAAAGTGGAAGTCTGAAACACAAACTCCTCAATAAAGGCTTTTGTCTAAAAAGCTGGGTTTTTTTTTTTTGTTTTTTTTTTTACAAAAAATATTCAAATGTTTCTAAACACAAGCAGATGCATGTCTAAACCATTTACATTACTTTAGCTAGTGTATTTTCCTCCATGTTCAGAACTGCTGTGACTCCTGTCCCCATTGGACCAGTGACAAAGAGCTGTCAGAATGATGGATTATGAAGCTGCTGCCTGAATTTCAAACAAAGGACCTGCCTTAACTCCTGTCCATCCTTAAACAGACCCACAAACCCCTCAAAAGAGACAAAAATATAAGCTGAGCGACCAAGAGAGAAAAGAAGCTGGGGGAGAGCCTGGAGAAGAGGAATCTTAACAAGTGTTTGCCCTCTTTCTGTTGCCAAGCTGTGGAGTAATAACCTACCGTAGCGAAAGGCAGCGCCTGATCCAGGAAGAAAGGCGTCAGCCTGCGGGGTCAGGGGTCACTAACTCTACCATTGTCTCTGACAGGGCAAGCACACTCCAGCTTTTCTCCAGCTTTCAAAGGCCTGTGATGGGGGTGGAAAGATAGGCCTGAAAACACTGGGTCAGGACCACAGGCTTTATGGTAGTCGGGGAAGAAAGATTTGGACCCCAAAGGTTAAATGAAGAGCGAAAGGGCCCTTCTGTCCAATTACCGAGGGACAAACGCTCTCTGTGACCCATCAGGGTCAAAGTTCAGCAGAGGCATTGGTAACGGCACACTCTGGCCTTTTGTGGACCAGATGAGATGAACCTCTACTGTGTTTATCTAAGTGACACCCTGACCAATAGTAAAAGTATAAATAATTTGGGGGTTGTGTGCTGCCACTTAGCAGAATTAATTTATAGACCAGGGCTGCAGCAGGTCAAGCTTTTTAGCACAACACTTGGATACATACCAGAGCAATTAATTAAGAGGTTCAGTATTCATTGTGTTTTCCAAAGGCAAAAAGAGTAAGCTAATTCATCAGGGACAACTCAAAACTTTAATCAGATCTAAAATATTTAGAGATGCAGTCATGAGAAACAGAAGTTGTGCAAAGTTACACTTTGATGAATTAAACCCACCACCAGCTCCCCCTTCTTAGAGAGCTGAACCAAGCCAGTCAGTAGTTTTCCTAATCATGTGCCCATCTCAGTCTCAGTTGTGGTGTTAATACCTGCTGATACAAAGGCCCAATGGAGCAGCATGGTGAGAGTGTCCCATATCCGGCTGGATTAAACTGTTCCTGAACCACTTCCTCCTGAGCCCATGTGCCGCCAGGGATTAAGTCAGTGAATTTAATCATCTGCACAGGTTAACAAGCAAAGTACAATCATATTACAGGATTCAGAAGTCCTTTCTTTTCTTCCAGGATTTTTGCACAGTAGTGAGTTTCAGACTTAGTCCTGAATTTACAGTATTATACTATCTATTCAGGATCACCAGCAAACTTAATATTGTATGTTTCTCTCTGTATTTTGAAGGTTGACTCGCAGAAGACTCATATTAGAGCTGAACTTCTTACAGTTGTGATTAATGTGTGTTTAACAGATAAGATCAACTTCACCTCACACACGTCCTGAAAGGTTAACAGAGAAAGGGAAGTTATCTTAAAGGACCAAATCTCAGTGTTGCTCAAGCTTTGACCCTTTAAGACATACATACAGGACACAAAAAACCCCTTGGCAGCACTGATGCATAGCAAGGTCATCACCACAAAATCTCTCAGAAAATCCAGAAATGAACCTGAGAACAATCCATCAAAGCCCTGAGGTGCGGCCGCCTGGAACACACTGAGCGCTATGAAAGCTTTAAATCGCTTCCTCTGCAGAATCCATTTAGCATGGCTCTGCCACACTCCACCAGGGGGGTGCCTGAGCTGGATACCAGGCGCGGTACCAAAGGGATAAATTATGCATCTAGCGTTTGTGTGTGTATATCCTTGCTTGTGTTTTCTGCAAGTGTGACTGTGAGTCTGTGTTGTGGATGTAGAGGATTTTCCTCTCTCTGGGACTCCTCTCTGCAGGTCCTCTCCATTCCTCATGAGCCAGCATAAGCCTGTTGGACACACATCGGAGTGGTGGAGGGGAGTCACTGGGAGTGAGCCAGGCTCCCAGGGTCTTACAGGCCCTTAGAAGGAGCAGGATGACCTTTAATCAGGGATCAGGAGCCCGGCCTGCAGCTGGAGGCCCACAGGAGCCATGATTATGCCTGAGCCCCCAGGTCAACCTCCCAGCTGGCTGTCCACCTTGAGCCAGGACACTGAGGCAGCCTTAGGCAGGATGAAGCACTCAGTGCAGGCATGAGGTGTACATTCATGATGGAGTCTTAACATTCATCTGTAAGATCTTCATCCACACAGTCTAAATAACATCTGCAGACACAAGTTTTGATCAGATTCTCTGAAACCAAAACAACCCCTTTTTAACATGATGGTTTTATTAGATTTTCTACTCCTCAAGCTCTACTTACACTTTGTATGTGGGAGATGGAACATCAAAAGCAATAAATCAAACGTTCTGGCCACGATTTTGGTGAAAAACTTTTGGGTGAACTTGCTTTCATTGTTATCATGAAGGAAGACAGTGCCAAGGCAGTTGGATGCATTGGAGCTTTGAGGTGTTAAAATGAAAGACTTGAGATGCTGGAGGCTCCACAATTTGGGGGTCAAAATATTTCAGAATCAGAATCAGCTTTATTGTGAATCAGCACTGAGTGACAAATGCCTGGGGTGAGCTCTCACAGAATTTGTTGTTGCATAAAAACTGTGTCCTATATTTTCCATAATACAACTCAATAAAGTCTTACATTAGACCTTCTTTCAAACCTTACACCTGTTCTAAACTTTTAGTCTCAGCCCAAGCTGCTGATATCACCATGGATATTTTGTTGAGGAATTGCTCCTTTCAAAACTACATAACATCAACACCTGTTTACACAGGCTAAGTCACTCTCCTCGTGACGAGTAAAGTGAAGTTTATGTGTAAAATCAGTGGAGTGTCCCCTTAAATATTAAGATGTTTTGACACGGAAGTCACTTATGTGTCTAAGGTGCTGTTACTCTGACAAAAGAAAATGCAGGCTAATAACTTGTGAGTGTTACTCCAGTTATTTGTGCATTTTCCATGGAGATTTGTTCCTGATTGGTTGTCTTTTTAAAAATTTTGTACTCAACCTGCACATCCTGGTTTTGCACTACTGATCAAACTCTCTTGGTTACAATCTTTCCAAATCTTTTTCTCTACTAGAAGCAAACAAACGAGAAGATTCACACAAGCCTGCCCTCTCCGTGCATTAACCGGGCCCTGCCCAACACACACACGCAACAGCTCCCCATAAACACACACCACAGACACGCTACCACGCGCACTGCTGCCTTCTAAGGGAATCCAGCCCCCTCCCTCTCCTCTCGCCCTCTCTCCATCACCCACCCCAAGGATTAGCCCCCTACCCCCTCCTCTCCTTGCGCTACCATCCCCTCTTGCCCTATTATCATATTTGATCCACAACTACCCCACCACCACCACCACCTACCCCCTTTACTTATTTCACCCTCCCACATGCACCACCAGCAAGGCATGCCCCCTTTTCTTTGGCCACTCTCAGGGAGAAGAAGAGGAGGATGAAGAGGCAGAGGCTTTCATGGGGAACAATCTGCCAGGGAGACGAAGAATGAGCGGGCACTCAATTAAGGGCTGCCCATTGAGCCTGCAGAGTGAGCCTGAATGTGGGCCCCTCCAAAGGAATGGAGTCCCATGAATAGATTGTGGGCCTTCATGAAATATTAAAGAGCGGACGGATTTCCCACAATATTTGTACACCTCCCTTTGTGGGGATTTCTCCCTCCATTGAGCCTGAAACTGTTAACACATCCGCTCTGAAGCACGGCCCGCAGACTGTGCTAAAGAGCCCCATGGTCCAAGCATCAAACGCTCCCCACCCTCACCTCTCTCTCTCTCTCTCTCTCCCTGTTGCCCTGTCTGTCTCTTTCTCTTTGTCTTTCTCTCCCCATCTCTCTCTCATTCCCTTTCTCTCTCTCTGTCTTCCTGCCTATGAACTATTCATGGAGGGGATTACAGCAATTTTTAATGACCACCTGTCCTTGCTCCAGCACTGTATTGTGCCATGCCAGGCCAAGCAGCAAGCATCCCCCTGGTATTAAAGGGTCAGAGCGTTAACTGGTGACCCTTGTCTCCACCAACACAAGCCTGACAGCCGAAACCACCCAGACAGGTAACACAGCACAGTTACCCTGATCATTAATCATCTTGAACCTGCCCAAAATCCTGTGTGTGATAAAAACAAAGCTTTAAGGTGCAGAGCAGCTTGCGTTAATCGGCTTGCTTGTTTGTATAAAACAATGTATGACTGCACTTAAGAGTAATTCTGAATCATGACCTGGTAAAAGTTAACAAGTGCTTCCTCCCAGCTAGCTTGTCACTTTTCCCTTTTCAGACTCTGCATACTCTACTCTGTCTCTCTATCCACATCCCTCTCTTCTTCCCTCTCTCTCTCTCTCTCTCTCTCACACACACACACACACACACTGGGATCAGGTTGAGTGGAGCTGTATAGAGACCGAGGGCTATGTGGTTAAGTAGGTGGTTAAAGCTGCAATTAGCATCAGAATGGCCACATATTCCTGCCGTGAGTCAACATTAGTTCATGTCGGAATTGAGGGGTTGAGGACTGGCCCAAAACTAAAGCTCTCACTGTCACTGACAAGTGTACTTGGTTCACAGTTTGATTTTTAGGGGCTGGATGATTTGTAAATGTGTAAATGTGAGTGTAAATAAGAGTTACTGGAGCTCAGTTTATGGGTTGGACCTGTGGCCTTTCAGTGGTTTTATCAGTGGAGGTGCCATGAGCAGATATGGATCTGTGTGTATTTGTTCATGTTCAACTTCATGAATACAAATACTAATACTAAACAGTACTATTACAAGATGACTCAACATGAAATGAAATTTTGATGCACATCATATACTGTAGAGTAGAGTATATGTACTGTAGAGTATATGATGTGCATCTGCCTGTTCCGGTGCCTGATTGAAGCCATATTAAACTTGCATTGAGAAAAATTCTGAGCTCAGACCTGGGTCACCATGTGCAGTTTTTTTGTGAAAAGGGCCCCAAAGCTGCAGACTTGAGACTTGGACTCAACACAGACTTATGTAAGAAAATCATGAGAAAATTGGACTTTAAGCAAAAACAGTCAAGTCTCAAGTCCTGATCTGGAAAAATCCTGACACAGTAGAGCAGGTCTTGCATATCCACATACCTACACACTGAAATTAATTGTTTTCAGTTGAGTAAAAAAAACTATTCCTACAGATATGCACTGTCATGCGCTCTTGCTCTACCTGCACCAGGACCCTTTACATACAACACATATTTCTCCAGCTCTTGTTGTATATAATAATGATGTGTTTGTTTAGCTGCATGTCTATCTGCAATGTCCTGCAGAATCTGGACTGTGTTTATATTGATAGCTACTGAGAACTGGAGCCATAATCTCTCTATGTTTCAACACATGTGGTTGAAGACTTGAGATTTGATTTAGACAGCAGAAATGAAGTGGTTGAAATGATACAGTGCTATCAGCAGTAAACTTCTATTCAGACATCAGTTTAGTCTACAATGGAGGTAAACGTTGGCTCAAAGAATATATGTGAACTTTTGACAGCAGCCTGTGGACTGCAACAGGAAAAAGAAGTTGCTGTTGCATTCTTTAAATATCATTTTTCAATTCTTTTGGCACCACAAACAATTCCATTCACTTTGGACTTTATTATGAAAGATATTCTGACACAGTTGGAAAAGCACAGGTGTAAATAATAAACTGAATGATGGCTGAATTCCATGTAGGTGCTTCAGTGTCAGGGCCCTGGTATTGAACACGCTGGCTCGCTGTTATAATGTTTTTTTTTTATTATTATTATTATTTTTGGGGGTTTTTAAGCCTTTATTGAAAGAACAGCGAGGAGAAGACAGGAAACCAGAGAGAGAGTACAGTAATGACATGCAATAAAGGTCCGGCCGGATCAGGAGTCGAACCAGGGACCCACATGGCCCACATGGTACACACCCTAACCATTTGGTTATCAGGTCACCCCGACTGTTACAATGTTGTGGTTTATTGGGTCACTTGGATAAAACAGAGCCATCATAAATCTTGATCTGTGATTTTCCATGTCAAAATGTCTGCACAGGTTTAACTGAAATAATAAGTAATATTAAAGTGACTAAAAGCAATGAGGTACCAGACCCTCAACCCATCTGGTGATCTACAATGGTAAGTTGAAAGGTCTGCGGTAAGAAAATATCTTTTATAATTTGGAGGCGGTAGAAATCTCAAAAAAATTACTCAAAAACCTATTTAAGTGAAACCAACAGTATCTGCATGGCCTGTTAGCACCAGAAGCAAGTGAGTAAGTGAGAAAATGTGTTTTTCTTTTCATAATTTGGGTGAACTGACCTTATAAGTCCTCCAATTTTCAGCTTGTTTACATCAGTGAGGAGGTTTAACAGTGTGGGTTAAGAGAGTCAGCAAAGACCATGTGGTAGCGTGAAGCTCCACTGCCCACTCCAGCAGAGCCCCAGCTGTGGAGCACTTTGGAGAGCAGGCTCCCTTGGTCTGGCCTCCATATGCTGGGGTCTTGGGTCCAGGCTGTCAGCGCAACTCCAGCACATGGAGGGCAGCTGGGGGGCACATGGGGTGGGTTGTGGTGGTGGTGATTGGGGGGTGGGGGGTGGGGGTGGTTCAGCCGCTCCACCAGCATTGTACCAGGAGGACAAGAGCTGAGCAGAACCCAGCAGGAGAGTGGGGGGCCTTTTCTAAAGAGCGATCAACTGGAGCTCCTTTTCTCACACCCCGCTCACTTTACCCCACTCTGTATCTCCTCCTCGCCCCCCCCCCCCCCCCCCCACTCCTCTACCCTCCCTTCCTTGGCTTGGCAGATTGATACACTGGCTGAAATGTGATTTTCTTGTGTGTCTCCTATGAAACTGCGTCCTGCCCCTCGTGTCCCCTTCCCACCCACTCATCCCACTAATCTATTCTCCACTGGAATTAAATCGAGCCATGCCGCTTTGTTTTTCAATCATCTTGTCCACATCAAAGTCACTCATGAGAGGACGGTAAAAAGAAGGAAGGGGCCAGGGACGAGACAAATCTCTTTGGCTTTTCCCTCACACAATGCTTCTCATTTGAATTCCCCCATATATTGCTGATGACCATTCTCAATGGTGCCCCTGATGAAGTGTTGTTTTTGTGGTTCCTCACATGAATTCCAAAGACCCCGGGGATACATTTTCCTCTTTTTGTCTTTGACTTCAAAGTTATCTGGAACGGGACGTGTCGGAATGAAGAAACTGAGGGGGTCACCAGGTCCATCGCTGGATGTTGTTTACCAATCTTTTCACCAAGTCAAGGAACATTAAAACTATGAAGCCACCACGGGGCATAACACAAAACATTTATCAAGCATTGGGGTGTTTTCAGGCCTGAATCCATGTAATGTGCCAAACATTCTTTGTATTTTTGCTCTCGTTAAAAGAAGGCCCCTTTGTTTTGATGATGTTTTAATTCATGGGCTACACCCCACAATGTATAAACCCATAAAGGATCATCCTGCTTACAATTTTTGTCGTTATTGTTGATGTCTGAGGTCATGGTATGGTACAATTCTGTACTGAAATTCATTCTCAAATTCATGAAAATCTGCCCTTTGAACAGTATCTCTGCACGCTGCATTCACTGGTATGATGCCATGAGATAAAACAAACCTGTAAAAATAAAATTCTTTATAATGACCATTATCCTCAGGTTCCTGCATGTTTTAGTTTGCTGTTTATGATAATCTCCTTGATTTTGCATGGATATAGTGTGCACTGTGGGAACAAACTTAATGCATTACAGTGTAACAGGCATCTTTCTCTATAGCTTGAATATATGAACATGTCAAAACATTTTCACATTCAGTATAATCTGATTCTGCAAAAACTGAGAAGATTCATGGGTTCATTCTGCAGCCTCGAAGCGTGTCACTCTGCTGCCCTCTGCTGCCAGAATTTAGAAATACAACAGAGGTCGAGATCACGTCTTTGTTTTATACATTTCCTCTATCACACTATACTAGTACATATTGTAGTGTCTAATTTCATACACTATGCTGCTACTAATCACACAACTACATCACTTAAAGTGCAACATTGGTTGTGGTTATTTTACTCCTTAGTTTTTTTTCTGTTTATCTATTGCTTACCTCTGTCTTATCTCATTTACATTTTTATTTTTATTGAAAGATCCCTAATTTGATGCATCATTCATCAAATGTGATAACATCATGACTGGTGTTACATTTAGATTGTGGCCTCCACTGACCCTTCAACATTCATCCATGGTACAGAGACAATCTGCCTCAACTGAATGTTAATTGTCCTTTTCATTCATCTCCACAAGATGGCAGAGGAGAGGAGTGAATGGACAGTTACTGACTGCATACAGTAAGTGCAACAGGAGTGGAGTGTGGATGGGTCCAACCACAACTGAATACAAAAAGAAGTGAGGGACATTTTCCTCTTTTTGAAAATTGTATACTGAAAATAAATCATAAAATGTATATCATGGCTTTTACAAGCTGTTTGCCTGACAAAGACCTGGTGGGTAAAAGCATCAATTCTAAGTTGAAACATTGCATCAGTTGATATTTTGGAAATTTGAAAATTTCAGTGTGTGGACATTTTCCTTTGAATAAGATAATGTTAGTGTTATCTTCAGGGAACTGAACAAAGGAAAAATGACATTCTAACTCATTTTAACAAAGGCAATCTCTTTTTAATATTGCAATAAAAGTGTGTGAGGGTGCTGAAAAGATTGCTACAAATACAAAATTAAAAATATTTTCATGTGGGAACATGAAACAGTGGTTATTCAGGCAAGGCTGGTATTTGGCAGTGGCTTTATCATACAAATATGATCTGACCTGAGCCACATAACTCATGCCAACTGGGAGAGGCTCAGTTGACTAAGACAGAAATCATTTGTCATTGCAATGTCACAAACATCACTGCTATCTGAGATCAGCCTCTGTATTCCCAGCTGTTCTGTGGAAAGAGGCAACTGTAGCAAAACTTTGCATAACAGCTTTGCAACACAAGTGGTAGCAAGTTGATCTGGAGTGACGAAACGAGTCAAGCTCGACAGTTTGATTCTGTCCAGTAATTATTTGAAAAGATGATATAGATGACAACAAAGTACAGTAAGTGTAAGCTGAAAAACAGTAGGTGATAAAACTCTGTCTGTGACATTGTTAGTCGATACAATGAGACTTTTAACCTCTGCATGCAAGGTGATGATGATTCCAGTAACAAAGAAACTGTCAACGAGCAGTCTGTCACTGAGGAATCCCTGTTGACTTTATCTTGGCACAGAACTCATTCTGATAATTGACAACAGAGTGCAAAAATGTTATTTTTACTTTTGACCTCAATATGAAGGCAAGTATCAGTTCATGAATAATAATGGCTATTTCTAAGATACCTATACAAATAAAATGGCAATCACATGCAATAACATTTATCGTCTTCTTTGAGTTAGGCACATGATAACTTCACTTTAGGCAGACTATGCAAACAAAGAGAAGAGGTGGTTGGAGTTGGGAGTGGTTTATTGGAGATGCGGGTTGAATGGTCCGATTGGCACAGGCCGTCATGTAGAACCCTGCAAAAGGATGCATCGTGGGAGGAGGAGGCATGGGTCAGTGGAATCGTAAACTGAACAGAGAACTTGAATATCTCGTAACCTGACAGAAAGCCACACCTAGTAAGGGAATTGAGCCAACAAGCAATGTCAGAGGAGTGAAAGAAACTTGCCGTATTTTTCATCTGAAATGTGCGTACTTACTCCTGTTTTCTAAACTGAATATTGTGTTCAGGATGGTCAGGGGACATGGGACATATAGCAAGTAACATTTGGGCCTCAAACCTTTTTACTCTGTGCTTCTTGTTTTGACTCTGATGCTGACTTTTTGTCAGCCTGAGTGCCCATCACATCAGATGAAGTGTGTTCTCTGCTCTGTCACTAACACAAGGAAGTCAGTTTTCTTGTAATCCGTGGATTAGGCAGGTCTGGGAGTGGTGCCTAAAATGACTACTGTAAGTTGAGGAGTTGGCTGTGGTTTGTTACATGCGCTTGTGTTCAGACAGAAGCCACAACACATACTGTCATTTCCTTTTATCACTAATTACAGCTTTGCAGGTGCCCTAGTGATGAGTCAAATTTCATTCACTCACCCCACTGAAGTCAAATCACAATGAAATCACTCGTCCCCAATAACCTTACAACTTTGAAGAATATCGTTTACCCAATTTCATGTGTTCTTTGGCGTTTTTCTGAGGATGAAGGCTAATAAGTCTTTTTCACCGAAGAGATTTTGAATCATCACAGTGGAAAAGGTGGTTCACAGGTGTAAATAATCAAACTGCTGATGACTGAACCTCATTTAGTCACCTCACTTTCATGGTCCTGGTATTGTGCACACTGGCTCACTGTGACAATGTCACGGCTCACAGGAACAACTGAATACAACAAAGCCATTGTTGATGTAGCAGGTGTAGTTACACCCGTGCTTTTCCTGATTTGATGAATTAAAATGTCTGCTGTGAAAAACATCTATTGCTTAGAAAATAACAAGTAATATTAGCAAACCACCTCTCAAGAGACAGTATTGCTTTGTTGAACTACCACAAAATTGTTTTGTAAAAGTGTGTAAATAGTGTAACAACTTAATTTTTAAGAAATGAGCGGCCAGGACATTAATCAGTCCAGTGATCCATGTACTGAGATTCTTAAGAGACCAGAGGAGTAGAAATTTAAAGCCTGTGTCTGCAGCTGGACATCACTCATCTGACTTACAAACATCAGGGTATCCTGTTGCCTCAACCCCAATGGGATCGGACCATTTGCAGCTTCGTAGCACATACACATGTCAGCATGCAGAAAGAAGAGAAGTAAAGGTGTTAAGCCATCAGATCTGCTAAGAGGAGTTGGTGTTCTGGACTAGTGCAGCTGTGTAGTCACCATCTGTGCGTAAAAGGTATTCATGGTATGACTGCAGGGAAGGTCCTGGCTGTAACAAGTCGAAAACGCAATGTTTTTTTTTTCTCAAGCGCTCATACTGACTGTGCCAAAAACCTGTCCAGACAGAAAGTATTGACATATTAGTGGCAAACTGAACATAAGAACAGCAGATTAAAAGTATTTATTAAAATGAATACCACCAGTCAGATTACTAAATTATTGCTGCAATAACACATAAGTATCATTACAATGCTGGTTTAGTATGGCACTGTTAACTACTTTACACAACATTTTCAAACTCATAACAGCCATGTTTTTCAAGTCAGTCTGTCAGTTAAATGTAGAGAGAGAAGTTCAGTATTTCCTTCTGGAAGTTAATAGAGCAGAGAGTGTCACAAAATTAAAATATTCAAGTAAAAATGTATTCAGTAACTTTTCATCTCTGTCAGAAAACAGCAGAACAAGAAAGCAAATTATCTAATTTCACAAAATCTAGATTTTACAAATTCATTATTTTGATAAACCATTCCAGTAATAACTGAATTGAATCTTATATCAGTGACATTTTATTACATGAAAATTTTGTTGCCGTAGTGATACGATTATTACACTGTTAACTGCAAGTTATCATTCATAGTTTATTATTGTTCAGTATGGAATTATTTATGCAGATGATTGCAATGATGATATATTCATCTTAGCACATTAATGCACAATAACACGACATAGAGATATTTTGCAATAAACAGCATATAAAACAGTCCACACAGGATTGCACATTTTTAACCGCTGAGCTAGTTTGCTATAGTTCTCCATTAGAAAGAAATAATCAGAGAGAATCAAGGACAAACTTGTTTAAATTCTAATACTGCTGAGAAAATGCTGCAATGAAAATACAAGAAATAAAAACCTTGACGTTTTAAATAAAAGTATGTTCTGAACAGATTGTACCAATGTCATTTTATAGTCAGCTTAAGTTACTTTAACTGTGAAGGCCATGTATCATTTGAAAACCCATCTATAATTCTTGAACATAGCCTCGAAACTTTGTCTTTTTTTCTTCTGGGCCAGACTTGAGGGTCATTTTAGGACAATTGAACGCTGTAACTCCTCATTTCATCTTCTGCTGTCAAAACCCAACATTCATGCTCTTTGTTTTTGGCAGATTTGCTGCATTCTTCTTTAGTCTCAGATAGCTTAAACTACACAGATTGTGTTTAGCCTGGCGCCTCGCTTTGCTCGCATGACATCAGGAGGTAAATCTAGCTTCCCCTGTGAAAGAAAAGGACAGTGGGCTGTCCACGTTTGTCATTTTTATTAGTTATTTAAAAACTGAGAAACCAGAGTGACGTTTCACAGAGCAGATGAGACATATGAGTCTATCAGGAGATATGCTTGCCCATAGTGAGAACATAATTTGCTCCAGAGTCAGGAAAAGTACCTGAACCTTCTAAAAACAAAACCCTGAACGTGGACAGGAGCATCCTGTAATTGATTGCACCATTTTTGTAATTACCTAAATCACATGCATGGGACAAACTGTCAGTTGTCAAATAATTTAGTTTACGGGGTGGCCTGAAGCTTTCCTTCCCTTTAGTTAGCGGTATATGAATGTAATTTGAGGTAGAAAGGATTATTGAATGAAATCATGACATATTTTGACCATTCCAGAAAACAGAAAATGATGCCTTATGCATCATTTTATGCACATTTACCTGTCCTGTCAGCATGACAAGTTTCATATCTCTAGAAACCACAGGATCATAGTGTTTGAATATATATATATATGAGGGCTTGAATTCTGGGTCTCCATAAAATTGTAGTTTGCAGACTACTTGGAGACAGCTTGAGTCTTAGATTCTGTGTTATAATGAACTTTATTCAGATATATTTAAATATATCAAATATATTTTAAAGACATTATCTAGGCATCTGAGTAATTGCCTTTGCTGATGTATCGTGTTAAACACTTATTGAGTGTAAACTCCAATTCATAAACTTCCAGTGGTAACAATGGCCAATCCAAAATATCTTCTAGTCCTTGCCAGAGACGTGGTTGCTTTTCCACTGGTTGCTCACTTTTTGAGATCTGTGTTTCCCTATCAGCTCAGGGGAGACAGACTGTCTGCTGAGAGCAGGTGATCATTATCTACCTCAGTGGACAGACAGGCCTGCTGTTCATGCTTCACTGTATGTGGGTGGTATGCTGGCCTGTGATACCTGCAAGTGCTGGAAATACCCAACTATCATGTGCCTCTGAGTCAATGTGTGTGTGTATGTGTGTGTGTGCGTATTCATGTTGTTTCTTTTACAACTCACTAAAGTGGACAAATATCTCACTAAACAGCTTAAACAACATCTTACTACTACATGCATACATAACCTAACACATAAGACATGTTTGTTCGTTTCAAATTTTTTTAATGCACGTGTTGTGTTTTCCCTATTTGCAATCTCATGGGACCAGTGCTTCAATATACTCAAAAATAATGGATAAACTAATTGAAAGCAAAAGCAAACTGTGATTGTGGTAAAACAAGTTAGAAAAAACTTTCAGGGCTTGTCTGTTCATTGAGGATCAAATACTGTTTCCTATATGTACGGTCACAAGCGGGTTTTTTTTATGGTAGTGGCAAATCATATTTATAGTGAGTGAAATGATCAATTAAGTGAATTTTTCTACACTGTAAATTGACTATGTTATCATTAAACAAATGTGTAAAAATACCTTACATTGGTCCAAAGACTGCAATGTGTGACACTGTTGCAAAATTACTAACGTTACATTTCAGACACCATCTGCGTAAAGACATGATACACTTTGATCGTCTCGCTCCGAAGTGTGAAGATTTCGTGTGACCCGTGTTTCAACCTAAACAGACAGTGCAGTAGTCCCACACAGGCATAAACAGTGTGAGAAACTCGGTCCAGATGAAAGAGGGCGATAACAGCTGGGCTCCGTAGTTATGGGAGGAGTGTGTGCACCTGCAGACACAATCATAGAGCAGCTATGATTTCAGCTTTTTTGCCCCCCGCCGGACGCACGCAGCGGACACCTGAGCCATGGCCGCAGAGGAGAAGTACCCCACCGAACAGGGAGCGCAGCTCCTGGACATCAGCTCCAACTCGCCCCCTTCTGAGCCCCGAGTTGCGGAGGACCCCGGCCAGCTGGAGAAGCCGCCGTATTCGTACGTGGCTCTCATCGCCATGGCTATTAGGGACAGCCACGACAAGAGGCAAACCCTCAGCGGGATATACGACTACATCATCTCCAAGTTCCCTTACTACGAGAAGAATAAAAAAGGGTGGCAGAATAGCATAAGGCACAACTTGTCTCTCAATGAGTGTTTTCTCAAGGTGCGTAGGGAGAACGGGGGGGATAGGAAGGGCAACTACTGGATGCTGGACCCCGCCTTTGAGGACATGTTTGAGAGGGGGAACTACCGGCGGCGGAGGAGGGTGAGGCGACCCTACAGACCCACGAGCGCGCCGTACCTGACCGGGAATCCTGCGTTGGAATACCCGGAGTCGCTTTACCTGCAGCCGTACGTGAGCGGCTCCTGGGGTCTGTCCCAGCAGACCGGATACCCAACAACACCCCAGGTCATCACCGGACACACCCGCAGTTTGTCCCCCAGCGGCCCCATGAGCCCATACTGTCCTCCCCCGTACTTCCACAGCCCTCCCTACGGCGCCTATCACCGCCTCCCGCCCGTGCTGGTCCCGCACAACGGGTGCCCCTACGGCGGAGTGACCCAGCCGATAAGTCCCGACGGAGGCACCGTTTCCCTGGCGTGCAGCTACCAGCAGCTCACGTCCTACGGAAGGCAAGCGGAGGCGCAGTTTGCTCATTCATTTGATCTGTAGGGTTTTGAATTATTCTAACATCTGACAGCCAGTCCACTGACTTAAAGTTCATCTGTTTCACCATTTCACTTCCGCTGTCTGTCGTTTGTCATTCTAAGATAAAATGTTTGGTTTGATATGTTGTACATTTATCGACTATGTGTTGACTGTTTAATGAGATTTTGGTTAACTTTTTTTGATCGGCTATACTTTAAAATGACAAGGAATTAGCCCTCTAGTGTCAGAATTCATCGCATTTGCTTCAGAAATTGCAGCTATCAAGTGTGAACAGCAGTAAGACGTTGATTCAAGTCTGAGGCTCAGTTTATGGCTAATTTTGTCGCCATTTTTTTTTTCATTCCTATCATTCATCATCATTTTTGTATAGGCCTATACATTTGTTACTATGTTATTTATTTCTTTTCTCTGCTTTTATTCATTTCTCCGAGCTGCTGTGCAAAAGCTGGTGACACTGAGGCACTGATAAGTTTTCTTATTCTATTAAGAATGTTTACTTGATGTGAAATACACCATGTTTGTTTAAATAAAATGTTATTTTTGCAATTTTTTAAAAATCTCGTTGACTGACTTACTAGACTAGCTTACTATCCATAATGTATTATTATTACCATTACCATTTTACCACTTTATTTGTTTTTAGCCAAACCTGAAAAATGAAGACAATTAATTTGAAAAACAATAATAAAAGAGTTATATTTAAAGCCAGTTGCAACAAAAGTCAGTGCACACATCATTAGTGAAATTCCATTCTTGTATGTGTTGTAATATATTTTCGGTGACAGATTTGATCCTCCTGGGCATGGATGATACCAGTGTTGGTGTGGTGGTAGTATAAAGCCTCTTGAGGCTAGGAGTGGAAGTGTAGTCGGCAGTTTTGTGCCATTTTGTGACTAATGGTTTTAACAGTCACTGAAACACTAATTTCTACAGATAATCCCTGTACTAAATCAGTAGCACTTACTCATCTCTTTTTCAGGGGTAAATTGTGAATTATGTATGGTGTCAATTATCAAGATAGCCATTGTGCCTTCTGTTATTGGCAGTCTGGCTGTTCTTATACCTCCTAACCACAGCTTATGTTCAGTAAGTACTGATGCATCTTTATGAAGCCTCACAGTCTGGTTTCTTATTTGTTCAGGCCACGTGGGAGGCTGTGTTTTCACGGGTTATTTTGCTTGTCCATGCAATTAACCTCAGTTGGAAATCACAGGTGCAATTAAATTACCTGTAATGATTACAGGTGTACTCACTTTTGTTACACATGGGCATACTCAGTAACACAGGCTATTAAGAATAAATTAAGCTTCCCAACCCGTTCACGCCAGCCTCTGACCTGTAATTCTCAGTCGGTGATATCAACAGTTTCTAATTCCACTTGGCCACAAGAACTACAGACATGTCAGTAAACTGGTGGAAGAATGGCTGCTGATGTTAATTCCATGAAAATAAACTAGGTTAACTTAATACGCTGTTTGATTGTGTCTATTTTACCTGAAAATATTTTATCTGGTGGGACGGTGGGAGCTCTAGGCATAACATAACAATAATGTGTGAACGCCTAGTCGCAATAACAGCTATTTATTTATTTATGTATTTATTTTTACCTATTTTCCCAATTCTCTCGATATTCCCTGAATGCAGCATAAAGCCTGCGAGGGAAAAAGAGACAGCGTTCCCTCCCCCATTCTAACACTATCATGCTCCCTACCTACGACACTATGCATGCACTACCCAGAGTCTGAAAAGGTGAGATTGCGCTTAGTTTTAATAGCGGTTACACCACAAAACACTCATATTATGGCTGAAAATTTTCAGATTTGCATGGTAGTTTGATTGTGGGTGGTTTAACTGAATGGTACAGTCGACAAGGAAAGAGTGAATCAAAACATTGGAACGCGTCCCGGTGGTTACGCACGTTCCGTTTCCGTTACAGGGGCGTGTATGAAAGGGGATCGCTTGCCGCGTGCGCTCTGGCGCCGTGTTTCGCGAAGCCGTTAAAACACTACAATTTTCATATTTTGTTGGCTTGTTTCTTATTATTTTCAGTGGACAATGGAAGCGTTTAACAAACTTCTGTTAGAATATCCCGAAATAATGTACGGAGGAGTAGGATTTACGGCGTTTGTCGCCGGGGGAGCGCTGATATACAAAATTTCCACCAGGTAAGTTAACTTCCAAGATTTTGCAACGCCGCGTTTGTTTTTAGCTAGGTTCATATCACCGTTCGAGCAAGTCGGCAGATCGTGTTTAAATGTGCATTGGTAGTTCAAAATTATGATGTTCAAGATACGTTTTTGGCAGCACATGATGTGAGAATATATCTCCTGTTCCCCGAGAGTGTTGTATTTATCTACGCTAGCCCATGCGCTAACTTTGCTAGCCGTGGTGCTAACTAACCGAGTTTTGTGACACTAACATCAAGATAAATAGCTATTTTCACTAGTTAAATGCAATGCAGTTTCTAGTTCTGGTACTTTGGAAACCGTTGTGAGTACAAATGTACTAAATATTAACTTATGGTGATTGTTAGCACGTGTAGATTGTGTATTACAAACCTAACAAGCGGACTCCCAAACTTCTTCACGCCTTTGGAAACCTTGAAGTCCTTCAGGGACCTGTGTGATTTCTGGATTCCACTATGGGAAACATTTGAACCTAAGAAATGCATCAGCTGATTTGATTAACGGTGTCATGTTGTATGATATATGAACTTCACCTGCTCTTTACAGAAAGAAACCGATCCATGCAAATGTGAACTGCTGGTTCTGTAATGAGAACACAGTGGTGCCATATGGGAACAGGAACTGCTGGGACTGTCCCAGCTGTGACCAGTACAATGGCTTCCAGGAGGTAAGTGGGTGAATTATTTTCTTGACATCCCAGTAGACTGCAGCAAATTATTTATTTCTTTTTACTGATGTTGCAAGATGTGAGTTTTTGTATTGCTTGTTTTGTTGATCTGTCGTCAGAATGGGGATTACAACAAAACCATCCCAGCTCAGTATAAGGCACATCTAAACCATGGTGTATCTGGAAGCCTTCCCTCATCTGAGACACCCCAGACACAGCAGTGGGTCAACTGTCAGATGTTGCTGTGCAGGAAGTGCAATAACAACCAGTCTGTAAAGATCAAGCAATTGGCCTCATTTATCCCAAGGGATGATGTATGTATTTTATATTATTTTGTCTATTCCATTCACAGTGTGGCACCATGTATTGTTATAGCAATTAATGGTTTGTTATAATTTGTGTCTGTTGTAGGAAAATTATGATGAGGAAATCGAAGCCTACAAGCACCACCTGGAGCAGACCTATAAGTTATGTAAGCCGTGTCAGGTAGCAGTGGAGTACTACATTAAATACCAAAATCGTCAGCTACGTACAGTGCTCCTCAGCCATCAGCTTCGACGTACCAGAGACTCTATCAAGAGCTTTGTAAAGGTCAGTGCAACCCAAATCCAAAACCACACATTACACTTGCAACATGGTTACTTTCAATATTGGGTCATTACAAAAATGTACACTATTTTCTTGTTATCCTTTTTTGTTTTGTGTTTGTACTGTATATTATTATTATTTCACTAAATATTATTTTATGGTGCATGAGTTAGGTTTGTAATTACTTCACCTCTTATGTGCATATGCCCAGGGCTGAACTAATGGATTGGAATAATCACAGCCAAATCTTCACAAATGATGTACAAATAAATGAGACCACTTTAGAATCTTTTGTGCATTTCTGATGTTCTTACACAATTTTAATTTGTAAGGCATGTATGGAAAGCATAGGCCTGGGATTTGGCTTCACCCTCCATTGTAGCATAACATAATTTGTTGTGAAAATATCAGGATTTACAATGAAAACACGCTCTCTCTCTCTTACAGAACTCCTACTCTCTGTCTTCTCCCGTGGGGGTCACACTGTTACGAGCACTTGCCTTCCTGATTTGTGCTTTCTTAGTTGCTACAGTTTTCTTTGAATTGCCGGACCAGCCTCTTTCACCTAGTGGCCCACAGACATTAAGTGGTGGGATCACTTCTCCTCCTAAGCCCTTCATTGAATCCACCCCCAAAAACGAAAGCAGTGCAGACGTACCTGTATATCAGGGTCTGTTGGAACTGCTCCCAAACAAGGCTCTAGAAAATGCCAAGCTTGTATGGCAGCATGGAAGGGACAACCAGCTGGCTGTAGTCTCTGTTGGCCTGTTGACTTGTCTCACCGCTATCTTCTTAGCAGGATCTGCAAGGTAAGCAGTCACCACCTCTTTATTTCAGGCAAGTTTAAATTGGGAGAAAACAACTCTGCAAGTTCATGTGTATCTGCATTTATAGGCTGAGGAGAATTGATGCTGTGGCCTCTGTCCTGTGGTTCGTCATTCTGTGCCTCTACCTGGCTGAGAGCTATTTGACTGGTGCCTCGGGTTGGATGGACACAGCCAAGAACTGTATCGTCTCTCTCTGTTGCCTAGTCAGCTTTGCTGCTGCTGTGGCAACTCGCAAACCACTGGGTCTACGAAGAGGCAAATATCAAAGGTCAGAATCTGAGCAGTAATGTTCAAATTGTGTTTGAACCATAGGATTGTGTAAAGCATCCTCTTTCCATGAGAGCGTGTTCATTAGAACCAGATCAAGATGTGTGTTATCAATCTCCCTTTTACCTGTTCTTGTTTCTTAACAAAACAAGGGACATGCTGTTTCTTATTCACTGTCCGCATTTTACCCTGCTCTCTTTGTGCTGTGTGTGAATGACTGTGAGGTTATGGCATGTGAATGGAAACCTTAAAGCATAGGATTGTTCGTGTGGCCCATGATAGAGACAGATGAGTGCTACTTGCTTAATCACGTCAAAACCTCACCTTCAAGCACACATGCACTTTGTCTAAAGTTGCCTGATCTATGTAAAATTTTAGTTAGTATTGATACTCACATACTCTCATCAAGTATTATTAGTCACCACCTCTCAAGATTTATCAAGTCCACGCTACCCAACATGTTATCTGCAAAAGTGTGCCACAGTTTTTTCTTTCTTTATTTATCTGTGACTACTTGCATTGCGACTTCCGTATGAACTACAGCGACTTTGTGATAGACTGGAGTAAAATAATACAATAGGAAATGTAATTTTTAAAACCATTTGAGTGGGATTTTAGCATTCAAGTACCCAACTACCACTAAACTATGCTCTATTATTACTGTCCTTATTTATTAACAGTCTCATGTAGCTGTAGGTTATAACTCATTCACTAACTACAGCTCATTGCATGAAATACTAATTTTTCATGACACTGCAGGCCATACTCAAGATGTGGTTTTTAAATAATCCCATTCCAGTTGTTTTGCTTCACAGCTACAATTTCTGACAAAGAATGTCTTTGGATATTTCCACAATTAATTGTGAGTCCTTCGAAGCCACTATTTACGTATGACTGACGTCTTTGAAGGAACACAACATCAGTGCTGAAGCAACTGATCAGTTCTCAAGGCAGAGCTGGAACATTTTCCCATGCGTGATATGTGGTTATTTTTGTAGTGACTGCCATTGCATTTTCAACTTCTTTTTTTTTTTTTTCACAATGAGAATGTTAAAACACGGCAGTCGCTGGTTAATGTGCTTATTGTCTTTTGAAAATCTTTTAAAACACTTAGCTGCCTTGGAAAAGCAGTGACTACTTTTTTAAAAAATTCTAATAGTTGAAACGTTGTTCCTTGGCCCCCATTGTTGTGGTCTTGTACCCCAGTGATTTTCTGTTTGGGTTATGTGTCAGCAAATGATCCCTGCAGAACATTTTTGTTTTGTAGACTGCACCTGTATTCAAGTCGGCTTTATTTATATAGCCCAATATCACAGATTTGCCACAGAGGGCTTTACAGTCTATACAGCATACAACACCCTCTGTCTTTGGACCCTTAAGTCAGGTGCGATGTTTGTTGCTCTCCACTGTGCCCTAAGTTGCAGTGCATCTAGATGACTACCTGGCAGGTACTTACCTTGTCTTGGCATTTGTTTGAGGTAATCATGTCAGAGCGGTAGGCGGCCTTGTTGGGTCAGTGCTTGAACATGCAGACACAAGTGCTCAACTCACATGTTGTGCTCACGCAAGATGAGCCATCACAAACTCAACAGTATTAGAAACACTTGACTTGCACGGTTTACTCTAGAAAGAGTTATCTGTCATCATAAGATTTTAACTTTTACTTCACCTGATCACTTCTAATAATACTGAACTTTCCTTTACCAGCACTGTAACAGGTTGACGTATTTAAAACACTGGTGGACAAATCTGATTGAGATGCATGTGCTAACATTTCACCATGCAGGTGAACTTCCTTCAACCTATTTTTCTTATATTTTGTAGGAACGTATTGAATGAAGGAGGATATTTATTTGACAGTAATGTGAAATGGCATTACAAACTAATAGAATAGATTGTATTTGGTGGGTAGAGTACACTAGTTACAGGGTTTAAATTGCATGTTGTGTTGTCTTGTTGATGGATTTGTTCTCAAACCAACGCCTTCGTTACAGCAGTCTCAAAGCTTTAAATTGCTTGTTTTTGCAACAAAAGTGTAAGACACTACAGAAGTGTTTGTAGGTTACAAGGAAAGTATTGACTCAGTATTATTTATTACTATTCATACAGTGTAATTTGAAGCTATATTTGACTTTTGCCTTGGGAAAAAATGCAATGCAAAGATTGTGATGCTATAGTCTCTAATATAGCATCTATCAGTAATGACCCAGAGTCGCCTCCTTTATTTTTCACAAAAGAACTGCATCCTAAACTCTTTGACAAAGATAATATTGCAAAATTAAAACACACACACTCACTCTGATGTGGGTAAGATAGCTAAAAATGTTTGAACAAATCATGGTGCACTGGAGAAGTATTGTGATGTGTTTTAATTTTGATGGCCTTACAGTGATGCAAGGTCTGCACGTGGCTCTGTGTGCCTTGTCAAAGTAAGATGTTACATAATAGTACATTTTAACCTTTTTGTTTGTACATGTAAGATACAACTTGACATGTATTATGCATGTTTCTTATGCTATGATATATTCATAACTCATATAGCCTGGTATTTGGCTCTGCGTGATTTTAAAGAATTCCTGTATCTACCTGATAAACTGTTACCCTTCATTTGTATCAAGCATTTAGCTCTAGAAGTACTACACTCTAACTTGTATGTTAATTCTAAATGTAAGTTTCCAGATGCAACTATAATACATTAATTAAATAATTGCCACAAACATGTATTGTGGTGTTTTAACAGTGATTGCTGTAGAACTACCTTTTTACTAATGGAACCGTGAATGTTAATGTTTTTACTGCACTGTGTTGTTCTAGAAATCCCGTATGTAGCTGAAATGTTATTGTGTCATATTTAAATGTTTTAGTAACGTGTGTTGCAGAAACGCCAAAAGACTCAAAACTTCTAAAAAAGAGAGGTTACTGTGCAAGTGCATCTTGGTGCAGTTCAGCACAATTAAGCATTAATTAGCAGTTACGAGCTGTATTACAAATAAGCTAATTAAATATATCTCAATTTGATTATTTACCATGTATTTATACATTCTGTAGCAGCCTCAGAAATTGAGCTTTTACAGTGCTGAAAGGTTTCCTGCAACATACCCAGTGAAACATAATGTTTTGGGTGCTTACATGCTGAAACTGGGTGTCTCGCTTTTAATGTCAGGCTCCAATTGGAAGACTTTGTAGGAATGCTTGCTGTACATGGAATGTAATAAAAACCTGGTGAAAGGATATGCCTTCTGTTTGTTTTTCGTCAACACAAACACATAGTCTTGTCCACTCGTGAATGTTTCTGTTTGGTTTGAAATGTTAGCTTTATTACACAGCACTGGAGTTAAAGGAAGATGTCCACTTAATGTTGTCAAAGACTGCTGGAATAGTTTTTCTAGAAAAACAAAGCTCGATCACTACTTGGATACATAACATCTATGGGCCTCATACTGTGTGTTGTGGGAATGTGTGATAGTTGCGTTGTGTTACTGGGCAGCATTTCTCCTGTAGTCTTTGCTCTCCAGGCACTGTCAGCTGCTGCATGTTGTTCAACAGCTGCAGCAGCAGGTTAGTGACAGCCATGCCACAGACTGCTGCCATTAATACAGAGCTCTCATTAAATGGATATTAGAGCTGTGTGCTACAAAATTTGTACGCTGACTTCATTGTAGACACCTGTTGTACCACGTCATATTTTAATGTCAAGATTGACATTGCTGTGGAACAAAAGTCAAATTTTAGAACATCTTTCAGCACAATGTTCTCATCTTCAGTAACTGTTCTGTGGTATTGAAACATTGATGTTGTTATTTTCATTTCTGGTAGTAGACCGTTGCGTTGCTCTTGTCTTACAGATACCTTGCAAGCAGCTCTGCAGTTCCCTCGTTCAGCAGCCAGCCTCCTTTGCTCTCTCCGGACCTGGCAGACTCCTTCATCCCCACCCCACCCCCGAACCTCTCCAAGCTCATCAGCTGCAAACAGAGTCCTCACAAGTGCAGCGATTCCCCCTCCTCTCTGCCCGGGCGCCTCAGCAGAGCCCTCAGCCTTGGGACCGTCCCGTCCTTCAAACGGACAGGTAACATTCCAATTATTTTACAGTTTGAGAATCATTTACTACTAGCAGATCTTTCTGTACCTTTTATAGCATAATCTAACAATAATTTGTTTTTATTAGATGTGATGCAATGTCAGTTAATTCTGGTGTAAAAACTCACTGCAGATAATTGACAGTGCAAATTCTTTTCAAGTAGCTGGTCATAACCTTCAACAGGGACAAGTGGAAATATTCAGCCCACTTTTGCCTGCAGTTCTTGTTGCATTGGCTTCCCATATCTGCTCAGACTTGTTTGATCTTGAGCTGCCTCTTGCAATGTGCTGCCTTGCATTGAAACAAGATTTATAATTGATAAAATCCAATAGCTGTACTCTCAGTTTTTGCTGCCTGGCATATAATAGCTTTCCAAAAAATATGTCATAAGGGTTTGGTGTGAGGTGCTTTTCTGACTAAACTATTAACTTAATATTTTACAGTTTAAAAAAAAACACACAGAATTTGTGGATGCTGTTTCGATGTGGCGTCACACATTTCTTAAGCATTTCTTTCTGTTGCTCAATTTCTTTGGCCAACATACACACTATGTTATTATATATTTTTTTACAAGATTATGCATTTAATTTTATGGAAGTAATTTGATTCTACAATAGATGGCCCTGTCGTTGTATATTATAACTTAAAGCTGTACTATGAGCTGAAATTTTAAATTGATTAGTCAGTTAGTTGATAGACAGAAAGCTGATCAGCAACTGTTTTTAAAATCAGATGTAATTTATCAAGCAAAATTACTTAACATTACAAGTTCCAACTTCTCTTTCTTATGTGATAGTAAGCTCAGTTTTGGACTGAAATGTCTTTTTTACATTTTACTGTATCAATTGATAATTGATAGTGAAACTTTTTTTAGCACCTGGGGGCAGGAAATCATCTAAATAACCTTACAGATAAACCACTACAAAGTTAAAGTAAAAAAAATTGATATGGCTTTATTTGTTCATCATAAAGTTGCCTATTTTTAGGTTTTATCAGGCACAGATGGAGTTGTGTCTCTGACCAGCTGACACAAACTGTCTAATGCAGTTTTTCGGAAAGCCTGTGTTGGTTGTAGTCAATGGTGTGATTGTATGTATGTTGTATGTATTTTCAGATTCTGGTTACTTGTTTAGTGGAAGCCGACCAGCCTCACAATACAAAGACTCCCCGCCCTCAGGTATTCTTTTGTACTCTTTGATCCATACTCAACCTTGTATTTTACACGATTCCTAACCCTTTCAGAACCCTTGATTGACATCTTTCACTGCTTTTGTTTTGGCATAGACTACTTTTCACTGATGTCTGGGAGCCGCCCATCATCCCCGAGCCCCTCTCCAACTCCTTCAGTAGCTGAGTCATATACATCCAGCTTAGGTTCTGCCAGACAACGCCGTCCTCTCATCAGCCCTGCTCGCCTCAACATCTGTAGTCAGAAAATATGGCTTTTCTCAACAGAGCCAGAACCCAAGCTCTCTCCCCCACCTGTGTCTCCATTATATTCCACTGTAGGGCCAGCTTCTCCTGTTTACAGTGGCTGCTTTTCCCCTGACATATCACCCTTCCAAAGCCAAAATGGTGAGTACACTTAAGGCTAAACTGTTTTAAAAGTAAATGGTTGTTGCACTGCTGTCATTCATGATACTACCACCAGATGGCAGAGTAAAACACTCTCAAATGCTACACATAGTGGCTTTAAAAGGAGAGAAGATTTCATATTCATCAACTTCATGCCCAGATGGTTTTATATATGGCTTCATGATTAATTGATTCCATGACTTCTTGATTTTCCTGGTTGCAGATTTGAGTTTGAGACCCGGCAGTGTGATTGGTCAGGAGGAGAAGAGCGAGACAGGCAGCTCCTCGGGGTCCTCCTCATGCCTGGTTGGCACTACAACACAGGTGCCAGAGAGCCCCCCTCCTTCAAAAGGTAAGCAGTCTGATTTAAACATAGCAGGCAGAATTAAAAAAAAATGTAACCCTCGTCCTAGATGTACAGATTTTAAAGGATAGGTTCACTTTTTTAAAGTCTGTCTTTAAATAATATTCACTTGCTCATTTGGGTCATTCCTTGTCAAATCAGACAGAATCCAGGGAAGTGGTTATAGCACTGTCTCAGAAGTTTGTCTGTCTATGTTTGGGTCCCAAGACTAAGGCCTGTAGAATATTGTGTGTGTATGTGTTCAGTTCCAATGTTTGTTTGTTTTTCTGGCCCCTCAAAAAGTTTCATCTGGTTTTATCATGTTTAGGCATTAATATCTTGATAAGTATTATACCTAGCTTCATCAGACTTTGTAGGATGGAAGACAAACGTCCTTGGTGCCTGAGCCCTTAAAAGTTGAACTGCATGACATTTTATTTTCTATAGGGTCTTAGATTTGGAAGAGTATGCAGAATTCCTAAACAAGACTTATGTGGAGGTATTACAAGCCTCACTTTTTGCATATCCATGTGATATCAATCATGGCTGTTTTCTTCAAATACATTCTCTTATTAATTTTTTGCCAACAATACCACTAATGGACATGAAGATATTAAGAATAACACACAGTGAGGTTTGTTGGCATTTTTCAATTATTTTCATAGGACCAAAGTGGTAGCTAGAAGGGCGGAACAATTAATTTTTAATTATTATTTGTATTTTTAACTTTTGGAAAAAGTCAGAATGTGTCACAACATACCATTATAAATAAAGCATTAAGGGGTTGCAGAGGTTCCCTAGCCTACAAATCATACTCTCCACATGTGAGGGAACATACTTGTTTGGTACAAACCCTCATCATTTTTATATTTTAAAATAAAAAATAAAAAAAACATTCCCACTAAAATCATGCCTTGTATTTTATTTATTTGTTCAAAAAGCAGGGCCTTCCCACATCTCTACTTATGTATGTTCCAGCCTCTGACATATTGATTGGTGTAAATAAATACATTTACAGTTACACTTTTCTATAGGCTCATTAATGTAAACTATATTCTTAATATCAAAGCCTTTCTATAGAGAGAGGCATTAACTCTCATAGAGATGCCATATTGATGCATAGTGATGATGATTCTGATTAAATTAATGTACTTTCTCTGCGACATCTCCAGGTTTCCTGAAGCGTCTTATCTTGCCAGGACTTTTAACAGTGAGCCTGGCTGCCAATCTGGTCTTCGCCTGCCTCTGTATGTACCACTACTGGAGATGAACTGTTGATGGGTCTGCTGCTCTTATTTTGTGACCTGCACAGAGTGAGTCGGCCAATAGCCCTTGACAGCCCTGTCATGTCTGTAGGTCATTCAGCAATGCCAGAAAACTTCTGGCAGTTTCTTAATGTTTGTTGGTGCTTAGTAAAAATACAGATGTCAGCTGATGGATCTCCAACAGCAATACCTCCTGTTTGATTGGCGTTATGAAAAGACTGTATGGTAATAATCAAATATTACGCTTTTGAATTTGTTGTTCATGACTGCTCGAAAAATATTTTGGCTTTTGTGATCTGGCCTTGTTTCGTCTTTTTGTTTGTTGCTGCTCCTGTTACATAAACACAGGTGCATGTATAATTGATTTTTAAAGGCTCAGTTCTTGCACTGATGCTTAATGGCTCTTTACAAACCACGCTGTGAAATGTGCAATAAACATATAATATTCAGTCGATGCTGCTCTGACACAGAGGGCCATGTCTTACCCACTTACTGTAAATTCTCATATATAAAAGCTGATATTTAACTAATGGCCAAGTCGCAGAAACAGACACTGGGGCAATTAGCTGTAGCCTACTACAACATTATACTGATTTACTCAAGACAATGTGTAAATATTGAAGAAGTTGATAGTTCACAGTAATGGGGGTACAGGGCAAACTGGGGATACAGGCCTTTCTCTGACATAAGCTTGTCTCAAATAAGAGAACTAAAGAAAGGCCGTGGCTGCTTTTTTGAGAATTTACGGTACCGGTGCAGTGCCCGCCAAGCTGGAGTGTGACCCTGGATGTCATCAGTGATACCATCAGAGGGTTCTGAATTCAAAAGAAATGGTAAAAGCAAGTGCTGTTAAAATAAACTGAGGAATCTGACGATTTTTTTTTTGACATCTGCTCATCAGTCAATGCAGCACTTCCTTGGGTCCTCTGCAAAACACTTATATGGTTTGAAGTCATAATATTAAAACCACCTGCCTAATATTATGTAGGTCCCCCTTGTACTGCCAAAACAGCTCAGACCCATTGGGGCATGGACACTGGACCTCTGGGGGGTGTCCTGTGATGTCTGGCACAGGTACATTGGCAGCGGATACTTTGGGTCCTGTGGGTTGCAGAGTGGGACCTCCATGGATCTGGCTCGTCCCAGCGCATCCCAAAGACATGTGGATGGTGTGTGTCAAAGTAACATCCAGATGAATGCCAGGACCCAAGGTTTCCCAGCAGAACATTGTATTGTAACGAGATGATTAATGTTCTTCACTTCACCTGTCAGCGGTTTTAATTCTGTGGCTGATCTGTGTATATCTCACAGTGAACCAGGTCAATGTCATTTACTACAGAAATAGTTCTCTTTCTTCAAACCATTTCATTTTCTGTTCTCATACATAAATCTGTCCACAGGCTAGTTCGTAAGGGGCAAAACTCCTAAGGTCAAGTGCAATATTAAAAAATATTATTTCTAATCCATAAAAACAGATCTTGTTCATAATTACATGACTTTTGAATAAAAAGGCACAGAGATTCAGAAAGAAGAACTGAGCTGTAAAATTTATACAGACTTTTCCAATAACTACAAACTATACATGTTAAATTGGAAAGACTTTTGCACTTGTTTTTCTGAATGGTATTTCCAAGTTTTTTTTTTTTTTTTAATGTTTGCTTGTGTTGTATTTTGAATATGGATACGCATATGTATGATTTGATATTGTTCTGTTAGAGATGAAGAGCACAGATGTTTGAATTATTGTTTGTGTGTATGCTGAACATGTGATTTACAGTTGTGCATTTGGACACCTGTAAGATGTGTGTAAACGAGTTACCATTGGTTTTGCCTGTTTAAAAAAAAAAAAAAATAATAATAATCATGTTTTTGTTGTTTTCTTGTGGGTGTTTATTTTCCACATGAAAAGTTTTGTTTTGTTGAAAGAACTTTCACTTGATTTATGAAAGGAATATGTTTGTTCTCTTTGTGTAATGAATGGGTTATGTGGTTTTTCTCAGACACTTAATGCTAATATGAATTTGTGGTCATTTTGAAGTGCACTTGTCAGTTTGTTTGATGTTTGTTATTTTGAGCCAAAGTAAACTTGCTACTGAATGACTTATAAATGACTTGGAATTGTCTAGAAAACTATAATTAGACAACCTTGCAACGAATAATAGTTTTTGAAGACTATTATACATCAACATTCTGGATACAAAATTGTGCATCTGTATGTGACGTGTAACCCTGCATATGTATTTCTTTTCTGTAGGAGGCTTATTAATTGAAAGATCATGTACATGTTGAAATGTAAATGTACTTTCAGTCATCATTATTCATATAAAAATGTATTTTTGAATTTGTATTTATTTTTGAATTTGTATTTAAATTGTAAAAGTGCACCATGCTTTTCTTCACATCACCATTTTGTTTAGTCAAAGGTTGTCCATCTCGGACTCTTTTTGTTATTATTTTCACTAATGTTTTGAAGAGTTGTGCTCAGCAGTGCAAATGTTTGTCTGCAGAAGATGCTTTGTCTGTGTGATTGTAAGGAACAACATTGGCTTGTTTCATCTGGACCAATACTTTTTGAATAAACTGTTCTTTTTTTTTTTTCTTTTTTCAAAATTATGTTTGTGTATTGAATCTACTCCCTGTCCGGGCACAGTAATCTGCTGTTATAGGTGAAACTCGCCCCCTTGTGGCACTAACAGCACATTGTACCCTTCATTCATTTGTATCTTTCCCCCTTTAGATTTGCATTTAATCTGAGTTTTAAATTACAATCTCAGTTGTCTCAAATAACCGCCATATACTAAAAATCCTTAATAATGATTTTGGTTGCCTTCCAACAGCTCTGTCCTTGACTCTATAACTTTGTAAACCAGAGTCTTCCTATAGAGCAAGTTTCTATGAAATTGAAAACTTGAACTGCTGCTGTGGCTCAGGAGGTAGAGCGTGACGCCTGCTGATCAGAGGGTCAGTGGTTGAATCCCTGGTGCGACCCCCTGCTGAATTATCCTTGGGCAAGATACTGTACCCCCAAGTGTGTGAATGGACGTGTATGTGCTAGAGCGCTTCATGTGTATATAGAACAAGTGCTGTATGAATGTGTGTGAATGTCAGCTGTTGTGTAACAGCAGTGGTTTGACCAAAATGCTGACATACTTACACATTCACAATGATGATATTAACATGCTAGTGTTTAACAGGGATATTGTTTACCATTGTTACCATCTTAGATTAGTGTGTTAGGATGTGAACCATTGCTAACAAGCACTAAACATGTCAAACTGAAACTCTGAAAGTTTCAGCTGACGAGAGTGTCATAAGGGATCACCAAAGATGATATTATTACTGTTCATCTTTAGGGGAGCATGAATGTCATTAACTGTCATTACAATCCTACCAGGAGTTGTTTAGATATTTCAGTCTTGACCAAAGTGGTGGTTAGTAGCGTGACTAAAAGGCCACCTTTGACTTGACAGAAGTAGATCTTTTTTTTTTTTGGATTTTTTGGAGAAATTCCTGAAGAAGATTGATCGCAGTAATATTTTTGGTACATTTGAATGTAGATTTACAGAATTAAACACGTGAATCGGCACCTATGAGAGTCTCAATTGATCTAATTTTAGCTCTTTATGCTACTTTTCCCCTTTTAGACCTCACTTCTCTTTGACACAATAGACCGTCATATCCTGATTAACCAACTTCAGAATATAGTTGTGTTGTTGTGTGTGTGTATATTTGTGTGCCTCTAAGCATCACCTCTTAAACTCACTAATTAACACATTATATCTGGTTTGTTTAATCCCTACAAAAACCAAAGTTTTGCAGTTTTGTCATTCACTTTATACCCAGTTTTTTTTTTTTTTTTTTTTTGCATATTACATTTTCTGGCATTCTTCTGCTATCGCTTCTATTCATTTTTTATTGTTTACTTACGCTTTTCAACCTGCATGGTCATTTGAGATAAACAGCACATTTCTTTAGAATTTATGTCAAAATGACAATACTGCTGTTACACAATCCAAAAACAGAGAACAGGACAGGAAAAAAAAGAAGAATATGCATTAAAAAGAAGAAAAAGCACCAAAAGAAAAAAAAAGCAAAGTACAAGACTATTTTACTCTTTGTCTATTAGGACCAGCACAATTATCCAGGAAGAGAAGAGCCCCCCCCTGCAGTTTCATTCAAATCCCAGCAGAAATAATCTTAACTCTGTAACACTTTTGTATGAAGCACAGTATTGGGGTTCGAACTCGAGTTCCTATCAAAGACGGTTGCGCTTCCTGTCAGACACAACTGATAAAAAGGTTCAACTGTGTACCTTGTTTACAGACGGGGTTTTTCTGGCTGCAGAGTTGAAAATAGTTTACTTGACTGCTCTGGGGTGATGGGTGGGAAGCAGGTTCATACTCTTCAGTCTGCAGCTCTGGCCAAAAGTTTCTCTTCTGCACAATCACTTCCTGTTTTCACCAGCTGGTCTGAAGTGCACTCACAAACACATGTTGTGTTTTTCAGAATACAAGAACAGAGTCTGCCAGATCTTCTGCGCTCACAGCAGTAGCCTTTATGTTGTTATTCAACAGGAAACCAGAGCTTTCAGAGGTACTAGACCACCATGAAGGATTAACACCTGCAAACCAAACTGCTAAATAAACACAACTGATATATTTTGTATTTTTCTATTTACCTGTAATATTATTAACCTGTAATATGTCTTGCTAAGAAAGTCTGGTATACATATTAAATCAAACAAATGATGTACTCTGCGCATCAAAGAGAAGATAGTTGTAGTTGACACGTTGTGCTGTTGTTGCTATTTTGTGCTGTTGTTAGCCCCACCATTTCCCCTTTCTGCTGTTCTACTACTGCGGTTTATGTTCCACTTCCATGAGAGAGGTGTCATTGTTCACTGCCTGCTACAAAACTAAAGCTGTCACTGGTCCTCTGGTTACCATATGGATATATAAAAAAAGGAAGAAAAGTTTCCCATACAAGAGTTTCACTTTGATTGCAGACATCCACCTTTCGTAAACTTCAAATAAATAAAGGCTGGAATAAAAGTAAACTGTGAACGTTAGGGGTTGTCTGGAGGCTTTAACTCCCAATGTATTTTTTGATTTAAAAAAATGTTATTGGCTAAGATTTAGGAAACAATGTCATATTTCACAAAATTATTTCTTCTTTTTTTTTTTTACATGTTTATCTACATTTTGGAATTTAAAGACCTTTTCTTTTCTAGAAACCTCCTCTGTCTTTTACGATGGGTTCCATATTCTTAAGTGCATATTAACAAGATGTTCATATACACAGTTTAACATTCTTTTTTTAAATAAAGACACAGTCACGGTTCAGGGGGGCTAAGTGACACTATTGTGCCTGGAAATATACTCAACTTCTGCCTGATTTACAAGAATTTCACAAACTGGTACACACCTCTGGTCTATTTTGGGTCAGAGCGTGTTAGACTTCTGAAACTCTGCAATGGTGGAACAAAAACAAGAGGAGAAAGTAGTTATTGTACCTTTATGTTTGCATACTAAATATTGTTATTGCAAATCGTTGTTAATATAATTTCTCGCTGTGCTCTTACTGCTTTCTTAATTTAAGATACATGATGCCCTTGGATAAAGATTACAATGACAACATGAGCTTAAGTGTGCAACAGTTATTTTCATTACTTATATTAATCATTATTTTATTCCTGACTGATCGATCATTGATTTTGTCCATAAAATAAGTGATCGTATTTATTCTAATCTCTCAGAGCCCAAGGTGATTTTTTTTTATCTGACCAGAGGTCCAAATCCAGTACCTTTACTTATTTACTCAAGTAGTTAAAAATATGTATGTCTCATATATTTGTGTCTTAAAATATGAAATGCTTGCACTTTCCACTTTCCTTTTCTATTCCACTACATTTCAGAGAGAAATACTGTACCTTTTTCTCCACTACATTTTAATAGAATGATTATAAACAGACATCTGATGAGCATATAAGAAATCAATCAGTGCTAAGAACATTATCTGTTTGTCAAATACAGTGTATCTATAAGATAGTTAACAAATAGCTCCAACTAAACCAAATACAACATTAAAATGCTACTTACACATGAATGCACCAGTAATAATAATAGTTCAAACAACACTCACGGGGCCATTTTTCTGCATTGAATCCAACAACTAATTGGTTAGTCGACTAATTGAGTAACACTTTACTTTAACCTCAGCTTTTAATTACAATATAATGTAGTTGCAAGCATATTTAAGTGTTTATCAACGTATTTGACAACTCCTCCTGTGGTCATCCATAAGGTGGAGGCTGGTGTAAACAGATGAAGCAGGTGATAAATGACTGAATGATAATACAGTAAAACAGTTGTAATATTATGAAGGCAGGAGAAGTTATCATGGTTGAAGAATACATACACGATTGAACACTTAAATATATCTTTATTTCTGCTTACAACTACATTAAAATCACTATTACAACTACATGCATATGTATAAAAAATAGGGGGGCAGGTTCAAGTTGCGTATTAGCACTGGAGAGTTCACATCTGCATGACAGCTACTAGTGCCCTAAATATAGGTTAAATTAAATATACATATATATGGATAGATAAATGATAATAATGATAAAATAAACATGCGACAGTTACGCTTGAACAAAGAAAATAAACACCCCCCCCCCCAAAAAAAAAAAAAAAAAAACGATGTAGAAGTGTTGAGCAGGATGGAGGGCGGGAGTCAGAGAGAGAGAGAGAGAGAGAGAGAGAAATATATATACTTTCACTTCGCGCGAAGTAAACTTTTGTTGGACGGTCCCTTGGCCCGCTGGGGGCTGGAGAGGCAGAGCGCAGCCGCTCACTCCGGGTCAGTCAGTGCAACAACATCGCTGTATGAATGACGGCGCACTTGACCGACGCAGGGAAACACTTCTCCGCTTCACACGAGCCCGTTAGAGCGCGTCGTTCTGTTTTAGAGCTGGATTTACAACACCTCGCCTCACTTCACTGAACGGATCGAGCCGAAGCCCTTCACAGCCGCCGGAGCGAAACATGTCACCGTGATGTTACTGCCTCCATCTTCGCTGTGATAAAAAACCATGAAGAGATGACCGGCTTGTAGAGCTGACAGGCAAGTGTCTGCGGTAACAGGTTGGAAACGCTTTCGGTATTATATTTGACCAAGTTTTCACTCAGACACATATCACGGTTTACATCGGACTGTTGCTGTGTATGTACCTGCTATTTTCATGTCCCCGTGCTGATTTCAAACATGTTTTTCATTTAAAACGTGCCCGAAGATCCTGCACTGTAGGTATTCGAAAATTCAATGATTTTTTTCCCCATTCTTATGCATATAAATATATATTAAGGCGTTTAGTCAGCCTACATTTGACATTAAGCTACAGACAGTGCAGCTCACAGAGCACAAGTTTCCTCTTACCAAAATCAATAGTCTAGAATTACTTTAACACAAACTACTGAGAATTACCCTCGAAATTTACTGTTTTCTGTCTGCACAGTCAGTTTAATAGCAGGAAATTAAATTCCCTGTTTTGTTTAAAAAAAAAAATCTTGTCAATTCAATTTCCTTGTGTAGTGTCTCTTCACCTTATTTGACCTCTGAGAAATGGGTGCACCTTTTTCTGACAGAACACGCAGATCTGTTAAGGTAGAGGTGCATGAATGAAGTCTGTGTATCAAAGGCATTCATCTGCACATGATAAACTGATAGCAGCTCACCAAAGACACAAAATGTCTCTATATTATTGTGTCAGGTTACAAGTCAATATCTTATTTATTATATATTTTTTATATGCATTGAATTGGCCTCTATTGGCAGAGCATTGAGGAGAAGGGGAAGGGATCTGGTGCAAGAAACTGCTGGCTACTGTTTATCAGTTGAGTCATTCATTCATTCATGTCATACACACTCTGCTTGGCCTTTCTGATTTTAAGCAACAACCTTGTAGAGATCAGATCACTCACAGTTCTAGGAACAAACAAAGAAAAATGGTGTCACACCACGTAACGCACCGCACGCCTACATGTACGGTAACGCATTTTAATAGAGGACATATTAACCCTGGCTGTGTTTCCTCTGTGTGTACGGACCCGGCTTGTGTTTTCCAGTGAGCAGCAGAGGAGCTGACGGTAAATGAGAGGCCGTCACCATGCCCCCGGGGAAGTATGGGATGCAGGAGGAATGGGAGACGGAGGGCGTCCAGGAGATCGTGATGGACTTCCTGCTGCCAACTGGGATCTTCCTCAAATTCCCTGTGTCTCGAAATGACACCATCCAAAACATCAAAAGAGTATGTCCTCTCATATCCTCATGTATTCATCAGTAGCAGTTTGAAAAGACCAGATAAACCTTGATCTCCCACTGAGACATGATATATAATGTCATCATAAACTGCGTATTTATCGATTACAATATAGCACTGTATTTCTAATAGATGGCAATTGATTGACTGCAGCACAGCGCTGCAGCTCTGATGACCACAGTTGGAAAATGCCATTGTTATTTACAATATTCACTCAATACGCTTTTAAACAAATTGGTTGACTTAATATTTCCTTCAGGCATTAACCTAATTAAAACACCACACAGTCTGAACAATGCTTGCTTGTGCTTTTGATCCATCTTGAAATTTTGATGCAACCGTTAGAGAAGGAGCCACAGCTTTCCTCCTTGGTATACACGGCCAGCTCTCTGCTGAAGCAGATCTGCTGTTAAATGTGAATGTGCCAGTTTCTATGCCAACAGTTCTGCCACTTCAGGCTGTTTGATTTAGCTGTGTTAAGTAATGATACTCTTGGAAGCTGTTAAGATGATTAAGAGATTAAATGTCTTTCCAGTCTGGGTAATTCACAAGGAATTTTAGAAAAAAGTTTCAGAAACTGACAGGATTATCTTTTGCACAATAGGTTATCATTTTTAGATCATTAAGTTAATTAGAGAAATCAGACTATTGGCAAATGTGTTACTCTTCAGCAGCACTTTGGTCGTCAGATGCGTCTTGCTTTTGAAAACCGTACCAGTAACACGGGTTGAGGTGTTTTTGAATCACTGTTTCAATAAAACTTGCTTTTACATGACCCCCCACCCACCCCCTACCCCAAGCATAAATTTTACCTGCACAGAGGACGCACCATACACTTCAGGCCATTAACGCTGTGCCCTCAACCTAACGTATTGCTGTCGTCTCTTGTTTCAGATGGTTTGGAAAAATGCCAGAAGCGAGGCCCTGTTCAGTGCACTGGGTGATCCCGACGCATACGTCTTCACCTGCATCAACCAGACAGCAGAGAGGGAGGAACTGGAAGAGGAAACGAGACGTATAAGCGATGTGCGACCCTTCATGGGTGTTTTGAGGCTGGTGGCAAGGGAGGGCGACCGAGTGGAGAAACTCACCAACACCCAAATCAGCCTGCTGATTGGCAAAGGTAAGCAGCATCATTCGTTATTTCTAGAGTTTATTGGTGGATTTTGTGCTTGGTGAACAACAACAAAAAAACATCTTCTGTCATCATCAGAAAGATGAGTGTTTGTCATGTATGTTTTTCTCAGAGACAGAGCTGCTCTAGCCTGTCTCCAGTCCACTGAATTACTGGGCACTTTAATTTTCTCTGCCTTTCAAACAAAGTGATTGATAAACATACGGGCAGTTTCAGCCATTTCTTTTTCACTTCATTTTTCAGTCTGATACTGCGTTCCAGTCAGTGGTGACTGACATATCCATCATTATTTAAGGAAGCTGTGGTAGCGGTTGCTAAGAGCAGTTAATGCTTTTCACTTTGATTGAGGAAATATGTTGTTTTAAGAACTGTTATTTCTGTATTGCAGCACTGATCTTAGCCACTTTGCCATTTTCTTGGTAGTTTTTCTGACACCGTTTTTCAGGGTCTAGCACAGGAAACTGAACGTCCCCATTCTTAATCCCACTTATAAGGCTGTGTTTGGTTTGGTTGTTTTTCCAACTAGAGAAAGAGCCACTGCAACAAGCACAACGGCAGCCCCATCCAAATGGCTAAGTTAAAAATTAGGCGAGAACCAAACAAGACGTTAGCAAACTAACTCTTTAATGAAAAACAGGGAATTCTGATTTAAAAAAGCTGCTCTTTCTTTGACTTTGAGTCACTGAAAGTTGCTTTACTTGGCTAACTATGAGCTAAGCTAGCTAACATGACAATGGAGCACTGCTAGGTTAACGAATGCTAATTACATTTATCTAGGTAGTTATGTTTTTGCCTTCAGTTAGTAGAGTTTTTCACCTTTTAATATATTCTCTTTTGCCTTTTTCACTGAGCTGCAGTTCAGTCTGTCAGAAAATATGTAGTTTTATGTCTTCATGTTTCAGTTAATAAAAACATGGCTGGCTCTCAGGTACGTCCACCATTGAGTAAATATTTCACATTGAGTAAAGTGTTCCTCTCACTGCTCAAGACTTTGAGTATTTTTTGACACAACAATGATTTTTCAGGTCTGCATGAATTTGAGGCCCAGAAGAACCACGAGGTGAATGAGTTTCGGACTAAGATGCGCACATTTTGTGAAGAGAAGGCTCAGGAGCGGCAGATGTTGCCTTGGCAGCAATGGATGGAGTACAGCTTCCCATGTGACCTGGAGCCATGCTGCTCTCCACCGCAGTGTGGGAACACAAAGACAAAGAACATCAAGAAGATTTTCATTAACGTCAAGTTCGAGGCTTGCGATGTGAGTTGATGTGCTGTTGTAGTTTTTATGAGTCATATTTGTTAAGACAAATCAAATCAAATGTTATGATATGATGGGGCAGCTGTTGGGAACCCCATAAAGGGCACAACAGCTTTGATTGGAAAAACTGTGGTCCCTTTTGTGTTGACAAATTGTGGAGGATGATAAGTTAAGTAAATGTGAGCACCTTTGGAAATCCCCCTCCCACACCACAAGCACCACCATCAAAACATCACTCAGGAGTGAGATCCACAGACATGAAAGCTAAATTTTGTACGATTTTCTGTAAAGCTGGCACATTTTTTTAATCATGTTGTCTGCCGCTCTTACAGGAAAGCTTCATGCTGCAGCAGGATCCTCAGGACCACCCAGTGGTTCTGATGAGGAGCGCCCTGAAGAAAAAGGCCACTGTCTTTCGTTCAGTGCGACAGGAACCTGAGGACTACACTTTACAGGTCAATGGGAGGTGGGAGTTCATCTATGGGAAGCATCCCTTGTGCCAGTTCAAAGTGAGTGACTGCAGAAACATAATCTTTGATTAAAGCTGCCTTTTTATATTTTATTGTTTTGTTCATATTCTATTGTTTTACACATTATTTTCCTTTAATCTGAGTGGATTTGATTGTTTTTTGTTTTTTTGACTCTGATTAACAGACATTTGCGTACTTTAGTTTGGCCTCCTTCTTTTTTGCCAAACTTGGGGTCAGGTTGCATTAGGCAACTGAATGAAGAGGTATGTTCAAGAGCGATGCCAAATTCAGGATTTGGACTTTTTTAGATATTAGTATTGTTGTTTTTAGGAGATTCCTGTGTAGCTTTATGAGGCCAATTTTCCTCCATGATGTTTTCTTATTTTCATGTCTTTTATTTCACCCTCTATCCTCACGAGCCCTCACAGAGAAGCATCCCCCACAATTCAATGCTGCCACCACAATGCTTCATGGCGGCGGTGGTGTTTTTTCTGCCTGTGTGTGGTGTTTCGACTGTGCCAAGCAGCGATTAGCATGAAGCTAAAATTGTCCTCCTTTGTTTCAGAGGCTCCCACATACCTCGAGGCAAACATTAGTCCAGGCCCCCAGTCCCTTTCTTTTACTATGAAGGCACGGCTCTGGGGGTCTCCTTCATTTACGGCCTTCTGATGTGGACATCCAGTTTTGGACTAGACAGATTGTGCCATTTTTTATCCACTCACAAATGACTTGTTGCTTTTTTTTAGATGCGTCATTGTAAGCGGGCGAATGCAATCAATTATGAAAACTCACACAATCAATTCATTTTATTTTATTATATAGAATTTAAAAAAAATGACATTAAATAGTGTGTTTCAATGCTTTTTATAGGCCCTAGAGCTGTTATTTCCTCAGTGGATGCAGATGACTTTCTATTCAGTGCTGATTCTCTGTGACGTTTTCCCTGTGCGGGTGGTCCATAATAAGTCAAATAATTGTCAGATCAGGAGTCGGGTGAGTCAAGGTTTTGGTGGCAGGAGACTCCACTGTTGATTTTGAAACTCCAGCTACCTGCAGGGGTGACTCATATCTGTCTAGCAGCCCTGCAGAAAGGAACTGCATCCATCCACACATAATGTGATTTCGGCTGCATTAACCTACAGCAAATGAACAGCCTCCAGGAGTTAACCAGTGCTATCAGAACACTGGGAAATATCTGTGGGTGAACTGACTGATGGCTGTACCACTAAACAAAAAATCTCTTCTTCTGTCCCATCCTGTTGTCTATCTCTGTCTTTTTTTTTATTCCCCTCCCCTCCCCTAGTACATTTTCTCATGTTTGAGAAATGGCCAAAACCCATATCTTACTATGGTCCACCACTCCACCATCAGCAAGTATCAGGAGGACCAGGGCAGAATGTGCAGCCAGGTATACAAGAGTCGCTCTTTGTCCAGACCACCTCCACTGCCCCTGAAGAAGGTAAGAGGTCAGCGGACAGCTGTCGTCTTTCATTAACAGGGCAGCACTTTCTCTCTCTTTTTCTCTTGTCACCACGGTAGTTCCTCCGCGGACTTTGCCACACTTGAAACATGCTGTACAATGTAGATAATTTACACTTGACACCCTTGCTTGCATTTACCGCGGCTGAATACACACACACACACGCATATATATATATATATATATATATATATATATATATCGTACCATGGAGCTGCACTGGCAAAATTAAAGCTGTTGTGTGTTTTTAAGCTTTTATTGAAAGCAATTCACACAAAAACATCAGAAACATGAGCAGTAAACAACATTATGATTACATATTCTTCAGACAAAGTACCTTTGAGAGCTTTCTGTCAGTTTCTTCCAGTTTCAAAGCTTGTTCCTTTTTTTTTTTTTTACTTTCTTTTGAAAGTGAACATTGTCTTGCTTCTATCTGTTAACACGTTACCAAACAGGAAATTGTAGCAACAGTTTCATGACTTTGGATCTAAATGAACCCGATTAATTAAAGTGTAATATAAATAATGGGAGGGAAAAATTAATTTTCCTCTCATCTGACTCCTTTCTACAGCAGAACACCTCCTCTCTGTGGTCCATCAATGAGCCTTTCTACATTCACCTGCTGCAGGGCAGCCGAGTCAATGCAGATGAAGGAATGAAGGTTGGTGTGGTTTTGCGTGGGTTTCTCTCACTCAATGAAATGTGGCATTCACTTGTTTACCAATATCTTAATTTCAGTTGTAGGAACAGCAGGGTTGACATGTAAATGATAGGGGGGGTCACATGGTCCAGACCACACGTTTCCCATAATTCATCAAGGCGGTTGGTTAAAACTTCAAAACAGGAAGTGGGGAGGGCCTATCTGGTTTTTACGTCTCATTCTGAAGCCTAGATTCTAAGAAAAAAGAAAGACTTCGTGCTGTCTCTCCTTCTCTCACTTTCAATGCACTTCTTTTTTTGAAGGCGATGCATGCATTTTGTTACTATTGCAGATAGGTCCTGACCTATGTTGAAATTTGACAAGCGTTCGTTAAAATTGAGACGTTTGCCTGTAGATGACTTGCAAAAGCATGTAGAAATATCCAGGCACACTTCATTTTTCCTTTTTTTTTTCTTTTTTTCGTTATGTCTTTTTTTTTTTTTTCTTTCAACCAATTTGGCAAACAAAGAACAGTGAGAAGACAACTAGGGAACTCTGTTAATGCATGTCTGTGTTTGTGACTCAGTTTCATAACTAACCATGTTTCTGTTTAGTTGGGTTATTAAAGTGTAAGTGCACTTCCGCCTGCTGCCTTAGAGCACATCATGACTCATGGCAAATTTGTCCTGTCACATAATTATCAGTCATGTCTGCAGTTGGCAGGCACAGGTTTGAAAACACACCCTGGGGGAGAATAGCCACTCATATATTTCGTAAATATAGATTGAGACTATCTTGATTTGGCAAAATGGCAGGAGCTTAATGGTCGCGCAGTATTGAATTTTGACTCTCGCTGTTGTTTATGTTTTATGACAGACCCTGCATAGCTTTGAAAGGCATCACAACCTGCTTACACTATGAATGTGTAGACCCTTTGACTCATAGCTCGAGTGACACAGGAAACTGTGAATCATCTAGTGAAGTCTGTACATCTTCCACAAACAATCTCCCTCACAGATGTGCTAAACTCTTCAGCTTCCAAACCACATGTCATGCCTCCATCTAATCACCACTCTCTATGTGTTTGTTTCCCCTCCAGCTCGTGGTGCAGGCTGGTCTGTTCCATGGGAGCGAGCTCCTCTGTAAGGTGGTGACAAGCTCCGAGGTGACAGTATGCTCTGAGCCGCTGTGGGATCAAAGGCTGGAGTTTGACATAAACGTGGCCGACCTCCCTCGCATGAGCCGCCTGTGCTTCGCGCTCTATGCTGTCATTGAGAAAACCAAGAAACCCCGCGGCACCAAAAAGAAGAATAAGAAAGCGGTGAGTCTGGCAGAAACTTATGCCGTTTTCGAAGCCCCAAGTGTACAACTTCTGATCGAGCAGCCGAGTGTTTGGGCTGGTGAGTGTGAGTTTGTTAGCAAGCACAAACAGATCTATTTCCTTTCTGGTGTGTAGTGCGTATAGTCAATGTGTGCTGTGTGGGTGTGTTTTGCTGCTGCGTCTGGTTGTGCAAGTGTGTTCAGTGGCAAGGCTGCGGTTAACATTTCATCCGCTTCAACCCTTTTATCTGTACATCACTACAAGGAAGGAAGGAATTGGCAAACATTTTCAAGGAATTCTAAATTCATCTTCATTGTCACTGTTTGTAATTACAGCACTCAAGCCCACAGAGCAGTTTACCTTTCAATCTACTCCTCAACTTAAAGGCCTGTACTGGGGACAGATTAGAGCGGAGGCCTAAAACACTGCACAGCAATTTACTGCTACTGTTGTTTTTCTGAAGGGGACACTTCAGATAAACGTCCCTTATCTTGAGCACAACCCACATTTAATTTTTTCCGGATCATAATCAGGAAAACTACAATGATCCCTGAGGGGACACTGCTTAAATTTGCAATTTTCTGTCTTTTTTCCCTTTTTTAAATTGCTTTTTTGTGTCAAATACTGGATATTTCAGAGAATGACAAATCTGATAACAACAGATAAAACATAAATACAATAATAACAAACTTTTGCAGCTAATACATGGACCAGAAATTATTTTTCTCAACAGGTAACATCTGTCCAGCTGTGACACTACCAGCCCACAACTGCAGAACCTTTCTAAATTGTGTAAAGAGTACGTAGTAAACAGGCATTTAAGGCACTAGTGAGTCTTTATGCACCTTATTTTTATTATTATCATTGTTATTATTATTGATTGTAATATAAAAATATTTTCAAGCAGCAACATCATGGTCGATTGCAAGCTTCGATTTGCAACATGTTTTATTCCCATACAAAAAGCCGATCTTTTGCTTCTGTGCCGGCTACTTTACATGAGGTTTAAAAGTAAGACTGCTGTCTAACTGCTGTTGTGAATCTCACACCATCACTCCCTAAAATCTCATTTACCTTCTTTTTGTTCTATGCATTGCCAGTCATGTGTAATTATAGGCAAATTTGTGCCTGGCAATGACGTTTGCTGTCCTCCTGTGTTTTCTGACATAGTGTCCAAAAAGTATTTTATCTGAATTTGGTTAAAGGCATGTAGAAATGTCTGAAGAACATCAAAGGTAGATTTAAGGCAAAAATGTACAGGACTCACTGGGTAATCATCTTAGAAAAGATGCCATACATCTATGCTATATTATATTCAGTACTGACCTGATTAGTCAAATTACAAATTACTATTTTGATCATTAATTAATTGCCAGTTTTTTCAACATATTTACAGATTCTCAAATGTGGGAATTTGCTGCTTTTCTCAGTTTCATATCATTATAAATTGACGCTCTTTGAAGATGTTATCTTGGGCTCTGGGAAATAATGATGGCCATCTTTCACAACGTTTTGACACATCATAGTTAAAGTTATTAATTGAAAAAATAATTGTTACATTTTTTCAAATTTAATATGCTGCTTCAGGCCAATATTATTAACACTGAGAAAAAGCCAGTAGTGACACACTGAGTTTAAGGGTCTACTATCCAAATTTTTCAAAAACCCTATATCATTCATGTAATCAAATTATCTGTAGTTAGATGCAATGTTATATTACACTGAGACTACAAAGATTCGCTTACTGTACACTGAGAAGTACAACAAACATCTAATTCCCCTTTTTCTGTGGCTGTGGTCTCAGCATCAGAGTTCGTTTTGATGCGTTGCAGCGGCTGTGGGCACCATGTTTGGGCAGGCCTTCCAAACATGTCGCCCAGGTGTGTTCTATGGGTATAAAGGCCGCTTCTGCTTTCTGAGCCACTTCTCTCTTCTTTTGCCCGGAAGAGAAGTCCTGCAGCCAGACGCCAGAAAGATAGACGGAAGTTGAGCTATTTTAGCCAGACTTTTTTATGTGTATCGCCTCATTTTTTTTGGTCCTGTTTTTTCACCCCAGATGTGTTCGTTTCGTTTTTAACAGGCTGGCTGGTTGAGTTATTTTTATTCTGATCATTGCCTGAAACTTATTTCTATTTCTGCTGCTTTACATTCCAACTTAACCATAACCACAAGATTTGAGATCTTATAAATACAGAATCAGCCTCATGTAAATTTTTTACAAGAAGCTGCAAAGTGCTTTGCTTTACAATTTATTATTTAATATAATAAATGATAAAATAAAAGTTGTCACAAACATGGTTGAAAAAACTTTTTTATGTCATTAAACTATAATGCCTTTCTCTGTTTGATTAGAGAAGATAAATGAATCTCCAAAATAAAGCATATGTTGCACAAAAGAGAGTTAATAATTCAAAGTGTAACTGAAGAAAATGCTTTATCTTTATTTTAAAGAATCTTCAGTATATCTATTGAGTTTTGCAAATATAAGTTGATTACATTTTTACTTTTAGACAGGAAGAGCAGAATGATGACTCATATAGAATAGATGTAGAGATCTGACATTATATACCAACTACTCCATGTAGTATAATTTAACTCTAATTAAACTTTGACTGAAAAAGGTTATAGTTTACAAAGACGTTGAGTACTTTCCCTCTATCTCTTTTTTTCTTTCCCTTTTTTTAAATCCAGTCTCAGAGACATCGACACCATTTCCATGATTTTACAGCTTGCAGATGGTCTGTAAAGCAAGTCAACAAACCTAATCCTCCCTGTCACTCTCTCTCTCTTCCCTTTCAGGATTGTCCCATAGCCTGGGTGAACACCATGGTGTTTGACTACAAAGACCAGTTGAAGACTGGGGAGTTCCTCTTGTCCACATGGCCATCTGTTCCCGGTACTTTCAGCCTAACCTCTTCTTACATTTCCTCCTCCTCAAAAACACCTCACACATTCACAGCCTCCTCCACAGTGCCTGGGAGCACACAGCGAGGGATGAAATACCCAAAGTAACATGGGGGTGTCATGAAAACCCTGCATATTCAGACATTATGTGTTTATGTGTTTTCTTGCTGATGCGCAAGAGCAGCTTTTTCAAGATGTGGGAATGGCTGTTGTTTGTTGGTGTTACATGTTTATCATTGCGGCGTAAAATGATATTATCTTTCTCTGTGGTTCGATAGAGCTGTGTGTTTAACATGCAGTCACTTTTGTGAGTGACTTGACTGAAAGTGTACAGGGAAAGCAGCACAGTAAGCGGATAAAAGTATCTTCGTATGTGACTTTTTTTACCACAGATGACAAAAGTGACCTGTTGAACCCGATGGGAACAGTCGAGAAGAACCCAAATGTGGACAGTGCTGCAGGGCTTCTCATTCGTTTCCCCAACATCCGACCACATCCTCTTTATTACCCTCCGCTCGACAAGGTACTTGTTCCCAAAAGGCTATGTAGAGTACATGCTGAGATTTGATCTGTAATTCTGTCAGTCAAAAACACCTCATCTGTTTTCAGATAAGTGACATAGAGAGGAACGGCGATGCATCGATTTCCACTAAAGAAGAGGTAAACATTTCTACATCTCACATTTGACACATCTCACACAGTTAAAGTCAAAAATAAACTGCATCTGTTTTGTTACTGACTACATATTTTTCTGAATTTGTTTTTGGGTCATTTTCTGCAGTACATGAAACTAAAAGAAATCATGGACAACAAAAACTACACAGAGTTTTTCGAGGACGAGAAGGAACTCTTGTGGAAGCTCCGTGCTGAAGTTCGCGACCGTTATCCAGAAAGTCTGTCCAAGCTGCTCCTCATCACCAAGTGGAATAAGCGAGAGGACGTAGTTCAGGTATAAATGTTGGAGTTATAGAAAAGAATTTATCCATTATGATCAATTTTGGTTTTCTCACAGACACCAAACACCCAGAAAATGTTATTGTTATTGTGTTTCTGCAAATTTACTTGACCTACTTGTTTGTTTAGTAATTTCACATATTTCACATATAATACTCATTGTGTTGACCTTAATTGCTAGCTTTTTTACTAACTAGCCAATATTAATGATCCAAACAGCTGGACTGTAGCTAACAATATTCCTATTGTAGCAGTTAATGTAACAATTATTTAGCTGATTAATTGATTTATTCTGTAAAAATGTTAGAACAAAAGTACACAGCCATGCTAGTGCTTTGAGCTAAATGTCTGTGTTAGTATGCTAATAGGCTAATGATGCTAATTAGCACTGAAAACAAAATTCAGCTAATTCTAATAGGAATCTCATTTGTTTTGCAGGTATTTGGTCACAGAACAAAGTCTTGGGCAAATTATAGATTTGACTTGAAAATCCAACAGTTGTCACTTCATTCTGAACCAGAAATGTGAACCTCATGCTGACACTAGAGTAAAAGTCAGGACCAAAGCTAAGATGATTCATCCTCTGAGGACAATAAATGCCTGTACAAAAAAACTTGAGATATTTTAAACTGGACCAGAGCTAAACTCGCATGGCTAAAAACTAAAAATACTGAAATAGCTAATTCTGAGAATTCACAATCACAATCTCCAAATTGTCTATTTTGTCCAACCAACAGTATATATACAATAATAATACAAAGATATTTAAGGATGGTATAAAAGCAGAGAAAACTAGACAAACTGAAACCAGCAAATAGCATTTGGTAATTTTCCGTAGTGAGTGACTCAAACAGTGAAACGAATCAGTTATCAGAGTTGCCGATTGATCTGAAGTAAAAATACAGTACATTAAAACACATCCAAGTTTTAATTGTTCTTATCATGGTAAAAAAAAAAAAAGATAATTTGATTCTCCTCAGATGGTGAGTCTACTGAGGAACTGGCCGGACCTCCCTGCCATCCATGCCTTGGAACTCTTAGACTACAGTTTTCCTGACCCAGCGGTCCGTTCTTTCACTATCAGATGCCTCAGGAAGCTCAGGTACACGGATATTAGTTTTTATATCTCTCAGACATTTTGTAGTTTGTGTTTTAACAGCAATAATCATTTGTGGGCTGTTTTATCTGCACACAGTGATGGTGAACTGCTACAGTATTTAATCCAGCTGGTCCAAGTCTTGAAGTACGAGTCCTACCTGGATTGTGACCTCACCACTTTCCTGTTAGAGAGGGCTTTGTCCAATAGGAGGATAGGACACTTTCTGTTTTGGTATCTGAGGTGAGGTGCAGCACATTAGAAAACACAAGACCATGTGCCTTCGCAGCCTTTTGTTTGACGGGAGAATTTCTGTTCATTGTAGGTCAGAGATTCACGTGGCTTCTGTGTCTTTGCGTTTTGGCCTCATTCTGGAGGCCTACTGCAGGGGAAATATCCACCACATCAAGCTCTTAACCAAACAGGTAATTTTACACGCTGACTTCAAGCTCTGAAATGTCTATTTTGTTTTTGTACTAAACTTCTGCCCTCTGCCACGCAGAACGAGGCTCTGGGCAAAATGAAGGCCCTGAGCGACTTTGTCAAGGGCTCCCAGAAGATGACAGCGGATGATCTGAAGCTGTGTATCAGACAGGAGTCGTACCTGGAGGCCCTGTCAGACCTGCTGTCACCACTCAACCCCAGCATCATCCTCGCTGAGATCTGGTTAGTGCCAGACACACACACACACACACACACACACACACACATGCTACAATGTAATTGATTTTGCGAGTTGCATTTTTTGCCTCTATGATTTAATTATCCACGGCATTTAAGATCCCTTTCTGGGTTTATACTACTGAATTACAAAATAATACATTTATGTAACATATTGGCAAATTGACACTTAATTGGTACAGTACCAGTAACCTGATCACTCTTCCCTTTAATCAGTGATTTTTGTAATATGGACTGGTTACTTGTTGAAAAAATTGCCTTGTTTCTAGCATTTGAAACGTCTCTAAAAAACAAAAGTGGCACTGAATTTGGAAAAACAGGCATTTTGTAAATCCAAAGTTCATTTTGTCCTCAGTCCACGAGCCTGACATGATTGTGAAGATGATTGTGTATTCACAGCGAGTGTGTTTACTCTTGCAGTGCAGACAAGTGTCGATTTATGGACTCCAAGATGAAGCCGCTGTGGTTGATGTACAAGAATCACTTTACTCAAGGAGACATGGTGGGCATCATCTTCAAGAATGGAGATGGTGAGAGACAAACTCTGAATTTTAACACATTAACATACACATGCCACACAGTGTTAGAATTAAAGCTGTAGCTTACTTTAGTTTAGCGCAACAGAGATTCAGAGAAGAATTAAAATACATGGTGGTATATTACAGTGTACCGGAAAGATAAATTTACCCAGCGAGTTTGGAAAGGGACGTCCCCTAAATTCAAAAAGAGGAAGGTTAGAAGTCAAATGGCATAGGGGCATGAAATTTCATGCATGAAAATCACTTGACAATGAAATGAAGACTTTTTAAATTTTATTTCACCTTTTTTCACTCATTACCTTTAGATCTTCGACAAGACATGTTGACCCTCCAGATGATCCAGCTCATGGAAACTTTATGGAAGAAAGAAGGCCTTGATCTCAGGTATAGTGAGATGAGTTGTTTGCAGCAGCTGTTTATGTTTTTGCACAAGGAGATCTTCTACACCAGCTTTACACTGTCAATTTCACCCCACATTCGCAGGATGATCCCTTACGGCTGCCTGTCCACTGGGAATAAGATGGGGCTCATCGAGGTTGTGAAGAACTCTGACACCATTGCCAATATCCAGCGCAACAGCAGTAACAGTGCTGCCACCGCTGCCTTCAACAAGGATGCCCTGCTCAACTGGCTCAAATCTAAGAATCCTGAGTGAGTATTTGACACAATGTCATCTTCTACTCTTTAGATACTGTATTGATCTCTGTAGAAGTGATGTTTTGTTTGTATGTGCTGTTTTCACCCCGAAATGATGTAGAATCCAAGTTTACTTAAGGGACACTTTTATCCCACAATGTGCACAATATAAATGGAAGAGGTAGAGGGCACCCTAATGGCTTAAGCGTCCACACAGCCATTGTTTCATGCCATTCCTCCTCTCTGACTCTGGTGTACTTGCCTTTGATAAAATGTTAAGAAAACATGAATTGGTGGTGTGTGTAGAGCTCTCGAAAAACAAAAGACGTATTAAATCTGCGGAAGCATTTTATTTACACTTGAAAGTCACATTTTGACTAACGTCTCTCTGTGCTCACTGTGTTATTTGCTGTTAGGACTAAATGGTAAAATCTTGCGATGCATATCATCACAAGATGTGTGAAAAAAAAAATGCGCTTAACTCTAGCACTTAAAGTATTTTAATATTGTGGGGAATTGAAACAGTGGAGGTGTTAAATGCGTCATTTCTAGTGCACTGGCTCTGTTTTGTCAAGCTCATCAGTATATAAAGAGTGTCCGACTACACATTATGTATATCTATTTGTGGTATCACGTTACTGTTTGACATAAACAGTATACAGCATAGAAAAATAAACAGTTAAAAAACATCCAGTAAACAGTTACTGGATGTTGTCTAATGTTGTCATGAGCAGACATTTTCATTGTTTACTATCACAGTACATTGCTAAGCACTACAACTCCTCCTGTTAGTCATTCATAAGTGCAGGCTGATGTATAAACACATAATGAATTACATTATAGTGCAACAAAGTTTGAATTATATAGTTATGTAAGTCTTCATACTAAAATCCAGTCAATTTGTATTTATTTAATCCACTGTCACAAATCAAAACGATCTTTTAACTGGGAAGAAACCTCAGGAAGATCAACTCCATGAAAGAGGGATCCCTCTTCACAGGATGGACAGACATGCAGTAGATTTTGTGTGTACAGAATAGAGCACATAGTAGATTTACAGTATGGACAATCAGGATGACAAAATTATACATTGTAAACATATATGAGGAAAATGATCCAGGACGAGACAATTCCAGGTGCCACTAAATAGATCCGACCGGAGCCACACGACCTGCTCTCCTCCGCGAGGAGCAGAGAGGACGAACTACACAAACACACAAGAGGCAAACTGTAGTACAACACGCACACATGAGAGAGAGAGAGGGAGAGTAATGAACCATTTCTGAAATATTCTTATATGCAAAGGGGTATGGAAATAAATTGTTTCCGGATATGTTCATTCTATTCTTAGTTAACAAACATTATAGGTACCAGCTGTAATTTTATATCAAGATCCCAAGGTTTTACAGGTTTTACATGTAACTGAATGCAGCAACAAAAACGTCTAGGCATGATACACTGTAGCTTTAGTTGGAACAGGCAGGTACATGTTTTTAATTGACACTGTGGAGACTTTTTTTTTTCCCTCCATCTGTGCGGGGAACTTTTCTGTTCTATGTTGTAAGAAATGCTCTCTTGATACATGACTGTCCATGTGGTCTGAATTGTTCAAATCAAAATATTTATTGTGCACAGCATTGTATGACCATGACAGATCAAGACAAAGTGCACAGGCGACTGAGAATGAGAGTAGATTTTTATTTGGTGCCAGACAGTCTGAAGGTCTTGTCTATTCTAAAAGCTCCTTGAAGGAGGAGGACCATTCGATGTAATGAATAAGCCTCTGTCCGTCACGTTGGCAAGACAGGCCCCAGCTGACTCCACGACAGAACAGAAAGGTAATTAGCTTGAAATGCTGCAGCATCCGAGATGCAGTGGAAAGAATTAGTAAAAGCTTAACACGGTGAACCCCGTACACGTCTAGACCGTGGAAGGACGTGACAGTCAATCATTAATCACCCACAGGAACTCCTCTGTAAATATTTCATGTAGCAGGAAGAAAAATCCTGCCCCATGACTGAATGATGAATAAATGTTTGAATAGTAGTTGTGTTGGCTATTTGACAAAGACAAAAAGTGTAAATGCACCATAAGATCAAAACCCACTCACGCTTTTCTTCCTTGTTTCTCTGGCCCTTTTCATCACCAGGGACAAACTTGATCAAGCAATAGAAGAGTTCACGCTGTCCTGTGCTGGCTACTGTGTAGCTACTTACGTCTTGGGCATCGCAGATCGTCACAATGACAATATTATGATCAGGGAAACTGGACAGGTGAGGTTCACTTCAGTGATATTTTACAAGAAATAATTATGACGCTGAAATCTAATTATGACTCTGACACCCAATTCTCAACCTGCCAAAATCAGTAGTGTAGTATTTGTCATTGAAAAAATGTAATGCTAGATTGTGACTTTCATATTAGATGGTCATTTTAGAGTGAAATCATTCAGGTCACTTACCGGTTAGTGAGTATTTAAGAAATGTGACTGCGGTCAGTGATCCAGAGCCTACTTAACAGTGGTTTTAACCTTTGTCCCTCAGCTGTTCCACATTGACTTTGGGCATATCCTGGGCAACTTCAAGCGGAAACTAGGGATCAACAGGGAGCGTGTGCCTTTCATCTTGACATATGACTTTGTCCATGTGATCCAGCAGGGACGGACAAACAACAGTGAGAAGTTTGAGAGGTACAGTATTTTTGCATCAGTTTGTTTACTGATCAGGGATTCTACTCACATATTTTAGAACTGATGATTTATTGTTGGCATCCATGGCGTCAGGTTCAGGGAATACTGTGAGCGGGCCTATAAGATCCTGTGTCGGAACGGGACGCTGTTCGTCAACCTCTTCGCTATGATGAAGGCAGCAGGACTGCCAGAGCTCACCTCCTTCAAAGACATCCAGTATCTAAAGGTATGCAACAGTACTAATGCTGCTGGTGCTGCTGCTAATGACGATGATAATAATGTTGACAGTGTTTCTTGTTTTCCAAAAGGATTCTTTAGCATTGGGCAAGTCAGAGGATGAGGCACTGAAGAATTTCAAAGTAAAGTTTAACGAAGCTCTGCGAGAGAGCTGGAAGACCAAGGTCAACTGGATGATGCACTCCTTGGCCAAAGATAACAGACCGTGAAGAACACTGAACGCCTGAGGACCAGCCAAAAAAATAGTGGATTTTAACTCATGGAGATAAAAGGGAAGAAAACACAATTAAATATTTTACTTTATTGATAGCATTCAAAGACACTCAGCAAATGTTTACATCTGACTGGCCTAACGACTAAGTGGAGGCATATAAAGACAATGAGATAATCATGAAGCATCATTTCAGCACACAGATGTTTTCACAGTGAGGGGAACCGCCACACTTACTCTTTCTCCCATCAAACAATGGAATGTCTTGGAGACATATCAAGACAGACAATAAACATGTGCTTTTGATTTGTTGAAATCGCTACTTGAAAACCACCTGCTTGTGTGAAAGGCATCATGAATCACTGAAACAGAAGCAGAGACTGAAAGTTCACCTCACCGACTGCATTACTCAGCAGGGAGCAAACGGTAAACAGTGATAATGATTTGTGATGACTTTAGATGATACCTTTCAGTCACAGAGTACAATAACAGGGCGGCAGTTTCACCTCAAGTATTTTGTATGGTTTGACGGCTGTGTCATTTCCTCTCATTCCAACTGCCTCTTTGCAATTGTGTCTTACTTTTTTATTTTATTGTATTTTATTTAATTTGGTAACTTTGAAGTACTTGTACAAAATCATGAAGGATATTTTAAAAAAGATGTTGTGTTTTACTGCTGTATTACTTATTGATGTGTAATATTGCCTTGAAGTACAGTATGTTGCCTTTGGAGTGCCAGTAGACAGGAAGCATTGTAACATTTACAATTTATTGTAAGATGAGAAAATAACTTTGAATGGGACCTTTATTTTTGATAACATACCTGTGTGCCAGGATGTGTTACCCAGCAGACCCTCACTAAACAGCAACTACACATTAAAGGAATAGTTTGACATTTTGGTAAATATGCTTATTTGCTTTTTTGCTGAGAGTTATATGAGAAGTTACCACTCTTGTTTGTTACCACTGTTATGTTTGTCTGTTAAATGTGAAGCTAGAGCCAGCAGTCGCTTAGCTTAGTTTAGCTTAGCACAAAGACTGGAAACAGGTCAAAACTGCTCAACTGGGTCTGTCTGAAAGAAACAAAATCTGCCCCCTAGCACTTCTAAAAATGACGATGTGTTAGTTTGCAAGCTTTAGAGGTTCTGGTGGGCATAATAGTGGACATAATAGTTTCTGCCTTTGCACAGAGCCAGTCTATCTATTTCCCCCTGATTCTGGTAATTAGGCTAAGCTAAGCTAACCGTCTCCTGGCTACAGCGAGTAGAATAGATTTTCTCATCTAATTCTTCTCAAGAGAATTGTTCCCAAAATTTCTAACTATTCCATCAGTGACATGACTGCCATTAGCAACTGGACAAAGAAATGATCTCAGGCGCAAGGCAAAGATGTTATAGATGTTTTTGAAAATAACAGACAAAATGTTAATTATATGCTTCAGTGCGACCCAAATAAGACAATCTGTGGACTTGTGTAAGCCATTGACATGTGGTTGTGTCTCTCAAAATGTGGTACTATACACATGGCCCTTTTGAAAGTGTAAGTCTGGGCTATGTGTACTTTCTCATATGATGCAGTATGTGTGCCTGTGTGTGTGTGTTTATGAGTGTGTGCCTGTGTTATTTTCTGAAGTTTAAGTTATGCATTGTAATTTCCATTGTGTTTTTTTTTTTTAACTAATGTGCCAGATGCCATGAAAGAGATTTCATGCTTACAGTGTCAGACACCTCTGTACTTTGACATATCTAATGCTGAGCAAAGTGGTGTTTTGTCTGGATGATTCAATTTTATGGTGTGTTCAGATTACATGCTGTATATCTTGCTGTCAGTCCCACAAGGACCAGCTGAATGAAAGAGAATGATGTGCTGTTCATAGCCTTTTTATTTTGCAAGTTAAAATGATCTCTACTGTTTGTATGAGTCTCTGTATAATGATGACTTTTACAGAAGAGCAAGTGTAGCTGTAGATTTCACAGCATAAAATATCTTAAACTACAGAAATAGTCACTGTAGAATAGACATTAAATATGGGTCATCAAGGTCCCTTAGTGTGGGCTTAGCTAAACACCACTGCTTTAAGCCAAGAGGAGTGAGTCTACTCAGTTTATGAGCTACTTTTGCTAATTGTAAATTATACTGATGTTGCCTTTTGAACTGATTGTAATTCATGAATTATTTCAAATGGTACAAATCCTTTAGGGTTCAGGCCTAATTTACATGTGTGCAGCTAAAACAGACAATTTGTCCTGTTAGCATTGGTCTGATCTTGACCCGTCCTTTATTTGCATCCTGTTTTCACCTTTGCTTCACTTGCTGTTGGGAGGGAAAGATACACTCAATAAACAGTTTGCAATAGCAGAGCTCACTGAGGCTTTCCAGACTTTCAGTCATAATGTTACCTTAGTTTTTCCTTTTTTTGCTTAAAGATGCTATTTGTAAATTTTTGTAATCACTCCATAGCCAACATTAGCATTAATAGCTGTTTACTTACCAGTCTAGATGAGATGTTTTGAATTAAACATCAAACTACATCGCTGAAGCACTTGGTTAGTAAATAGCTGTTAATGCAAACATTGGCTATGTAGCAATCGCAAAAACGTACATATAGCACCTTTAAAAAAGGCTAACCATGGATGAAGACCACAGTGCACTAAAGTCACCCCTCTTTTCCATTTTTGTACAATCTTCAACTGAACACAAAAAACATAAAGCAGTCATTCTTTGTTAATCAGTAAATGCACAGTAGTCCTATCTTGACCCATCTTATTTATAATGAATACACTCAATGTATTTTCCATATTTGGGGCTGTAACAATTGATTGATTTCTGATTAGGCACACTGGTTTTGTGTTTAATTTCATCTAATGGGTCACAGTTGTTTATTGTTTTGGCATTAATGTTACAAAGTTTGCAGATATATTTCAATGGGAGAAATGTCTATCTTGAGTAAAAATATAAACCATATATATTTACAACTCAAATTTTATGTTTTGATGGCTTTCTTCTTAAGAGCATGAGAAATAGCATCAGTGTAGGCTATACATTCATATAACATATTGGTTTAATATTGGAACATTTCGACATTTGAGTTTATGAATGTCTCTCTACAGAGTAGAATGCCATCCCTCAACAAAAATAAAAACCACAATGAACGCTGAAAACTTTTTTTTTCCTTTCGGTTACATTAAAACTTTTAATTACTTTTTTGGAAATTACTGTAGCTAACAATGCAAAGTCAAGGCTTGTGTAAATCCCAATAAATATAATTATATAACATGTCTTAATAATCAGTAGTTTGCACTTCAAGCACAAATAAGGAGAGGCAAAGACTAAAAGAGCTGGTGTGAAGATAAAAGTGAACAACAACAGTTTATATATATTAAAGCCATAAATGAAGCAGGCAGTGTGCCATGCTGCCCTTGCATTACAATAACAGTAAGTTCTATAAATCTGTTATTTAATTTAATTTAATTTTAAAATAAAATGCTGTAACAATACAAAACAATGTTTTGTATGGAGACCTACCTCTCCACCTTGTCTACACAACTATACTGGCCCCGCTATTGACCAATGGTGAAAATAACCTGGCCCCTGGTTGGCTGTGCCGGTGGCGCCCCTGGTGGCCGGTGGCGGTACTGATTAGCCAGCAGGACTCTCGCTGCGTTGAGTCAGTCCGCTGTAGCTCTGCCGACTGGAGGGATGTGACCCCGGAACAGGACGCCCTCCTACAACAACACACCATTCAAACAGAGCACAGAAGAAAGAAAAGCTGGACCAGGAGGGGTAAGCTCGTATGTCTCGTTTTCCTGACGAGGTGTATATTGTCAGGGGTTTTTTTTGAAGATATGTGTGTTTGAATCCCGGCGTTTACACTTCTGGCACAGCAGCGGTACCTGGTTGGTGTTTGCACCCATAGGAACTTCATTCAGGCTTTTGTCTCGGGCAATGCTAGCGAGCTAGCTTGGCTATTTAGCACTGACTGCTTTTTCCTAGGGTAGTGCGGTTTTAGTGGAGACTAAATGAAATGTTTGTCCGGGTGAAAATGAAAGCGACTTGCCAGTGATTAAGAGCACTGTCCACGCATTTTTTTTCCACGACGGATATTGTTTAAGATCCACATCGAGATCGCGTTGAAGGCTCGTTGCTTTGCTAGCAAGAGCGCTGCTACAGTTTGAACAGTCTGCGTCCCGCAACATGATAACAAGAACCGTTCACGTTCATGTGTATCCGGCTGTTTTTTAGTTTCAGTCTGCTGCATCTGGCCTTCAGGCATTTTTGTCTGTTGTGCCATTTTTCATTCAGAGTTTGTCTTCGAAGAAAAACAAATTGGTCAATGACTAAACTATCAATCACAGCTAACGGTAGTGAACGTGAAGCAGACTCTCGTCAGTTTGTTTTACTTGGATCCACCATTATAATGTTGACAGTACTGTAGTGTCTGAAATAATTACCTCAAATCTTTTTTCTGTTTCCTGCTGACGATAAATTCAGCAGACAACACCTACTTAATGCAAGCCTGTATGAAAATGCTAATTACAGACCCATTTGTCCCACTCACCAGACACCTACCACTCAGTGAAGGCAATACTCAGGCTTAGAGAACATTTACACTGCTGCTGCTCCAGGCACAAAAGCTACTGTACATGTGATCACTTTCTTTCAAATTGGTTTTCATGTTCACGTTTGCTTTTCACATAACTCCATTATTGAATTTCTATTTTTGGCTCATGCCACCCGTGGATGCATTGTGCCACCCTGCCTTGTACAGTGTCTGCTTTCCCCCCACATGTCAGATAGCTGACAGCCCTTTGAGTGGTGAAGCTGGCACCCTGCCGGCAGCAGGGCATTGATGAGTGCTGCAGCCAGTGGGTGTCTCAGCTTGGCCACGGGCAAGCACACTGAATCCTCCTGGCAACTAGCAGAGTTGGTTGTGGACCACAGTATGTCAAGCCTGCCTTAGTTTGCACATTCCCCTAGCTGGCTGGATTTTGGAGAGAGATTAGGACCCCTGGCCTCGCCTTCCCTCCCCTCTTTGCCTCCTCACATTCAGGGCAGGTGCTCTTCAGCGGTTGCTCAACCCCCTCCAGCCCTGAGGGGACCTCATCAGCTGCCTGTGAGCAGTGTTCGGGAGAGAGGGCTGGTTCATCTCACAACCTCATGCTCTGCGTTTGGCACAGGCACATGTCATCCTGTCAGCATTAACCAGGCCACGTAGTAGCCTCTTGTGGCCTGACACAATGATACAAGAGCTGCTTGCTTCCATTCGCCACTTATACACTCAGTTCAAATGACAGAGACCTCCAGACGACCACAAATTCTTTTTAACCTCAGAATCAAACTTGAGAGTGTAGCTACCTTTTCTGTGCTCAGTGCAAGGTATACTGCGAATTTGCCGTGCATTGTATTGTTCCGAGCTCATATAACTGTTCTCAAATCAGGATTTTATGCCCTGCCTTGATGATGACGCTTTTGATATCTTGCAGCCGCACCCCCTAGGGACCAGCTTAAGGCAGCAGCTTCTGTTTCTATTCCTTTGAGAGACCCTGAGGAGCGAGCAAAGATGTTCTGAGTTCATAGACCAGATTTAATTATGTTATAAAGCAAAAATCTCTGTCGTATCAAATTACATGTTGTGGAAACATTTACAAAATCAGGTTGCCTAAATCTTAACAGTTTAATTTTCATATACGTTCTTAGTTGAACTGTAGTAGTATTGTCGACGTACACATCATTCCTTGTGGCCAAGCAGAAGCCTTAATAATGGGTAGAACTTGAAAAAAACTTAAGCTTCCCAGTGGCATTAGGTATACATCTTTTAAATGTCATGTCCAGCCTGTTGTGAGTCACCCTCCATTGTCCTATTGTCACTTTGATGTGGCACAGAAATAGTGTAAGAACAGTTAAGCGCACCCAGAAACCCAGCTATGAACTAAGCCTGTATAGCTGAGCAGGATTGTTTGAGTTCATGCCTCACGTGGTGACAACAAGACATGACCTATTTATCAATCATGTTTTCACAATCCAGTTCATCACCATTGTCCCCAAATACTGTAGCCATTGTTGTTGTGGGCACTGTACATGTGAGGAGATGGCTCTGCACAAAGGCAGCATGCAGACATCCAGTAAGTCCAAGCCAGAGTCTTTCTGGCCTGCAGTGTCTGTTCGTCTGGCTCACGCTGGGCCGACCCAGAGGGAGTCAGTCTGGTCATAGCTGGTCAAATAGTTGTCATTATGGGTTTGCAGGTTTGAATGTGTATAAGTTGTGTTGAGTTGGGCAGTGTGTCTGAAATCGCTGTAAGAATTATCATGAGGGCTGAAGGCGATGTGCGGCAAATATTCACAGATTACACTGTTTAAAATGTGAGTATTTGTTGCTTTTCTTGGTTTATGTCAGTGTAAGTTGAATATCTTTGGTTTTTGGTCTGTTGCTCTGTTTAAGAAATGCAGTTTGAGAACTTCACCTTGAGCTCTGAGAATATGCGAGGGACTTTATTCACTGTTTTTACTAATTTTATAGACTAATAAATCCATCAATTCATATTTTTTAGATCAGTTGGTGATAAAAATAATTGTTAGAAGTAATCTGATTTTTTCTATATCATTACACAGTATGACACTGTAGCCCTTTTTATGCAGCCTTTTCAAGGCAGGATTATTTCACTGGAATAGTAGGTCCTTATCACCCCACCTTTAAGCCAGCAGCAGAGGTAGTCACAAAGCCGAATCAACATCTGTATAAACGTGGGGAGCTGGTGTGGCAGAGCAGGCTCCGACCAACACTGAAGCTGCCATGTTAGACTTTAGGCCTCTGATTCTGCAATGCTGGCATGCTGTAAAAAAATCACACACCAGGGCAGCATTATGCTGGCTTTGTGTAGTTCAGTGTAAATGAGCAAAGACGGCATATTCGAGGGTCTTCTTAAAGGCAATGTAATATCATAAATCCTGACATTTGAAAAGCTGGAGCCAGAGAATGTTTGGCATTTTTGCTTTTTAAAAAAGACTAAAATGATTAATCAGATATCAGAATAGTTGCCAGTAAATATTTATATCGACTAACCATCGCAGTTCTCAAGATAATCATATTGATCACATTGACGTTTATTTTGCTCACCTGCAGTGTTGGGTGATCTTGGTAAAGCTGATAATATTCGATTATTTTTCGCATTTTTCACAATATGAAAATAAAGGGGAATAATATTAAGTCTTAATTTCAGTATGACCTCACGTTGTTTTAATAGGTTTCATGACATGGTTGGCCATCAGTAGAGTGCGTGTGTGTTTGCATGTACCTGCAGTGACACAGCTGCTCTACAGAACCAGGCCAGGTTGTTGGCAGCTCAGCTGGCCGCTGCACCAGGGTTGTAGCCTACTTAAGTTTCTCACACATTTGCTCGGGATGCTGGAGCAGCTCATGACTGAAATTCAAGTAATTTTTCCCTCTCAGTTTTTTTCCTCTCCGCAGAGGCTATTAACCTCTTAGGCTTCAATGGAGTTGGGGCTTTTAGCGGCATTTATGTACAGCTTAACTCCACTCAGAGACAGTTTGTCAGTCAACTCAGAGGCCTATTTCTGTTGTTTTCTGCCAGCTGGAGGAATTTGATTTGTAAAACAATCAGACATTGTGCGTCATGTGAGCAGCCAGTGCCAGTAACAAGCTCAACAACCGGACCAAGCGGGCCATCATGTGTGACTGGGCCAGTGCACTGTGGCAGCCTCTGCCCTGCATGACCCTCAGCAAATGTGAGGGCCTATCACATTGCATACTGTAATCCCTGGCAGCAGACCCTCACTGCACAGTGTGGCCCGGTCACAGCGTTGAAATGGTTTTCAGAAGCCGTGTTTTTATTCCTCAGAGACACTAATGGACACAAATGCAGACAAATATAGATAAGAAATCTGGAATCCAGAGGGCATACAATTAATGGTGCGTGTCTCTGTTGAAGTTTGAAGTTGGATTACTGAACATGTAATGTCCTCTAGAAATGTTGCTTTCGTGTGACAGAGTCATGCAGCAAATGTGAACACTTGAATTAAGCCTAATCTCATATGCAGGAGCTGTAGGAAGTTTTGCAGTGCTTGTTGTAAATGCTGAAAATAATGACATCAGCTGTTATTCTAAATTACAATATGATTTTAGACCACCGCTTAAACAGGACAATGGTTATTTTTTATTCACGTGTCCCCCAAAAGTTATCAAAGAGAAAACTCTCATCATTCAAGTTGAAGTCTTTTTCACTGGGAGAAAGAACACAGCAGCAACTCCTCTATGTTTAGTTTCACATGTTAGACATGTTTAATGATGTAATACAAACAAAATACAAAATAATTGTTCAAAAGTCAGTAATCAGTGGTATTATATTATAAGAAGTGACGTACATATGTACACATACTAATTAACACACAGGTGTATGTTTTCAAGCCTTTAATTAAACATTTATACAGATCTATTTATGTATTTGTATGCCATCATTTAGATGTAAAAACGCCATAAACTGAAACAAGACAGAAAGTAAAACTATTAAAATTAGTGCAGCAAAGATACGCTAAAGCCTTCATATTACAACAGAATGTATTGTGGTTTAGAACTGAAACAATTCATCCGCTAATCGACAAACAAACAATCAGCAACAATTTTTACTTGTGTAGTTTCAGTTGTTAAGTGAAAAGATCTTTAATAAAACTTAAAATCTGTATTTATTCATGATTAATCAAAAAATTATAGATCAATTGATAATGAGGTTACATCCCTAATGCAGTATATTTCCATATCAATTATTATATCTCCCACCACCACCATCATGTGTGCAGATTGGAGATTTGAAGCTTGCCCTTTTTCTCTAAGTTTTCTCAGTACAGTGTCAACGATGCTGTGCTTTTTGCTGGGCTGCCTAGAGGGACTCAAAGAGCTTGATGCCTCAGCTCAGCCCAACATCACAACACTGTCAAGAGCCCAACACAGGCGGAGAGGGAGGATTAAGCCTAGATCAGCATTAAAGAAAGCCTTTGATTACGTCTGGAACATTAGCCGCATGTGTCTGAGGCTGAGCATCCCTCGAGGGATTAGTGTTGAGCCAGCCCACCTCTAGAACCAAACATCAGGCACACACAAAGGAGTCTAACAGGATCCTTGTTGTGGTCCTTGAAATTATTTAAGACATGTTACACAGACGACCATGTACATTAGAATAATACTAGAATGACCGCAACAGCCAACACATAGCAAGATCTCTTCTTCTCAAAACGCTATTTATAGATTTGTAGCAGAGTTATGTCATTTGTAATTTTTCCTCTTTATCACTGCTCCTTGACACATCTTTCATGTCTGTATTAATGTAGTATGAATAGACATTTGTTTTCTTTTTTCCAAGCTGTCATTATTAAAAAAAAACAGAATGCCAGCTGTTCACTGATCCAGATCATACAAATATAATACAGAAAGCAGTTAAGGTCTTAACATTCAAGGAGTGGTCTAGATGGACTTGGCTGTTTGCTGAAGTGACAAACATGTAATACAGACACTGGTCTCTATAAATAGAAGAGTTTGTGTTTTATGTCTTAAGAGTCTCTAAGAGTTTAATCAGAGCAAAGATGAAATGAAATGAATTTGCATTGAAATTTGTAATTAATTTATTGATCAGTCTACATTTTGTAAGAAAAGATTGTTAGTTAGTTAGTTGACTTGGTGATTTTGGCAAAATGGTTCATTTTTGATTTATCTGCTGGTTATTTTCCCAATGAATTGTTAGGTCTATAAAATGTCAGAAAATAATGAAAAATGTCCATTGCGCTAACATAGAGCACAAGGTGATATTATTACATGTCTTGTTCACTGTCAAAGGTATTCATTTTACTATAACGTGAGACCTAGAAAAGCATAAAACTCCTGGAGCCATCAAAATTTGGGCATTTATGCTTGATAAAGGATTTAGTTAATTGTCTTGTGATCCACTAATCGATTCATGGACTAATTACTGTGGCTCTGTCTTAAATGATTTGTCAATCGAGTATAACAACAATAACAATTTTGATCTTTTTAATGAGCAAAAATCCCAAACATTGGCTGGTTTCAGCTTCTCAAATCGGAGTACTTACTATTTACATAACTTTAATTTTAGTGTTTTTGACTTTGGTGGAGTTTGGTTGGACTCAAATCAGCAAATTTAAGCTGACAACTGTGGCTACCTGCAACTTTTCACTGTTCGATGGAAATGAAACAGGCAATTTAAACCTCATTTAAAGATCTGTCAAGTTGTGATTTTTGTCACTAGTGTATGTATTTAAAGAATCATTAATACTCATTGATACACATTGATTGATGAAAGTAGTTAGTTGCAGCATTTATATTATTAGACATTTCATGATACAGGCATGAGACAGTATAGCTAACTGTGAGGATTTTTGGCTTCAAAATCATCTTCAGCAGGACCCTGCGTGTTGTAAGATGTTGTAATCCAGCACTGATACCCTGGAAGACATTATTTAGAGGTTAAGTCTGTGGCAGTGAGGCACCCGAGTACCATCTGGAGCATTGTTGGAATTATAAGCATGGTTGGAAAGCCAGTGCATAGATGAAACTACCCGTTACATAATCATATGCACAGTGTTAATCACTGTTGTATACGTGTTGTCATCCAGTTCACTGAGTACCAGAGCTGTAATGATTCCAGCTCTGTAGCTACTCTGCTGCCCAAAATAGTCATCTACAATTTAGTTTCTCTGCAGCCTGAAGAAGACTAGGTGAACTCCCCAAAAGGATGTGATCCGACTCCTTTCCCTTTACTCTTGTTTTTAAAAGTGACTCACAATCATGTCACAACAACAGAAAAACATCACTGATCACCCTCATTTACAATTTCACATTGTTTCTACTTCCTACAGAGACCCTCCCTATGGGATTTCATGCACCGCGTTTGTTGTTCCTGTAGCAGACATCGCTGTGAAAGTGGGATAAGATGAAATAGACTTTCAGGCTGGTAAAAAATACAAATTGCAACTCTCAAAACAGTCAGGAGCCTGGGCAGAGATGCTGCTAAATATGGCCAGTTTTCAAACTTCAAAAGCAAACATCAGAGGATCAGAAATGCGTCAGTCATGAAAGCAGTAGGCCTATTTATACAGATGATGAATGGGGAATATATTGGCCTTTTGTGCAGTAGCAGACGTGAAAATGTTTAAGTTGTCGAGTCTCAAAATAAGCCTGAATATTAATGGATCTTTGTTGTATAATTATTTCTGTCGACAGCTTTTGGCAATTAGAGAATCCTGTTCTTCAGTTATCCTCCTCATCCTCTACTCTTTACCTACTTGTACACAGTGGCCGACTTAGCCCCAGCTTGTTTCTGAGGCAGGCAGATTTGTGGTCTTGAGTCTCTGTCATTCTTCATCCTGCGTGTCGTCTCGCCGGTCGGTCTCTGTTCCCAGAGTCTCAGCTCTCCCATTTGTCTGAGGCGAGGAGCTTGTAGACGTGATCAAACGTGTCACTGCTGCTGATCTGAAGCCACTGCCACCCCCCTGCACCCTCCACCGACATCCTCTCTCCATTACAACCCCCACCCATGCACACTGACACACCACAACCACCACCACCAATACCCCTAAGGGTTTCTGAGCTGCTGAACCTACACCGGCAAGCTCTCTCAGTCTTTTCATGTCTGTCTTGCTTTGAGTCTTCAGTGGCTCTCCAATTAAACTATGCCCGACGCTGTAAATAAGTAATGTATTCATCTCCCCCTCATTCAGTGTCCTGCTACCACTTTGTGACTGAAAACAGACCAGAGGACAAAGTCAAGTGTTAGCTGCTTGCAGTAAACAGCCACCAAAGGTTGCTATAATTATAAGGACTATAGCCAGAAGCATGCTCTCCAGCTGCTCTGATCTGGATGAATCCACACGCACACAGTGGCACCCAAACGCCAACCAATGGCCCACGGTGCCCCATTCATCCTCCACCCCTGGGCTCTGAGAAGGGGGGGACGGCGAGCCAGCTCCTCAATTAAATATAACCCCACATCAAACAGCCTGTCAACATGCATTAGTGGTCCGTTGTATAGATAAGAGGCCAAAATAAATTGCCAGAACTATCGTAGTCACTGTGGCTCCCGTAGGCTTTTTATGAAAGATTCTTAGGGGAGAACAAATCCTGACTTGCATACTGATATTCTGTTAAGTCTTTTTTTTTTCACCCCGCAAGATTCATCCTTTAAATTTTTATTTTGTTCTTTTCAGTGATTTATTCCCTCTGCATGTTTGGCTTTTTCAATTAGAAAATTTAGGCTGAATACCAAGCCGTGCCATATGCCTCATCTTGTTGGTGCGTTATAACAGAGATCTAATGCGACAGCAACCGACCTTGATGTGTGTGTGCTATCACAGCGGAACCTATCCCTTTTCTGTCATCCGCATTAGCTTTGGCAGCTCCTTTTATCGCCTTCTTTTCCCTCCCCCTTTTTTCTCCCCCTTTGCCTATATTTCGCATCTCTGCAGACTGACAGTGAAAATAGGTCATTAGTTAGACGGAGAATAAGAGATGGAAGGAGCAGGCCGTGGCAAGATCTGTGTGAAACCTGCCATGCAATATTAATGACAGCCATTCACGCTGTGAAGTGCCAAAACTGCACTGTGACTGCACTGAGACAAGGCCACTGACTTCTAATATCATCACTGTTTGGGTTATATGAAGTGCTTATCACACACACCCATCTGTATGATTTAGCCTAATAGTAAAACATCTAGTTCCAGTCTGGTGCTCTATGTCTGAGAAGTCAGATTAGAAAACATTTGATAATTGAAATGCAGTCAGTCTTTTATGTTGTTGTAGAATTAATACTCCAAGGGGGTGTTAGCTCAATGCTGCTGACTATATGAGCCTCATATCTGCTAAAGAGCACTGCCAGTGATGATATGAAAGCTTCTGTTCCAGCTGTACTTCAGTACTGTTGGACAAAATACACAAAATTAAAAGAAAAATCACTATGTAACTACTTGGTTAGCGTTAACTATGACTTGTCAAGGCTGCGGGGGTGATTTTAATCAAGTATTATGAGCAGTCAGATTGTGAGGCTGAAACGACCCGGCATTTTAAGTATTTTTAACCTCTAATAACACTGAGTGAGTGTTTGTGTAGCTGTGATTTTTCACAGGTCTTTTGTAATCTGGATTTGTTTGTGTATCCAGAGCCACAGGAGCAGGGGGGATGAACCGCGAGGAGGCCCCGGGGAAGTCTCCTGAAGACATGTACATCCAACAGAAAGTGCGGGTCCTTCTCATGCTAAAGAAAATGGGATCAAATGTGAGTACAGTGTCTTGTCTCAACATGGACTATGTACATTTAAGTTTGGTATACACATTTTAGAGATTTAGAAAAATAAGTTCTAGTGCCACCTATTGCCCAGCTCATACATGCAATGGTATTATTTGACGAGCAAAGTCACACATTGTCACCCTCATCTTCTGAAATGTGTCCCTAATAAACCTTGCCAACTTGACCATCACCACCAGAAACCATCATTGCCCTGTCATGATCTGTCATCAGCAAGTCCGGGTGCTCCCAGGAGGAGAGGGAAAACCCTTCTAAACCTGCCATAGTATGGGTCTTAGAGCAAACTAGTTCATGTCAAGAGCTTAGGACATAGATTCACAGTAAATTAAGAACCCTATCCAAGATGTAAATGCTTTAGTATAGAGTCACACATATATTCTGTTCAAGAGGTGATAGCAGACGGCAGGCTGACGCTTTTGCTAAAGATTAAACTGAAATGAAATGTTTTTTAAATTTAGTTTGAGGCATTTTAGAACAATCAGAACATGTTCCCTGGTGGTCTGAAAACTGATATTTTCATCATTTCTGGAGAGGGTACACACCTGTCAAATCTAACATCACTCAGCAAGTATTTCCACCAGGTTTAATATGTCTGCATCAGGCAGATGTATTTTCTGTTCAGTTCAGGTTGTGACAAGAATTCAGGTAGTGATTTCTTGTCTAAATGCCACTTTTAACAGTGTGGAGGAAGTCAGCAGAGACAAGCAATTTGCCGCCTCTGGAGGACAAAAACCTGACTGCATTTTAAATGGTTACAAGGCAGCAGAAGCAACTAGATGTAAAGTACAAAATCTAACAAGCAGATTTAAGGCTGATGAAAAGTTGTACAAAAAAAACATCTAGAGGAGAAACCTAAAACTCAGGTCCCCTCTTTCTCTCAGCCCCTGGCACTGGCTTGACAACACACTAACCAGACAACAGATAAAAGATTCATTTTGTGATTTAGTTGACTCAGAGATAATGCTATGGCTGTCTTCGGATCACACACATAACTTTGATGCTGTAAATCCTAGTGTGTGTGGACATAAGCTTGTGGATGTGCATTACTTTTGATTCAGTGTTACATGATAAATTATAGATGAAAATCTCATAATTACAATAACTTCTGATACCATGATTTGATACCATGATCACAAATTTCCATTACATAGCTAAAAGCTGCCATTATTATCAACCATGAAGTCATAAGAGTCGTGTTTTTATCTGAGGCTTGTTGCTATAAATTTGATTTTTGTACAGTTAGGATTTTTCCAATTAACAAACAATAAACCACAGAGTAGAAACACTCACCAAGAGGCAACATTAAATATTTTCACTTACTGACAGACCAGCTTTGTGATCAGAATCAGCTTCAATGGCCAAGTGTGTTTGCATATACAGTTTCTTCTGTTTTCCATTGGTCTTGACTTACACACAGTTCCAAGAACAGTTTTCAGAAAGTAAATAAAAAGATATGCAGCTAAAAACAAGGACTGACAACAGAGCTGGATGAAGCCACTTACATAAGATAAGAGATAAAAAACAAAACATGAACATTAAACTATTGTGCACATGTAAGTAGTTGAAAAACATATATGCCTATAAATATATGTATAACAAGCAACAATGAACAACAATGTTTATGTACAAGTCAAATCAGTTCGTGTACTTCGTAAACTAGAATACAGTAGTGCAAGGGTGCAGGGTGAAAAGCAGAAAAGTATGCTTGACTTTTCCTTTGTGATGAGCTTGTATTATAACTTTTCACTTTGTTTACTCGTCTGCAGCTCACACCGAGTGAAGAGGCTTTTCTCCGAAATTACGCAGGTGTGGTCCACAGTCAGATGAGCCAGCTACCACAGCACAACATAGACCAGGGTAAGGCTGTGACATGCACACCCACACACATTCAAAGTACAGCCCCACATTCAAAATGCAGTCATCCAACTAGTGTTATTATAGTTGTTCATTAGTTTTTGTTTGAAAATCGTTTTGAATTTTGTCATGTGGTTACCTTCTCAATATAGGGGAATAGTTGTACTTTTAGTTTTCATATTTTTTGGTTCTAAGTCATATATTTTGCTGTTAAACCGTTCAAAATTGAGGGTGTTTATGACTGTCAGTGAATACGAAACAGGTTAAAAACAACATTAGCCCACAAACACCACCCTCACATGTTGCAGAAGTGCTACTGTGCTGAGGCTGAAAACAAGGGAAAATCCCTCCACACACATCGCTCCTCTACAATCCGTACCCCAGCCGGCCTAACGGATTCCCTGACTGAGCGCTGAGGCCGACTCAGCGGCCCACCAGCACTGTGAGATTACTCACACAGCAAACACAGTATGTGGCTGACTGGAACCGAGTGACTCATCCTCAGCATGAGTGCACCACTGGTTTCACCACGGCTTCTCACAAGGAGCCTAGACAGAAAACCACGCTCAAATATTGTGGTGTTTATGTGATACAGCAAACTGTTCAAGTGTGTTGTTGTAAGACTCGGTTTGCTTAAAATGATACGACCTTGCACATGATGGTCATGTTTTTCTCTGGGCACTGGAGAGCGCTGTTGAGCTTTCTTTATCTCCTCAATGGTTCTCACAAGTTTAAACCACAAGAGGGTGCTAGATTAAACAAAATAGCGCAAGTGATGAGACACTGCAGTCACCTGGGAAAGCAGCAGCAAATTGTAATTTATTTATTTTTGTAAGTAGACTTAGCAGCTGCCTTTCAGGCTCAGTCCAAACATGGCTGTCAGGTAGGAGCCCTGCTGTCCTCCCCTGGTAAACCTGCTGGAACTCAGCTCTTGCTTTGTCCTATATAATATTGGTTCCTCAGGGAAGCTTTATGTTGGGAAAATTGGCTACAGCACTTTACCTATGATGAAGCGTTATGTCTCCTTGTCTGTGTCCTTTCACTGCAGGGACACTATCAGTGTTGATTGAATTGATAAATATGTGATTTTCTGCTGTGAAGGAGGATTAGGTTTATGATTATATAAGGTATTAAGGAGGCAAGTAACAGGCGCAGTGACTTTGTCTTTTTGTCCTTCTGTGTTTTGTTTTATTATCTTTGTTTCAGCCTGCAGGGCATTAAACTGCATCGTCATATTTTGGTCAATTCAGCCACATTTTGCATTCTGGGACGTGGGTCATTGCATCAAAGACAGTGGAGATTTCACTATTAAAGTGTGTCTTCATCGAGCAGCAGAACATAAAGCATTGCATCAGATGGGACAGACACTTTCACATTTTCAACAGTACAGCACCCAAATGTGAGATCAGTGCTGATTTTCTTAAATTAATTTATGAAGGATGTTTCACTCTGTTTAAACAACTGCAGACTAGTTGTCAGTTTATGCTTTATGGTCTCCTTTCTGTTTCCTTATGCCCTTTAGTGGATACGCATCTCCGTGTCTTTGCTGTGTCAATACGGCTATGAAGAGCCTCATTAATTATGGACGAATATGACTGGTGAAAGGTGCTCTGAGTATGCATTATAGATCACAAAAACAGACACATTTAGTGTCATCTGGCAGCCTGCCACCTCCTTGGTGTGGCAATAAATTATTTGTGGTCTGCAACTTGTCTAAAGTACCGTGATTAGGCATTGCGGAGATAGCTGAGAGTTAATCACTTTTAAATATTCAACACTGTGCTGAAGGACAGCGGTTTGTACGTATCAGCACATTCAGGATCTATTGAGGTGCTGTGAAGAGGTTCAGTTACATGAAGAGGGAAGTCCACTATTTGATTTCATTTAGACTTATATATGATGAAAAATAGATGAAAAGGAAACATTTTATTGCTTAGCAACATGCACAGTCATTGTGCCTCTTAAAATGTAATATTACAGAAGCACGGACAACAAATTACTAAACAAGGTAGTTTATTTTGTTATCATTAAAAAACAAATAGAATCTAGATAATTGTGTGAATTCCATTCATTAAGATTGGGAAAGATTCACAGTTGATTGAGTTTCAGTGTGTTAATTGTACTGGACAAATTTTCGACATCTGTGCCTGAGGGATGTGGAGATAAATCAGGTTGTACTCTCTGTGGTTCACCCTGTTCTCACTTCATTATAATGACAGCAGACCTTTCCCCTCATCCTGCTATACGCAGCAGTAGCACTGTCTGTCCCAGCTGACCATTGGACAGCGTAGCAGCCCAGACGGACACCTTCTGTGACTGGCCAGCAGTTTTCCAGGCAAAGTTGTTTGTCTCTGTCTGGTCTTGTATCGTTGATGTACCTGCTCGCAGCAGGTCACCGGTCTGGTCGATGTCTTAGGCTGTAATTTCTGTTCATAAATAATTTTTTATTCAATACAGGTTAGCTTAAGCAATATTTTAATAACTGAAAAAAATGGTTCTTGAAAAGGTGTTAGTTTGAGCACCATGCATTTTGGTACCATTTGGTTTTGATTTTGGTACCCAAATCTTTTTCTTGCAGCTAGCTACTTTTTTTTTTTTATAAAGCTAGCTACTTCTTCTACACCTGTTTGTGATGGAAATAGTGTACATTTGTTTTGGTAACAGCTTTAATAAACCACACACTTTTCTGTCATTGCTTCTCAGCTGTTTGAAAGAGTGCATGATCCTAGAGTCTCGTGCCAGCCCAGTATGCCCAACAATATGCATTGTTTGAATAGCTTATTGTTAAGTTGAAAAAAAAAAGTTAATGCTATTAGCAGTGGAGCCACCATTAGAGTTCAGATGATTCCCAACGACAGAGATTTATCTCTCTTGAGTAAGAAACTAAACCGGTTCTGCCACAATATCCAGCCCCCAGGAGTGTTAAACTGAGTGTAGTTTGAATATGCTGCTGCAGGACCCCTTGATGCCAGTGTCCTCAAGGGGTCTCAGCATGAAGCAATAAAGAGCCTCATCGATCGATCGAGTGGCGGCTACTTGGAGGGCATCAAGGGCACGATGGCGTAGTGGAGACACACTCCAGGTATTGATTAGTCTAAGTCAAGGCCAGGCTGCATTCAGGAGACGTTAAATAACCGTGTAGGTGCGAGATGACATGAAAGCTAATGTGACAAATGGATAACATCATTGTTGTTGTCAGCTTAACGTATTCTGATAAGAAAACTAATTTGTAGGTGTTACAGTCTAATGTATCCAGAAACATTGTCATCCTTCATCACATCAGATCAGCCTGAGTGGAAATGCTCAAACCCTGAATCATTCTCCCAAACTGTCCTCAGCTGTCAAATGTTATCCTGTTTTTGCCTTGTAAGGAACACGAGAAAACCAACTCTGGGGTTGCCACTCATATTTCCTTTAAGTCTATGGGTCACTGAATTTGCATTTCAGATAGTTTTAATTGGCTGATTACCATACATGCAAATACAGAATTTTGTTTTTGCAATTTTAATCAGGCCAAAGAGGAATTCTCTGCCAAAGGCTTGGGGGCTGTGAATGTTTTTCTTTCCTTTTTTTTTCATTCAGCACTCTCACTGTGAATACCTTGATGTAGCTGAATTTTGGCGGCACAGAAGAACAGGGGATTGTGGGCGAGCAGGACTTAACGTGCTATGTTTAAACACTGTTTTAATGATTGGAAATGAAGTATGAACTCATTAAGTGAGGCTGGGTTTTTTTTTTTTTTTTGGGGGGGGGGGGGGGGTGCTGGTGGGGGGCGCTTTGTTTTAGTGTAAATTGCTCCTTTTTGGGTAACACTGAGTAATAATTGTGTCACTCTGTGGCACTCAGAGTTTTCTGCAGCACAGTAGCTGCAGCATACCATGGGGAATATATTAGTTTTGTCTTCAATCAGGCTGTCATTCTTCCTCCTTTAGCGCTTTCATTCACGGCTTTCTATAACTGACATCATGTCACTTTAAACAATACAGTTTGTCAGAGCCACACATAGCAGTCTCCAGGACTTGTTATCCTGATTGATTTGACGAGGAAAGTTTACTCCTCCCAGAAGGACGTCTGAGGGCCTCTACAAAAGAGGAGAGAGGAGGAGGGGTTGCCATAGCAACCTCACTTGTCCCAGGAAAGCTGAGCTTCCCTGTGGGCTTTGGTGTTGTTGCGACATGCTGCATCGGTAGACTGGAGCAGGTGTCATTAGGGGGCCTGGAGGCAAGCTGGAGTGCTAATTACACAGCCAGAGTGTGATATTCCAATATATCTGTCAGTACCATCCCCTCTCACAGAAATATGGCCTCTCTCCTTTCAGATAATACCGCAGCACTGCGCAATCAATACACAGTCTTGTTTCTTTTTGTGTTTGATACAGTGCCGGTATCACACAGTCCTCAGACCTGCCTTTTCAACTCGAAGCACAGTGACACAGAGCAAGGACCCGCCTTTGTTTGGCGACTCGGTCAGGGCAGAGTGGTATCGATTCTTACTGTTCCTCACTGCAACATGAATCAGAGCCAGACACACAGATTTATGAACCACCACGTTCACCTGACTCAACACAGGGCCTTGATTTTCTTCTCAAAGGTGTCAGTAGGTTGTATAGACAAATGTTATAGAATAGGTTTAGAGCAGTTGTGTCCAACTCGCATCTGCTGAATCTGCCAGTTTTCTTTTTAATGATCTCTGCTCTATTGGCAACAGAAACCAAAAGTTTAACCAAACTCATTTTGAATTCTGGACATGCTCCCTAAAAATCTGCTGCATTATAGACTAATTTACCTTTTGGATATGGCCTGTAGAATGTCGAATTAATTAAATCTCTCTTTAAAGGATCCATTTAGACAAGAAAAATGACTCTGAAAAGTACTTGCTGGTTACATCTCTCAGAGCAAACTGTTGTAAAAATTCTGACATTCTCTATGGATTCTTCAATCATTCATTTGCATATGTTATATGCTTCATCTGAATTTCTTAAATCAAATTTTCTCTTATTTTCTAATACTTTGTTAACGTGGCTGACAGCCTTTCTGCATCCAGTGGGAAATTCGAAACTTTTAATAAACCGGGATGTCTGTTGATTATTATCTACCATACACTTACACTTAGATATTGTCAAATATAAATAATAATCAAGCTGTAGTCAGAGTTGCCAAAGTCTGAACTAGTATAACTATGCCTTTATAATATTCAGGTGAGCCAGAATAATCAGAGAGAAAGAAGAAAAGTACATACCAGTACTAGAAAATGAAACAGAATTAAATGTGTGACACTGACTGTGTTAAAGTAGACCTGCTGTGTTTGTTGATGTCAACATGTCGAGCTGGACCACACACACCCCTGTTGTGTGCCGTGCTCCTTAACCCGCCCCTGCTGTCGTTTTTGTGTGTGTGTGTAGGATGGGGGTGGGGAAGAGTGGCATTCTGGGTCTTTATCCTCTCAGCTGACCCCACACAGATTGTGACCTCTAATGCTGTTGCCGCTCCGACTAATAAGTCAGGGCGATTCACTGCAGCGCTGGAGTCGTCGTACGGCTGCTTCTCTGCCTGTTCAGTCAGGAGGGAGTCGAGCGTCGCAGCGTGGTGCCTTCAACTTCAAACAAACTCCCTTTGGGTTAATTTCACAGCTTTCTTATCCTGAGAGGTTTCAGTGGAACTTTGTGTGTTTGTTCCTTTTCTCAAACACGTATTGATTTATAGTCTCTTAGAAGTTTGAAGAAAGACTTTGTTTGCTTGTGAATGGTGGGAGCAAGCAACTGATGATTATTTATTCATTAAAGCTGTTGTGTTATTTAATAATAAATAAAATGTTGGAAAATAGTCAGTGTCCATCACAATTTCTGCTGAGGTGATTTGCTTTTGTTTTTTTCTGACTCACTGAAACAATTAATTGATTACCAAGATTTTTTGTCAATCAACCAATCAAGTAGCTGTTTCGGCACTGTATGTAGCGTGTAGCATTTTGATAATGTATTTCTGTCTGAGACATGCCCTTATGACTGACTATTTTTCCCTGATTTTGTTTCACAATCTCTGTGTGATATATATTTAACAGCAAAAATCTATTTGACTTTTACTCTATGTTGAAATACTTTTTTCCCTCTTTGTTCTTTTCCTGGAAAGACTGTTTCTGTTATGAATGAGTGGGCTTTTCTTTTGTTCAAAGTATTTATGGAGGACAAATCGGATGACATGCCCGTTGTTGCTGTTATTTATGTAATCCACTGTCCGGAGCCTCTCTGTTTACCCCTATCGTGCGGGGCGATGAGGGGATCGGTGCTCAGCGGGGATGGGGAGGGAGGGGCTAGAAAACAGTTGGGACGCTGAGCTGCTCTGAAACAAACCAAAACCTGTTTGCTCATAGGCAGCAGCAGGAGCAGCCCCGTCATCCGCTGATGCACTCTGATTTTTATCTGTCGCTAGGCAACAGCTTTGAGGGACCTGACGTTTCCATCGTGTTGGCTACAGCTTGTGTGTGTGTGTGTGTGTGTGTGTGTGTGTACTGTATGAGCATGTGTGTGTTTGTGGCAAGGCAAGGTCTGAACATGACTCTCAGGCAAAACGCTCAGGTAAAAGAGATATAGCCTTGCCGTCTACTTGGCTCTGTGGGTGTAGAGAGCGTTTCAAAAAAGTTGCGCAGTATCTGACACGTCTGTCCTCTTAATTGCCCGTTACACAGGGGTGAACTCCTTCACACAACCACGAAATCATTCAGATTGGTATTTATTGTGATAAACCGGTGTTATTGCAAGGTCCCACACCAAAGCATCATCTTGTACAACAGTGCTATTCAGCAGTCGTGCAATTCAGGTCGAGTTTCCTATTGTGCAATATTACATAATTCTCTCTCTTGTTCAAGCACCATTATCCCGATGTGCTTTCTCCAAGCAGCTGAGATTTATATTATTAACTGAAGTCTAACAGCATGTCTCTGCCAATATTTTTTTATCGCTCTGTCTCTAGTTTTCTCTCACAGTGCCGCTCTTGCCTATTGGCTTCATCTTTGCCATAACCTCATTTGCTATGCCAGTGAGCTCCCACAGGAGGGGGAACTTGAAAGTTCACATTAATAGGCGCCCTCCCCCCAAAAGTCTCAATTTTACCAAGCTCACGATGACCTGAATGCAGCACAGAAACATGCTAATTATCTCCGCCATAGAGCTCACCAAATGAAACACAAATATCCTGTGCTTGGAGGGTCTGTGCTGTCTGATGAGGAGGGTCCGCCTTTTGTGCCAAATACATGTGGATGCCCACAGTCCCTGGCCTACTTTCATATCTCCACAATAATTAAATCTAACAAGCACTTGAGGCAGTGAAGAAAGTCTTTTTATAGCAAGACAGACACGAGGTGCCGACAGGAATTCTTCTCGACCGTCTGCAAAGGTGCAGGACTTGGTGTTAATGATATTTATGTGATCGTAGCTTGTCAGATGATTTTATCTCGCGACATGATCAAGCTCACCATTAGCCTCATCACCTAGTTGTAATTTGGCCCTAGTTGTCATTTTAAAGAGATGCTTTTTTAATTAAGGGTTTCAGGAGACTAAAAATGTTATCACATGTACTTTTGTGGTCTTATATATTTCACAGTCAATTTGCTTCTTCCATTACCATAAAGTAAATGCATTTCACCAGGCTGCTGAGCATGACAGTGCAAGAGGGATTTTAATACTTTGCTACTTCATCTGGCAGAGGAGTTTGTGTCTCTGTCTCTGTCTCTCTCTCGCTCTCTCTCTCTCTCTCTCTCTCTCTTTTATGGTTTGGAATTGCTCAAATTAAAACGAGTCCTTGCCAAGAAAAAAAAAAGGCCGATATGAAATAAAAGTTGGATATGTGAGTCGCTGAAGGAACACTGTGTAATTTTATTTACCCTCTCACTCTAATAGAATTGGAAAGTGTATATTCATTTATCAGAGAGCAACTGTACCAGCAGGTGTGGGCAGGCCCGAACAACTTGATGAATCACAGTTGGCAACAGACTAATGAATGATTCCTTATTAAACAAAAGCCAGCTGACTAAGTCCTATTGTGTAGCTGGCGGGATCCATTAGTTGACTCAACCCAGACGAGGTTGTAATTATCGTTTGGTCCTCGTCAACTTGGTAAAAGACGCACAAAAGGAATGGTGAGAAATCAGTGTGTACTGTAGATCGTTTCAGTCTCTTTTCTTTGTGCCCATTGATTCTTATTCCACAGTGTAGCAAGGTTAATATCAGCTGAAATCTAGTATTGTTGCCTGACAGCCAGAGCTGCAGCAGCAGAGGAGACGGAATGGTATTGAAGCCTCAGATCTAAGTGTTATCATGGCAGAGCAGGATGCTGCTGTCAGCGGGCCACTCAGTGTGTTGCAGTATCTCCCGTCAGGGTGTTGTGATGGCAGGCGGTGGCTTTCCACCGCAGGTGAACATGGCAATAGATGAAATTACCTGCATGCACCAAAAGGATTTTCATGGTGGCATATTCCCTCTCGGCTTTGTAGTCACAGCTGACAGGATTTACAGGATACAGGGACCTGTAGAAAACGTGACTCCCTTCACACTTAGGCCTAAAATTCATTTTGGGTGGTTGAATCATAACTGGATGGTTGAAAACATGGTGAAGACTTACCTGGATTCAGTGATTCAGCTGTGTTTCCTTTGTGCACATCAAACACTTTTGGATACAGCTGATTTGCCTGTTTTAAATAACCAAGTCAACTTGCACAAGTCCAAGAGTCCAAGTCCTCCTCTCAGCCCACACATGACTGAGACCAATTTTTCATTTTTTGAATAGGAATGGAACGGTCACATTGATCACACGTTTTGACATTAATTAGTGTGGACACAAAACTAGCCACTGCAGGTCACACCTAGGATAGACGTAAAACAAATAGATGACACATTTCCTGTTAGTCAGAAAATGAAATATTATTTTCCTATGCTAGACATTTACATTTCATTTTTACACCTCAAACTAGCAAAATTACCAGAGTCTTTAATAAAGACATCAGGTAAATCAAGTGGAATCAAAGTCAACAATTGACAATTGAATTCTGTGTTTATTTCCCTCTGACACTTTAAAAATAAATGTCTCTAATCAATAAGAAGTCACACATCTGTATGTTTGGTTTATATTTTGAATCAGCGTTTGGCTTTTATAAGAAGTTGACAGCAACAGTTAATTCTCCTTAAAGCAACGAAATGTAACTCTGCTGCAGCCTAATTCTGTTGAGCTCCAAGTTTTAGCAGTTGTACAGAAAACAAAGCGTATCGATTGCTTGACCGTGGCTCCAGCTATGCAGTCGCTAGAACAAACACACCAAACTCTGTGTAGAATTCTTGATATTTTCGTTTCCTCCCTGGATATGGAAGATGAATGCTGGTTTTATTGACTTCCTTTTCTTCTTTTTAACTGATGTATAGTTTGGCATTATTCTTGAACTTGCTGGGCCTGGTTCTACCAGTTTAAACCACAGACTGTCACACAGTTAACAGGAGATCATACCTGCTCATCAAAGTTACATAGAACTAGAACTGGCTTTCAAGGCATGGACTGGGAATGACAGGGGCCCCACTCTCCGTATTATAAGTCATCAACATCAAAATAATTCTGAAGCTGTTGTGTTAAGGTAAAATAGTTATATAATGTTGCTTTAAAATGCCTCATTCCCAACAGATGCAACAGATACAGCAAATTAGATTCTCCTCGGTTTTCGATGACATCCATTTGTAATGATTTCGGGGCTGTGGCAGAGGAGCATTTAATACAAACATCATCATCTGTGTCATTTAATTTATTTGGAGGACTGACTGGAATCTGACAATCACATGTTGTTTCTCAGGTGCTGAGGATGTGGTGATGGCGTTCTCGCGGTCAGAGACGGAGGATCGGCGACAGTGACCCTGGGCCCCCCCATCCCGCCCCACTGCATCCCACCCCGCCCCCGTCCGGCCCCGCACGTGATCCACAACGACCCAGACTCCACAAACCATGACACTGACGAGCTCAGGAGAGGAGGGGCACCAGGAAGGGACAGAAGAGGAGGGGAAGAGACACCAGGAGGTGGCTGCCTCGCTCTCCCCCAGCCTTTTCCATCCTGACTCCTCCTCCACACAAGCTGGCACACCATTACCTGAGATGCACTCAAGTGGGTCACTGTGGGTTGAAGCCTTGGCAACAAGGCAGTCAATTGAAACACTCACAGATTGTGTGGATGAATATCAAATGTAGTTTTGTTTTTTGTTTTTTTTTGTTTTTGGTGGGGGGGTTTGGTTTTGTTTTGTATTATCTCATCTGTGTTGAGACTTTAGGCAGTGTTACATGTTTTATCTGCTGTGGTCACTGGAGGAATTGACCAGTCAGCAGCTGATTGAAGCAAAGAGAAATATAGTTTTGGTCAAGCAGCAAGTGTGATGATTGGTCGTGTTAGGGGAGAGATTTTAATTATTTCTGCTTACCCTAATGGGGCTGAAATTGTTTTTTTGATTTAGCTATTGTGTTATAAAGGCTTTTTGTATTCTGTCACACCAGGGACCTGATTTATAAACATTTTGTGTGCATAAAAAATGAACGTGAAAGTTGGGTTCACCATCTCCCACACAGATGTTTGGATTTAGAGATGCAGATGTTTCTGGAGAGTGTCCACACTTCTGCTGGAACCTGCACGCTGAAGGCAAAGTAGTAAAAAAAAACAAGATAAACACTCTACTTTATGTCCCCTGATTTAGAGTTAAGAATTAAAAGATTTATAACACCTTAATGTGTTTGTAAGCAGATATAAGGTTTGTTAATGAATTTGTCACCAACTATAACTCCTAAGTGGAGGCTGCTATATAAACAGATGAATCACAGTATAATAAAACACAGTTGAAATACTGTAAAATATGTCCTCATAGGAGAAGTTATAATTGTTGATAAATACTATACATTAATAAACACTTAGCCTTGCATACAGCTCCATTAGTGTTTACAAATAATCCTATTAAATGTGTGTATTTGACCAATTAATCTGCAATAATAATAACAATGCCATAAAATTTAATGTATTGCTAATCCATCTCACACAATTTATGATACTTAATATATAAATTACCGGCTACACAATTCTGTGAACTTTGACCCTCATCTCTGGCTTTTTACCAGTTAGCCATTGATATTATCATTTCAGAATAATTTAGCTGCCTGATCCTGCAGTGCTCACTGCTGCTTTGGCATATATGCTTCATTTTCTCTCATCCAGAAACAAGAGAGTTTTAGTCTGTGTGGCCCTCCTTTAATATTTCTCCTTGTGATTTGTAGCCTGACTTCTCTGTTGTCCTGTACAAACACTAGAATGTCAAACTGACTGATGTGTGTATTAACACTCACAACAGGCCTGTCATTAATCATTCATGTTTAATTATGGGAGTTAACAGGGCAGGATAATGAGGCTGGTGACATGCTCGATGGGATCTCTGAGTTAAGGTGAGGGGTTTTTTTTGTTGTTGTTTTTTTGGAGCACACACAACTTTATAAATGAGGTCCCCACTCCTTCTTCTGCTGCTTTAATTTGAACCATAGGCTGTTGAGAGTGCAACAACGCTTCTCTTGTGGGGAAAGCGTTAAGAATTAAAGACACTAGCAGACATAATCACATGAAACACAGGTGTACACATTCTCCCCAAACAAATATCTGGTTTTGTTTTGGGTTATTGTGACATGTAAAACCTTTTTTTTATTGTACAGATAGTTGGGAAAATACAGTAATGATTTGATTGTGCCAATTGTATTTTTTTGTTGTTTTTTTATCTGTAAGATAAAATTAACATATTGATTAAGAAAACTGATAAGAGACAAGGTGTAGTTGTAATTTATTGTTCTCTGAATTGACTCCCTGTTCCTCTGACACATCATTAAAGATAGAACCAGTAGATAGTTAAAGCCTAACATGAGTCACTCTTTAATATCATCAGCAGTGGCTCTTTGTTCACACTAAAATCATACAAACTCTAATTTTTAACTACCTGTAACTAAACACGTGAAGCCAAACATTAGAACTGTGTGCTATTTCTGACTGTACTGTATCTCTTGCACTATTATCAGTGGGATATTTGCAAAAAATACATTTTGATATTTAGCACAGAGATTCTATGTTTGGTTCAATGGACAAAAGAAAACTTTGTAACCATGTTTTTATTCCTTTGGTGATTTAAAAAAAAATTTCTCTGTGTTTATCGACTCAACTGGAATAGCTCAAATGAATATTTGTTAACGACCGACCATGTTTTTCTAGTGACATGCTCAATATTTAATGTGTTTTAAGTACATTTGTTAACTTGTATAACTTAAAATAACTGTAACGTTTTAAAGCCAAGCATGTCTGCCTCGTGGTTTATAATGTTCATTCAAGTGGGGTCGAGGGTCTTTGAAGCCTCGCCACAATGACCATTGTTTGTACATTCTTGACATTTGTGGAAGCTACTAGCTCTTTTAAAAAAAAAACTTTCAAAAAAAATTTCTCATTTTTGTATGGGTAAGTGTTATCCATTATATCTTGTTGGCAATAACTTCTATTTGAATGTCCTCAACAATCATCGCAATGTAAACGGCCAACAGATCCGTCACGCTGTCCGCCTATGACAAAGAAATTTGTCTTTTTATGTTTACTTTTATTTTAAAGCATTCTTTATTTGCCTATGCATTGTTTTTTTTTTCCTCTAAAAGGTGTCTTACTGTACATTTTACCTATCAGGGTTGTTCTACAGCCTTTGTTCAAGTTGTGAATGAATGTCTGCGTGAGAGTGCATGTGTGAGTGTTTGTGTGGGAGCGTGTGTTATCATCATTGAACTTGCTACCAGTTTTGATTTTCAGCATGCTGTTGAGTTTGACTAGGATCGATGTATCTTTTTACTGTGATGACCTGACGTTGCCTAACTGTCCTTTTTAATTTTTTTGAGTTCTTTTTTTTTTTTTTTTTGCCTTTGTATTTTATTTCCCTCTCAATCGACATTGATTAGTTGGTTTTGTTCTGTATGGCTGCTGACCATGTCTTGACTTAATGCTTCCAAATCCTATACCAACTGAACCATTAAAGAAATTTTAAACAGTGAAAAGTTACTTTCTCCTCTTTTCTTCATCATGAAGTTGAGTGACTTTAAACATGCGACACTAGAGATTAGAAACTTGTTCTTAAAGCCCATAATGACTGCTTGTCTTCAGATAAGGCCTCATGCTGGGCATCCAGGGGAAAAAAGTATTCACCAAAGTCATAATAAGGATAAAATCATGGTTCCTTTGTTTCTCTTATCATCTGCACATACAGAAGAGAGCGAGTCTTGTGTTCAATGTGTAGTTAAACTATCAAAGTTCAATCTTTCCGTTATTCTTGTAGAGAAAACTCTCAGTATGCACAACATCATGAGCTACTTCAGCCAAGGTCCACTAACTGGCTTGTTCTGGAGCTTTCAGACCTACACCAGGGTCTTCATCAAGTGACTTACATGTAAGCACATGCATTGGCAGTAGTGGGAATGTAATGTTTTTTATTATCATTTTCATTCTCTTGGCTTTAAATGTTAAAAGCTAGGATTCAATGAAAACCTGATTATGCTGATTAACATTTACAACTGTATCTTTTGCTCCAAATAAAAATTAAGTCAAAACATCTGAGCAACTTGACTCAAGGTCCACTTACTCACTTGTTCTGAAGTCTATAAAATTGCATCTGCTGATGAAGACAGCACAATCTGGTCAAAAGCTCTAGAATATATGAGTGAGTAGACCTTGAGGGGAGATTGTTTTGTCAGCATTGTCACTGTCATTTACATCAAGTTTCACGTTCATTTTCATAACAGTGCAAACATTGTTACCACTAATGAAATTCCTGGTCTCAGAGTCAACTCTTCTTCAGTGAATAAATAACAGTCTGACAGCACTGAGCAGCTCCTTCAGCGATAGGCTGCTTCACCCAAAGTGTGTGAAGGAGCGGTATCGCAGGTCCTTCCTTCCTGCTGCTGTCAGACTCTACAACCAGCACTGCTCCTAGTACACCACCTGCACTTTAATTAATCCAAAACAGCTGCTATCAGTCATATCATTATGTGCAATATCTGTATTTAGTTCATTTTCTGTCTTTATGTATAAAGTCATATATTGCTCTTCTGTTAATATTTTTTATTACATTCTCATGTTTATACTGTTGTGTATATTTTTATAGCCTTATCTTGTTTTTTTCAACCACTTATGCTGCTGCAACAATGTAAATTTCCCCATTGTGGGACTAATAAAGGATTATCTTATTTTATCTTATCTTAAACTCTAAATAATAATTATAAAAGTCTTAAGTATACAGAAGCATACTATAGTGTGAATAATGTAGTATGAATAATATAGAAATCACTTACCTGAAGAAAAATAAAAGTGATAAAAGTGGCTAGTCTAAACAATGTAAGCAGTAGTTTTTCCAGTCATTTACATGTATTTATGTTCTCATGCATTCAAACAGGTAACACTCGCCCCACAGACACTGACATTAAAAGCGGTGATACATAATGTCAGAGGGTTTGTGACGCCTCAACTACTGTAAAAATCTTGTCATTTACAACTGTTTTCCTTATTAGCCAACAATAACCAGCCACAGCCTTGTTCATTTTCCTGTCAGGTGTTAATTGAGGCAGATGTTTAAATTTGGTGCTATCTACTCAATGAAAAAAAGGATTGGGGGGGTCGGGGGAGGTTGTTTTTCCTGCGCTAATGACGAACATCTGTTCACTGTTCCCATGCCTTCATTCACAGATGCATAAGAATCCTGCAACTTAGAGGCAGCGAGCCCAGGGAATAACACACCAGCTGTTGGCCAGTTTTTGCAGTGTTCGTGCACCACTTTAGACTGTGGCTGTCATTTACTGACATTAAAACTTCTGTTTCTCACCAGAACAAGTTGTGAACACTTGTTTTGGCTGCTGCTGCTGCTGCTGCTGAGTATTCAACCTGCCACTCTAACCTTTTCTAGTATTAGATCCTGGTATGAGGATTATGTACTGAAGGGAGGATCATGTATTTGCATTGTGCAGTTGTGTGGGCTTAAGTTAAAACATCCTTCTTTTTTAAAAAAAAAAAAAAGAGCTGCAGAGTTTGGTGGCATCTTTTAGAATTATCATTCAAACACAAGCTCCCAGATGAATAGAGGAACAATGGTCTCCGGCCTGTGTCTGCTGCTAGCAGAAGTGCAACATGTGAGAGCAGCGCATCTCTCCTTCCAACAAGATAAGCTCCCTCTCTCACTGTACACGTGAGCCTCGACGTTGTGTTTATCCAATGTCAGACAGATCAGACCCAGAGCTCGCCACACAGCTGCACCAGCAGCCAGCCGATAGCTGCCACCAGCACTATCACATTATGCAACAATGTGTGTGTGTGTGTGTGTGTGTGTGTGTGTGTGTGTGTGTAGCTGTAGCTGCTCTGTTGCATACACTGTGAACAGCCGTTGAAGAACAAGGAGATGAGCCTGCATGAAGCATGATCACTTTTAATTAGTGCTTGTGAATGTGACAAAGTGGCCCTCCACCCAAACTCTCCTCTGCAGAGAACAGCGCCCTGCGCTCAGGGGATTCTGACAGAAGTTTTCGTGGCTGAGAAAAGTATCAAAATGTCCATAGAAACTTCTCAACCTACTCCTCCAGCAAATTCTCAGTATTTATCCAACAGTGATAATGTGGGTGGAAAATGCCTAAATATGCTGCTTCTGACAGAGATTTGAAGCTCGGAGGAGGGCGACAGCATGATGCATAAGTGTACATATTTAGCCATATTTGGACATAAATAGGGCTGCGCATATGGGTGAACAGCAGAGAAGTGATTACTCTGAGTGGCTTGAGAAATTGTGATACTATTTTCCAAATTTGCCAGATAGATTTGACTGTGTTGTAGCATAGTTGAATGTGAATTTCAGTTTTAAAATTCAGATAAATTCAGACTGTGACTGTTCCCTAATGAACAGTGTGTGAAATGGGTCGTGGCAAAGGATTATGCATTAAGAAGCAGTGAGGTGACATTTGTGTACAAAAAGTAGATGCAAGCTGCTGCTGCTAAGCCATCCCAAACAGTTCATATACACTGTCTGACAGGATAATTCCAAGCAACACATTGCACAGCAGTTAGGAAGCAAACATACAGTAAGTTCTCAGTGATCTCTCAGTGGCCAGAACAGTTTCAGTGCTCCTCTGCCTCCCCATGTTACTTGACTGCTACTTGAGCAGTGAACACATTTATCCAAAACACAGCCTATGATTCACATCAGTTTCATACTCATCAACCATTAATAGAGCCCTACACTGAACAATCTCCATTTCCTATGTTAATAGTAAGTTTCCTTGTCTTGCCAAACATTTGGCCCACCACCATAAGACTGTCCTGTTTATCAAACATCAAGATAAAGGTTATTTTCTCCTCTTCCAGACTCTCTTTAAGATAGCGGCGGATTCCTGTATGTGAATAGCCAGCTCAGTCTTTGTGCATCCATATTTATAAATGCATGTTTCTCCACTCATTTATTCTGGTTAATCCAAATGCTGTAAACATGTAGATGAGAACCAGGTAGTTTGTCTCTTCAGTGTGTTTAACATGCAAACTTGTTTAAATTTATTACTTACTCCACTTATTTCAGTTTTATTATCAAACCTATCTTAGACATTTTTGAACAGAAAAATATAAAATATGCACTAAGATACTTTATCCACTGATTGCAATATTTTTGTCAGTTTATAAAAGAATAGCTCTAAAAATGGAGCGCACAGCTATAGTAGCAACTATAGCAACCTCCTGGCCACATTGAACAGTTGAGGGATGTGATGTAGAGAGAGGCTCAGGCTGTGTTGCAGGTTTATACTTAATAATTCCTCTGACAAATTCAAGGAAACATGGCAACTTCTTTTCTGAATTATGTCACAGCTGCTGCAGGCTTTGAACCCCGTCCTCATTCAAAAGAGCAGCACTGGTGCATCTTTCCCTGTGAGGACACTGAGGTCTACATATATTAAGCTTTGAATAAAAACTAAAGGATCAATTGTTTCTTCATCAGAATTTAATTCTAGTGTGCAGAGTTGCTGTACACTGTTAACCATGCATATCCATATTTGGTGATTTAGAATTTTTCAGATTAAAAAAAAAAAGTCTATTTTGAGTCTAAATAAAACATTTACATTCCTCTGGTTTATGTGAAAAAAGTATTGTCACAAAGCTGAAAATAGGACTGTCTGTCTTAGCAGATGTTTTGGGGAAATGCAGTTTTCATATTGCGCGAACCCTCATGTTTACAGACAATATAACTGAACACTTAAAAGATTTTGATGGGATCTGGTCATATTTTTCTGGGAGACTTGGGGCTTGGATTTCTGACCTCAGTATTTCAAAATGCTTGTCACAGTTTAAAATCAACATAATTGAAAGGGAGGCCTTATTTTAGAGAGAAAGTTTGAAGCTGCATGACTCTGCTGACCCCGCACTAAAATAACTCCACCCTATAAATTTGAGAGGAAGGATATGACTTTACAGCCCCAAATGAATGTGATCAGCTCCAACCTTTCATCTTCAAAGCTTAAAAAAACCAAAAAAAAAAACGACCTGAAAGCGTGAGCGCTGAGGCTCCAGGAGAGAAGGAGGTGTCTCACCCTCCCACCTTATAACTCAACATTATTAAGCAGAGCTAGGAGGATTCCAGAGAAGAGGAGGGAGAGGCATGCAGGCAGAGAGGCTGTGGAGTAATGCAGCAGTGCACACTCACTCACAGCCCTACACAAAGCGCTGCAGATACACTCTCGTCCACCCTAAACCTCATGACTAATAGATGAGATTTGCTCTTGGTTCCTTCAGCTCGCAGCATCGAAAGCTCTTCGTGGAGGGAACACTCCTCCTTTTATGCATCAGACACTCAGCTTTTTTTCTTTTTTTTTGTATCCCTGTCTGATCTGGAATAAACTACTTTGATCTGAGTCTTTTGCTCCTGTGCACTATAAATATAAAGTATATCATGCACAGGATTTTTTTTTTTTAATTTTTATAGAGAAAATACAGACAGATGAGTGATAATGTCCTAGACCCCTGAGCAGAATATTTCATTACCAATACAGTGCACCTAAATTAGGGACAGAACTTGGCTGTTGGCCTCAGTCACACCATGATGGTGCACTTCAAATGCAAATATATGATATAGTAACAATTTTTCAAGAAGAGTAACTATAATAACCTGAGAGCTCCCAAAAGATGTCATTTTTTTTAGCTGATCCTTTAGCACCAGCTTAAGACTGTCATTTGAAATGTTTATTGGATGAATGGATTGCCATGAAACTCTGCCATGAACAGAATTGTAATCATGATTCATCTCGTACTATTATTAGGTCGGAATTTTAGTTTATCCAGTTCTTTGATTTATGACCTAAAACTAAATCACATACCCATCAGCCTCAGATGTACTTTGTGCTTGGTTCTAATTCTCAAATGCTAGCATGCTAACATGCTTGACTAACTTGGCGAACAGAGTTGCCAGCGTTGCAGTAGACTCCACATTGCATCAAAAGTTATTTGAAACACTTTTCCACTAATGCCTACCTAATAACTTCTAAATGCTGTTTTACTGTTGCTCTAATGTCTGAGTTAACACACGTTAGTTCAGTGTTTAACACCCAGGTCTCCTTAACCTTGAAGGTTGGGACAATAATCCTCTTCCACCCTGTCAGTCTATATCATGTATATTCTGTAGCAACAGATTCTGACTTATTTGAAGCTATATGATGTTTTCATTGACACATTCAAACCCAAAACTGTATGTTTATGTTTTGGTTTTGTTTTTTTCGTTTTCAATGGAGATTGTCTGGAGACGCTTTGTGGATCTTTTCATATACATTTCCTCAAAACACAGCCTGACAAGTTTGATGTATCATAACTTTGGGATTTCTATTAGAATTCAAAATAACATTGTGTGTATGTGAACAATGTTTGGCTGTAGAGTTTGCATTGGTTGACCCTGACAGGTCAGTGGAGTTTAAGAGGTCAGCAAGAACAAACAATATTCTCTCTGTATTTTTAGAAGGTTTGGACGCAGGTGACCACTCAGCAACTGTGACAGTAGAGGGATCAATTCTCACCACTTATATTTACAATATATCTGCCTCCAAATGCATATACATGTTGCACTTACCTGCTTCCTATTCTAATATATATAATTGCTCAATTGGATTTGGCCAAAGTACAATGTATTTTGTTTTGCTGACGAGTTTTGCTGAACTTCTTCTGATGTATGCCTCTGAAAGCATTTTAAGCCCTTAGCGCAGCATTTTGCCACCCAAGTTTTGGTCCACACTGCATTGACGTGAAACCCTTTAAGTTATGAGAAGCACTTTTCCAATGCTACATCAGATGCCGGCTGCACCTGGTGGCTTCTGAATCTGGGCCTTTGTGTTGGTTTAGCTGCTGCGGGGTCGTGAGTTTTGCTCCCCGTGAACCACCTGTGTTACAGTCATCTCATTTTCTGATTAAAAAAACACACACATCCAATTTTAAATCCATCAACTGCTGGCTTAAAGAGACTGCGCTTGTTGGAGCAAAGAGCTGCAGCTTCTACTCTATTTCCCACCTGAGTGTTATGACACGCTGCTCCCCTGAAGGCGTGCGACTGACTCCAGCCATCTGCTCGAGCTCTTTCTAGCTGTGATATCACTTTGACAGAGGCTTATTTCCACAATATACTCTGAGGATCGACATTCCTGTCCACCCCCAGGATTCCCACTCCAGTGCTCCCGCTGAGTGAGTTTATTTCTTGTATATGATACAGTGCGTGGGCTAAATGTATGGAGATGTCATCTCTGGTTTTTTCATATGACAAATGTGAAGAGGAGAATATGGTGGGAGGAATTCAGAAACATCAAGTGTCTTGGTGAAGAACATGGATCATTGCGTGTCCTCAACATTTGACCCCTGTTACCTTGAATCTAATTTGACATTTGAAAACACTGTCTAATATTTATTATTGCTGGAAAAAACTAAACTTATCATTAAATATAAAAAAAATTGTGATTCAGTTCTGATGGTAAAATTTAATTTAGGAGCTGAAAAGACAAATCTAGGTGCTCTGGAAATGTCACAAATCTATGCTGTGTGCAAATATAAACAGACCAAATGTTAGAAATGTAATTACTATTTATGAATCATGCGCGCAAGTTTCCTCTCTAGCATCAAAATATCAAGCTGGGCCTGTTGCTGGCTGTCATAACAAACAGATTCTGGCTGTGCCATCAGGCCTGAAGTATGCATCCTGTTGACTGAAATAAGCATGAGCGACTGCTGTTGCTGCAGGAACAGAAATATACTTAGACCATGTTTAGGGAAGATCCAACTACAACAATAACACAAGTGCTGCAGCCAACTGCACTGGTGTCTCAGACTTGAAAGCTCAAATAGGAATTTATAACACAAATTAAGTTTCTTCATCTGATGTGTCATTTTGGTGAAGTTTTGTCCTTTTTGACACTGACGTCTCTTGTTTTTCCTCCTGGAGTGAGTTGAGATTAAATAAAAGAGCCTCCTGATAAAATTCTCCAAACTTCCTTTCTCATTTTAATTCACTCAATGCCGGAGGACTTGAAAAAGCTGAACCTTAAAGTGATAAAATTCTTCCCTGAGGAGATTGGGGAGGGGAAAGAAAGATGCACAGCCAGCAGCAGCTCTGGCATTGATTAATGAAACAGACTCCGAGCTCTCAAGTTCAAAGCTGTATTTATTGCTCTGTTTTCTTTTCAGCATATGATGGAGTCTGTAAACCGAAAACATAAACTCTTCAATATGTTTCAGGAGGCAGACAGATCTTAGCATACTTGTGTGTGTCCATTTTCCCTGACTGGTTATAAAAGGGATGAACTGTTGGTTCAAGTGCTTCACCATATCAGACCATTAAAAAGCAGGATAGTGCGTACTGTGGCCCGCTGAGGGATGAGCTATTTGTGGACTTTAACCCCAGATAAATAATTGGAGCACTGAAGCTGGTGCAGCATCCCGCTGAATGCTGGGAATGTGTAGAATGACTCAGCGTTCTCAGCAGGAGTTGGCAGAGGGGACATCTATCACGCCACTACAACATTCTGTCGGTAGCCTATAGGAACCTGACGCCTGCTCTGACATTGTTAACGCGGTGGCTCGTGGCGCAGCAGAGCAGACACTGCTGACTGCTGAGGAAATACTACTGACCTTTTTTCTGCCCCTGGGGTCAAACCAATCTGTGGTGAATTGAGGAGGAAGTAATTATCGAAATTGGCCGTAATGTAAACCATGGTAATATCTGAAACAACAATCGCTGTCTCACTGGAGCTGACTCCAGCCTCATAACCAGGACCAGATTAACCTGCTGCCGACAGCAAAACTGAACCGCGTGGCATAGCTGCATTACATTTTGCCTCGAGCCCCTGTCAAGTCAAGTCAATTTTATTTATATAACCAATATCATAAATCACAACCTGTACAGAACCCTTAAACAGCTGGGAAAAGCTAACCATTCCACCTGTGTTTGGACTGCCTGGCCTCAGGTTTTCTGTATCAACTGGTTTGGGGTAAAAGTAGTATTTGATGCAAATTCAGAAGCTGCCTTTTATAATTTCAGTTTAGATTGTGCTTCAGTGGTTTTTGTGATCAAATTAATTTTTAAATAATCAAACTAAATGCTGCATAGTGATCTGGCTCTCAGGGGAGTCACACTCATCACCCACATGATAATCCAGCATCGCTCATAACAATAGCATTGTGGGTATGCTGTGAGCTCACAGGTTAGTGGAGTGTGTGAAAACAGCTATTCAACTTTCTTTTTTTTTTTTCATGTTTGTTATCTAAGTTTATCTCTTACACACTGAGGTTTGGGCAAACACATATACAGTAATACACTGCTCTAAGATGTTTCTGTTTTACAGCTGCATAATGTCTTTTGTAGCTCTTCTCTCCAGACTCACCATATTCTACTGCTCTACACATCAGCAAGTGGACAGATAGTGGACACCCCAGATCTGTAAACAAACCATCTGACCATGGGGGCCTCACTCTCTGTACACCAACGAGAATAAAACTGGCAGGGCTCCTCCCTCTGTCAAGGACAGGAAGTGATTAGGTGACTGCACATCTGTGTAGTCTCCAGAGGATGCTGACACTGCTCTTTCTCTCAGGACCACACTGTTAGGTAGTCTCCTGAAGATGCTGTTCTTTTCTCCTGAAGACATGGCTCTGTTAGATGGTGTGTACTCTGGATTGCATTTAATCTATCATCTTTTGTGCTCTGCGCTCATTGTGCATCTCATGCCTGAGAAGTGTAATGGGTCTGTTTGTAAACGCTTGAATTAAACTTATAGAAAGGCAACTGTTGACCCCGTACTTTATTGTACAGAAGACTGCCATGACAAATGTCATCACCAGTGAATAACATTACTATCTCTACTGATGACTGTGGCTGTGGCTGCTGCTTTCTCTCTATCCAACCCAACACGTGCAGAGGGACAAAATAACAAACGTGTACAAAACAATAACACTAACAATCACAACACCGCAAACTGTAGCCTTGGGAAATGAATATGCTGTCAAAGCATCGAGTACATTTTGTCACAAAGTTTGTATATATCGCAGAGATACATTTAATTGCATTTTCCAGGTGTTGTGTTGACTTCTTGTAGCTGTGCTGCTGTGACATTTACAGACAGTTACATCTGCCTTCTACTCTGGACAAATGAACAGTATTTATTTTGAGCTCTTGCTGATATCATTATCCCTCTTCCCTTGTCCTCCTCCACAGGCGCCAGAGGTCAGGGTCAACAGCACCCTACAGTTTCACTTTTGAAGACCTTTAAGCACAGTGGCAGTTTGCAGACACAGTAACACACGCACCGGCCCTCTGGTTAAAGGACAGCCTCTCGAGCTGCACGTTACGACGAACTGCGTGACCTCCATGTTGGAATTTGCAAATGCATATGTCAATACTAATTCCCGAAAGCTTCATTGGCAATGAATGGAAGAGGGCCGACACTGCCAAAGCATTTCAGTGCATCAATAGGCTGATGCTGATGAACAATAATGAACCAAGTGGATCTTATGCAAGAGCGTAATTGATGAATGACACAGCAGCAGCGCCTGTTATCGTCAGATGATGATGCAGATACTCGTGGCTGAGGACTATTTTACCGGCTGATTAACTGCAGGGTTGAAACAAACACAAACACACAAAAGAGTTTTTTTTTTTTTTTTTTTTACTGATATACTGTATAAACTATGTATTTTCATATTTGACCGTACACACACCCTTCAATCATGTTCTCAGGACACAGAGGAGGTGGGTCTGAGGTGTCACTGCATATGCTTTCATCTGTCTGCAGGTGCTGTTGCCATGGCAACAATAGATGAAATTGTCAGAGTGAATCATGAGTTGACTGTCGGTTCACTCCCTGCCCTGAGATCAGGTCCTGACCTCCTGGGAGGGGGGGGGGCTTGTGAATATTGTGTGTGTGTGAGAGAGAAGCCAGAGAAATGAGATTCTGCCCTTCTCATGCACCGTGCTGTTTTTTTTTTTTTTTTACTTTGACTTTAACATCCGTGGACTCTCCGCTCTCTCCGTGACAACCGTATCCCCGGGCCCTCCACTTAAAATTAGAGAGCAGCTGTCCTTGGATTATCTTATCCTGAGACAGATTCCTAGAATACCCAGGACAGAATTATCCTGAGGGCGATATAGACAGGAGAAATGGAGCTGGGAGCCATTTTTGGGGTGGGCTGGGTGTATGTAAATGCCTATCTTGAACTGTGTCCATATCCTGGCAGTGGCATGAACCCTAGTTAGTTTGTGCTGCTATATGAGTCTGCCAGAATGGAGGCAGTCGCTGGGAATAGATGTTTTCAATAAAGGTGTGCACAGTTATGTTTTTCCTTTTGTGTGTCAGCTTGTGTGCATGTTGTCACTGCATATTGAAAAGCTTTTCCAATTCTGGTGTTTTTAATTACAAGCTACTCTGAGGGTTGAAAACTAATTACAGATTTGGAGTTTATATAACCATGTCTAAAACAAATTTCAAGAACTTAAAAAACCTTAACCAGCAACCCAAAATCAAGTCTGTTTTTCTTGGTCCCTGAAGAGATTTTTGTGAGTGGTATGTGCAGAATGTGCATGTTTGTGGGTTCGTATGTGTGCATCTATCTGTGTATTTTTGTCTGTGTGTTTGTGCGCTCGTCACTGAGAGTGTAGCTGTATTTTTCTCATGTGTGTGTTTGTCCTCCCAGGTTTCCTAACACAGCCCCAATGAGAGCTGTGACAGCCTTATTTACAGTAGCGTCCCACAGGGCAGGGCTGGTGCTCTATGGAAAATATACCCAAACCTCATGTGGGTGTAAACACATTCAGCCCTTTCCACAAACTGACATCCCTGAGCAGGGATTGCATCTCATCAAGAGGGCTGTTGCATTATCTCCTTGTTTTTGATCAAATGATATTATTCATTCACACCTATAACTGCAGTGGTGTGCTCTTAAGGGGACATGCACGTATCTCATTCATCTCAATCTGGACTGCAAGTGTAAAAATATGGCAGCACAAGGACCACGCAGTGTTTAATGAGACTGTGTGAGGCTGTCGTTAGTGCAGGGAGAAGTGCTGGATTATTGATGCCTCCGAGCTCCTCTGCTGGGCTCATTTCTGGTTGTCTCCTCGGGGAAGAGGTGTGCTCACTCACCTCCAGCCTGGGTGACAGCCCGGTATGAATTACCTTCCCCATTCCCCCCTGCTGACACTGCAGCTAGCGGCCAGCAGCTACGCATTTTAATATGGATACAAGTCAGGGAGAAAGAAAGAGAAGAGGGAGAAGTGAGTAGGAGAGAGAAGACGAGACGGAAGTGTGTGTGTGTGTGTGTGTGTGTGTGTGTGTGTGTGTGTGTGTGTTCATGAATGTGTCTGTTGTGAAGGATTTTGTGTTGGAGGAAAAAAGAGCCAGAAAGACAGAAAGACAGGGAGCGGCAGTGAGATAGAGGGGAAGAAGGAGAGAGATAAGAGGAGAGATGAGGTAGTGCGAGTTGAAAATCAATAATTAAAAGGTCATGTGGAGAGAGAGAGAGAGGAGAGAGAGGAGAGAGAGGGTGGGGGGTGGGGGGTGGGTGCCTCAACAAAATAATACCTTAATCCTCCATTAACATGCAGAAGCCAAAATCTCCTGCTTCCTCATCACGTGAGGTCGCAGGAGGATGCCGACACTAATGCACCATGGGATTTATTCACACAAAACTTCTATCCTGCTCTATGAATACACACATATATGCTGAATTAGTGATGTGCTGTAATTGCTGAATAATATATACCGTAGTGTGCCTCTGTCAGTTGATACATGCATTAAACACACACTGTGACACTCAGCGGGTACATACCGGATTTAGACTTAGACTTTATTTATAGGTATCTGTACAGCTAGATTCATTGCATTCAACATGTTTCATCTATGTTGAACTTGATCATGTTTTACAGTGTTTTTATGGAGCTACTTTTTACTAGTTAAAGGATATTAAGACTGGACATATTCCCTATTTTTATCATCACCAAATCCCACAAAAACATTTAAACTAACAATGAATAGTTTCAGACTTGCCTAGCCTGTCTATGGTTCTCAGGCCTGAAGCATTTTTGTTCTGCTGAGGATATACATTTTAAAAACAGGTCACAAACATATAGTTTTTGTGACCTCTGTAATTTTCTATAACACTAGGGATTTACAGTTTTTCACTAACGTTACACAAACAGGAGTAAATAGGCCTATTTTCAGCCACATGTCAATACACATTTAGTGTACTAATGTGGAAAGTTTATACTCTTTATTTATTGGTCTTGGTCTTTGCACAGGATTTGTTGACAATGAGAAAAATATAAAGAAACTTCAGGCTTATTCTTTAAGGCCACAAGAATATTAAAACAAATTTTATTCAAAGCATGACATTTTTCTTTACCTTAACCACAGTCTTCATCAGAGGAAACTGCATAACAGTTACTGAACTTGAATAACTAATTTCTAATTTAGTTTGAAGCTCTGGAAAAGCTAATAAGAAGACACTGAGTTGGAATACTTCTTGTCAGATTTTATACTGTTTTGTTTTAAGAGTCTTAAATGTAAAAGACACATTTCTTCTTCCAGCTGCAGCAAAATGGAATAATCAGCCCATAAGTCTAGTTAAATCACATCTTCAGTCGGTCAAACATCCCATGGTGCATTGAATCTCCCAGTGTAATCAGCAAGTGCATCTCTAGCTGTCTAACTTGGACAAGAGTCAGACTTTTGTAAGGAAAACACTAAGCTCAACAAAATCTATAATGAATGAACATAATTAATCAAATGGATGCATTAGGAGCGGCTTTCCACCTTCCTGAACCTAACAGAGTGCTGATGTGTTGATTCTGATAAGCTGAGCCAGAGATTTTTTTAAAGGGGCTAAAAGACCTCTAAAAATAATCACACATGACAAGCCGGAGGATCATGTGTCATGTTTTACCAGGGATCAAAATCATTTCCGTTTTCTCTGGCTTTTGTTGCCGAAGGATCATAAACAGACACTGCGTATGACCAGGGGTGTTTCAATTGCTCCCCCATCTGCAGCGCTGACCTGGCCGTTTAATAATCACTGATCTCAGTTAATAGCAGGCTAACAACATAATTATGAGCAGCTAGGGAGCAGGATATAAACACTGTAATGGGACCTGAGCCGCAATATAGCCAAGCTGACTGCAGAGACCCTGATATGTCTGTGTGATTTACTCCTTTAATGTCTCAACACCAGATTTAAGTGTGTTTATGAGTGTGAACTATCCCACAGGCCAGAGGTCAGTTTGCCCTAACCTCCAGCTTTATATCACAGGGGGGAATGGGATGCTGTTTCCAGGAAGAAGAAAACAAATAACCATCATTAGACCCCTCTGCCCACTGTGAGTTCAGTTGGGGAAAGAATGAGATTTAGTCAAAACAATATTTAACTCTTACATAAACAACATAAACATTTGAAATCTTTGAGATGTCAGATGTCTCCTTTTAGAAATGATTTGAATTGTATTAGATGTTTGTTCAGATTGTTAATCACATTAATTTGAGAGTTTTGTTGTCCAGACCAGTTTCAGCATTTGGGTCAGTGTGCTCCCAGATGCAACACTCAGTCAGAGACGATGGAGCCACACACTGGCCCCAAGCCATTTTTTACCTCCTCCACTTTAATATCACCCACTCGCCATATGAGCCTCTTTCAAGGGTAATGAGGGAGCAGACCGCTCACTTCCGCTGTCTGGACAGCAGGTTTTCCCATACACAAATGCGATTTTAATCTCAGACATCAACTTGGGGGTTGTTACAATGGGTGAGCAATGTGTCCTGGGTCTGTGTTATTAGATTTATCCGGTGTGTGGGTGTACACATGCAAGTTTTTTGTGTGTGTCAAGCAAAATGTTTGTTCAACGAAAACGAGACTTGCAGAGAGATTTGATGTCTGCAGCAGTGGTTCCCAACCTGACAGGTCTGTCAGATGAACTGTTGCCGCTTCATCAACACAGCATGTCCTTTTCCTAATGTGTTCTGTTAAATTGATTTTAAACTGGTAAGTGTATAATTATAATTATAAAAGTGGATACTGTAACATTGTTTTGCACGTGAACAAGCTGGACATCAATATCCTTTTTTTCTCTTTACATTTCACCCATTTATCCAGTACTTTTTAGATAACTAACATTTATCCATTAGGCTATTTTAAGCCAACTAATCATTTATCCGTTGCTTGTAGCTAACTAGCCATTTGTTCATTATTTAGCTAACTTAACATCAGTCCATTGTTTAGCTAACTATTATCCATTACTTTTAGCCATCTAATATTTATCCATTACTTTTAACTTACTTAAATTTGTCTGTAACTTTTAGGTAATTATATTTATCCATTAGCTACTTCTGGCTGTTTCTCTGTTTGTTAGCTACTGTTCATGCACTGTCACAATATTTATATAGTATAGTATTGCATCCATAGTGTTACAGCTATGGTTACAGCTCAACATGTGGATACATTTTTAAAATCAAATTGTAATATATTTTGTCAAATTGGTTGAGCCACTCTACAGTCTTTCTAAGTCCCCTTGGCAGCTGCAGAATTATCCCCCCGGTTGCTTTATATATAATTTTCTTGCAACTACTTCATTTGAACTCAACAACTTTATATTCCTCAGCTGCTATCCCCGGGGCTCTAATTTTTAGTGTTCAAAGTGGGAGTGTCAGTGGAGGCAAGAGACCCTGCCTAATACAGATGAGTGATTGGACTCGATGTGACAGCCGTGTCAGTGTCCCCTCCCTAAACTCTCTGAGGCGATAAAGCTGAGGAGGTGAGAGTTTGACACCAGTTTGACCCACACCATGAACCCTCTGCATGGCATGTCAGAGGTGACCTTCTGTGGAGGTCAGGGGTCAAGGTCTTAAAACAAGAACATCAAAATCATGGCACCCTCACTCCTCTGAGCAACCTGATGCCCATCTGGAGGAATCCACCACACATGGGTGGCAAATAGAGACGTTTTCATTAATGAAATTTGATTTTATATTTGGTCTCAGATACATAGATGCATACATAATGAATGTAAATGAAATCAAACATGTCTGACATCAGATATCAGTGATAAAATTACAATATGACTGTCATGAATATGTATTGGGATGAAGGTGCTGACTGAAAGCTTAATCTGCAGGGTCCTTGAGCCCCATAGAGAGGACTGGAGTACTCTGTGAGGTTATCAAGCCTCCATCTGTCAGATTCCCACTCACTCTTGCCATGTGTTGTAGTGTCTTGGCCTTATATCAGTAATAATGGGGTTTGGGAGACAGCTGAAACTGCTGGCTGTTGACAACCAAGAGGGCAGTAGAATACCCAGAAGCCACAACATAATAGCAGGGCTTTGGGGAAAAATGTATGTATATCTCTTTTCTCTTTTTTTCTTTAAAAAAGGGTTTGATAAGGAGTTTCTGATTTAAAGTGCACGCAGGAGGTATGTGGATATAGATCACAGCTGTCATACTATATCAGAAAACATTTCTCCCAACAGCTTTTTTGTTCATGAACCAAAATAGACAACCGGGTCTCTGCATAGCATCAATATGGAAATTAAACAAAAGGGGAAATAAATAGATTTCTTGTCGCTTGAGGTGAACTGCAAAAACTTGCCTGTTACACACTGACAGAAATTATAATATAGCTTCTGATGAATGAGGGTGGGATTAGTTTAAGAAAAGACAACTGACAGTGCGTTTTCAGGACATACATAATGAGAGTGTGTGCAAATGGAGGATGAGCCAGCGGTTAATAAATGACCATGAGTGACAGCCCAGGATGTAAGATAAATGAGAGCAACTTGGGTGGAAAGGAATCAATCACTGAGGGTGAATTTTTAAATGTTCCCTGTGGAGAATGTGTGACATAGACAGCAGAGGCAGCTTTTAATGGTGCGCAGCTTCAGCTCCCTGTGTGATTTGTGACCAGACTGCTGCACACACAGACCCATTGGCTTTAGAAATTTCCTGTGAAAGAACTTGATAACATCCAGAACTTCTAAAGTGAGATTTAATTTCCCCAAGCCAAGGATTTTAAAAATGTATTCATGAGCAAAGTCAAGGAGACACCCGTACTGGAGCAGAAAAAAAGATTGAAGTCTCACAGTATATAGAATTAATCTTTCAACAAAAATGTTCACTGAAAATTGAGGCTTATAAATTTATGAGGCGACACACATATTCAGGTTTTTACGGGATATATTTTTGATTATCAGATAAAGAAGTGAGAATGAATGAAAAATGAAGGTAAATTGGCATGCAGAGCCATAATCCTCTGAAATAACTTTTCTCAGCTCTTCCCTTGGGCCAATTAAATACTGGGACACTTTCTCAAAAGTATACAGATCCTTTTGCAAAAAAGACACCAATAAACAAATAATTTGGTCTGATCACATCATCAATATGAGATCACATGTGAGAAAAGGTTCTGGCTTTCCAAACAATCGCCTACTGAGCAAATATCTCAAAAGTGGAATAGATAATGGAATTTCTATACCTTCCAGAGAAGGAAAGCCAAATGTCTGCAGTAGTTAATGACACAAGCTGCAGTCTAGACACGAGACAGGAAAGAGAATGCTGAGTAGCTGTGGCGCTTAATGGTCACGACCACTTTGATTCCCATGATAGCAAAGTCTTTTTCTTGCTCCGTCTGCTGCCAACCACCCACCATGACTGCAGCACGCAGTGATGTCTCCAACAACGTGTGACTGAATATGTTCAACCCCCAGAGTATCCACCCCCCTGTCCATACTGGCAGAGTCTTATAACTGAGGCAGAAGGATGAAAACTGAGGTGGAAGGATTTTGAATAATGTGAGCAGCCATGAGGCATTCGTGACCTTCGACCAGCCTAATAATGTGGTGTATCTAATCTCCAAATCCTTGTCTCGGGGCTCAAGCTCAGTCACAGAGATGGATGGCAAAGGCAGGTTCCTTTATATGCTGAGCAGCCATGAAACGGAGGACAACACTGCAATGTAACAGTGCTGTTAATCTATCTATCTATCTATCTATCTATCTATCTATCTATCTATCTATCTATGGGTACTTGTAATGGATATCTGTCACTAAAATGATGGACAGATTAACCAATAATGAATGGAGTGGTTACTTGAGGGCTATTTTACTATATTATCATTAAAAACAAGATTACAAGAAACAAGAAAACATTATGTCAGTTTTACATAAACATGCTACTAGAGTATCTTCTGCAATATGTCTACGCCTGCAACTAAACTTTTTCTGGCGATTACTTTCTCAATTAGTTGTTTCTTGTTTACAACATCAGGAAACTGATGTTTTTTTAAAATAAATAAATAAACAGCCAATCGCAATTTCCTGTAGCCTCAGGTGACATGATCAATTTTTTTTATTTGTCTGATTCAGTCTGAAAGCCAAAAATAGAGTTTACCTCATTATAATAAAAGGAAAAGCAGCTAATTCTCACATTTTAGAAGTTGGAGCCACCAATATTTTCCTTGAAAATTGATTTAAACAACTAATCACCAGTCTAAATTATTGCAGCTTCATGTTCTGCTCACTAATTGTAGCAGCTCTGCAATGGGTGTCAAAATCTTATATTTGCATGAAATGTGCAACTGTGTTTTAAGTATAAGTCACTCCAGTTCTGTATTACACTTCAAACTATGAGGACATTTTATCTTTTAAAAAGTGGGAAATAGATATGTTTGTGAATGTATTTTATTATGCATTGATTAGAGGTAGAGTAATAGTTTTTATGTAAACAGTTTCTTTAGATTAATCACATACACTCAGGTTTGTGAACTACTCAGAGTAGCTGAGATATTGTTTGACACAACCATAAACAAATTCAGATTCTGCTCTATTGTATAGGGATTTGGCCAAGAATCTCAGTGCCAAAAAACAGGGGGACAAAAATTCAAAGTAACCCCACAGCTAAATACTGCAGGGGAAAAATATCTCATATTGGGGAGAGCCGACTCCTTATTGTATGTCATTCAGAGTGTTGTAACAGTGTGTTGAGTAGGACAGCTTCAGGGAACAGTGAGAAAACACTCATTAACTTCCATGGCTGTTTACAAATCAAAAACCAAAAAGTACAAAGTGAATGCCAATAAACCTGCATTCACAGCAGACAACAAACCATCATGAAGTCACGACATCCCTAAAGAGGAGCGTACGATCACAGCAGTGGGTGAGATGGTCTGGGGGAAGTAACACCTTTCTGATTATTCGTTGATGTCTCACACCTATCCACTAAGCCCTCCTATTGCCTGCCATTGTCTCCCAGAGGAATGATAATGGCCACTCTGTGTCCTCCCAAGAGTGCTGGACATCTGTGAGGGAGGGAGGGGGAGCTTCCACTTTCTCTTGGCCACTTCATGTGCTGCCAAACTGGAAACAAACAGGCATTGTGCTTCAGCTGCCCTGATGCCCATAGACTGTCCCTGTTTATAGACCCATCACTTAATTGTGGCCACAAACAACTATGTCCTTTCTCTGCTGCTTCTCCATCATAATTGCAACTACTGTGACAGCACAGAGGTCTAATGGTCGGCCTTTATTCTTGTAACATTTATATATGTGTCTTTTTGTCATACATTTACAACACTGGTGTTGTACCAGCACAGCACACAAAATAAAGTTTGTATAAGTACCAATATTCACTTTCTATCAACAAACTCACATCAAGACTCCCCATCATTTTTTGGACTGTTGACCTTTTCATGAGAGCCTCCCTGATTTGTAAGAAAACAAATTAAAGTCACATGTGTCTGAATTTGCATGAATAGCAGCAGTATCAAGGCTGCTTGGTACGGTGTGAAAAAACAGAAAAGAAAGATTTAGACGCTCGTAAGTAATTCTGTGATTGCATCGCATCCCCTTCTCCTCAGGGGTGCTCTCTATATCTAAAGGGTGTTGATTAGATTGCAACCCCCACCCAGATTTGCAATTCAAGACCTTGGTATTCTCACACTGCCATGCACTTGTTGTTGTGTGGTTGTTCTGCAGGGTGAACATAGTGGTTAATTCAGAAATGGTCAAAAATAAAGCAAATTTTTTATTGAATGTTGTATGAGTCTCCTGAGTGGAATAAACTCAGGGCAAAATCAAAGCATGATTGTACTTCAGATGTACAATTTCCATCCTTCCTGTCTGGGTTTAAAGGGTTTAACAACTTTTTGGCTTCAGAGGCAGATAAGCAGTTTCACACGCTTTAGTTTGTCATATTATGGCAGAGTCATGTTGTTGAAATATCAATTTTTACCATGTCTGGATTATCTAGTTCGGACCACAGGGCAAGATGCTCTTTGGGTCTCCTCTTTGCCAGTGATACCCTCCACTAAGAGCATCTGTACAAACCTTTAAGATAACTGAGAGGACTGATACCTAAAACACAAAATTTCTGGCCTACAACTGCCAATGATGCCAGTATGACCATGGGTAGAACAAATTTACAATTAAATTGTAAATTTACAATTAAATTGCAAATTTGTTTAGGACCCTCCAGAAAGAGAAACCCTGAGGGATCCTTGTTGACCCCTGAGCTTCAGTGTTGTGTTTAATTCGGTCATGCACTTCACATTATGGTGATCACTGCAATCCTCTCAAACCCCTTTGTGACACCAGAAGGCATTTGCCCCCCGCCCTCAGTCTTAGTTTAGCCGTCTGTGCTAAACTAGCTGCATGCTCCCACAATAACAGTACTGACGTCACTGGCCATCGTTAGGCGCATGCTGCCTTCAGGTTCTCCTCCTAAGATTCGATTTCTCATTACTTTGCGTGTAGATCCGACTTGAACTGGCTAGGGCTAGAAAGAAACAGGTCAACATTTTAGCTGTATAATTCAGGTTCTTAATAACAACAGAATCCTTTTGTCTGGGTTTAGTTTAAATGTAACTATGTATAACTGTTTAAAATTTACTATAGTTATAATTCTTATTACTTGGTAATGTGAAGGCTTTTGCAATTTATGCACTGGTCTGCACAACAAAATTCAGCACCCTTTGTTGTCTAATATATGTCAGAGTTCCTAATACAAACCAGGAACACTGTGATGGTGAGTAGACATGTCTTCCCAAACTGTCAAGAGAATTTGTTCTTGTGAACATAGAGACATAAACACAGATGATTATCTGTGCCTCATGTGAGTGGAGCAAGCCTTTAAAATACAGATGTTCATTTTCCCTGCTGTTATAGCTGTCTCAGCAGATACCTGCAGAAAAACTAATTCAGCAAGCTTCACTTATAAGCATTTTAAGGCTACATTTTGTAAAGCTGGGTCTTGTGATAAGGTAGCAGGTCTGTTGATGCTGTGCTTTAATTATGTATATTGCCCCAGAATTAAAAACTAGATTAGCACAAAGCAGTAACTGGGAGCTTTTAGGGCTCCTAGTATCCCAAGGCCCCAGAGGAGTTACCCAGTTTTCCATCTTTGCTTCCATGTAGGAGCTTTTAATAATACATCTATTAATTACATTTTAATAAAATTTTGTTCAGGTTTGTAGCTTTAAAATAGGAAAAATCTCTTACATTGGGCTTTATGGGTCAAATCCCCACCTGACATACAGTAGATGCTAGCTAAATAAACTTCCCCACTCGATATCTTTTGTGTTTATATTGTGATTTGGTGGTTTGGCATTAAATAAACACCTGTCATTGAGGACGCAAGAATGCATGTCAAGACAGAATCAGTGAGCTCGGGAACGTGTCTTAAAAATTTTTCGACAGTCATTGAACGCATCAAGCTGCAAAACTGCGAGAGGAGCGGTGATTGAAGGGGAGAGCAGAGCGGCGGCGGCGACGACGGCCATCTTAGAGCTACCGTGGTAACCGACACTCATCTTCTGGATTTTATTTTTCTTGTTAGAGAAACACTCCGCCTGACTGACGAGGGAAGAAGAAGGTTGTGTTTTACTTCGCCGCGGTTGAACGAAGTCGGGATGCGGTTCCGAGGGAATAAACGATTTGCATCCGCTGTCGGACTGGTCCTCGGACTATTATTTGCGGTGGAGGCAGCTAAAGGTAACTAAGCTGGGATTTATATCCCGTTGTGTTTCTATCTGCCTGTACGTGTCACACAGGTTTCTTTGTGGTTTGGAGACGCTGTTGCTCAAAGTTGACTGTGCTCCGGAGCTCCGCGGCTGTTTCCAGGCGTTGAAGGTTAAAAAACAGAAACGTTAGGCAGCCGGTGCGGTCCAGAGGGATGCGTGATCAGTAACCTGTTCAGGGATGGTCAGCTCTGGAGCCGCAGCGGATGGATGTCGCGAAGTATCCCGCCGGCAGCAAGTGCATCCCGCGATAGTGTCTCCATTTTAACCTTAAACAGCTCAAAACCCCACATTATATCCTGAGTACAGTTATTATCGATGTGTCAGATTTTATTCTAATATCCGTGTTAGAGTAGGGTACTTTGAAGATAATATCAAGGCCACGAAACGACCCCCTTCTGTCATCTGCATTCAGTCTATTTTTAGGTGCTTTCTCTTCTTGTCGCTTCTTAACAGTCATTATATTCAAAATTAAAAATATTTCTCATCCTCTGCGGAGTTTATAAGGTTTTTTTTAAAACTTGTCCGTGTCTGGTACTCTTTGTACTCATGTCGTTTTTAAAGAAAATTGAGTATATTCGAATAAAGGCGATTGATGATATGTTTATTTACCCCCTCTTTTTTTAGATTCAGTGTTATTAACCTTCGCAGGTTTATTCCGCTATTAATAGGCCTAATGCTAGGTTTGGCAACGTTATGGTCGCACCAGGAGGAAGCTTGGTTGGCTACGCATTGCAGATCCTCTTCACATGCTCCTGTTTTGTCGGTGGATTTAAAAATTCATGTGTTGTGATCACAGGCTTAAGGAAAAAGCCAGCTCAGTGGGTCTAGGCCTGCTTATGACCAGGGTCTGTATATAAGAACTGAAAGTGCAACTCTTCATTTGCAATGTCACGGATAGACACTGAGGAGAAACATGCCTTTATTTGCTGCAGGGCGGTCCACCTCCCTCCAGCAGCTCCCTGCTCAGACATGAACACCCCCCACCACCACCTCATTGCATGAATTTACCGACTGTGTTTTATCATTAAACTCAATCCAGTGACTCCCTGGTTAGAGCTTCCTGTTCCAGGGTGTGTAAAGGCAGGTGCATGTTAGTCAGTGGCCATATCTGCATGCCTGGGCAGTCACCAACGCTGGAGGCTAGTGTGTGCTGTTTTCTTTCAATGTTACACCCATTTTATGCTCTATGAACAAAATAAAGGCCATGAAAGGGATATCGGTTCCCATAAAAGTCTGCACAGGGGCTTCTAATGCAGCCATATTTTTCCCTGTTGCCATGTCAAGCAGCTGAGAATGCACAGCACTAGGAGGCTGCCATTTGTACAGCAGTAACTTAATTTCTTTTTTTCATCAATCAAAAAGAAAAGGCTGTTAGTCCTGGGTAATGTTTGAGTGTGGCTTTTTATGTTGTAGCCAAGTGTGCTTGTAGTGCAGTGCACCTGCTGGCTTCCCTGCTCTTATCAGCAAAGAAGGCCTGTGAAATCACCATCTTGGTGAGGTCTTATCTTTTATTAACCAAAGGTCGCTCGCTTATTTTCCGTGCACCACCTCTTGTCACGTGCAGACCAGCCTTGTGTATTTGTTACTTGTTGTTGATCTGAATTTTTTTTTTTTAATACCAGCGACCTTGCAGTAAACAAGGAAGCAAATAATCTTCTAAATTCTTTTTTGTTCCTGAATCCTGTAGTTTAGATGTCTGCAAATGATTTGATGTTATCACTACAGAAACAGACCGAGGTACGTTCTGGTGGATTTACAAGCATCAGCCAGGGATGTTGTGGTCCCCAGCTATTTGCCTACACAAATATTCATCACTGATGACATGGCTACAGCAAACATTGAAGGAGGACATTGAGGAAAAAATATGTTTTGATACATATCAAAATTCTTACCTACACTATTTGATTCATTACACTGCCAGCAAGGAAATGTCAGTGTGTGTGAAACTGGGGCAAACACAGATCATCTGCGTCAGGCCTGTTGAAACCTCAATGCATTTTAGGCGTTTGCTGTTGCTGCGCACTGCTGTAAAAGCTTTTTTAATAGACACTTCTGGATTTTCACATTATGGTGTTTGTCACTTGTTTCACTCAGTCTCACCCATGTGATCTGTTTCTTATTGTGTTACCATGAGCAGCTGCAGCATGTCCCCGTGTTCTTGAGTCAAACACGAGGTCTGCTGAGATGCATGCGTTTCTCTTGTGCACACACAGCCAAACAAAGGAGAAGCTGGCTGATGGGAAGTTTCTTGGCTCATTCATCATCGAATTAAGGAATTCTTGTTAAACAAATTGGATGCCCCGCTTTGTGTGGTGCTGAGTTAACATATGCGCTCTTCTCACATGGCTGGGATAAAGTACATATTACAGGTCAGGTGTAAATGTTTTCCTCCCAGGCCTGCTAGTCCTGCATTCATTGGAGAAGCCTGCCATTGATCCACTGAAAATTGCATGTCAGTTAAAGTTAGAGCAATGCATCAGGTCAATATTTTTCTCTTTAAAATATAATTTATTGGTCTGTCATGTGGCATACCCCTGAGGTTCCCACCTGATTAGATAATTAAAATATCCTGTTTATTTTATCTTTGTGTAGCGTAATGAGGTAAGACATGCAGGAAAATATTTTACACCTTATGTTTTAAGGAAAAGATTGAAATGTTCACAGATTTTCAAAATAGCATCAGTTGTTTGTTTTATTATATCACCTGATTCATTAATTTACTATAAATTTCAGCTATAGTCTTCACAGGATTTTCCACTCTTACACGTGGTCATCAGCAGCTTCATTTTAAAATCAATATTGATATTGGCTTTCAAAAACCAATATTAGTTGAAACCATTTGCCTGACTTATGAGACTCATCCCAAATAGATCAATTGATTGAAGGATCCAAGAAATCATAACGGAGGATGACCGCCATCAGTGACATAGTTGACCCAGGGGAAATGAATATACTCAGTTTGTATTTGCTGTTGATTTAAGCCCATTTTAAGTCTTCAGGCTACTAACAATCTACGTTACATATGTCACCCTGCTACGTTATTACAAACAGAAACTATGTGGATCCACACAGCTGACAATGACTGCATTGTCTGCCTCTCCCATGCAGCTCTAGTAACAGTGTTGCCATCTTTCTGCGTTTTTTAACAGACTTGTTATTGTTCAGAAATAACATCATTAACCATCAACAGGAGGATTGATGACCAACAGTGTGATGACATTGGGAGAGAAGTGAATCAGTTCAGTTTCACATGTTTCACTTCGAGTACGTCAGGTTTTTATCAGCTGGCAAAACAAAAAATAAGATGTCAGCTGTCGTCAGTGCGTCGCTCTGGGTGGTTTTGATGGATAGGACCCATTTTAGTTGATGTTTTGTGATCTGCTCCACGTATTCCACAGAGTCTTGTCTCTACATGCTTCAAGGGTTTAACTCAGTCATCAGTCATTGAATGCAGATGCAACTACAAAGGCCTCAGAGAGTACACACCCTTGCACCTTCAGCATGATTTTTGAAGAATACCTAAATGCTGCATGGGAAGAGTAGGACTTTATATGAGGATGACTTTTACAAAATTTCTTATCAGTCAGACTGACTTTTTTGAATTTTAGGCTTTTATTATTTAACCATTGTACAAAGTAAAGGTGAATGTCATACGATTTTGCAGGAATGATCAGAGTTTTCAGGTCCATGTCATCAAAATTTGCCATTTCACAAGCTGTTGTAGAGTTATGGCGTGGTTAAATAGGCCATACCATTTTTGGGAAACAAATGCCTCTACACCTTACAGTATGCCTTTCAGTGCCTTGTAAAATGGCTGCATGGTGGTGCTGTTTACAGTCAAACCTAATCACTTTCTCTCTGGGTAGTGGCCTAAGTTTACACCAATTTTTATTAAAATCTGCCTTGTAGTTGTTGAGAGATCCAGCTGAAAAACAGTCAATCTGGACTGAGGAAATTAAAGAACTTTGAGGGATTTAAAACTGATCACAATTTCTTTAGAGTATGATAAGAACTGTTACAAAACATTTTACCCTGTATTGCCCTGAATAAAAGTTTACTTGCCCTAGACAGAGGCCCTGTTCCTATGAGTTAACACTTACATTTTTTTCAGTATTTATTCAGAGATTCTGCAAAGGAACAAAGGGCTTTCAGACCTAGACTTTGGGGTCAGGATCTTGACTAAGCACGTCACAATGTGGTCACTGTTCAGAGGATGGCGTCTTGAGCCCTTCAAGAATGTGTATATGAGATAATCCTCCAAATGTCCTAAGTTGTTCAAGTATTTCGATTTGGTGATTTGCCACTTAGTGCTGGAAAGACAGGCCATGAGAATTCTGGACTTTATTTGGGTCAGTGGTGACTTTCCTCTCATTGGTGCCTTCCTGGACTGAATGGAGTCAGTGAACTGTCAAGAATGGGTCATTCAGTTGTGAATATTAAGTTGTGCCAGATGACTGGGAAGTTGTATCGGCCACCAAGAAAGCTGCAAGCTCAGAGCACAAAGTTATATTTAGACATGAAAACACCAATGCGAAAAAGCGAATATCCACATTTTCAATTAATTTATCCTACATTTTAGAATGAAATTAATTAGTTGAAAATTTGGTAAAACGTTTAGTTAATTATGTGGATTTACAAAAGCAGCTTCTTGTGAAGATAATATTGCACTAAGCCATCCAAAGCTGCAAAAAAATTAATGGAAAAAATATTTTTCTTTATTAAAATGTCAGTATTGAAATTGAATGCCTTAACTCTGAAAGTAATAGCCAATGGTGTGTATCTCATTGTGTTATTTTTATTGAAAGACTAATAAAAACCAGAGCATACAGGTTTTAATTCAGCTCATATCTGCAGCTTATCCGGCTGTGTTACCTCCTCCCTTGAGTCCCATTGCCTCCAGGAGAAAAACTGGCAGTGCAGAGCTATTCACATTTGGGCGTGTTCACATTAAGATCCTGGCTCCATGGGAAACAGGTAACCAGAGAGCACATTACCTGCCGCGGGGTCAGCTACACCCGAGCGTCGATGCAGAGCCCCAGCCGTCTCACTCTCACTTCTCCACTCTCACTGGCCCTTTTGTGTCATTCACACAGAGAGGTGATTGAGTTGCATTCAAGGTTCTGCGGCTCCCAACCCCCCGCCCCCTCTCTCTACAGAGCGGCACCACGGCCGTCCAGGGTGTGTTCGTTCTGTTGGGCGGTTGTGATTGCGTAGAAGACAAACAAATGTTGTTGCCTGGCAGGGAAACTGAGAGGCCCTCCTGTGCGAGCGGGATGTTTGGTGAGTGAGGGGCCCTTGAGGTCTGGGCTTCCTTTAAGGGTCTTCGAGGCTTCCTAGAACAGTCCCCAGTCTGTGATGGGGGTGGCTTGCGTCAACAAGTTCAGGAGCTTGTAAGGCAAGACAAACAGAGAAGTGTGCCCACTGTTTTAGACCGTGAGCAGATTGCCCATCGATTATTCCTGGTCCATGGAATTAAGAGAGTCGCCAGCATTAATTGAAGTCCGTGCTTGACCCCGATCTGCATGCATTACATACCTTGAACCTATTTTGCTGCAGTTTCTGTTTGTCTCTGCTGGATATTTCTGTCTGACTTCACTAAGTCCTGAAATCTGTCTTCTAAACTGCCATGAAGGCTCCTTGCGGTTGTTGAAAGCACACCTGTCTGCCAGAAAAAATCCTGCTTCTGGCAAGTACAGAATTATTGAATAGTTCATAGCTGAATGTGCCTACTGCTCACATACTCTGAGACAGTTTGTATAACTGGTGCATTTTGCATATTCTTCTGTATTTTTGTTTTCATGGTTTAAGCTGTTTAAATTTTCCAAACTTTTTTTTTTCCGTCTCCCTGGAAACACCTCAAGGTCTGACTATCGCCGGAGTACAGACACTCCCTTGTCTTTTCTTCAGTGTACTGCTGCAGCTAATGGGACAACAACATGGCAACAGAGAGGCTTTATTTAGTCTCTAACAATAATAAGACAGCTTGCGCACTCTGCTCATAGACCATGCGGACACTTATGTTGCCTGTGATTGGCAGATTTGGGTAGTAAATTTAATTTATTCATAATTGTGGGTAATCAAATGTTTTCACATGAGCCTAGTAATTTGTTTTTTTTTTTTTAATCAAAGTTTAGCCACATTCACCAGCTGCTTAGTATACAATTTAAAATACGTAAACATGTTTACAGACATACAGTTTCACTCTATTAGTTTAATAGCTGCTGGATATTTTATTATGTACTATAATGTAACCTGAAATCTAAATATGGATTTCAGTCACAAGGTAATAGGTGCCAATGGATATTGAAATGAACCAGCCTTAATATGTATTGTGGTAGAGCTCCACATTTGCATTTAATCAAAGAAGAGGAAGTGTTGCAGGCCATCGGCCGTCAGATGTAAAATATGAGCTAAATCGATGAAGCAGAGCTTCACAACGTGTCACCGGCCCAGCGCTTGGCTGCAGCATCATCATTACACAACAAGTCCTCAGAGGTTCCCAGGCATTATCAGGATTCATCTGATAATTACAGACTGATCATCTGCTGCAGTGATGCTGCCATAATCTGGACAGCTGTGGTGCATTTCTTTTCCCAGGGCAACCAGTAGCCTGTGAGCACTCATGTATGTGTAGCAGTAGTTTGCTTTATATAGTAGCTCAGTGAAGTGTTTTGGAGGCAGTATGATTTTATTCCCCCACCATAAAGATGAAACATCAACAGCAATGGCATGGAGGGAAAGAGCATGTACAGGTCTCATTGAATTTCAGGATTACCACAGCCTATTGTAGCCCTAACATTCTCGCAGGAAGTATTTCACCACGGCTAATAGGTCAAACTGTATAGGTTAGGCTTCAGTAAAAGAGCCAGGCAACCATAAAGGGGCTTTGTCTTTGTATCCATGTGAATGGTCAATATGTTACCCCGTTCTCTGGGAGTCATGAAAGAAGTCAGCGATGGCGTCATACTGTTTAATAAGTGCCTCCACAGAAAATACGCAAATCCTCAGAGGCTGCCATGAAGTTTTATATTGTTGATTGTTTGTATTATTGATACATTGTTGTTCCCTTTTGAGATAAAGTCCAGAGAAAAACAGTGGTCCTATGCAGAGAGAGTTGAAGCTTATTGAGCCTTTACCATACAAGACCATTTATTGTCCTGTGGGTTAATCAGTAACAAGGAAAGCACAGAAGTTGTAGTAGTAATCACAATGGACATCAAATGGATTTATATCAAAGAGGGCTCATCTTGTTGCTGAAAATGGTGCATGGTCCTCCACACTTTAGGAACCAGGCATGTCTGTGATGGTGGGGATAGCTGCTGGTCATATTGTTTCAGCATTAATATTTCAGTGCTATTGATATAATGGTCTTGACTGTTCCATTGAATGAAAATGAAATCCCAATTATTGATCATGAATCAAAGCAAGGCTGCAGCTAACAGTAATTTTAATTATTGACTTTTCTTAATGAATCGTTTGGTTTGTTAAGTGTCAGAAATAGTAAGAAAGAATTTCTCAGAGCAGAAGTTTTTAAATGTTTCATTGTTTCTGACTGACTAAAACCTGAAGCTATCAGGTTTGAAAAAGAAAAGCATATTAAAAAGATTAACTCATCAAATGTTTAGCACCTTTTCTTTAAAACATGATCAAAACTATTTATTTGATTATCAAAATAGTTGCAGATTTCTTTTCTGTCTATCAACTAAATGATGAATTTGCTTCTCCTATTCATACTTACTGTAAATCATAGCCATTAAGATACAATATTCACTCCAAACAGAACTTAACCAAAAGTAAGTACACATACTTTCTATATTCAGCTGCACCCAGCTAAATAATATTATATAGTCCAATTGCATCATTAATTACATCCATCAAAATCGTTCAACCCAGACCTCTCTAAAACTGTTTCAACAGAAACTGAACATTATGACCCTTGTGAAGGAAGCTTTTACTGTAGGGCTATTGGATTAAACTGCATTAGCTTTAGCTAGGTGTACCTAACAAACTGACAACCAAATGTACTTTCATTTATTGACATATCAATACATATATATTTCCTTCTATACTTTACATGCACAAACAAGATATCTATACCACAACAACAACAAAAAAGAGAAGTTGAAAACATCCTACAATTCAGTATACATGACAATGCCTGCATAATCTTAAGAATCAGTTTGTTTCACGGTATTAATGATCTCTTAAAATACCCACTCTAGTTCAAAGAGTATGCAGTGCAGGTGGTAGAGACCCAGAGCTGATCAGTAGATGGCTCGGCACGGCACAGCTTGGCTCACACAGCCTCACCGAGTACTTTATCCTTGTCCACCTGTGTCAGAAGTGAGCTGAGTTTTGATTCCCCTCCCTGTCTGCAAAATGTTCCTTTACCTCTGAGTTCTCCCTCTGCGTATTGTGCAGACATCTTAAAAATGGATTCCAGAAGTTGGCTGGACACCATTATTCATATCATCATATCGTGCTCATCCTTAAGATTTACATAATAAAAACTTGGCAGCACTTTGTTTTTTGGCAGTCTCTGTTGCCTTGTTTGATGTCTTGCTCAACACTTGACCTTGTCAGTGAATGAAATGAACACATCCCATTAAAGGATTAAATGTCATTGGCTTTATTTGATGCAAAACAGAATTGGATACCAGGTATTGTGTTGCCTGGCTGTAAGTGTGTCCAGTAGCCCACCATCTGTGCATGTATAGTAACAGCTCAATGTGTGTGTGTGTCCCAAGCTTCTGACACATCATTCATTTCTCATAGGCTTCTGAAGGGATTTTGGTTTGCCTCTGTCTGCCAGTTTAGGGCTTAGTTTGTTTGGTACTGGATATTGGATATAGCAGGGTTTGTTTGCAGTTGTATTTTTGATGATGATGAAAGGAAAATCTTTAACATTGGCAGAGGATGACACTGTGGGGTTAATATCTATTATTTAGCAAGTGACCTGTTATATCTGTGTATTCATATCCTAAACCCTCATCTAATATTTATGTTGAGGTCAGTAATTTCTGTGGCTGGGAATACAATAGAGGGTCCTTAGACCCACAGTGTGTGTGCAGTGATCGTAAAATGTTTGCACCTTGCACTTTTTCTTTATTCTCTATCCCCTTCTGTTCACCTTTCTACAGTCTGTCTGCATTCTTGCACAAAGTGACGCATTAAATGAGATTAATAAGCCACCATCCTTGCTGTTTATACTTAAGGCATCATGGCAGAGTGACTTAAAAATTACATTTGTTTCAGCTTTTTCTTCTTTCTTGTCAGTGCTTATATTCAATAAACAGACATATTCAGTGGCAGTTGTAACGGGGGCGGATTCTTACATAATTATTGTTCTCTTTCTACCATTAACTTGCTGAGAAGGTAGTATTTTTGACAGTTGAACATGCATTTTTTTTTTTTTTTTTTAATCGGTTGCTAACATTTACCCATGCTGTTGTGATGCAGGCCGAACAGGATTTAAGATTTAAGATTTGTTTTTGCCATTTTTCATGGGATTAAACATCGTGACTCATTCATCTCAGGCAGGCTATCTTACCAGATTATCACAACATTGTGTCTTTTTACAGTTCATACAACACGCAACCACATGTGCTTCTCAAGTAGAGGGTTGATTAATTGATTTTTTGATTAAAAGAAAATTAATTGACGGCTAGTTTAATAATTGAACTGTTTCAGCTGCTATTCTTTGTCATACTGTATTTGATGAGTTTTGGTCTAATGGGCAGACAAATCAAGATTTGAAGACGTCTCATTGGTTTGCATAGGCTTTTTTCACTATTTCTTGACATTTCATACACTAAAACAAATCAGTTAATTGAGAAAATAATTGGCTGGTTAAGCGAGTAAAATCATTAGTTCTCGAATATCTTCTGCAGCACATCAGAGGCTTCTTGGTCAGTTTAGTGTTGATTATTCATTAGAAAGAGTCAGAGCTTCCTCTTAAAGTATCTGCTTTGATGTGAGGGAAGGACTGAGTCTGCAGGTTATAATTGGGCTAGTGGTGAGTATGCATTGCATTAGGTAAATTGGTTTCCTAATTTAGTTAAATTAAGAAAATGGCAGGCTTCCATGCGAAACATCCTCAGAGCTGCAGCAGCAGGGCCCTCTCAGACTGCATCACTTCAAAGCCCCTTTCTTAATCTCATTCCATCCTAAATCCTAAAGCCTCCCCTCTTGGAACAAACAAACCAGTCCCTCCCTTACAATACAAAGTCTTTCCTTTATAATCATGTTATAGGTAGTATATATAGTATGTAATAAATCACCAAGTTTCCAAGAATAGTGGTGTCTGCATTAGTACAAATCACATCTTTGTTGCTCTGTGTCAAATGTTGTCTGCCAAGCAACTCACAGCACAACAAATGTTCCTCCCATTCACTGCAGGCTCACAGGGGGGGTGATGAAGCTATCTTGTCAAAAGGGCCTTGTCTGCAATTTCACACAATCTATGTGAGACTTTCACGCTTTAAATAAAATCATGCTTCAGATTTCATTTCATGGGAGGTATATGTGAGTGAAAGGGGCTTTGATTGAAATGCTGATGCACAGCAGTGGTGCAGTTTGCTTTTGAATTTGTCAGAGGCCTCCCAGACCTGCATCCTTTGTCTTGATACTCGAACTTAACCTGTGTCACATTTTCTGCTCCACAGTTTGCCATCTGCAAGCATATCTGCGTCATCTCAGTCCATCTCAGACCACTGGAAATTGGTCTCTTCTGTCAGACTTGACTTGACAAAGTTGATCGACTGTGATAGTTTGTGTGCTTGTGTCTCCAAAGTAAAACTGGTTTGGAGACTTTTGGAGATAGAGATTTCAAGGTGGTGGGGGCTTGGTTAGAGGAGTGGGCTTAGAATCAGCAGGAATAAAGACAGGGATGGTGGGAGTGAATGAACAGCTCTTCCTCTCCCATCCATGGCTGAAGTGCCCTTGAGCAAGAGGGCACTGTAGCCCAGCTGCCCACTGCTCTGGGTGTGTGCTCACTACTCCAGATGGGTTGAATGTAGAGGCCTAATTTCCTGTGTGTGTAAAAACATGGATAAATAAAGATAAGACTTTAAGAAGACTTTAGATTAGGGGAAATAACATTAAAGTAGACCAGCCAGAAAGGGCACAGGCAGACAGCATTCTTTGTTAATTCATTTATTTTTATTGGTTAGGATTAGGCTGAAATGTTTTGCGTTACAAGCACTGAGAACGCTGCTTCATGTCGTACCATTCAGAGCTGGTCCTGGTTCGGAGCACCTCAGTGCTGAGGGCCAGGAACGACTCATGGACAAACGTGAAGCCAACATGTGACCTGGCTAACAGTAACTGTGTGGAAACTAAAGCAGATTATTGTAGTAGTCTGACCTGACAATCTGTCTAAAGACATCCACTTCACTTCAGGTCACAAGACGCTCAGCAGAGACGATTTATTGGGCTTGATCAATTCCAAATGACTGGCAAACACAGTGGCTCATTCGCACTAAGCACTGCACACGCTGGACAAGATTTATCTGGAGATGTGACATGAAATCTTTATGTAGTTTTGCCAGTGTGTTATAGGTTAAAAGAACATTTCTTTATTTTAGCAAACAGATTTGAGTCAATATTACTGTCATTCTTTAAATAATTCTGCCTTTTGTAGCGCTGAATGATTTTTACAGCACCAAGTAGATTTGCCCGTACCATACTCAATCCATACTGTATTTTTTTCATTGCTAATGCACCATAACAACACATCTTTTGGACAAATGTGGTTTAAGGCCCCGACCATTTACTACAGTATCCCTGGTTCGAGTCTGGCTGGGAGCAATTGTTGTTCCACATTTCTTTCACCTCATTACCTGCCATACGTCTACTGTCAAATCTATGAAAAAGGTGTAAAATTGCTGCAAAAATAAGTAATTCTCATTCACTCTGATGCCCACATCAAACCATTCCTGAGCAAGTAGCTTGTAATTAATTTTCATTGATCGTGTAATCACTGAGAATTACACTAAATTATATAATGATGCACTATGCAACTCATTTGCTTCGCTGAAATTGGATTTGGCAGATTGACATTTAATGCTGTCTGAAAACCCCGCCATCATGGATTTATGCTTTTGTAGATTTCTTTGTATCTGGTTACCGTGTGAAGCTTATAACTGTAGCACAGATTGTGTCATTGAACATCAGACATCTGCCTATTAGTCAGATGATGGATGTGTGATGTTGAGGTTTTTTACAGCATGAAATGACTGTGGTTTTAATTTCACTGTGCAAAACATATTGCTTTAGCATTTAACTGTGAAGAGGACAGAGGATAAATTGTTTTACTGACATAAATTCTGGGTGTACAGAGTAACTTGTATAGCTTGACTAATAAATGTTTTTGGAAGTATTAAGTAATGAGTATATTACTTTAATTTTCAGATTAAAAAATAAAACTGTAGCTCGAGTTCACAGGTGCCAACAATGTTTTTGTTTCACAAACTCAGCAGATACTTTAATGGCACCAGCATTTTGCAACAGAGACAACAGTAATTAATCTATTCTCTGTTGAAATAATGTTGCCCTTTGAGATAAACGTTATGTTCCGAATATGTCACTGGGCAGAGTTAATTGGATGAATGTGGGCTAGAGGATGTGCATCAATATTTAACAGCGGAGCTGGAAATATTGAACATCTCCATTCACATCCATTTTTATCAGTGTTTGGATTTGTGTCCAACTAAAAATGTCCATAATCAAACCTGTCTCGTTTTATTTCAAACACAACTTCTCTGTCAGACAATGAATGCAAATTAACTACATTAGATAATTATTATATAGTGATACTAATAATAAATTAAGGCTAAGTGCATGTTTGAGTAACTGCCTGGTTGCTAATTCAGGTCAAATTTGTGCCCTGTCTGACAAAACTAAATTTTGCCAGTGATTGCTGTTTAACTTATTGGCATAGTTTTTTAGAATCTTGTAAAGCATGTCAGTATCTTTGTGCATTTACTCAGAATAAAGAAAATCCTGGACAGCGATACCCACAGCTGCCTCTCAAAATCCAAGTGCTCTTTGTATACTTCTATTAAAATAGCATAAAAAAGTTGGAAAGATGATTGGCTCATGAGTACTTTTGGTTCAGTTATAAGAAAATGTGCCTCATCATAACAAACCAAGCTGTCGGAGAGTCTTACCAGTTGCCAGTTGGAAGTCATATATTTGTTTTAGACTTATTCACACAGTATTTGAACATTTATAGACTTTGATGGCTTAAGTCTTTATTATTTAAAGATGATAGCCATTAGTCACTGCTTCGACTTAATTGCTTTTTGTCTTCATATGTATCTCTCATATACTTGGATCTCACAGAAAAAGCTAATCTCCCACCTCCTGAGGGCAATGTGTGCTTTGATACGTCTGATGACCTATATGTAGCATTTGAAATATTCCTTAATAAATCCAAAAGAAAGCTGCAGTATAACCACTGACAAATTATGATATTTTATGAGTTATTTAAAAAGATTATTGTTAACCCCAGATGGATTATTATGAAACCAGAACAGTTTTCTCTATCACATTGGGCCCCATGCTTCTTTGCCATGGTCAGTGATTTCCTTGATTGTTTAGGTTAACACAGCATGGATTAGCTTGAATGCGCGACCTTGCCACATTGAATTTATCAGACTGTTTACACTGAATCTGACCTTCTGAATAAGGACAGTGGGGTTTAGGTGAGAGCAGTGAGGCAGCATGTCTGAATAAAACAGATGATTGCTACAATTTCTGGGTTTCCTGCAACTTCAAAAAAACACCAAATATTACCATATATCACTGTTTTTCCCTTAGAAAACTGTGATATAACACAGAGTTAGCTCACTCTGTGTGATCTAGCAGTACAAAAAAAAAAAAAAAAAAGTAGTGCTGCTTGTAAATGGGTCTTGCACAAAAAAATTATGTAATGGTTCCAATTTGCAGTCCCAGTTTAACATAATATTGTGCCCGTACTAAAACTGTCATTCCAAAATACAGCCAAATATCTATATAAATGATTTGGACATTCTCGGTTTTTGTGTTACTGTCTCATCTTCAGGAAATGTGCCTGGTCTGGTTACCTCTCTCAGAGTATCTGTCCCTCACAGAGAGCTGTCAGCCAGAGTTAGCATCACCTTTGCAGATCAGTAGCACAGGAATGCCATCCTCTCCTCTCGCTCTGGAGTGAGCACATATTGGCTGTAAGAGAGCTGCATCTCCCCTGCGTCAACGCTGTTTTCTAAGCCAGCCCAAATATGTCACTCACTGCAGCTTTTTCTGCAGCCGCCAGCTACAACCGAGTGCTGTCTGCAGCTGGGATGCTTCCGAGCCCAACTAGCACACAAAAGCTGTGAACGGCACCAACTACCGCTCCAAAAAACAGTCCTGAAAGTCATAGTCAGCTTTTATCATCCCTGTGACACCGCTGTCAAAACTCATTAACTGATGTGGATTGTGATTCTAGTTCCTGGAAAATTACTGCAGCATTATAAGAAAAAAATCATCTTGAGAGAATTTCCTTTCATTTTTGATAAACTGAACAATAGTGTCAGAACATTGTAGATTTAAGATAGAGACTGATTTGTCATACAGGCTTTTTGTCCCGCTAAATGTTAAACTAACTGATCTAGCTCCTTCTAAAATCTGCACTCTCTTGGTGCTCCATGGCTGATGGTTGCAGGTGATGCTATTAGTGCATTTAGGATCTCTACATTATGTGGGGCGCTTCTAGAAATAATAATAAAAGCATCCAAATCCTTAAGCTGCATTGGGAAGAAAAACAAAAGGCAAACTAGCAATTTGAGAAAACACGGATGAAGTCTGATTATTACAAGTGCAGAAAAAAAAGATGTAAATTACTAATTAGTGCCGGTGAGAGAAAAACAAAGACATCTTGTCTCGGGACAGAAATTATTTGTATAGAATTTTTTCCCTTCATTATAGACACTCATGTTTTCTCTCTCTTGTGTCTCACAGTCAATAAGCACAAACCATGGATCGAGACGACGTACCACGGGATCGTAACAGAAAACGATGACAAAGTGCTTCTGGACCCACCTCTAATTGCACTGGACAAAGATGCTCCTCTTCGCTATGCAGGTGAGAGAGGAGGTTTAATGCTGCTGCTGCTGCTGCTGCTGTTCCTTTACTACCTCAGCTTCACTTAACTTGGAATTACTCTCCTCTCATTTCACTTTGAATAAAAGAGAAAAGCTCGCAAATTACTCTGTAGCATTAAAGCTCTGAGATTGTGTTGATGTGAGATGGATGGAGAAAATCTGTTCATGTATGAGTAATGTGAGTTTCATGGACGTGTGAAGGTCATTGATGTGTACGTTTAAATGCACACAAGCTGTTTGCTGATAGATGATTTATAAACTGGGCTAATAATTCTTGTAAATGAAACCATAAAAGCTTTACTTAACATGGATGTATAACCTTAAATCTAGTCTCAGCATGAAGCTTTGAAATCCCAAGTATGTTATGGTTTATATATGAAGGTCTGTCTTTCTTCTTATTATCTGTAACTCTCATTCTTTCTGTGATATATGTTACATTTGAGATTATTTGTGCCCCTATACAGATCAAATGATCACTGGCTCATTAGTGATGGAGGGAATAACTGTGGTCAATGCTGAATAATTATTTCATGCACTGGTACCAGACTTGTGTGATTTTTATGACATGCCTGTCATCCTGACGTACAGCTGGCCTCCATATCCACCAGTCTGGCCCTTTTGATATTCAGATCAAAATACTCTTTCATGTTTTTTTTTTCCTCCCAGTGGAGAGAGCACAATTAGTGTGCTTTATGTACCCAACGCAGCATTAGCTCTGGGGCTTTTTAATCACATCAGGATTGACTTTGGCTGGGATTCAAAGCACCCCAGCAGTGGAAATGATTTCCCACCATTTCACATCACATGAGTTGTGTGATCTTTTGTCTGCTGCTCTCTTCGCACTCAGCGCTCTCACTCTACTTGATATCGCCATTTTTATCTCAGATTACCTCTCCTGATTTAGCGGGTGAGGCTTTAACGTCCACATGCCTGTCAGAGGAGAAGCCATACGTAATATTCTTCACAAAATTGTGCGAAATGTGATTGTTCGTGAGAGCCGATCAGCCTGGCACCACGCGGCCTAAAAGGTGGACAACTTCAGCAGGAGGCCCGTAATTACTGGGAGGGTATTTAATAATATTCCCACTCTCTGCATGATGTTTGTCTCCTTTCACAGTAAATTAGTGCTGAACACTAGAGCTTGGTGCTGCCTCTTTCTTTCAGTGGGGGCTCCCTTTTTGATCAGCAGGCCTTTTGCGAATGGACTGTTGTGTCCCTGTGAACTTGCTCTCTGGAGATGGACAAGCAGTCTGGCCTCACGTGGCAGCATGGGTGACCAGCTCCGTGCCAGCCTCCTTCTAGTCGGTCCATCTGTGCCAGCAAACGGGGTTCACTGTAAAGCTGACCCACAGGACATCCAAAAGCCCCAATCACAGGCTCTTAAGTCAAATCAATGTGAAGAGGTGAACATTTAGCATGAAAGAGGAGCTGCTGTATTGGTCTGTGTGTATTAAGGGGGGAGTATACTGTGGGGACTGTGTGCTTTAAGTGCGTCTTTTTGTGTGTTTTGCGCATGCCTGTGCGGTGAGTTCAGTCAGGGTAATTGGAGCTGAAGTAGTCGAAACCAAAGCCTCCCACAAACTTGAAAATGAACTCAGTGTTCATGGATGACTGTGCTCTGAACCAAGAGAGGAACACAAAGCAGAAGGATTTACACACCAGATCTTGGTTATTTGATTCATAGAGGAATAATGGACAAGGTGAGAGAAGAAAACATCCTTGTTCCTGCAACACAGATCCCTGCAAATGGGTTCATCTGATGCCACTGAATATACAGTGTATTGATGTATTAGCCTGTAAATATTCTCATATTGTAATTCACTGTATTCATGAAGTACCAGCAGTTAAATGACCGCTGAAAGTCAGGACTGTAAAATCAATGCGTCACAATTGCTGTGAAGTAAGCAGAGAGGCCTGAGTGACCAGTGAAAAGTTGAGGAATTCCTGAAGCCCTGGTGTGAGCTGGTCATTAGAGCTGTGGGTGAACACAGAGGCCCACAACAACTTCCACTGCATGGCTGGCCCTGGACGGCAGCCCCTAATGTGAAATCCATTTCTAATTGTTTAGTAGGTGAAAACAAAATGAGCAGGTCCGTCCCACTGGAGGCCCCGACAGGGCTTTAAAAGGAACAGCCAAACAGAAAAGGACTTCAGTCATCATTTTATTAATGTGTGCTCGCGAGATTTCTTCTTTTCATCTTTAAAGTATGTATTCTGAATTATTCTCAAACAAAGTGAGTTGTTTTGGCCTGTCTACTAGTTTTCAGAAAACATAAGTGTGATGTTTTGAGGCATAAGATGAACTTGTTAAAGGACAGTAAAATGTCTGTTTGTTGTAATTGTGACTTTTCCACTAGTTGTTTCCTCTATAAGGATTTGCTGACGCAAGCATCTTTTCATACATGTTTTAATCCTTCCTTTCTTTCAACTGGCAGAGCACTTTTTGCTTGTGAAAGGTTTTGTAAGCTCATAGTGAGAGTGTGTTTCCTTCCTGTCCTCCCTGTGTTTTCTCTGAGCTTCTAACTCTTCTTTTAACTGATCTGGATTTATCTTCTCTCCCTTCCTTGTAGAGAGTTTTGAGGTGACCCTCACTGAAGAAGGTGATCTTGGGCTCTTTCTTCTGCCTTGTGCTTAGTTGTTATTATTAACCCACTAACGCAACAGACAGCATCCACACAGAAACTCCTGCCATGCTCTGTAATCTCCCCATTTGGTTTTCTCAACTTTACGTTTTTTTCTCACCCTGAATATTTTGGAGTTCCAACAGCTGGATGAAAAGTGTGATGTGGGGCTGACTGTACTTAGAAATATCTGTGCATGAGACATCCATTGCAGTTTGCAGACCCTAACAGTTTTTCAGCTGTCACCAGGAAACAGAAAGCTGCTTAAAACAGGAGTTCTCAGTCACTTTTCTGCCATTTTGTCCAATCTAATCCTTTCAGTTAAAGACTGTGGAAGGAAAAGCCAAATTTAAGATGATTCTATAAAAAACATAAAATCTAAAAGGACACATAAGATGATTTCATAACCTCTTAACACCCTCGGCAATTGGAGCAGAAATTGACAATGGGATTTGTATTTAAAGAGGATGAATGTTCTGAAATTGTGAACGTCTTAAAGGCACCGACCATGTTTGTTGTGCCTATCAGGCCTATGCAGGTACAGTGACTCCTGTGGATTTTTCTTACCTTTAAATCTCCAAAGGAAAGCTGCTGAGATTGTTAACTAATGCAAACTCTCTCTGCTGTAAAGTTTCTGTTGTTGCATCTTTGCCTCAGTGGATCTCTTGAGTTAATTCTCCACCACTAATCTCTACCATTAGCATGGCTGCAGTTGTCATTTGATGTGGATGTCAAGCAAGCTGATATTTCTAACCCCAGTTCTCATCCAGTACTTTTTGTTTGTAATATTGTTAGTGTACCAGTTTAGTTCTCTATGATTTCATGATTTTATTTGGATTCATTTTGCAGTCGTTTTTGGGTAAGAGGCAAAATTACACAGGAAGACTTCATTTATTTATGAAAAAAAAAAAAACTTACATTGGAGGTGTTGTCTGCAATTTTTTTTTTTCTTTCACAGACTTTTTGGGGTTTTCATGGCTGAATTGGTGCCGGAACATTATCACAATGCTCTCTATTGTGAAGAATTTAAAATTTTGCTTTTATTTCTTTTGCTTATTTATGTTGATAATCTCTCTCGTAAGATAGGTTGTTCTCTCTTCACTTCAGATATGTTTTCTATGTACTTACTTTTTGGTCTTGGTTTCTTGACTTTGATTTTATAATATTTTAAGTACTCCTGTGAAATGCCTGTCCACATCTTTTCGGTTTCTGCCTGCATGACTGGATGCAATGTTTTCAAGTGGCTTGGAAAAGACACTCCGTCTACTGATACTAAATGTCCCACACCCTCTCCCAACCTCCCTGCCCCTCAAACTACTCACCCATATGACAGTGCTTTTGGGCTTCCTCCACAGACACCACCCACCCCAATCTACAACTCCCTGGCTCCCAAAACCTGTGGCTGATCTTTTTTTTTTTGCGTGAATTTATGGTTTCTTTGCTTGAACATAATTGTTCTCTTTGTACGATAAAATTTAATCGCTGTCGTCAGTCATTCTGAGCAAACTCTCTCTTGGCTCTTGACGTGTTCAGGTGAGATTTGCGGCTTCAGGATCCACGGGCAGAATGTCCCTTTTGAGGCAGTGGTCCTGGACAAGTCCACTGGTGAGGGGGTCATCCGAGCCAAGGACAAGCTGGACTGCGAGCTGCAGAAGGAGCACACCTTCACCATCCAAGCCTACGACTGTGGAGAGGGTCCTGATGGCGCCAACATGAAGAAATCCCACAAGTGAGTCGACCTCTGCCATTGCATAAGTCTTAAGAGTTTTCCTCTGTCTCAACCAGATTCCACTTCACAGCAAATGATAATGGAATAGATGCTGAATGTCCAATTAAACATGAAAATAGAAAGGTGGGGTATTTTCACATTTAAGTCGTGTGGTGTGGTTCATATGAACCATCTGGTGCATTTACCACTTTGGTTTGTAATATGAAGACCAACCACAGGATATGATGTGATTTTTACTATGAATTCAAAAGCTTGTGCTGATTGAGAGAGAGTAATGTCCAAAGTGATCCATATAATCAGATCCAAAATAATTTGGTAACCATGGTAACATGAATGAAAGGCGCAAGCTTTGTTTGATATCCTTTTGGAAATTCAACAAAAGACATCGCAATTAAAGACAAACATCAAACAGCATCGTGCCTCATATGCATGTCTGTAGCACACAGTAACTGTTTCACAGTATGAATCGCTTCTTTTTGGTCTTATTTTTACCCATCTTTACGACATATTTAGTCCATTTGCAGTCTGGACTATGAATGCTCTTAATCAATTATTTCCTTGTGAGCACTTTGTGACCATGAGTCCATGAGGCACTGATGATGAGAATCACCAGAACTGCCAGATCGATCGAAGTGTCCTGTCAGTCCATATGTCAGTCCTGTTGCTGACATATCCCTTCAACAGGGATCATCACAGTAACAATCCTGTTCATACATTTTCTTGATTATCTCAAAATTATCATGTGTGACTGCAGAATAGCAGCCGACAGCGCCCTCACTAACTTGTTTGTCCCCATCAGGGCCACTGTCCACATCCAGGTGAACGACATCAACGAGTATTCACCAGTGTTCAAGGAGAAATCCTACAAAGCCACCGTCATCGAGGGAAAGAAGTACGACAGCATCCTGAAGGTGGAAGCAGTGGACGCCGACTGCTCTTTCCAGTTTAGCCAAATCTGCAACTACGAGATCGTCACCCCTGATGTGCCCTTCACCATCGACAAAGACGGTGAGGACCTTCACGTAGTAGCCTTGTTGGGGAGGGGGCGGGGGAGCTGCAGCGCGTGCCCAAGAGCCACAGTTTTATTGACACGCATCACATTGTCTATTGATCTGTGTAAACAACAGTGCCACAAGGCTGTCATTTAAAATTCACTGCAGCCCGTTGGCTTGCGAGACGATGACAGTCTCCTTGAAATGTCACCCAGGTTGGTCAGTCATTCGTGTCCGGCTGTAGGATTATTTATCTTATCGTGTCTTGTAAAACAAAATTAAAGATCCAGGGAAAAAAGGCATCAGATATCAAGGCCTAGCTGATATGATGATGGCGGTGACAGAACAGAAATATGAACACGTGAAATGTGATAATATGAGGAGAACAATCAGTGTTAGGATACATAATTTTGGTGACAGTGTTCAACTGTGACAGATAATTAGTGTCGGAGCTGGAAATGAAAGAACCTGAGGCAGTATCTGATCTTAGTTAAGCAAATTCCATCACGTTCTTTTAACAACTTGAATACTAATCAGATTCTGTATACGTGTTAGCTTGGTAATGAACTCTCAGTACAGCATCTCAACAAAAAAGATGTAAGTCAAAATATTAGGATGTAGCCCTAAGAGGTGTCAATTAATATATTATTCTTTCAGTTCAGCTTGACAGTGAATCACCTCTGGGTTTTTATATGTTTTCTGAATCATTTTTATTTCACTACAGTTCCTAGCACAGCTGCAGCTTTGAAATTAAACAAAGAGCAGCCCAGTCACATGTACTCTTTTTTTTTTTTGTTTTTTTGTTCCTGCTTCGTTCAGGCTTCATCAAGAACACAGAGAAACTGAGCTATGGCAAAGAGCACATGTATAAGCTGACCGTGACCGCCTACGACTGTGGAAAGAACCGTGCCTCCGAGGACGTGCTGGTCAAGATCAGCGTCAAACCCACCTGCAAACCCAGCTGGCAAGGTATCAAAGCTCTCCTCTGCTCGCTGTAGCTCGCCAACCTCTCATTGGTTAGGTGTGTCTCTGTGTAGAACAAAAGTGATCCACCGGCGCAAAGTCCACACAGGCTGCCACTGTCAAAAAGGTCCTTTAAGCCATAAGGCTTTTTCTCATGTTTGAAAGAACTGAAGTACTTCCTAATGTGTAATTACTATTGACAGCCCCTGTATTGACTGCTCACCTGTTGTCTGTGCTGTGCTGAAGGACATCTTTTCATTCTCTAACCTCTCTCTTCCGCTTTCAGGCTTCAATAAGAGGATTGAATATGAGCCTGGCACAGGCAGCCTGGCCCTTTTCCCCAGCATGCACTTGGAGACCTGTGATGAGCCAATCACCTCCATCCGAGCCAGCATTGAACTGGAAACCAACCATATTGGGAAGGGCTGCGACCGTGACACTTACTCTGAGAAGTCGCTGCACAAGCTGTGCGGTAAGTGACTGCTGCACTGGAAATGATTATTGTCAGTAGATGCAATCAGAATTCTTTTTTGATGAGTCCAAATGCCCAATTGAATTGCTTTGTCCTCTTTGATTGCTTGCTTTAGGAGCCAGCTCCGGCACTGTGGAGCTCCTTCCTGCCCCCAGCAGCTCTGCCAACTGGACGGTAGGGCTGCCCACCGATAATGGGCACGACAGCGACCAGGTGTTTGAGTTCAATGGCACCCAGGCCATTAAGGTCCCTGATGGCATGGTGAGCACCAGCCTGAAGGAGCCCTTCACCATCTCTGTGTGGATGAGGCATGGACCTGGGGCCCATGAGAAGGAGACCATCCTTTGCAACTCCGACAAGACAGGTAACACAACTCGAGAAGAGTTAGATCTTTTCAAAGTCAGAAATAAAGGTTTTAGCCGCAACTGGGCTGTATCAGAGCTCCAGCTTGACTTTTAGTTTTAGTTTAACTGTAAAAACACATGAAAATGCATTGACTGACTTTTACAAATTTCTGAATGGTCCTTCTGACATTAGTGCCAGAAAATGCATCGAAGCAGTACAAAAAATGACATAAAACTTGTATCATACAAGTATAGTGTGGTATCAGACGCGCAACTCATATTACATTAAAATATCTGGTATCTAATGAAGAAGTCAAACCCTGCGTTTAATTCTCTCTGCATTGAACTGACATACTCATTGTTGCTGCACATATGGTGTCTTGAAAATATGCTCTCTATAAATCTAATAAAAAATCTCATTGTACCTTCAGGCTATAATAAGTGCTTGTGCTCAGCTGGATGGCTAGCACATTTCAAACACACTTCTTTTTATATTGTCTCTGTCACCTCTGCCTAGTGCTTGGTGACCTTTCCATTTTTGTCACTAGTTGTAAATTTTGCGTGTGGTCACAAGCTCCTTGATCTTATTGACTGTAAAGTCGGTGCCATGGCCAGTGAGGGGGAGGCAGTACATCAGCTTCTGATGACTCTGACTGCTTATATAAGAAGGATTACATCAGGACGGCTGTGTCCTGGACAGGAAGCTCCCATAGCCATGAACTCAGCACCATTCATGACCTCCATTCAACGCAGCGTCTGTTTCACAGAAACATGAATATATCACATTTTGTTGATTTCCTCTAGTCTTTAGATCTTAATACTGAAATGCATTTCAAACACTAAAACTGTGAGACACAGATTTTTAAGCATTACTGAAAAGAAAAAAATCTATAATCTATCATAAAGTTTAAATTATCTAGACCTGTAGCCTGATAGAAAAAATGAAAAAAAAAAAAAACCCTCTCAAATTATAACCAATAATATAATACGACAATCCTTACTAACATTTTTGTTATAGACTAAGCCTATTGATACATATTGAGAAAAGCACTGTACATCTTTATATCTTTTCAAGGGATTTCAAGGACTGATGTTTGCTACAAAGATTAAATGTTGTTGGTGGCTTCCTCCAGTAAAATAAGCAACGGTTGCATTTCTAGGTTGTGGAACTGGTTTCAAAAGCATCCTCTCTGCCTCAGTGAGAACTTGTTAAAACATGCTGTAAATCACAGGAACAAGAACTGGCATAATTGTTATGAGCTGACGACAAATCCCAGTAGTTCACAGGGGATTATTGTTTTTGGGTTTTCATTAGGCATGTAGTTATGAGCTTGTCCTTGTAACTTACAGACACGTAATTTACTGACTTCTGTGTAGTCATCAGTAGTAAATATAAAAAACAATAGCACAGGTCATGTAAGATTTAAGATTTTTCCCTTTAATATCTTACTGCATGGTAGTTGCTTTTTTTTTGCTTCTTATGACCTCTAAAAATTCAGCAGTTGAATTTTGAAAATGCTAACAAATGCTGTCTTTTCAGTCTTGTGCTGAGGCACTTGATTTAAATTTGCCACCACCTATCCAAATATAGTCTCATGTCCTGATGTCCTCCCTCATATTTTCCTCTGCAGAGATGAACAGACACCACTACTCGCTCTACGTCCACAACTGCAGACTGATCCTTCTCCTCCGTCAGGATCCATCAGAGGCCGAGAACTACAAACCAGCAGAGTTTCACTGGAAGCTTGACCAGGTCAGCTGCTCCTACCACCAAACTTTGTGCAAAGTTAAGACAATGATAATCTAACAAAGAAAAGAGGTAGTTACAGTGCACTGTGTGACTTTCACAGTCTGGATTTCAGCTTTTCATCTCCTCTGCTGTGTTGTCCACAGGTTTGTGACAAAGAGTGGCATCACTACGTGCTGAATGTGGAGTTCCCCACTGTGTCTTTGTTTGTGGATGGGACTACCTTTGAGCCCTTCCTGGTTACAGAGGACTACCCACTGCATGCCTCCAAGATTGAAACTCAGCTCACTATTGGTGCCTGCTGGCAAGGTAAAGTCTATGAGATTTTTTGTGGAGGAAAGCTGCAACATTAATTAAGTCATAATAATTTTGTTTGACAAAAAGTATTCACTTTCAAATAAGCTGAAAGCACAGGTATACAGCATAAAGAAAAATGCGAATCCCTCTTATGTATGACTGCTACTCTGCATCTGTAACATTTTTTGACAGTTGGTCAGTTAAAAGATACTGTAATGCTGCATGGTAATCAGTTATACCTTTTGATTACAGCTTGTGTAAAATATAGCGTGCATGTTATTTTATTGTCAGGCAATACATTATTAACTCTCTCTTAGATTCTCAAATGATGCACCATGACCTCTCCTGCAGATCCTCAATCTTCCTCCCTGTCTCTCCCTGCTCTCTTGTTTCTGTCCTTTGCAGACAACTCAGGACATGACAATGACACTGAGACAGTCTCTGAGCCCACCTCAGGTTGCTCAAGTCTTTCCCTTACTCCTCAGATTTGTCCATGTGTCCACAATGTCCCACCATGCTAACTGCATCCTCATACCATTTCAACTAGAATGATTTGTGTACATTCTAGATGCAAAAAGATTTCTTTTTTCATAACCGTGTGCAGCATGATGCAGAATGGATGAGGAAAGTGTGATTTTATTTAGTATTATTATTATTTCATTTTATTTTTTCATTTTCTCCATCCTTCATTGATATGCTCCTCTCATTGCTGTGGCCAGGCAGTTGTTTTTTGCACCACAACCTGATACAAGAGCAGAGCAGAAATAGACATATAATGAGCACAAAACTCTGACCTGGCTGCAGTGTTTTGGACGTGCAGGCTCTTCTTTCAGAACATGACCTTGGGGTCAGAAGCAGTAGCTCCTCCATATCAGATAACACAGCTACAACAACACACGCACACATACACTGTGTAACCTTGAGATGTGAAAGTCCAGGTTTGTCTCCGACTCTGCAGCGGCGCAGATTCATGCTCATTAGGGTTTAGCTAGAAGACACGACACAATAGGTTCACCTTTGATTCAGCAGGATTGATGCACCTCACAGCATTACTGCATTACACTTTATTTTGAGCATTTTGCAGTCCTCAAGATGGTAAAACAAGATGACTAAAGAGGATTAATTTCATCAATATCTCATTTAATCCCTTCTTTCAACCCCTTTTCTTTTTTTTCTGTTGATGCCATTTTTTTCCACAGTAAGGCAGCGGTTCACCCTGTTAATGCAGATGTTGCATGTCTCTACAGCTTGTATAAGCTCATCCATCATTCTCCTGTCTCGCTCTCTGGGCCTCAGGCCTCGTGAAGGTTCACAAACTAACTTGCATGAACGCCATTCATGCCAGCTTTGCACGTTGAGAGGGCATGCTTGAATCGCCATCCCAGAAAAAGGTGAAGTCTGTGGAATGTACACTGGAGTAACTACTATTTTTTGTGTGTGTCTGTTATTGTTTTCCTCTCTGCATCCCTATCCTGATGTGCGCAGGCGGAAACGCTCGAATGGCTCAGTTTTTCCGGGGTAACCTGGCAGGGCTGATGATCCGCTCTGGCAAACTGGAGAACAAGAAGGTGATCGACTGTTTGTACACATGCAAGGAGGGCCTGGATGTGCAGCTGCCTGAGGAGGTAGCTTCAGCTGTCAAGGTGAGGAGGGCAAAGTCAAAACACGCTCAACCTCAGTCAGCCTGAGTATATTTGTGCATTGAGAAGACGGTCTAGCTTTGTGGCTCCCAATGTGAAATCTACTCTCAACCCCTCTCACAGGTTGCATTTATGTGTGAATTGTGAGCAGTTGAAGAACGGTTTGAATGGTTTGTTGAGGCTGGAAGAGGTGTGACGATCCAGTGTCTTACAATAAATAAGGAGATATTAGTGAAAAATTTGAAACAATAAATTATTTTCTATCTTGTCAGTCATTTTGGGGTACTGATGCAAAGTCAGTAACCACTACTTTAAGCGAAAGGGTAACATATATCAACAATTCAGAATAATAATGTCTGGTCGGCTTGGCACTTGATTTTTTAATTGTTTAGTGTCATGCTAACAACACACACTAACACATTTTTGGGTGTAAATTACAACATGACTTCAGCAGACAATCTTCCCTCAAATAACACAGTCCTTCACCTTGTTCTCTTCTCAGGTGGAGTTCAACCCCAACCAGTCCTCTCTGACTGTGGAGGGCGATGACATCGATGCCTTCGACAAGGTCATGCAGCACATCTCCTACCTGAACTCCCGCCAGTTCCCGACCCCCGGCATCAGGCACCTCCGCATCTCCACCACCGTGAAGTAAGAAGCAAAAGCCAAAAATACTTCACTATTTGTTATTATCCTCTCTGCTCTGTCTCTTGTCGTGTCGCCTCATCTGTCAGTCAGCAGCAGCTCAGTGTTCATAAGACAGGCATTCAGAGAGGGTTCAGCTTTCTGCTTTAAATATAAGGATGGTTTGTTGAGGTAAAATAGAGGTCAAAAGTTTTATCTGATTTCCATAACAAAGAGAGTAAACATGAGATGTTTTTGGTGTTGAAGAATGACAGGCTGAGGAGCTGTGTGAATCTGTATTTTGTTTTCTTAATCTCTTTAATGTGGATTTTTTTATAAGAGTGATGTATTCAGAGAGCGAAATGCGAGTAACAAAACAGCAATACATTTACAGATGATGTATGAATAGAGTGTATTAAGGCTCAGGTTTTTGCTGAGCCTAATCCAAGATCAGTGCCAGCTAGTGTTGCAGTTAGATACTTGTTTTTGTTTGTATAAGCACAAATCTGCATCACCACTGAGTCATTGGTTGGACTGTGCAATTGCACCAAGTACCAAAATTATACCTGCAGTTTCTACCTCTGAGGGCAACTTTCGATCTGGTAGAACATCTAGATGAATGTAGAGGAGGAGCTGCAGTAAGCATTTTTTAATGTAAAGTTTCACTCACCCCTGAGTTTCTAGATTCATTTTCCTTACACGCACACAGCAGTTCAGGTGGCTCAAATTTTCACTTTCATTTGTCATATTTGCTTTCCACCAGCTTATCTCAGTGTTACATCTTTTCCAATCACCCTGCCTAAACAGAACACGCAGAATTTGATTATGGAATCAGAACACATTCAAAACACCACTTTTGTCTTCCCCCAGATGTTTCAATGAGGAGTCCTGCGTCACGGTGCCGGACGCTGAGGGCTATGTGATGGTGCTGCAGCCCGAAGAACCCAAGATCAGCCTGAGCGGCATCGACCACTTTGCCCGCAGCGCTGCCGAATTCGAGAGCCAGGAAGGCGTGACGCTGTTCCCCGAGCTGCGCATCGTGAGCACCATCACCCGCGAGGTGGAGGCCGATGCCGAGTCTGAGACTGCAGAGGGAGCTGATGATGACCCCACGGGTGAGAGAAATGCACACAGGACACCTGAGTAACCCTCCTGATAATGTTAAAGGAAATTTGTTGATATAGCTAACCCATTTTTCAGTGGATTATTTGTGTTGTTCACTTAATAGCTGGCTCATCCTCCGAGTTACACAGGCTGACTTCTATTTTAACACTGCCACAGCCTGAGTTTTGAACACAGTGAATATACAGTTGATAGCTGTGTAGACATTCAGTAGCTGCTGAGGATTATGTCTAGAGGACGAAAGGATTGGATGGACAGAATGAGAGGGAGGGAGCGAGAAAAGAGATAAGTTGTTTACTACTTTATGGGAGGGGTCAGTTGGCGTGCCACGCCATCTGTTAGGCATGTATATGAGCTAAGAGTAGGAGAGACAATGGACGTGTACTGAGGTTGACACAGATACAGGGAGATACGATGTCCTGTGGTGAACAGCAGGCCATATGGGACAAAAGGGCTCACAGCGATCTGTTGCTATTACCTGCATTACTCTGCCCCACCTTACACAACCACACAAACGAGAGATGTCACGTCAGATGATTAAAAATCACTTGATCGGAGCTTCCACAGAGTCAAAAGGTGCAAAATGTGTGTGCATGAAATTTTAATTTGTTTCATAAGCAAAATGGAGAAGACGGGCTGCCACAGCCAGGGCATAGAAATATATTAAAATTAAATATTAAAATACCTTTCATTTGTAATTTCTGAGCTGTTTTCAACCTCTGTTTAAAAAAAGATGTAACTAACAGAAGGTTATTAACATAGACTTCAGCTGACAAAGTAACACTGCTGCTTTTTAACACTAAACATGGAACATATTTGCTGCTAACAGCACTATGATTAACTTACAGCAGTTCATGATGAAGGACAGATACCGACGAAGACTATGTGTATATCTGAGTGTCTGAGTCTATTTATTTGAAGCATGGACAGTGGAGGTAAGGGCAGCTCAGGTTAGGCTGTACATCATGATCAGGATGCTTCACTCATCTCATGTTCTTCATCCCCCTCTAACGCTCAAACGCTCAGAGTCTTTCCGTTGACTGATCTTTAGAATAAGAGAGCTCACTTTTTTCCCGCTGCTCTGACTTAGAACATCTTGGTAACTTGTCTTTGTAAAGTGCAGCCAACTGGTAATTTCACACACACACACAGGAAGAGATTGGAGTCTTGAAGATTTTTCCAAAAATGTACAGATCTGTGTGAGATATGTCACCTTTTATAAACGTCCAGTGTGAACCTTAACACCAAACTCATACATTCAGGTATAATGGACAATCATAAATTTGCATAGAACCCTACAACTCATTGTCCTTTCTCCCCCTACTTATTTTCCATTCAGTCCAAGAGACAGTGGTGTCAGAGGAGATCATGCACAACCTGGACACATGTGAAGTGACTGTTGTGGGAGACGAGCTGGACGGGGAGCATGAGAGCCTGGAGGTGGACATGTCCCAGTTGCAGCAGCACGGACTGGAGATGAGCTCTTCTAACCTGGGCCTCGTCATCACCGGTACAGAGCAGCTTTACATAGAAAGGAGAGGAAATGCTTTGTAATCTGAATAATCAGACATAAACAAATAAAAATGCAATCATCCATACTATATGTATGTAGGTATTCAAGCTGTCTGCCACAGAGATTTGAAGTCAGTTTCTTACATAAAATCTACTGTCGGTAGAAGTCCATTTCATTTGTACTCCACAACATCACTATGTTTTCCTCTTATATGGAGACTTTTCTGGTGAATGCTGACCAGATTTCTTTCTGACACAAGCTCCTCTCTTTGTGTCCCAGGTGTGAACACCATGGCCAACTACGAGCAGGTCCTGCACCTTATCCGTTACAAGAACTGGCACACCGAGGCTCTCTTTGACAGGAAATTCAAGCTGGTCTGCTCCTGAGCTCAACGGCCGCTACATCAGCAACGACTTCAAGGTCGAGGTATGACCGACCGTTTGTCAGTAACGTCACGTAACGGCGTGACGCATTCACAACACAGGATTTGCAAGTCATGCCCTCCTGTTACTGAAGCCATTCTTGTCTCCTGTCACAGTACTAGTAAGAGTTTCAGACAGATTACATGTGTGTTTCGGTTTTTTATTCTCCCCAGGTGAATGTAATCCACACAGCCAGTCCCGTGGAGCATGCTAACAATGCCATGGTGCAGCCTAATTTCATTAACCCCGTCCATCATGCCTCTGTGGATCTGTCTGGTCACAACCTGGTCAACGCTCACCAGGCCTCAGGTACTGCAACACGTGAAATGTTAGGGTTTTTTTCTTTGACCTTTCTTTGAACTTTTATCACACAAACCAGGACTGTGTTTTCCAGGCGGCTTGAAACACACAGAGACATAGAGGGCCCCCTCTGCTGAAGCGTATCTGTAGTCTTGTACAATCATCTCACCAAAGTAAAAGAGCAACATTTTGTAATTTTGTTGAACTGGTCATGATGTTAAAAGACACAAAAACAAAGAATCCACCACACAGTCTGCTGTGAAGCAGTTCTTGCATTGTGATGTACATTTTTCAAGGAGCCTCCTGAAACTTCTAGTATTTTGCTTATCTGTTGAAGTTAATACCAGACATCATAATTGAACCAGCAATCTGCTTAATTGTTGTGCTGTAGAAAGAATATCTGGCCTCTGGTATGGGAGGCATTACTAGCAGATGGATTACAGTCTATTAATCAGAAGTAGGGCACGTATGAAACACTAGCTGTTTTTTTTTTTTTTGTTAACTGACACAAGTTTAGGGATTACACTTGAGTGCTGTCTGTGACATCTGTACGGGCGGTGCTCTGAGCACAACCCTTTATTTCCCGGCTGCAGTAATCTTCTAGGCTGTCAGGCTCGCTAAGCCTGCCACCGCACAAGAGAGGCCCTTTCCTACTAATATGGGGCAAAGTGGAGCAGGTTGGCAGGAGACACGTAAAGCTATTTAAAGACAGACACACACCTAGAGCTGCCGAAAAGCATTTAATTGCAGTTTAGTGAGAGCCCATTAACATTGGGGCCGGCACACCATGAAACTGAAGCCCTTGAAATGTCCTCAGACAGACGTGGAAGCTGCGTCTCCCCACATAAAGCTGTGACAGTCATTCTGTGTTTGTGTGTTGTTTGCTTTTTCACAGTGGTTCCCAGCGCAGCCACCATTGTCATTGTGGTGTGCGTCAGCTTCCTGGTGTTCATGATCATCCTGGGGGTGTTCCGCATCCGAGCTGCGCACCAGAGAACCATGAGAGACCAGGAGAACGGCAAGGAGAATGAGATGGACTGGGACGACTCAGCTCTCACTATCACTGTCAACCCCATGGAGGTAAAAAACAAAACAAAACAAAACCCCACACACTTAGGGACAACTAGTGAACGTTTTTCTGGCGATTAGCTAGAATGTCACTGTTCAATAAAATGTGGTCGTGTTGCAGCTCAGACAGCTTTTCACCTGCTAATGCTCTCTGGGTGATGCTGCAACTGTGCCCTAGTTTTATCTGAGCTCTCATGATTGACAGTCCTGTGGGATTTTTTTTTGTGGGGGGGGGACTTTGTTGTAGATATTTCTGGAGGTTCACCTCACTAATTGAAATAAAAGAATCTGATTAATGAGTCAGCTTGTGGGCAGGATATAAATATTTGTACAGTAGATTCATAACTTTTTGAATTGCTGTGCGGGTTTGCAACTAATTTAATTTATAATTCATACTTTGCTGATACAGTGACCCAGCAGCTAGTTTCTTTACTTAACTAACATCTTTTAAATGAAAAGAATTGCTTTGAGTCATGCTGTTGCAGTATTCACATCTGCTGAGGTCCGTCATAGCACAAATCACAAAGGTGGGTCGTTGTATTAAAGAGCATCGTATCTCCATTAAGTGAGTCGTAGATTTGTTTGTTCAAAGTAAGTAAGTAATGAGAGGTAACTTGAGAAGAGGAATAAAAGCTTTATTTCATGAACAGCAGTCAGTAAGCATTCAGAAAAACTGTTAGATCTTTTGTTTCTTTTGTTCTTTCATTATCGGTCAAAACCAGTTGGGTGAGTGTGTTGTTACATGATGTCCAGGGCTGAATGATATGTTTGAAACAATCAATGTATTAATCAATATGTATCATACATCATCAATGTAAAACAATACTGCATGCATTTTGGGAGGATAAATTATGATTATAGCCCTGAGGATTCATTTAGATATGATTTGTATATAAAAGCAAAGTGTGTGCCCGGCTGAGATCTGGTAATTTACCAGTTACTGTTGAAACTCATGTGTCAGTGCACAATACTTCCTTTAAGAAAATAAAAACAGACACTGATTTTGTAGATATAGATGATGCACAAAAATGGGTTAGCTGTTCACATATGAAACATTTAAACTGGAAGATGAGAAAAATCTCGTGGGATTTGTTATGTTATAGCTTGTTTAGACACATGAACTTCGACAGCAAACGTTTTATTACCAATAAAACCTTTTAGTATTTTCATGAAAGTAATTGCAATTAGCGATCTGAGAAACAGAGACACACAACAGCACCCAGTCCTACCTCCCACCAGTTAGGTAAAACTGGTCTAAGAAATAATGAAGCTAGAACACATGGAAGAGCAGTTTAAACCATTTAAAACTGTAAATTCTCATCGCAGAGAGTGACAGTCCACTAACAACCCCTCTCCCTCTCTGTCTCTAATGCAGACGTACGAGGACCAGCACAGCAGTGAGGAGGAGGAGGAAGAGGAGGAGGAGAGCGAGGACGGAGAGGAGGAAGATGACATCACGAGCGCTGAGTCAGAGAGCAGCGAAGACGAGGAGGGCGGGGAGCCGGAGGACCAGCAGGGGGCCAGCAGACAGCAGCAGCTGGAGTGGGACGACTCCACCCTCACCTACTAAAACGACACGCTTACACACACATCAACAAACACACATTGCACTCCACGCAAGCTCTCTCTCTCTTTCTCTCTCACACACACACACACACACAACAACTCACACTTATTCAGATCCTCATACTCACTGCTTCACACCCTCCCCACCCCCACAGTTTCATGTCCAAGGAGCCATGATGTAAAATAGAAAACACACATACACAAAAAAAAAATTACAAAAAAGAAAAACAAAAATTCCCTTCAGCGTATATATGGTCAAGGTTTTCCTGTTGTTATCTTAGTGGTGGTACTCAGTGTAGTGTAGTCATCACCGGATTGCTGATTTTTACTGTTTATTTTTTTATTTATTATATTTTAATTCCCAGGAAAACTTGGCCTGCATTTGTTTTGAACTGTGTGAGGAAGCCAACCCTGCACTTTTTGTTTTCTCTCAGACGTAAGGCGTTCAAATGGAAAATATATTTTTTTTTCCCCTGATGTATATTCTTGCTTAATGCTTTTAGGTTTGTCTCACGTATAGCTTTGACTTGAGTTTTCTTGACTTGTAGTCCACAGTGAAACAAAATGATGCTTTTAACAAGTAGACCGCATTTTCTTTCTTTTTTTTCTTTTAGTGCATGAGGATATTTGACTTATGTCATATGTGTAGAGAAACCAATTGCTTTTTAAAAATTTTGTAAATATAAAGAAACCATGTAATTAGTCGATGTGTTAGTGAAGGCCTACTCAACAGGGTCCAATATCTAAAATGACGCAGTACGTTATGTAGAATATTTGTGTCACAGAGGCTGTAGCATGTTGCTAAATTTCTGCAAAAGCTGTTCCATCATGCTTGTACAAAAAAATGTCTGCTTCATAATGAGAAACCCAGGACTGTTAAGCAGAGGTTTCCATGATAAAGTGGTGTCTATTTTGTCTTTACCTTTTTTTTCTTTTCTTTTCTTTTTTTTTTTTTTTTTTGCAAAGAGAAAAATCTTTTCTTTTGCTCTCTCGTAGGCAGGACTGGTCGATGGTTTCAGCGTCATACATGCTTTGCTTTGCTTGAACAGGTGGCGATGCTCTACTCCAGGCGTCAACGTGTGCTTCATTCCCAATAGATCTCACTGTTGTACAGAAGGGATTTTTTCTGTTCGTTCACACTAATCACACTCGTGAGAAATTGCTTATGTACAAAAACCACATTTGGCGCGGAACGGTACAAACACCAGACCAGCAGGTTCTGCAGTGCTGTTGATCTTGAAAAATATGGGTACTAACATTTCTGCCAGTGTATTTGGACAAGTAGGAGAGATTTCCTCAGCAGCTTTAAAAAGTCTTTCACCCGTATCCCGGTCCTGCTGTGCTGACAGAAGTAGGGAGGAGGGGGGAAAAAAAAACCCTTCAAACCACTGAAGGAGCAGATTAATGACAGACAGAGCTTTAGTGGAGTCTGGATGAATGTTGCAGTCGCTGGCATTGTTTTTGGGGACAGAAGTGAAATGAAAGTACTTTTCAGGATTCCTCTGTTGCAACTTTATTTTCCATGGCGCGGCTATTTAACCTGAAATAATAATACATATATTAGATGCATTTTTAAACTGGTTTCTTATCGCAAAATAAGCACTGTCTTTACTGTAGTTTATGGCATTACAACTGAGGGTACGACTGCGTAGTTTACAATAGGAAAATAGTTTAAAAATGAATCAGATGAAATATTTTTTTGCAGACCACTAGATTTTATTGTACATGGAACTGTACTGTAGAGTTGTTCTAAGATATTTGTTTACATTTGGTAAACTTACTTTCCTTCTGGTATTAGTATAAAGCTTATACAATTGATCGGGAAATGTGTCCAACCTCTTATCTCCTCTCAGACACTGTTGTAACTATTTAGTGTTTGTCTCATGTTTTTTGGGTACCAAGTAAAACATAAACATTTCTCAAACTTGCATTAATTAAAGCAGATATAGATTTGGGGCATTGCAGTGAGCAGAATGCGGCATTATCAGGATTAGAAACGTTGGCGAGTCTCATATTTTGCATGCGGATCTATTTTCAGAGGCCAAAATTCAGTTGAGAAACACATAAAAGGCTCTGTCACTGGAGACAGTTTCCAGGCTACTTTTGAGGATTTGAGTCGCGCAGTTGTTGTGTTTGACTTTTAAGTTCAATTAATTTAATATTTTTAGAAGTCTGCAGTGGAAATGTAGTGAACAGTCTCCCCCTCCGCGATGACTCGGACTTGTAAAAAACAAAAAAACCCCACACGAGGTCTGAGCCAGCTGAGATGGGAGTGCCTTTTGCCTTTTTCGATCATAGCGTATTTAGCAGGTCTAACAAAAAACAAACAAACAAAAAAAAAAAACAACACTCATCCATGCTCTTTTATTTGAGGCATTTTTATTTTTATTTTTTGTATTTGTTTGCTAGATTTCTTACAGAGCTGGGGATTATGTTTTTCTTTCAGTTTGTTGTAACAATAGTCCACCGCTAGTTTTATTAAAAGTGACAAACATTTCACATAGATGTCATGTGTCCATGTTGATGTGTAGAGGAAGTAGATCCATATTGTATCTTCTATAGATATTGTATGAAACCATATTGTACTAAATCATATTGACGGAATCCACCTTTAAAAAGATGTACATAATGAAATTGCTTTGGCAGCGTACATGGGTATACTGTTAATTGACCTAGTTGTGTATAGTGGAAGGTAATTTTGAACAGTGTCCTATTGCCTGAGTTGTTGAGAAATGATTTTTGAGGGCAGCATGAAAATCACAAGAGTATAATAAGCCTGTCGATTCAGAAATTCTCACAGTTTCATTATGTCAAACACTTAAATGTCCACATTTCATCTACAGTTTTAAAGTACCATGGGTCACTGATATGTGCACACTGACTGCGAGGTCAAGTCTCCACAGTGACCCCGCCATCTCCAGTTTTTCTGGGTTATTTGCTTTCTGATCAGCCCCTTGAGTTAAGTGTACGTTGGTTGAATTGAATGTCACTGCCTAACAAACTGAAATGCAGCCATACTGTAATAAACACTAAGATGTTAAAGGGGAATTTACTTTGCATGAACCACAAGTTTGTGTACGTTCCATGTGGGGGTTGTGAGACTGGAGTGAGAAAGGAGATGTGATACACTACTGATTCTCATACTGTCCGTTTCACACGTCCACAACACTCCAGATATATATATATATATATTTTGTTTCTTTTCTTTTCAATTTTTGCTCAAAATGGAAGGTGACTGTGTTTTTTGAACGGTTGGATGCTTCCTTTGTGCTTGTTGGAGCTGCTCTCACTTTTCTACCAATTGAAAGGCAAATTGTAGTGAAGTTGATGCTTGCTCGCAAACAAAATAAAGGATGATGAGATGGGGTATAACTTCTGTCTGCTCTTGTTTTCCTTTAATCATAGTTCATTCTGTAAGAGTACATCACCAGTGTAAACATAGTGCTGGTGGTAAACGCCCTGACTAGTGCTTCTGGAGTGTTTTAAGTACTTTAAATCTTGAACATCGGCGCCCTCTGGTGGTGAAAACAAAAATTCTTGCCTCAAAAAATAAAAGATGTAAAAGAATTTCACAGGTGAAACAAATCAAACATAAACACTGTCTGCTATTGATTTTTTTGTTTTTACTAACATTCAAAGTAAAATGGCTTCAAAGCTCAAGACTGATGTTGTAAACATTGTGACATTGTTATGCTCTAGTTTCAACCAGTCAAACTTGAAAGATGAAATTTAATGCAATACTGCACTTAAGAGTTGCACATTTTAAACCACAGTGGTTGATGATTGAAACACAGTTTGAAATGCTCGATGAACAATGAGAGTGGACAAGATACCAGGTACACCTGACAATGTGCAGTGTAGTTTGTAAACAAGTGTGTGCAATGACACATTCTTTTATTTCCAATTTCCTCCTTACTTCAGAGATAAAGTGAAAATCTACTTATTGCTCTTCCTTGCAGAGCGTCCTTTCAAACAGCTCAGTCAGGTTTATAACTGATGATTGAAGAGATGGAGGAAGGGTTTTTATTTTATTTTTGTAACCCAGTCTGCATCTGGAGCTGTAAAGTGACCTCATGTTCCTCGCCCGTTAAATGACCACAAGCTCTGTTTCATCAAACTGAATGACTCTAATGAGATGGCTGTTGCTGAAACCCTCAAAAGAAGCTCCACAATGTTTAACAGATGGCAACAAATCCATCACGTTGCAGTCAAGACTGGTCAGGAAACTTATTTTCTATCTGTCTTAATACAAAATTTGCACCAATACTACATTTTGGAAATTTTGTTTTCAGTTTTCAATCTAATTTAAGAGGCTTATAATATCAATATTTTGGAGAGACAGACTGTGGTTGTGCTTGCTAACTACTCTGCTACGCTTTGAGTTTATCACTCTGGGACTCTGACACACTGCTGAATACTATCAAGTTGTACTACATGCAATCTGCATTTAATGTCATTTCAGTAAGTTCTGTCTCATGTGGTACTTCTGTTATTTTGTCCAACGCCCTGTACACAGCACAATTTAGTTAAAATAACATTATATCTTGAATATCTGCAGCAGTCACACAGGAAATCAACATCTTAAAAATACCACAAATTTTCAGGTTTTAAGACCAACACACAGACATGGCAACCCACAAAGAAATACAGCACAAAACACAACAGATTATTTCTCATGATCTGCCCTCTACATTCATGTACACGTCTTTATATTTAACAAATCATATGGTCGTACCTATAATACAATTTTACACTTATCTGGACAAATAAAAGACATTTACAAAAGTTGAGGGGTATAAAACAATACTGTTAAAAAATGTTAGCATCCACAGCAACACCTAGAAGTGCACTGATTATTTACAAAATCAATTGGCACATTTGTTTCTCGGTAATAACCAAGATTAAGAGTTAAAATGAATGCATTGTAGAATTACTATGCTTTGGTTTTCACACCAGAGCTAGCCAAAGCCATAATTTTATCTTCTGACCCTGAAAAAGAAAGCAAAACAAGATAAGTGTGAATGTTCATCTAATATGTTGTGTAATTAAACACTTCTGTGAAATCACAAGTTTATTCTCACCTGGGTTTGCAGTCACTTTTTCAAACTGGCTCAGGGTAGCTGTAGCATTTTCAGTGAGAAAAGCCTCATCCTCTGCAGTAAGCTGTCAGACCAGCCAGAAAAAAAAAGTGGTCACTGATTGCAACTTTGATCAGGCAATAATAACATGTTTATAATGTTCCAGATTATTCTGGAGGGAGATTTAGGCTTGTTGTAGCAACTGCTCTGTCAGCCCAGGGACACCTAAATGACTAAAATAAGTCAGTGCAGCTTTAAGAGTTCATGTAGACTCACTGAGCACAAGCCAGTGAATCATCCATGAACCCGTGGAAAAACATCAGATCTCTGTCGTGAGCGTTTCTCACCTTCTCTCCCAGTTTTCTCAGGGCTGTGAGGATTTCCATTTTCTGCTGTGTGTACACGTCCCGTGACAGCTTCCCCACAATGACATCTCGGTCCATCTGCGCAGAATGTCACACAGCAGTTGGAAGATTTTCAGGTCAAGCCATTCGCAGAAATTATTGAGCGGTTGAGTTAAATCTACAGCTGAGCATTATGCAAAAAGAAAAATCATATTCTAGATAGTTCAGTGCAAACCTCTGCTAGTCTGGTTCTCAGCTGTCCTGGCTGCTTCTTAGCAAAAAGTCGGATCACCTCTGGGGTTTTGAATGCTTGGCTGATGGCAGCTTGGATTGCCTGATGAAGACAGACACACCAGAAAAAAACATCATTGTTTATACCAGATTAATGAAGTTACTTTTTCTTAAAGCTCTAACATCTTTAAATCGCCCATTACACAGTAACAGCACATTGTCCATTGAATGTTTGTACCAGTTGCATTCCACTGAGTTCATCAACAAGTGTCATGTCTCCTGTCATGATCTTCTTCAAGGAGTCATTGAATTCACTCAGCTGCTCCAAGGTTTCCTTCTTTGTCTCCTCATACTCTTCCTCATCCAGTTCTTCTCTAGAATAAACAAACATGGGTTAACTAACATGAGAAAATACTGAGAAGCCTATAGAGTATTTTCTGGCATGGATGAGATCATCACTTGCCAGCTTTAACATGCCAGATTTTCTCATTCAGTCATGAGACTGTACACCGACGTGGATTTAATTAATCTCTCTCAACTGCACCTGCATTCTTCCAGATCCTGAAGTTGCTGCATCAGTCTGTCGAGCTGCTCTTCCATGTTTTGCCTCAGTTTTCCAGTTTCTGATTTCCCGCGAGAAGCCATCCTCTTTAGTGAAAGATTGCCAACCTAAGGAGAGCGCAAAAACAGAGAAGAGAGTCAGACACTGGGTTTCATGGGAATTAACGCCCCAGAGTGCCACCAGACAACTTTTACATTAACCTAGCATGCTATCTGCAATCCGTCTTCATGACCAACGACTGGTGCTGTTGGTGCATTACAACAAAACTGTTCAACGTTTAGCTACTCACTAACTCTACTGAGGATAAATGTATTTGCTGGAAGCTCAGACTGTGCTGTCTTGACTGTGGATGTTGTTTAGTTAGCTGGGAAGCTAGCTAGCATGCTAAAAGAAAGCACCTCACCTGCCTGTCTTTGTAAACAGTTGTAAATCAGCCTTGCGATTAGTCAAATATTTGCGTGAGCTTGGCGAGTGTACCACAAAAGTACCCAAATCGCAGAATGGGATCTTCGCGAACAATAACTACTTTTAAATACGGTTACAAGAAATTTAGTGTTTGTCGACGCGTTTGTGTTTTGTGGACTTGTGCTTGTGAACGTAGCTTAGGAGCGTGGGCGCGGCCGTCGCCTTCCTCCTCGGTACCAGCCAATCAGGTTTTAATGTAGTCCGTAACGTCCATACTACAGGAAGCAGGTGACATATCACAGAGCAGCTGACTGCCGCTAATTCTCCTGGTATTTCAATGACTATTTACATTATTTACGCTATGTTAGAGCACGGTTTCTTTGTTGTCTAAGCTCAGCTCTGAGGTCATGCGCTGACCGTTGTAGTGTCCTGAACATTCATCTCGGTGGCTGCTGTCAAGCTCTCGTTGCCTGGTTACAAATAAGGCTAACGCTCGCCACGGTTGAATTAATAAACAGCGCTAATGTTAAATTAAGCAAACAAACCCCGATATATACTAAAGTTTTTACTTTCTCAATTTTTTTTGTAATTCATTCTGGGGCATACGATACAGAGCTTCACCCCTCAAAGGTCGGAGAACTAGAGGGGTTTTTAACATGTGACCCCCGAGGACAGTTAGCTAACTACTGTCTTTGTTTTCCTCACCCTATCTGTTGTTGTAGTGTAAAACCCAGCTCCACTATGAGGCATGGAGACTCACAGTATAACTACAGTGGTCTTGCTGGCCTGCGGATCCTTCAACCCCATCACCAACATGCACCTGAGGATGTTTGAACTGGCTCGAGATCATCTGGAAGACACAGGTTGTGCAAAGTGAAAGTTAGACCTTTTAGAGTGATGTCTCTCTTCTATCTTGAGTTAGTTTACCCAAATGAAATGTAAACACACTTTATCACTCTCTTTAAGTGATATCTAGTCATGCAGATGATGGTGAATTTTATTTGCCAAGGATTAGAGATAGACCATTTAGCCATTTCAAACCAGTTATCGGTTTTGATGTTGTGCCTGAATGGGGCATTTATCTCCTCCATTTATGCTTTCATCTGAAATACTGTTGTACTTGCAATACTTGTACTTGCAAGTGTAATATCCATATTGCAGGAGTTGCAATGTTTTGATAAAGGTAAAATGTGTCACAATATACCATTATGAATGAAACATTGTGGTGTTACAGAGATGCCCTGGCCTGCAAATCTTACAGCATGATAATCAACAACATTGCCCTATTTACTCTGCTGTGAGCACCAAAAATGAAATTCAGTTTAGCTCCATAGTGTCAGACTGGAGGGAGAAATCAAATACAACAAATAAGAGTTCTGCATTCATAGTTTGGATTAGTTTTTAGGATTGCAAATGGTCGAGGTCAATCATTGATTACTATACATACTGATGGGTAATTTAAACTGTAACAACACAAACTGATGTAAAATCCTAATCTGAAAAGTTATTAGTAACTATAGCTATAGTAAAGTGGGGTAAAAATACAATAATTCCCTTAAAACATAGTGGTGTAGAAGTATGAAGTAATAGAAAATGAAGATGAAGTATTTTGATACTGGACACAAGCACTAGTTATATTTCACCTTTGCCAGGTGAAATCTCTTGTATTGTAAATTTGAATAAACCAGCCTACCCTGAAATTTATTCCTCTCAATTCAACAAATAGGATTATAGTCAGGTACATACTTTGTTGGTAAAATTCACTGTGCTTGTTGTGCTAGTTGCTGTTAATCAGCTGTTTAATCACACATCCTTCCCTTGTGTCTCAGGCCAGTACAGGGTGGTAAAAGGCATCATCTCTCCAGTGGGTGATGGCTATAAGAAGAAGGGTTTGATTGAGGCCTGCCATCGTCTGGAGATGGCCAAATTGGCCACAGAGAACTCAGGCTGGATCACAGTAGATTACTGGGAGAGCTTGCAGCCTGAGTGGGTGGAGACGGCTAAAGTTATTCGGTAAGTTGTCAGTACTCATGCCCGTCAGTATCCTTAATCAGAGTTTTCTTGCTTGCTGTTATCTGTTTTACTCTAATTCTTCTTTGCAAAAGTGCAAATGACTAATGATACAATTTTGTCAGCACAAATGTCCCCAAACTATAGTGTCCTAGTGATATTAGCCAAACACCCAAGCATTTTACTGCTGTTTATGTATATAGTGCAAAATCCTTGAGGCTACAGCAAAAAAAAGCTTTGAATCATTTTAACACAGAAAATGCCATCTTTGCATTCTGTAGCTACACGCAGCTGTATATACTGTACATATGAGATGCCTGAGGTGAAGAAAAGGTGACACTGTTAACAGTTTTCTACCATGAGGTGGCAAGAGAGTGTCTTGTTCAAAAGGGATGTGCTGTATACAGGAAAAGAATTGGACATTTTTCAGTTCTTTAAAACTGAATTGCATGAATAGGTTTAGAGAAGATTACACCTTTGTAATTTCTGCTTTCAGCTGCATTTTGTCTCACAGGTTCTGACTTGCTGCTTTAAAGAATAAAATTCACCTGAAAACTAAATGACATGGCTGTCAGACGCTGAGTTGGATAATTGTTAGTACGAATCATTGAACACTGCCCAGGACCTTGCAAACCAAAAAAGAAATTTAGGTTTTGATGAAGTCATACTGAAATAATGGAGTCTGAAGTGGTGCTCTGGCAGCTCACCTGGAGGAGTGTAGGCAAAGGCCTGGGCTCTAATCTCTCTCTGGCTGGCTTTGCTGCAGGTGATCCCCCTTATCTCCCCTGCATTTCCTGTCTTTCTCTACTATCAAACAAACTGAAATTGATTTTTTTTTTTATCTTTAAAAAATTAGAACAACGAAGTCAAAAAGCATCACTGGGAAAGACACAGAGCTCGTTTTTAAATAATGATCATGTTAAATGTTCAGTTTAAATGGTCACTTGACCAAAACATAGGTATTTAATAAATTCACCTGAAGTGAAACAAATTGGGAGTTATAAACAAAAGAAAATGTTATTTTTTAGTACTTTACACAAATTCTAAAACAAATTTTTAGGTGATAAATAATGGGTATATTTAGTGCCAAGCGTAATCACAAACATGACCTTTTACTCCAGAGTTAAAGGACATTTATTTTTTTGAAGCCTAATCCAGAGGCTGGATTATGACTGATATATTGGCAATATGATTAATATTTCCTGTGTTGGAAACTGTCTGCAATTCAGTAAGCCCTTCATATGCCACACCCCACCCTCCTTCTTTTAATTTTTGATTCTTCAAAAATCTGATCTTTTGATGCTACAGTAATTCTGTCTGTATTCACTTAGGCACCACCATGAGAAGCTGCTTACAGCGGAGCAGAACAACGATGAGGTGGACACGGTCAAATACACCAAAAAAAGACGCATAGAGGAGAATTATTTTGAAGGTTCATCCCATCAGAAAAGGAGAGGTAGGTCATGTGTGGCTATGTGCAGTATTGTGCAATTTTAATATTGTTCTCTTGGCCCTATTTTGCACTCCTCCCTTTTCCAATCCCCGGTTTAAGACAGGCAACAAGTCTCACCATGCTTCCAGTGTATTCATGGTTTACTGTATTCAGTTTAACTTAATGACGCTACACAATGGTTTTAAGGTGTGGATACTACACACTAGGTGTGTGGGTGACACCCAGTCACACCACTTACAGTGCAGACAGGCGAGGTGTAACAGTGAGAGATAAGCATCCAGGGGTGGAAGAAAAAAAAGAAGATACATGCATCATGTACTCAAATAGAACCAAGTTTTCTGCTTGGCTTCACAACATTCTTCACACTAGTGACGAGAATTTTGAACTGTGTGAATGTCCAGCATGTAGCTGCACTGCACTACACTGAAAGTACTGCCTTCCATTATAACTAAACAAAACATTAAGATTTGACAGGCTGTAACATCTCTTTTTAAAATATTTTTTTATGAGAAAGCTTTTATAAATACTTCACGTGTCCTGTGATTTGTTACCTTTTCATTCTCTTTATTCTCCTATGTTTGATTACCTCTCTTTTTTTATTTACATTGGCCTTTGCTTTCATTGTTTTCTACTTTCTTTTCCCTGTGAAGTCTATTTTCCCCTTCCTCTTCCCTTTCCCTTTGTTAAGAAAAGCTACATACAAGTAAGTTTTATTGATCAGCTGTTTTTTCCATGTTCAGATAGCCCTCAGCTGATGTTGCTGTGTGGGGCTGATGTCCTGGAGTCCTTTGGGATCCCCAACATGTGGAAGCAGGAGGACATCGCTGAGATCGTTGGCCGCTTCGGTTTGGTCTGCATCACCCGCAGCGGCAACGACCCATACAAGTTCATCCACCAATCAGACATGCTGTGGACGTATCGCAAAAACATCCACGTGGTCCATCGAGTGGGTGACCAATGAGATCTCTGCCACTCACGTGCGCCGGGCGCTTCGCAGAGGTCGGAGCGTCAGGTACCTGCTGCCAGACGCCGTGGTTCACTACATCCAGGAGAATGACCTCTACAGTGCCGAGAGCGAGCAGAAGAACGCCGATGTGGTTCTAGCGCCCCTCCAGAGATACACGGGTGCCTCCTCAAGCTGAGGAATTTACTGCTGCAGCTGCAGAAACAGAGGTGTGAGCTGTCTACACTAAGTGCTGTGGGTTTACTGTGAATTTGAAAGAAATTAGTTTATGCTTCCACCCAGTCTCTGCTACTGGTGTGTGTGTTTTAAGAGGACAAGCCTTCATAGACTTTCCAGAGCGAAGTGATTTAGTAATAGTTGCACTTGTTATGAATCAGTTTGTGTGTCTGGAAAAGTACATGAGTCAAAAACAAAATAACCGAGCAGCAGTTTAACCGGCTTGGAGGTCGACTTAATGTCATAGAAATCTGGTGTGGGTTATTTGAACAAAGGATTCAGTTTTGTGTAAAGCAGCCTACATACAATATGTTTGGAGTTATGTATAGTATGATCAGGAACAAATAAATTTTATTCTTTTTACTTTGTTTAACCACAGGTTTTTTCCAACACATGCCACAGTTTACTCCTCTCATCTCATCACCTGTTTTGTAACTAGACCAGGATATTTCAGTACACTGCCCCAGGCAAAAGTTAAACTAGGCAATATGCTTTAAAAACCTTAGTGCTGCAGATTTGAAAATGAGGGTGTGATATGTATTGTCTGGAAATGAAATAAACATCCGTCTTTTTATTCCACCTTGCAAGTTTTTCTTTGCAGTTTTGACGCCATTGGCACACAGATAAGAAACTCGTAACATCCTCTGCGAATGAAGTGCCAAGTTCACACCTTTGCTGTTTGATTAAAATGCTGTTTGTTGGGGGGGTTACTCTTAGGTAATCATCACTGACTGAAGATAACACCTGAAATCACAGATTGCAACACTGTGATAGCAGTGTGTTGAAATGAAAGCGTAACTGATTACATCACATTAGTATCAGAGTTGGTGCTTAATTAATATCCTTTATTGTTGGAGTAATGGTACTAGATTACATCAAAACCCTGAATATATTATTACAATTCAGAAGGTGGTTGATTCTCCTTACATCACAGACGCCATGTTTATCCTATTAAACGATTAATTAATGTCCGTGTCAGGTGCCTGTGACCTTTATGCTTGTGTTAATTCTTAGCTGGAAAACAACTCCGACAGGGTTTTTCTGCATAACATGGTGAGCAGTTGACCTGCTTGCTGCTTCACTGGAATCACAAGGAGAAAAACTACTTTAATATTTGGACAAGTTCCATGTGTTTTATTTTCTTTCAAACTGGAATTGCATCAGCGCTGCATGTCAGTGTATCTACCAGTGTCACTATTGTTTTTCACATCGTACGGAAAGGTGTGCCGTTTTCACACAGGTCATCTTGATTTAAACAGCAGGTGTTGGGCCTCTGTTTGCTTTGAATCCAAAATATATTTATTCCACAGTTTTTGATTCGCACAACTAAAAATGGGACTAGCCCTGACAAAAAATGTATTTGGCAAATCATTTTCATTTGAATTTAAATGTGAATATTAAATGCCTCAGTATGTTGCTTTATCCACAGCTGTAGGAGTGATGGATTTAGTTATTTTCTTTGTTTTACTGTAGAAAGCTGTTGAGTTACTATATTCATACTGTGTGTGCCATTCTATCCACACTTTCTTGTATTGTGATGGGATAAAAAAAAGATCATACTGAACAGGAAAGGATCACAATTGAGCGGGAAAAGCCTTCTTCCACTCATTAAGGTCAGTGTCCTTTTCCTTGTGTTTGTGTGCATGCATGTGCAGTTAATCTGTGACACATGAGGACAGTTTTTAAGATTTTTTTATTCAGTGAGCTGCACAGTGGGACCAGTCTGACATGTCTGGCCTCCCTTCTACACCCTGACACTGACATGAGCCCCGCCCTCATCCTCACACTGCCCTCAGGTGACAGCGAATGGGGTTAAAGGAACACCCACCTTTAATACGTCCAGGTCTCTCACAAAACAGCATTGTCTCAGCCTCTTTTCAGAGCTCCTCATCAGCCCTGCAGTCTAAGAGGATCACATTTTATTCACACACCACACATCTCAGAAGGTGGAAAAAAAGGTAATCAAAATGCCTGCCAGCCTCTGTGGTACATGGGACATGATCAGCAATGTCAACTTTGAGGGCTACATGATTGCACTGGGTAAGTGCTTAAAGCATGTTGTTTTAGTCAAACGTAATTATCTGATATTAAACCTATACTGAAAGAGATACTGAAGAAATATATTTGCATTTCTGTGTGATATTCTCTAAAATGCATGCAAATCTGCAACATTAAATGGAGCACTGGGAGTGAACTACATTGCCACTGTGGGAAAAACAAACATTTGGCTGTGCTGTTGTATCAGTGCTATTTATGGTATGTGTGGGACTATGTGAGGGAGAGAGAATGTGTTTGTAGCCTGTGGGTGAGTTTGTCCCCTAGATTTGTATTCTGTACATTCAGGTAAAACACTTCTCTACCATTGCAGGTATCAGTGTTTGCTTACGTAAGATTGCTCTGAAGCTGAGGATGCGGAAAGTGATCGAGCAACATGGTGACCAGTACATCATCAAAACAATCAGCACTTTCCGAAACTACTCCATTTCCTTTAGAGTGGGCCAGCAGTTTGAGGAGTTCACCCATGGACTAGACAACAGACACGTCAAGGTGAGGAACAAGTGCAAGTGTTTTACGCATCATGTGATGTGCTTTACCTTATATTGGGGAAGCTAAAACTTTTCTTTGTTGTGATTTGCTCTGTGTCTCCTTCTCTGCCATCTGTGCAGTCACTGGTGACATGGGAGGGGAATAAACTGGTGTGTGAACAGATTGGAGAGAAGAAGAACAGGGGTTGGGCTCACTGGATTGAAGACGACAAGCTACATCTGGTAAGAATACGAACACAGGCAATTTAATCATATTTGTTCCACATACTGCACTAAACTGATGAATATTCCCACATATATATTTCCTGTTCTATGTAATAACATTGTACTCATTTAATATTTCTGTTACTCATTCCCCATAGGAGTTGTACTGTGAAGGAGAAGTCTGCAAGCAGGTTTTTAAGAAGAATGACTGAGTGAAGAAGAATGAAAGTTATCCCTCAGGAGAAGAAGGAAGAAGAAGAAGTTATTATGTGATGAATGGCATCATGTGTTGGATCCATCAGTCTAAACCCTGAACGAAAAAAACACAGTAAAAGTCCAGTTTGTGGTATTTTCTCTATAAAGTGACTGTAATGCTCAGTTCAAGAGAAAATGTCTGTCCTTTAAGGGTATGGATTTACACCAGTAGATGGCATCACTGCATCATTTTTGTCAGTCCACACTGATCTGTAGCTTGCTTGTGCTGGCCTGAGATTAAAGATCGTAAAAAAAAAAATACAGAGGCTCTTCTCAGATGGCTGAAAAGAGCTTTTCTCTGTTAAGTGCTACCTTTTCGTTTCTTTCAAATCTTTTGTCTTCCAAGGCAAGTTTGAATTTCTTTGCACTGGCTTGTGCTATCCCTCTGACATTTGGTTGAGGTGTTTGTAAAATTAAAATCTCTAATTCAAGCAGATACACCTACATTGTATTTACAACAAAAAGTGAGGTGCTGGGTGTTTGGACCACTCTTTTTTTGTGAAATTTGTATAATAAAGTGGGTTTTGAAAGAAATCTGAAGAGGCAGCTGTCAGTCATTTAAGTTCTACCACTCACCGATGTAGCCTGTGTCACCATTCATCCCACAGTTGATACTATACTGTAATATAATAAATGTGTGATATAATACAATTTTATATTGTGCAGTAGCTATCTGCTATGTATTGCTACTTGTATGTTAACTGGTATTAACCTCCCAGCACCATGGAGGAGTCCAATAAAATCTTTTGTAGTGACCTTGTGCCCTGCTGTTCATGCACACTGAGTTTAATAAATAACTACAGGATGTGTTGTTTGTTTTTTAAGGGGTAATAAGACACATCAGCATGAACCTGTTTAACTTAGAGCAGCTAGCTCGTAGTTAACCCTTTGCACTGCAAACCATTAGACTGACACAAGAAAAAGATACATATACAACAGATGCAATATTGTATATGTACAACACAGTGAAGCCTCATACCTCCTCCTGTGGATTCTTGAGTCACGTGATGTTATGTAGAACCAAAATGGCCGCTGTTGTATTTTGACGTATAATAGCTAGCTACTTTTCTTTTTGTTTCATTCTTGGTAGAAAACCAGCAAACGAGAGACTTTTTGGAGGAACTGTATCTCGCCACCCTCCGTATACTGGTGTCCTAGTTTTTATCTTGAAGACAATCAAGACTGACACATATTCGTTGAATGAGTTAGACTATGCATATTTAGTTCTAATACAGGCTAGCTAGCTGGCTCTGGCTGGCACTTAGTAAAGCAGTTGAAAGTGAAATAGCTAGCTAACTTAGCTGCAATGGAGGAATTGAGCGCAGATGAGGTAAGGTGACAATGAAAAGATAAGTTTTAGATTTGGGGCGTAGCTCCATTTTACTAACATAACGACTAACAGCTAGGTTTACAAAGTCTTTCCATTCTTTCTAAGTCAAATGGTGTTGCTATTAGCTGACATGCTATCAGAGCTAGCTCAGAGGCTAGCTCAGTGTAAAATTGAGAAATGCATCCGCGACGAAAATCCCAAATTTCTCTCAGCACCGGCACACACAAGTGCTTGTCTGACAACGCAACCTTTAAGGCATTTGTTAACGACAGGCAGTTCAAATAACGGAGCGAATAAACTCGAAGCTGGATCTGGTCGTTTGTGTCACCGTTGCTAGTACGGTAATTTAATCGAGCCGGATGCTAACTAGCTAACGTGATACCAGAGACTGTGTACAAGCTGGCCCGTAGATAACATTGTTTTAATCTAAAACAACTAAATCATTATACAAACTCTGAATCATTATCTTCTGCTAAATGGTTTTCGCTTTATCTTTTGACAGACTAGATTACAGTTTGCTTGTTGCGTTGATTTGGCATTTCTTCTTGCGGTAAGCTAGCTGACAGTTGCTAACGTTGTTTTGCTAACAGCCAAAAATTAGCCTGTGAGACGACTCAGCATAAAAAACACACCGGGCCACCATTGTGCAATCATCTGCGGGCCGATTATGGGGTCACTGAGCTGTTCCCCTTGAACCACACACAATACTTTCTAAAGTATTCTCTCTTTGCGACATTGTTTAAGTATTTTGCTACTCGATCAACTCGCAACCGAGTATGCAGTTGATTTACTGTAGCTGTTAAGCTCTCCAGCTGAGTTGTGACGATCAGTGCTCACATCTGACTTTGATGGTAATGTAGGTTATGTTGTATCTGTTTGATAGGGCCTGTCTTGTAAAGTTCAAACCGTGTTACTCCAAAAGCGATGAATGAAATCCGATCATTGCTTTTTTGTGGGGCGAATTATCAAAAAACGGAAAAATAAACGTATCATCTTGCATTTCCAATTTTACCAAAGCTAACTGTACCAATCATTTATCCTGAAAGTTAAAACAAGTTCCAAATCAGTAAATTATGTATAGAATATGTATACAAGCTATATATAATGTAACATTATATTTCATCAGTTCCTTGAGTGAATATTTAAATCTGCTGGTATATTCATTCAAGATTCGCAGGAGGCGACTGGCGAGACTGGCAGGGGGACAGACATCACAGCCCAGCACCCCTCTCAGCACACCCCTGACATCCCCACAGAGAGAGACTCCACCTGGACCCCTCCATGGACCCTCAGGTGCCGCACCTCAGCCCCTGCCACCAGCTGCCTCCCAATCGTTGGGGCTCAGTGTCCACAGTGGTACCCCTGCCACATCCCCTATGGGCACCTCTGGTAAGAACTCTGTAAGATCTACGGGTTATGGGATGCATTTGTGTATTTCGTCATAATTACTGTTAATTACAGGTAATACATCAGATTAAATCTGACAACATAGGTTTGACATTGGCAACAGATCAGGATTTAGTCAGCCTTTGTCTGGCTGTCACCACAGAGTCACTGTTGTTATGCTGCCTCTTGTGTGATCAGTAGTCTAACCCTATTATCCTCCTTTAACACAATGTTTCTGAGGCTTGAAAGATAAACAACCTTAGTTGTTTGGATCTGAGGGCAATAGTGAAAGGGATCTGTGTAAGTGTGACGTTGATAATCGAACAGCAAGAACCAGTCGTACATCCTGAACAACATCAATACAAACAGCAGCAGATTACTGTAATTACAGTTTCCCTATCTAATACCAGGTGTAGGCCCTGCTGTACTAAGTGGGGATTGATGCTTTCACCCATGCACTGCTCTAGAAAATTGTGACAGTTTCCTGGCATTGTGTGTTCGTATGTATAGGTGGTATTGTTAGACAAAGGTACCTATTTAGGGTCTTTGGAGTCAATGTTATGTTTTGTAATAGGCTAAAATATGTGGTTTTTCTTCATCGCAGTTATGCAAGCCTTCACTGCATGTCAATGTGCTTATTATGAATATTCTAATAAATACAACCAGGGTACAAAGTGTTTGACTTAACAGTTGGCAATGATATGATTGTTGTGCATCCTGGAGAGAGTTGTTAATTCCAGCCCTTCGTCCACAGTAAGATCCTGGGTGTTAGTCAGCTTTCTCTCAACGTGTTTGCAGTAATCAGGGCTTATAGTGGTATAGCACACCTTGTTGATAAGCAATATCTTTTTCTATAAACAACAAAAACATATAAAACTTCTAATGGCTGCCTAATCATGTCTGTATATCATATCTTATCTATGATGTTAATCACAACAATCAATAGAATTGCAGTTAAAAATGTATAAAAAATTTAAAATCATTCTGCTCAAAAACTAAGAGACACTGTAGTAGAATGAACATGATATAAAAGCCAGGGAAGACATGACAGACTAAGATCTTTCACTGTATCAGAAAAAGCAAAGTATACATGAGCCATTAGGCTTTAGAGGAGACCTAGAAAATGATACTGTCTTTGAACCTTTTCTCATTTTGGAGCAGTCTTTTTGAATAAAAAAACAAACAAACAGAAAAGCAAACAAACCACAAACTTTAATTTGAACTTTAAGCTTTATTAACTAGAAGCCAGGCCCACAGTATAACTCATTCTCTAGAAACAGTGAAACAAATGGTAATTTAACACTAAAATAAAAAAATCATGATACATCCTGTGTCACTTTTTTGTGCTTCAGAGGTACTCAGTTGTGTTTTTACTTTTGCAGGGGTGGCATATGGTAGTCAGAGCAGCGAGGGTGTCAGCTCCCTCTCCAGCTCTCCCTCCAACAGCCTTGAGACTCAGTCCCAGAGTTTGTCCCGATCGCAGAGCATGGACATTGACACTGCCTCCTGTGAAAAGAGGTAAATGTTTTTCTGATGGCATATTGCATGGCCCAATTTACACACACGCACACACAAAAACACTTATTCACAAAATGATCACAGAAATACAATGAATATAATATGTTGCTTTTGATATAAAGATGTAACAATATTGACTTGTTCTTGTTTCAAGTTACTTAAGTTATATTATCCTTTTGATTGTTTTTACCATAAATTGATGAACATTATAGTATTTGATATCAGTTATGTTTGTTGTAAAAGAGATGAGTCTAATGTGACACTTCACATGGACTTTTTGAGTGTTAGCTTGGTCTGCTCAGGGATGAAAAGACTTACTAAACACTGCACCTCTCTGTTTTATTCCAGCATGTCCCAGGTGGATGTGGACTCAGGGATAGAGAACATGGAGGTGGAGGACAGCGATCGCAGGGAGAAGAGGAACTTGACTGAAAAGGTAAACAGCAGCAGGGAACATTACTCAAACGAGAGAGTCTTTAATCTTTAATTACATGGCTTACTTGACTTTGAGCATGCCCATCTTGAGATCAAGTGAGTTTTTAAATGAGAAACTATAAAAGCTGCCTTTGGGTATTTACAAGAACGTCACTGGGGACTTTCCATAGTTGCTATTCTTAGTTTCATTTTCATTTATTTCAGTTCACTGATACATACCTGTCTCTTGATAGACCAGAGAGATCATAAGATAATGAGAATCAAGAGTAATGCAAGTCCTGGATTGTGATCAAACTTTTGCTGTTGTCTCTTTGATTTCTGCACCTCAGGAAACCTCTGCAAGCTCAGATGTCTCTGAAGAGCAGGCTCTGCAGCTCATTTGTAAGATCCTCCGCGTATCGTGGAAGGAGCAGGACAGAGATGTCATCTTTCTCCCTTCACTGGCTGCAGAGTTTCACCAGAACCCTAAAGATGGTATGTGACTGTGGTTTTGTTTAAAACTGGCACATTGCTGCATTTATTAACGTAACTGTTCGATGAATGTTTTTTTTTCTCCTGTAGCATACTCTGACTTCAAAGACCTGATTGGCCAGATCCTGATGGAAGTCTTAATGATGTCCACCCAGTCACGTATCCACAACCCCTTCGCCAGCTTGACAGCCACATCTCAGCCAATTGCAGCAGCCAAATCTCCCGACCACCGTCTGACGCTGGTGCAGCCCTCCAGCCTAGGTGGCAGTCCCATGGGCCCCAGTGCAGGGTCCTTTGGAGCCAGCTCTCTGTCCAGGCAAGTGCCTTGACTCAGTATTATGTGTTTTGAAGACTCCCAGAGACATAGCAAGGCTGTGGATTGGTTGTCATTTACACTTGTCCTCAAAGGTTTTTAAAAGCTGGAAGCTGCCATGTATGTTTTTTCCTAGTCTTTCTTATTTTGCAATGATCCTTTGTTTATTTTTTAAAATGTTGCCTGATTATTTTTGCCAATGATCGCCTTATCAATGTTATCCACAGTCTGTATGGGTGTGGTAGTCCTCACCCAATGGCTTTGGATGCAGCCAAGAGGACTTCTCCATCTATCCCAACCCCTACTACACCCTCTGCACCCTCTGCACCCTCTACTCCCTCTACTCCCTCTACTCCCTCTACTCCCTCTACGCCGCAATTCATTGTTCCCCCCAGCCCACCCGCTACTGCTACTCCGAGACACACACTCAACCCTCCATCTGCCCCCATGCCCATCTCCCAGCGCTATCGGCCCTACTCTGTCGCCTCTCCCTGGGGGGCTCCTTCCCCATCTAGCTCGGGTCACAGAGGATTTAGTTTCTTTGGACCCTCTCCTAGCTCTGCAGGGCCCTCTGTTCCTCCCAACACCCCAGTTCCAGTGCCACCACCCAGCCCCCAGTCCCTCCCCATGAGCTCCCCTAGGGCTCGCAGCCTATCCTCCACCACACCTCCTGCCGTGGTGCCCCCTTCTCCCAGATCAAATGCCCGACAGGCCGCCTTTGGTTCCAGGATCCCACCATCTAGGTATCTTATCTGCCATTTGCCTGTCAGTTTGTGGTGCACATGCAAGCAAACACACTAAAACATTAACCATTTTGTAAATCACCAGAGACTCTTTCAACTAAACCATTGGCCAGATCCCTTTTGCTGTATATATTGCTTCTTATGTTAAATTTCACGTAGGCAGTTCTCATCAACACAAGCTTATAATAATCTCAACTGAGCAAGATTTAGTCTGCTCAACTAAAAGTCAATGAACTACCTAATATTTTAGCATTTGTGTGTTTAAAATCATGTTAAGAGAAATAGAGAATTGCCATAGCAGTTGTAAATAAATATAAAGTATGTTGTCTGTTACAAATTCCCAAATGGTGATTAAGATCTGGGGCATTAATATGTATATATATCTAATCAAACATTTCAAACTCCATAATATTTTGATTACAGTACTTGAAATTTAACAAAAAAATGCTAATAAATGGGGTGTTCAGACAACTGACACAGTGTTACCATTGCAGCTTGTCGCTAACGTGTAATTTTAAAAGATTTAACCCTTCTGCTAATAACTAATCTGACATATAGTTTAACAAACAAGTTTAAAAGGCCCTACATAAAATTCTCAAGCAAATAAGATGTGCTTCATGCCTCTTTGCACGGGCTTGCTCAAGACAAGTTGCATGAGAGATTGTGACACTCAGTTCACTTATCAGCAGAAAAAATGTTCTGACAGTATATAAAAGCTGCTGACAAAATGGCATTAATGAATATTTAAAAAAACAGCACAAGAAGTAGTTTTCAAGTAAGCATGCAACCCTCCAGCATCCTTTCCTTAGTGCTCCCTTCTTCTCTCACCTCTTTTCTTGTGTCTCGTTACCATTCCACATTTGTCTTCATGTTTCTTCACTTCCCTTCTGTCTCATCACGCTTGCACAAAATCCTTTTTTCCCTCCATTCTTTCCTTCACTCCTCTTGTCTTTTCCTTGTCATGTTAGCCCCTTGTCGTTCCTGTTCTTTGCCCTATCTGACATGTCTCAGGACAGCAGTGATGACGACTCTGAGGAGGAGGAGGATTTTACACGGGTTCAGTTTGGGTCCAGGTACACCGCTGCACGGCGTGTGTAATTGCGTGTGTGCTTGCTCAGTGATGGGCCCCACTGCATGTTCCAGTGGGCCCAGGAGGCTTACGACTAACGGTGCACAAACACACCAGGGAAGAGCGGTGAAAAATGAACTGATGGAAGCCAGTGCTGTACTTGTTTTTGTCATGAGAGGTTTAGATGAAAGATCCAGTATGTATAGCTTTTGGTGCATTGTGTAATGGTAAGTATTAAACAGCAGATGAAGATTATACTAGTAAATGTGCTGTAAACAGCTGCAGGATAGAGAGATTGTCTGAGAAATTATTTATATGGCTTATTAATTTAATATTTATTAGGTAAAGTCAATTGAATTTCATTTTACATCTGTAGCATAATATCTGCAGCATAATTAAGTATCTGCAGCATAATTAAACATACAAGATAATCTTGCGCATCCCTGAGAAATGATCCTTAACCCTGAAAGAGCATGAAAACAGAAAGGAAAATTTTCCAATATCCTTTAACCATTTTAGCACAGCATGAGAGGCTGGCTAGCTGACCAGAATCATGTGTTTATGAATCTTATGCATGGGCTTTCATTAAGATAGGAAGGACATTCTTAGTTACTGCTCTATGGACATTCGTACTGCTACTTAGAAAAGTGTTTAGGTGAAGTCATATTGTCTTGACAACAGCAAAAACAAACACACTAATTCAGAGTTTTAGTACAACTTGCATCCCATCTTTCTTTGGGAAAAACTGGCACAAATAGAGCTTCATTGTTATTCAGGTTATTTATCAGTACAACCTGTTGTGTTGATTTTATTTTTAGCTTCAGGAACAGTTGTAGCCCATGGCAGTGGTGATATTCCTGCAATGCCTGTGTCCAATGGACAAATAACAAAGTTCATTTTATTACCTCCTAAGGTTTGACGTGCTTTGAAGCAGCTCACAGACAGGTTTTTGCATTTACAGCTGACCACTAACAGCAATTTAAACTCCCATCACCACATTTATCAGTGATGAGCTGAATCATAATATTGGCTTCAAAGACTTGAATATTTAATATTATATAAACTCTTTTTTTCTTTCTTTTTCAAGAACCCAGTACTGAGATTCTGTTATGCTGCCTGTCACTAATGCCTTATAATTTGTTTCTTTCAGGACCCTTGAGAATGGGTTTGTGCTTGTTAACCACACAGACATGATAATGTTTGATGCTAACAGTACATCTCTCTGTGTTGTGCTGTTTTACTTAAATCCCTCTCTGTCCTTGTTTCTGTGTTTACCCTCCTTTTTATAGTCTTGGTGCATGTGGAGGAGGGATGTCCTGCGATTCAGCCAGCGACCGCTTCACCATTGAAGCATGCAAAGAGACAGAGATGCTGAACTACCTCATTGAGCGTTTTGACAGTGTTGGCATGGAGGAGAGGAAAGCTCCCAAGGTTAGCTGGCTGTCTGCAAGACAAAGAAATATCTCTGCAAGGGGTTGTGTAGAAAATTGATGATAAAAATATTATAATGAACAAAATCTTCTATCGAAGCAGTAAGATTGTGAGACCATTTAAAGCACAATAACCCCTGTGATAATAAAAACTGATATTTCAGGTTCCCCTCAGCTTATTCACCGTGTCTAAACTGGTTACAAAATGTCCTGAACAGCAGAAGAACAGTTTGTACTTCAGACTAGCTGCAGGCCAGTTGGTCTGGAAATGAGCGGAGGGTTTGCTCGTCAAAGAACACAGTGATTCAACAGACTCTGGAGAGAGTTTCTGTGAAATTGTCAGCGTACATTTTCATTACACCTCTAACAGTTTTCTCTCCTTTCCTCTCCTTTTCTGCTCAGATGTGCAGCCAACCAAATGTCAGCCAGCTTCTCAGCAACATTCGCTCTCAGTGTATTTCTCATGTTGCCCTTGTCCTGCAAGGCACCTTGACCCAGCCTCGGTAAGCAAACCAGTAGCACACTCTCAGTCACTCACAGTCTCACAGTCTCTGGGCTATTTTCTTATCTGTCATTATATTTTTTGTACATTCTGTTCCTTTTCCTTTCTGAGTCTCCATAGCAACTACTCTTTCACCTTGCCTCCAGACATGTGATTTATTTATTTATTTTCATCACGCTGCTTCTGTCTGCTTCCTACACGTAGAAGCCCTCTCCAGCAGTCTCTGCTGGTACCTTATATGCTGTGTCGGAACCTTCCATATGGCTTTATTCAGGAGCTGGCACGCATTACCCACCAGGAGGAAGAAGTGTTCAGACAGGTGGGAAGCATGGCGATCCATTTTTGATACATGTCTACTTTCATTCAGAGTCACTTTAGTAACTTCAGAAACCTATCGCAGCATACAGTGGGTCAGGAAGACACCCCAAACACACTCCTGTTCAGTTCTAAGGGGACAACACATACTCCTGTTTACTGTGATGGAAAAAAAAAACTAAATCTGTCTCTAGAGAAAAGAATAAAGCTGTTAGGTAACAGTTAACTGTGACTATGTATATGAATGTAAATGGATTGATACCATGTTTAGGTCAGTCATTCTAAAACACCTTCACAATGATGAAGAAAAGTAATTCATTTGACATAACACTAATGCATGACATGTTTACTATCGCTCCTGTATCTTTATATTTCAGATCTTCATTCCCATCCTCCATGGGCTGGCTCTTGCAGTTAAAGAATGTTCTTTTGACAGTGACAACTTTAAATTCCCCCTCATGGTAAGGAGATGTTGTCCTGTCCTGGTCTATACTGTGGTAACATGCAGGAGATGAGATTTAATAAAGTTACAGTTGCATAGGATGTACAGAGCAGCAGGGCTTAATGAGGTTCTGGCAGCCTGTCAAGACAGCCTGTCTATTCAGCAGATAGACAGCTCCAGATGCACAGTATATGTTCTGTATGTGTGCAGACATCCTTAAATATACATGTAATGCTGTTCCCATTGTGCTGCTTCTCCTCTCGGATAGGTATTTCCTGCCACTTTGACAATCTTATCTTGATGCAAGTAATTTTCAAGAATCTGTATATATATCATTTGAGCGCTGTATAAATTATATTACAGGCTGCATGTCATAGAATGCAGTTGGTTGCAATTTGGTTATTACAAACTAAAACCATATATATTGTTTTATGGTTATAAAAATAAACCATTACCTGATTGATCTGTAAACAAATTGTGATTTTGAAGAAAATCTCCATTGAAGATTGTGTTGTGTTTTGTCTTTACAGGCATTAGCTGAGCTTTGTGAAATCAAGTTCGGGAAGACTCACCCCGTGTGTAATTTGGTGAGTATAGAGTTGGATGGCTAAAGCTAAATTATCATCAGTTGTTATCATCATTATGTCCTCAAGACTCAAATTATTTAGGCCATATATTTCTCAAATTTTATAACCAAGCAGACCTGTAGATGTGAATTGTATTTGTGAGTCTGCTTGTTGTCTTTTGTTGTTTATACCTTCCTCATACTAACATGCCCAGTTGTCATCAGCACATGAAAATGTGCTCTGCCTATTTTTTTCGTGACACTAAGACTTCTTCCTGCTCCATGGATGACTGGCGAGACGAAATCCTCTGTGAATGGAAAAGTGCTGGGCTATATTTGGCAACATAACAATGTTTGAGATCAGACATCTTTGTGTTTATATTGAACTCATGTAGTTTTACTTCTGTTGTGATGGATTAGTGTGTGAACAATGTAACTACTGTACACATTTAGTTTTTCTTAATGAGTTAAATTGAGTGAGTAGGTAGGAATACATTGTTCAGTTCTTTGCATTCCACAGTTGTTGACTTTCACAGGTACTTAAACTTTTGGTGATGGGATGGTTACTAGCAACAATAGACAATAAAATGTAATAAATGTTACTTGACCACACAAAAAAAAACTGTGGATCAGTTGTATGTTTATGTAATATGTTTCTCTGTCATGGCCTCTCTGTGCAGGTAACGTCACTGCCTCTATGGTGTCCCAAACCTCTGAGCCCTGGTTGTGGCCGAGAGATCCAGAGACTGTCCTACCTGGGAGCCTTCTTCAGTCTCTCTGTGTTTGCTGAGGATGATGTGAGTTGTCTATTCACCTAAATGAGTAACTGCAATCAACCCTGGTGGTATTGAATCTATACTCATTCTTCAAGTTCCTACCAAAAACAGAGAAATGTCTGAGAATGGAGAGTAGATCTACTGCAATTATAGTGCAGAAACAAAAATAAATTGCATCAGTGACAGTTGTTTGGGGAGGATTTTTTAATGTTTCAATGTACGCCTTTTTCATCTTTCAGACCAAAGTAGGAGACAAGTATTTCTCGGGCCCAGCCATCACCATGGAGAACACGCGAGTTGTTAGCCAATCACTGCAGCACTACCTGGAGTCAGCAAGGGTGTGTCTCCACTTTATGGTTTCTATTCACAGCTATTATAATCTTTGTTTGAATATAGAATAATGTGTTAAAGCTGCGTGTCATGTTTTTCAGGGTGACCTGTTCAAAGTTCTCCATAACATCCTACTAAACGGAGAGACACGAGACTTAGCTCTTAATTACATGGCAGCTTTAGTCAACTACAATGTGAAGAAAGCTCAGATGCAGGTGAGTTTATTTAAAGGATTTGTATAATAATGAAATATTGAAAATTAGAGGGTCAAAAACAAGTGTTTAGCAGTGCATGCATGCATTTTTAGTGTTTCAAATAAAATTCAGCCACCTGAAGGTTTATATTTCTAATTACATTTTTACACAAATTTTGTAAACCCATTGTACCATCTGGGCCTATGTCAGCGAAAAATGTATGAGGCAGATTTCACTTTTTTGCTGACTTGTTCTCATTTCACTTTTTTTTTTTTTCCTCCTAGACTGACGACAAACTGGTGTCTACAGACGGCTTCATGCTCAACTTCTTATGGGTGCTGCAACAGCTGAGCATGAAGATCAAGCTGGAGACAGTGGACCCTTATTACATTTTCCACCCACGCTGTCGCCTTGCTGTCAGCCTAGAAGAAACACGTCTAAAGGCTACTATGGAGGAGCTCAAAACCTGGCTAAGTGAACTGCGTAAGTTGACATAAATGAAAACACATGGAACCATGATTGTGAGGACTCCAGGTGACATGATTTGCTTTTGAAAAATGTTTTGTTCAAGTTAGAAGTAATTACTGAGTAATTTCTGGTATTATGCTTTGGTATTTCAGTAATGCAAGTGGACTACATGGTTCATAAACTGCAGCCATTTTGAGAAATCTGTTAACTGCATGTCAAGGAGCCATTTTACACATTTATCAGTGGTGATTCATCAACATGCCAGATTCATGATTTTTTTTTCTTTTCTTTCATAAGTAAACCAATTAATCTCAAATGAGTCATCCTTGTGTTACTGTCTGTGCATTCCTTCTGACTCTGGTTTATTTGGAGTCATCTACAAAATAACAGCAGCTTCACATGTTGCAGTGTATACAATTTGTTCTACATTATAATTGAAATAACTTAAAAAAAACACACCTTTTAAATATGACCTAGTGTGACAGGATACCATAAGGTATGCTTGTACAGATATTGGTTCTGACTGATGGTGTTATGTGTTTCTGTTCAGATGAAGACCCCACCAAGTTCTCAGAACCCAAATTCCCCACCGAGTGTTTCTTCTTGACACTGCACACCCACCATTTGTCTATCCTGCCTGGCTGCAGGCGCTACATCCGCAGGTTGCGAGCCATCCGTGAACTCAATAGGTACATACAGACACAGATGCACACCAGTATTCAAAGCATGCTTAGTATATGTGGATTAATATTGCTGTTTACCCTCTTAGGACTGTAGAGGAGCTGAAAAACAGTGAAAGCCAATGGAAAGATTCTCCCCTGGCCAGTCGACACAGAGAGATGCTCAAGCGATGCAAAACCCAGCTGCAAGGTCAGTTTAACATCCTTGTAGATGGATCCCACTGTCTTCCCCTCATTTACTGATTAAACCTTGTGCACTGATTGAGGTGGAGGAAGGTGGAGCCCTGTAAATACTCATCTCTCAGTTCACTGTAACTGGGAGTTGTACTTGGAGCTATCCTTAAATGCTGAAACATGCAGGATACTACAACAGAGCATATTTACGGAGATTTGATCCTCATCATGTGTGACTTTGTCCTGTCAGAAACTGGTGCGAGCCAAAGCTTGTGCTGACGTGGGCCTTCTGGATGAGAACCTGCTCCGCAGATGTCTGCAGTTCTACAGCACAGTCATTCAGCTCATTCTCCGCATGGTGGACCCTGCCTACCCCAAGTGAGTTTCCCCTATTTGCCATGCTGTGTTTCAGTTCAAGGTAAACCTTAAATCCGTATGTAACTGTCATGTTTATTTCTTCATCCCTTACTCAGCATTACCCTGCCACTGAACCCTGAGATTCCTAAAAGCTTTGCTGCTCTCCCCGAATTCTACATTGAAGATGTGGCCGAGTTTCTGCTTTTTGTTGTGCAGTAAGTTCATAATTCAATAAAACGATTGATATAAAATGTACAGCATTAAGTTAAACATTTAACAATAAACAATACATAACACATCTCTTACAAAAGTGTCTTATATTCACACAGAAGCCAAAGCCTGGAGTCATTAATGGGCTGTTTTTCTCTCCTGCTTGTTTAATTCCTTCCCCCACCTCATCCATCTCCTTTGTTCTAGGTATTCACCCCAGGTTTTATATGAGCCGTGTGTCCAGGACATTGTCACCTTCTTGGTGGTGTTCATCTGCAGCCAGAACTACATCAGGAACCCCTACCTTATCGCCAAGTTGGTGGAGGTGCTGTTCGTCACCAACCCTGCTGTACAGCCTCGTACTCAGCGATTTTCTGAAATGATGGAGAACCACCCGTTGTCCGTCAAACAGCTGGTCCCCGCCCTCATGAAGTTCTACACTGGTGAGTACTACATATACGTGTAGTCCTAAGCAGTTGTCGCGTAGATTGATCTTGTCCTCATATAGCCATACACATTTTTTTGTTTTCGCTATAAAAATGTCTCCTCTGGTCAGATGTTGAGCATACCGGCGCCACCAGCGAGTTCTATGATAAGTTCACTATACGGTACCATATCAGCACGATCTTCAAGAGTCTCTGGCAGAACATTGCGCACCATGGCACCTTCATGGAGGAGTTCAAGTGAGTGTGTTTTTCATAAACTGTTTTAGAGGAAAGGAAAAATTACACAATTTAGTTTTGAGCTGTCTCACTCAGATTAATTCCAACATGACCCGACTCTTTCATCCTCTTTTGTTCTTACTCGCTTCTAGCTCTGGCAAGCAGTTTGTGCGCTACATCAACATGCTGATAAACGACACCACCTTCTTGTTAGACGAGAGCCTTGAGTCCCTGAAGCGTATCCACGAGGTTCAAGAAGAGATGAAGAATAAGGAGCAGTGGGAGCAGTTGCCCAGGGTCAGTACTCATCCTTAGAGGGTCTAATATTTATGTAATGGGTGTTAGCAATCATTCAGACACAACGATTATGATTAAGCTCAGATTTTTATCAGCAATAAAACACAGAAGTGTAGTAATAAAAAGCAGTTGTAAATCACAATGCTAAAACCATGTGTTATGAAATAGAGGGTAGAAATATTTACTTGCGAGTCGATGTGTCATCACAACAGTTGTATGATTACAGAGTTGGTCATGTGAGGATTAAAATACTGTGCATTGATAGTATGTCACCTTATGCATTTGATTGACAGACTACAGCTGATGAGAAGCATTTGTTAGGTCTTCTGGTACATCAGTATTATTAAGTTAGAAGAAAAATTAGCTCAGTTGTAATTATGACCTGCATATTGAAATGAACACTATTTACAAGTCAGAAACTCATATTTATGATAACTCTGATATGACCTGAATGCAGCATCAATCTCTGAAAGGAAGAAAAATTAAACCAGTAAAGACAAAACCGTGACAAAGGTTACAAGGGACAGTGTGAGCTGGAGCATATTGTCAGTTTAACTCACCACACTGATATTTGTGCTGAGATGTGAATCTAGTGGACAGCTGTTGAAGAAATAGTGTTTATCAAAGTGTTTTCCTGCCAACTTTCAGGAGCAGCAGCAGAGCCGCCAGTCCCAGCTGACTCAGGATGAGCGGGTGTCTCGCTCTTATCTGGCTCTGGCCACAGAGACAGTTGAAATGTTCCACATCCTCACGAAGCAGGTCCAGAAGCCTTTCCTCAGGCCTGTAAGTGTCGCTGCCTCTACTAGACATTTTGTAAAATGGTCACTTTTGCATATGAGAAATGTATTGTCAGTTACACACCAACAGTTTATGTAAAAGCAAAATGATCTGCCTAGTTCAGACATTCTTGACCCAGACAAGCTAATTCTAAACGGCGCCTTCTTCTTCTTCTTCTTCTTCACACAGGAGCTGGGGCCTCGTTTAGCTGCCATGCTGAACTTTAACCTTCAGCAGCTCTGTGGACCTAAGTGTCGTGACCTGAAGGTGGAGAACCCTGAAAAGTATGGGTTTGAGCCCAAGAAACTCTTAGACCAGTTGACGGACATCTACCTGCAGCTAGACTGCGCCCGCTTCGCTAAAGCAATTGCAGACGACCAGGTTGGGACTTGATTCAGATAAAGTTAATAGTTGATTGCAAATACAGTATTTTACAGTACCTGCTGGCCCAAGTTGGAGTAGATTATGATGAATACTGGTCATGTGAAAAGGCTACAGGCAATAGAGGTCACGACAGTCATGGTCAAATTGCCTTTAAAGCATCAGTATGAAAGCTCTCTTGTCCTCAGTGAACATGATATTGTTTCACCCCAAATCACAGCAACTAGTCTACAGATCACCCCTCTAATCATGATTACCCACTCCTCCCCAGATAATGTAAGCAGGAAGCACTTAGCAGCTGAATAATATTAATGCATTCACTGTAACATGAAGGGTTTATGTGTTATTGTTTCTGTTTGATGGAGCCAAGTAAAGTCTCAGTTTCATTTATACAGTCCTCATTCATGTGCCTCAAGGAGCTAAATGAAGTGGTTTTGTTTAAAAACACTTACCTTGCTTAAATGACTTGTTAGTGCCACTTTAAAATGGAAATATTTTACATCCTGTGTTTACATTGCTTAAGCACCACATACGTCCACTTGATTGGACATTTTAGTTTAAACTTGAAACGGCAAACTAACAATTAAATATTGACTGTAGGTTTACTACAGTTGACAATGTGTGATTGGTTTATGGAGAATAGTTTTAATGATACAGTTTCAGTGGCATACTAGTTAAATGTATTGTTGTTTATATTGTAACATAGCGAGTGTATATCGTAGAAGTTATACAGGAGGGAACCCAGCTCTTGGTTGTTGCACCCACTATGACAACCCAAGAAAAGGTGTGCAGACATAACTAAATGGTACTGAACATCCTGCTCTTGTAGCTCCCTAATAAAATTTTCCATCTTTATTTGTTCCTGTGCAGCGGTCGTATAGCCGTGAGCTCTTTGAGGAGGTGATCTCAAAGATGAGGAAAGCCGGAATTAAGTCCTCCATCGCCATCGAAAAATTCAAGCTGCTGTCGGAAAAGGTGGAAGAAATTGTCGCCAAGAACTCCCAGTCTGAAATGGACTACAGTGATGCACCTGATGAGTTCAAAGGTGTGTGTTTGTGTGTGTCTGTATGCACTCTTTTTAGGCATTAAACCCACCACTTGGTAATTGGCTGAAGATGCACTGGATCTTCTTTCCCTCGAATTCTGTGCTCTTATTTCTCTTTTCAATGTGCTTTACTATCAATCCCATGTTCATAAGCCTTTTTAGTATACATATCTCATTTTTCTGTGCAGTCTCTTATATTAGTGTCCCAACACTATTTAAAAAAATAGTTTGATCATCTCTGAATTGTTATAAGATTAAAAAAAAAAACAGTAATGTCCTGTTAGGAATCACAATTATTTCTCACAGTGTATTAGTTGAAAGGGCCTCTCTGTTATATTGCTCTGGTTCTAACAACATCATACCAACATCTTTAAATAAGTTTTTGTGGTTACATTAACCATATCTTGCAAGTCACTGATTCTTTGGCCCCAAGCGCTGTATATAAAGTCACTTACTTAGAAATCCAGTGTGACCTCAGGTCAGTCAGTGCAGACAGACAGGATCTTCAAGAGCCTCTGTTGCTGTCAAATTCCAGACATTTGCAGGGGATTTTGTAGCTCATATAGGTCATATAGACAGCTTAGAGCAGGGCTATCATATAACCGCAGACTTAATATAATCTAGTAAGAGAACGTGGCCCACATACCTCCTTTGATTCCTAGATATGTCAGCCAGCCCACCACAGTTGATGGGAGTGTGCCGCACAGGAGGCTTGAGTATCAATTTTCTATGTGGTTAAAATCTCCCACGCCAGGTTTTATTTTTGTAATGCACAAGCTCTACTGTAACAACCTTGTGACATTTCAATATAGAACATACTATATTAAATGCTCTTGTTGAATATTTATTGGATGTTTTCTTAACTGGTGTTTTGATAGGTGCACCGAATAACCACCATATAATATGCTGGTTTTTAGGGGTTGTGCATGTCACTGGCTCACACAGTCATGTGTTGACATGCCTTTACATGTTAGTTATTGAATTTGTTTTTCATTTTTCCTTTACTTTATTTCCATTAAACAGAAAAACTCTCAGTAGTGAAAGCCAGAGGGTAGATTAGCAAGTAGAGTGTCTCTGTTCAGATCAAATGCACAACATTTGAATACTGACGCTTCTCCAAATACAGGGAGCAGCCTGTTGAGCTGGCTATGATGTCTGTCTCGCCACTTTAAAGAGAGAAAAAAGAAAATGGGTTACAATGAGAATAGTGTTCAGTGTGATCAAATAAAAGGTGCCAGTTATGCTGCTCATAAAACTCAGTTTCTGTGCAACATAGAAGCACAAGTTAAAGATTGTTGGTTGTTGTTTTTGGTGTGTTTGTGTCTTGATCCTCTGTAAAAATGCATGTGACTGTGTCGTAACAGACCCCCTGATGGACACGCTGATGACTGACCCTGTGATGCTGCCTTCTGGGAACATCATGGACCGATCTATCATCCTACGCCACCTGCTCAACTCCCCCACTGATCCCTTCAACAGGCAGCCACTCACAGAGAGTATGCTGGAGTCAGGTAACCCCACCACGATGCCTTTTCACCAGTAATTATATGTAAAAGTGCTCTGTTTGAGGTAGGACAAGTGCCAAAGTCAATTTCTTAATAGAAATGGCAAAGAAATTGCTAGATTGTGAACATACATTTCTTAACTGCAACTCACAATCTGTTGTTAATTCTACAGTCCCTGAGCTGAAGGAGAGGATCCATGCCTGGATGAGAGAGAAACAGGGCGGACGGCTTGTCTAAGGACCACATGTCACCAAACGTCTGGCCTGCTAACCATCATTAAGGGATGTGTCCAAATCGCCTGAATTCAGTGTCACTACTACCAATGACAACAAAAAACATTTTTAATGGAAAAAAAGGAGACCTGATTTGATTTTTTTTTTTTTTTTTTTTTTGCATTTACCCTTTTTGTCTCAAACCATTATCATGGTTCTAAAAACAAAACATAATAAAGTTAAGACTTTTAAGTTTTTTCTCATGAGTTTGTGTATATATATATCAAGATATATACATATATTTAACAAGAGTTAGTTAATGCATTATAATGCTGCGAGAATACGTTTCCATCAACAGGTTTACCAGCAAGGTGCATACAGTCCCTTCATTGATCATTTTCCTTTACTGTTCTCTCATTTTGTTTTGTAATACTCTGTATGTTGGCTTCATTAAAGACTTCTAATTATTTGAGGCAGGTGGGAGGGCAATACATTTGGGAGAGTCTGGGTGGGATCTGATAAAATTGCTAGCCCTGAGTTTTCATCATGAAGACTGTGACAATGATGAACTTGAGTCCACATAATGTATGCCGGTGTCCCAGAGCTAACACACGCACAGTTTGTGCTTGTAGACGAAGTTCAGAACTGGGAATATCCATTAAGGATGTAGCTTAACGTAAACTAATCCTAAATGTTAGCTTCCTTTTGACTACAGTAGGAAGATAAGCAGTGGTTTACCAAAATACAGTATGTTCAGTTTTTCCTTTTAGTCACATTCTCCCTGCTGACTTCGATAGACTGAATTTACTTCTTGTGTGTGCATGGCCTCAAGTCCAAAACCTCCTAAGCGCCTCATGGACAAATAACCCTCTTTTAGGCGAAGTGAAAGGACCATGAGAGAATGTAGCATGATCACCAGAAAACACCATCGTAGGAGCACACCATTAAAAGTCTGTTCTTCAGAGCCACTGACATCTCACCTCAAGATGGTCTCTTTCAAATGGCACTGTACCTAACTTGACCTTGCTGACCTTAACTGTACAGGAAATGATTTCCTTTAACCACATACCTGTTTTGGAAGCTAGGATTTTGAACTGAAATAAATGATGATGCACATTATTTCACAACTCGTCACTGTTTTTTGCTCAAATTGATGCCGTAGTGGTTTTGTTTGGCCAAGTTTATTTGACATTTTGAAAAGACAAAGATTATACAAAGTCTAAAACTTACTTCTCCAATAAATATTTGTTTTTTAAAATATATATAAAAATTACTCAAAAGTTTCCAGCCACACTCCCAAGTTTCTCATAAGCCAAATAAATAGTGATGATGGATTTCTCTTTTTATTTCTTTTTTTTCAAAGATAACTTATTCCAGTTCCTGGCAACACAAACTTTGGATTTGGTTTCCCAAATGCATAAGCTTAGTCATTCTTCTGCTGTAACTGTTATAAACTAATGGATTGAACTTGGCAACTGTCCCAATTTTGTTGGCAAGACTTAAATAGTGAATAATAAAGGGCAAAATGGAGCAGTTTATCCTGAAAACCAAAAAGTAGCCCTTAGTCACTCTTGAAGGTGCTCACATTTGTTGCACACCAAGAAAACACCCAAGCCATATGTAACGTTAACAAAATGAAAGTTAATTGTGTCAAACACAAAATATTGAGCAGAAAATGTAGTTGCTGAGGTGTTTTTTATGTATGCTGTTCATGATAAATCTTGTATATCTGGGGATAAAACTAGACTTTATGGCACTTATTTGGGCATATATGTTTTTAAATGTAAAACAGGATTGTAGTCATAGTGGTGTTTATGGAATGTACAGTCGCGTTTGTTTTTGTGAGGCACATGCTCCACTTCTCACTAGACGGCGCTCTTTGCGGTGACCCTCGGTGTTGCGGTGACAGCGGTGCGGGGAGCGGTGGGTAGAAATCCTGCAGTGTGGCGTCACGGTCGTAAAAAAAAAAAAAGAGAGAGAGAGAGAGAGAGATAGACCCCGCCCACTCCCTCTTCCTTCCGTTTTTGAGGATTACCATTGGCTCTTCGACGCATTAATCGCCGACGTCTCTTCGCTCATTGGCCCGTCAGGCTGTCAGTTAGCGTGGCCGAGAGGGAGTTGACGTAATCTCTTCGGTAAACCAAGGCAATCTATCAATTCTCCTTTTCGCCTGTGTGCAGATAGACGGTTCGCCCTTTATCTATAGTGGAAAGTAATCTTGTCAAGAATTCACTGGTCGCAATCACAGCTCCATCCGGCGGAGGATACCGCTATAATGGGTGTTTTTCGCGAAAGTGGACTTTATAACAGTTGTCGTGCTCGTAGATTCTGATAAGAAAAAAACACCACATTTTGACGCCCGCTAGCTAACGTTACTTCTCGCCACTGTCCCGTGGTGTTGGTGTTGTCTTGGTGAGAGTCTTCAAACGTGAGTAAAAAATATTGCAATAATTACTTTATTTACATGTTTAATGGTTGTAGTGCATGAGATTGTTGTTACAGATTAATTTCAGGCAGTTGTTGGTGGCTGGTGAGCGGTTGTCTATATTAGCTAATGTTAATTACAGACGTGCGAGTGCCTGGCCGTGTGTTTGGACCGTTACACTGCCCTGGTTTCGTTAACAGTTTTATATTACAATTTATTTTTAAATTTTTTTTTAGTATTAATCCTTTACGAGAACACTGTGTGGTTGAATCCGCCAGACACCGGAGGTTAGTTAGTTAGATAGATACTGAAGTCACAGCCGTCAACGTCTCATGGCTTACCACTAGCTTACAGTGACGAAAACATAACCGGTACCGTAAGAAATACTGCACCCATTTGGATTGAATGTTATATTTCTTATATCCTCCCGTGCAGGGTACACTAGGAACAATGTGTCGAGTCTGTGCTGCTGCTAAAATAAGCATGCAACTCCTCCCTGCACTATTCCCTGGTATACAGCAGTGGAGGATTAGCCTACTTCCCTAACATCGGCGAATTTAATTTTTAAAAACGAAGATTTAAGCTCTTTGTCTGCACAGAATGGACACTGTCGGATGCAGCAGACAGGCCCAGCTCACTGTCCCACTGTAGCCCACACCAAATAGGGTAGATAGAATTTCATGGGCGTATGCTTTAGCAAGTATGGCTGACTGCAAGGACATGGAAAAACATGAGATATTTGGCCTATGTAGACTCGGGACGCGGGAGGTATACCTTAAATTGACTGTAAACGTATTGCAAAGTTGTGTTATTATCAATCAAAAAATCGTTAATTATGCTCTTTATGCAGCCCAATTCTTATAAGCAATAGTTCTTTTTATTCAATCAAAAGCGTATTTCACGTCTATTGTGGATTTATAAATTATATACATCTCCTTGCAGCATCAATTATGATTGTTAAACGTTTGATCGGCTGCTGTTTACAAAATATTAAAGCGCTTTACTGGCTTTGGTCGGCCATATTTGTTGAAGGCTGTCATTGCTGGAAATTGGGAGGTGGTGGACTTTCATTGTGTTTGATTTACATTTTGTGAGTACTGCATTCTGCCAGTCTACATTTTGTAAATGAGAAAACAAACACAGCCTTGCCTCATTTGTTTAACATCAGATATTTATTTTACTGAGGTGATGCAAACATGTCTTCCTCTGTGTTTCCTTTAGGAGGGATATACAAAGAATCTAGCTGGGAGACAGACCTAAACCGCCAACATGTCTGGGGCGTCTGTAAAAGTCGCTGTTCGAGTTCGGCCCTTCAACTCCAGGGAGATGAGCAAGGAGTCAAAATGTATAATTCAGATGCAAGGCAACACAACAAGTAAGTGGTCCACTGGCATGCACACAACAACACAGTTTCTTAAATCTATGCAGGCTTGTCTGCAAAGAGAAGTTTGGTATACCACACATGCACCCGCGTGGTCTTCCTTCAGGGGTCTTAGCAGAGAACAGTAGAATGAGCAAACTGAATAGTGGACGGTTGGGGACAAACAGCTTGAAAGAGAATAAAAGGCTTACAGAGTGAAATTCCTCCTCCTCTGAAGGGGCCTGCATGCCTGAGGAGCCTCTGTGTGTGAGAAACGCTGAGTTGGTTCATACTGGGAGACCCAGGGGTCGCCACACAGCCTGGCCCGCTAACACCCCCAATTCATCAAGGCTTTATCGCACAGTTGGTGTTTTAGAACGGATATGCCTGCTGCTTTGTAGTTTATGAGTATGTTATCTCTAAGTGTATACAAACAGTTTGTGAAGAGCTTGTAGAGGCCTATAAAGTGTTATGGCCAGAGATTAATAATTTACAGAATGTTTCACTTTTTATTTTGCTGGCAGTTTCACCAAAAAAGGGCGGTTATATTTACAAAGGTCCACCGACATTAGATAAAGTGAACGCAATTTCTCAAATGTTGCAGTGTCATCAGACTGTGTTGTGTAAATTTACTTGATCTGCATCCTAAAGCTTTAGTTTTATGATGAGGTCTTTAAACATGTACAGGATAGATGAAAAATGGCTGCAAAATTCCCTAAAATTTTAAATTGATAGTGGAAAGATGGATCTATTCATCAAATAAACAAAATACTGAATTTTGATACTCTAAATAAGTTTACTTGTGAAGTTTGTTGAAAATGTTTTTTGAAAATTTCATAAATATGCACATTGGATGAATCATCTCATACCTCTCCATGAACATGTTAAACTCAATGGTGTGAATCTGTGATGATTCCCTGCTTTGCTGCTGTTACCTTGGAGTCTGTGAAAGGATAGACAATAGCAGAGTAAGAGGAGAAAACCTGAATGTGGTTTGTAGTCTTTTGATTCAACCTGCTTACTTGTGATTGTGAGTCATCAGGTACTGTGAAGTGCTAGCTGCCTCCTTACTCATGCCTGCACCGTATGCCCCATTTCAGCTGGCAGATGAACACAGTCTCCCTGACATTAACATGGAAACATTTAATGACCCAGTAACAAGACAGCATGTGACGGCAGAAACCTGTTCTTCCAGCAGGCTCTGTTATTTGCCTCGAGTTTTGTCTGTCACTCTTCTTGGGCTCGTTAGACTAAGCCAATATGAATCTTCCATAAGATCAAGTGTCCCCACCAGTTACGGCTCACTTGCCCTTTATCTCTTATACTCTACCAAAGAGAAGCTTTGTGTGAAATCCCCAGTACTTTTACTCCATATCCCTGGGTTTTCATTATGCCAATGTCACTCGGAGGTGCTGGAGGGTGACTCGTGGTTTGTAGCAGAACTGCAGTGGAATATGCAGTGTTTTTTTGGGGGGTTAGTGAGTGAGTGAGTGTGTGAGCGAGGGAGAGGAGGAGGCTGCAGTACTGCCTACTCTACCTCCTATCACATGGGCAGATTGCAGAGCAGAAAGGGAGGCTGGCAGGTGGCCACACTCTCTCCCTTCATCAGGACTTCATTGCAGATGGTATGCTGAGAATGCTGTCTTATTAGGATGCTGAGAGGTTGAATGGTAGCTCGTGACTCAAAACATGCACAGGTTCATATAGTGCACACAGTTAAGGTTAAAGCACATGTACTGTGAAAATCTGACATTTCTGTAGCTGTAGCTGTAGCATCACTGAATGTCCTCACACTTTGTGTCTGTCGCTGTCTACCAAAGTCATATGTAACTTACGTTCTTAGTCTAAACAATTCAATGGTGCTTTGTTTGGGAGGCTAAGAGGTCATTTGCACAATGTTTAAGTGGATGGTTACACTTATTATGACTTACATCAGCACAGCAAGTTATGATAAAATTATTTTGCATTTGAGTTTTTACTTTTTTGAAGTATTGCACAAATTATGTTTCTTTGAATTAGACTGTTGGTGTTTTCTGTCACAGTTACGCTGTATGATTGTTTTTCATGACTAACAAATGTGTGTAATTCCTTTATTTGGAATTATTATCAAACCACATTGTCTAAAACACATGAAAATTTATATTTTTCACCATCAAAGGCAGTGTATCTATGACTCATCACAAAAAAAATCTGTTTTGAGCATCAAATACTCAGCATTATGTTTGATAGGTAGTTATAAGATATTTGTAATTTGCTTGATTTTTATACAACTGAAATTCATTTTTCTAACAGTGTATTCCTATTATACCCACAATTCACAACCGATAAAAGTATTACAACATCCATGGAAGCTTCTCAAATTACTACTGCAGCAAAATATACCCCTCAATTTAGTATGTCTTTGTTTAGTATAGTATCCCATACTTTTGTTAAAATGTCAATTCAAATATTTTGTTTCAATCAGAATCAACAATGCAGTAGTCTTTTATATTAGGGGGCCTGTAGTGATTTAAATGGGACTGAAAGCTGTCTGACAGAGGTGGGATGTTTTATGGAATTGCTTGGTCAGCTTGTAGGTGTTTGGCAGATGTGTGGATGAGGCCGTGGCGCTCCCCTTATTGTTGTGACTCGCTCAAGGGCATATGTGTCTGTCTGTGTGCATGTGTCAACAACACAAAGAAAAAGAGTGCTTGGGGGCAAGGGCAGGATATGCTGTCTCCCTCTCCCTCTCTTCTCTCCTTTTCACCATGCATAGAGGGTTGTCAAGGATAGGGTGCAGGCAGAGGGGCAGCAAATTGATTATCCAGTGTGCAGGAAATGTGTGCAAGGCCTCTGCAGGCAGGCTGGAAACAAGTGAAGGCCTCTTTCAGTGGAAGCTCTTAAACATACCAGAGCTAATGTAATTATAAAGGGGTGACGCGATGGGCTATTGCGTTAGTTAGTATTGGTGCTCCAAATGTTGAATAACTCCAGGACACCCAGAGCCTGCCTTCATTAGAGCCCTGATGTGTTCTCCACATCGGTCTCCAGTTACGTAACCCATGTGTTATGTTCCTTCTCAGCCAGTAAGCAGCCGCTCATGTATGTATGGCCAAAAATGGTCGATAGATCTCGCACAAAGAGAAGCAGATCCCTTATGTTGAAGCATTATGTTCACTTCAGTGAAACAAACCTGGCTACAGATAAGACTATTATCCACATGATCAATTTATTCCATTAGGGGAGATGTCCAATGTTAAAAATGGTATTTGTAATGCCTCTTCAAAAGCTATCCACGTCTTCAAGTGCTGGATGTTACACAACATCACCCCCTAATCTAGGAGTACACAAATTGACAAATTGTTAGAACAAACAGAAGGTCACCATATCAATTAGACCTTCACCTTTCAGATACAATTCTGCTGAGTCTCCTCTCGAAGCTGGCTAAGTGGATGGTGACCTTACAAAAAACCTACAGGGAAGAATTAGCTGAGCTCCAGTGTCAGTTACACATAAGTGGAGGCCATCCATCACCACAGCAGAAATAACAGCGAAAGCATCTCATATGAATGGATTGTGGTCAATGAGGAGAGAGCTGGCAGGACAAGTTGGGGGGGGGGGGGGGTAAGATGGGGAGCATGGGTTTGGATGAGGGATGGTCATCCTTGCTGCTGAACCCCTTGCAGACAGGGCCGATTGACCTGATTAGAACCAGTAATCCGCTCGCTTGCTTCAGGTCGCCACGCCCTGCCTCCGTAATCCCCATGACCCTTGTAGGTGTAGCCGCTCAGGGTGTTACATTCCTCATCGCCTCATGCTGAGATTGTTTTGGAGCGACACACATTTGCCCACATGCACTGCTTAACAGAGTAGACTCACACATGCCAGACTGACCTCCTAATGAGGAGGGAGGACAGGCAGATGCCTGTGTCTGTTATCAGCTCATGCTGTGTCATGGGACTTTCAGGCCAGAGGCACAGATGCATGTTGTGCACCTCAGCCAGCTTTCAATACACCTACCTGCAACAGCTGTACAACAAAAAGTGACTTACACTGTCAGTTTTGCAATGTACTTTACTCAAAGTTTAAATCATTTAGTTAGAAGTTGAGACAGTCTGTGAAACTTTGTCATAATAATGACCAGGAGGAGACAATAATCATATGAGTCAGAGTGTGAGGAAGTGTATCTCATGTACCTATCGCTGTCATATCTCTTTTATCTCTATATGTGGTTTTCTTCTATGCTAAGTAGTCAAGGCAACAGCATTAGTTTTCTTCTGCTGCAAAAACATCTTGAATGAATGAATAAAAGCTTCTCACATCTTCCATATGCTTCATGTCATGTGCTCTAGTCTGCTTTGGCTCACAACGTTCTGTCTCTGCTTTATAAGTTGTTGTGTTGCAAGTTGTGGTGTGATGCTGAGGTAATTATTGAAAATGTAGGGAGAATGTTCATGTAGACAGGATCGAGGTGTATGTCTTGTTGGATGTTGACTCCATTGCCACAATATTTAATTTGAATCAAGTTTTAATTTCATTTTTGAAAAAAAAATCTGTTCATGAAAATCTGTGTTGTGAAAGTCTGTTCATGCAATCTGTATTATATGTTTAGAGCACAGTTTACATTCAAACTGGCCTTTCCCATTAGCCCTGAATCATTTGTCTTTAATAAGTGTTTTGCAACGAATAAGAAACCACAACATGGCGTTGCACATCAGGGAGAGGCTGAATGCTGGAATGTACAAGATGTGGCAGAGGTCAGAGGGGCAAAGTGATAAATACCTTCTCTTACTAAATTGAGGTTTCAGCTTTGTAGCTGATTAAGCCACTTGTGGTTTTCACTCCACAAGTTATGTTGAGATCACCACCCATTAAATTCCTTCTTTTCAGTATTTAAAGATCAGAGTGTTAACACATCTTTCCTCTAGTGCTGTGTCAATTTACTTAAGCCCCTAGCATGTTAAATTTAAAAACACATTTGAGGGTATTGTCTGAACCTAAAGTCTATGGAAACGTACTTTAACAATTTTAACGAATTTATCGGCATTATCTCTTTTCAACATTCAAGGGGCTTAGGATCAGCTCCAGATGTCTTTATATGTATTAGCAATGATGCAAAGGAGTACACATAGAAAACCAGCAAATCTCATTAGATTTGGTTTGTCACATGATATGCTCATGTAGATTAAAACTGCTTCTGTCAGATCTATATTCTAATTGGTTTCTCTGCAAAGAATCTTATATAGCATACAAGCTACGGTGTTGAGTCGCACAATTGTCTTTCTTACATCATGAAATTTTTCCCATGCATTAGCTTTTTTAGATTTTGTTCTCCTCATTGTTTTTTAGCTCAGATGTCCTTCCAGCCCATGATGGGCTGAGTGGAAACTGTTTGATCCTTTTGCAGAAAATATGGGATATTAGAGGAGTGGAAGGGATCGGAGCTGACTCGGGAGGGGGAGGGGGCACGTAAACGCAGCCACAGCAGTGAGAGACAGTGAAAGTGGTGCACGAGCACTATTCACGTGTAGGACAGCGTGAGGTGCCATCACACACACTTGCCCAGTGAGGGATGATGGGATTTCAGTCATAATGATGGAGGCTGAGAAATGCACTATATTTATGCAGTTAAACTACAAGAAAAGGAGAAGCATGCATCTGTCAATGGGTAATCATTATCTTTGCAGTTTGTGCCTCTACTGCAAAAAAAATGTCTGCATTTATTTTCAATAAAAAACAACAAAAAACATAAAAATGCCCACCAGTAGTATGAGATAATTTTATTTAACTAATTTCAGGAATTTTCTCAAGGTAAGCATCAGTATCTTTAAATGACGACATTAGGGCAGATGAATCTTAATAGCAGAGCATCATAAATTTAGAAAATCACTATGGCCATGTTTTTTCTTTAATTGGTAAAATAATTCAGGACTTGATCCTAAATTAAATATCTTGTTCAGGTGATTTTTGTGGCTTGGATCCCTTCAGAAAAACAGCAAGATATTGATTCTCTCAGAGAGCTTTTCCTAGAGGCCTCTGCTTCGATTGGCTGCCGGTCTGCAGACCAAACAAATCCATTAATGTTTGTAATATAACCAGAGATAAAGGCCACCCACCCACCCACCCTCCCTCACATAACAAGGTGGAACAACACAGTGCAAAATTAGTCCAGTGAAATGCAGTTCAGACAAATGCTTAAAAAGTGTCCTAATTTCACAGCGGAACCCAAAACATTTGAAAGGGTTACGGAGATTGTCTGTACAACAAAATGGTCACTGGCTGATTTTGTGCATAGAGGGCAGGGAATTAGGAATGCGTGTACACGTCTGTATGCATGCATCCTTGTTGTTTATGCAGACAGGGTAAGAAGAAAATGCTAACAAATGAAAGGCTAACAAATCTGACTTGCTAAGTGAGGTCATGATTATTTGGGCCTGTGTGGCTGAATATAGATTTGTGTAGAACCTAATGTTCTTTTATTGTCAGCTCTTTACCAGCACGGCATCCCCTCCTCATAATCAGTGGGTTTTTCGTTTGTCCTTTTTAAATCAGGTCGTGCTCACAGCTGCTCACATCCATCACCATTCATCTCTGACTTGATGATGGAAGCAGTGACTTACAAACATATAATGGTGTGTTTGTTTTAAAGTTATGGCACTCCAGGCTTGCTAGCCTTACCTACTCTTTGGTTCATTGCCTGAGTTGGGTGAAAATGGCTGGACTTTCCCACATTCAAAAGAGTGAATGTGTTGTTTCAGTTTTTGTGCCCTCACCGACACAGCTCTTTTTTCCAGACTGTATTGTTTGGTTTCCTCCCACAGTCTGAGGGCTGAATTCAGAGGCAAACTGGAGAGCTTTGCAGTCCAGGCACGGGTAGCTTGGTGGGCATCATGCTCACTTTGTATTATTCATGAGTATGAAGTGAGGGGGGTTGGCAGTTTATTATTTTTGAAACCTTAATTAATAAAATGGCCGAGCTGACTCTTGATCTGGTTGGCCACTGGAATCCTCTGCCTCTCCAAAAGAGGGTTGTCTGATGCTGCTGTTTGAATAGCAAGCTCAGATCAGAAGCATACACACATACACATTAATACATTCACACACCCATACACACGCACGCACAGATACACACAGTTTCACGCGTCATTTCTGTCCTCTACAGAGAAAACGCTGCATAAAAGGTGTTAGTCATCTGACATTCGCTTGAGGCATCAGTCAGTGCTTATCCTTAACGTTTTCTGGCTTCATAGAACATGTCAAACAAGTGATGCAGCTTGTTTTTTTTGTTTTTTTTTATTTTTTTTCTTTTTATTTTAAAGAAGGGGGTTTAACAAGAAGATGTGAGATTTCCACAGATCCATGTGCCAGGGTTGTGTTTGTGATGTCATGATGCTTACATAAAGCCAGAAAGCATTTAAAGTGAGACTTCAGTCTCTGAGCAGAGGCTAGTTGAGGAAATCCAGGTCACTGCTCTGTAAAATGGGCGCCTTTTGTGAGCAGTGAATGTAAGGGGCTCTGTATTTCCCGTGTCTGTACAACTCGGTCTATGTTGTTTTCAACACTCAGCCATTCTGCCTGGATCATATGATGATCTGCATGATGTTTTGAGGCAAATCTGAGGCAGTGTTTAATCGTAATTCAAGGAACTGTTTTGAAACAGCATATTAATATTATAATGGAAATCCATTGTCTTATAGTTCATTTCTCATCATTACTTTCACTTCTTTTTAAATTTATTGATAACCAGCACTGGTTAATATTTGGAAAGCTTTCTAGAACAAGGCATGAATTTTAAAGTCATAGATTAAAGTCATAGTTGGAGTTGGAATTAGCATCTCTCTCATGGCAGAGACGTTTTATTACTGTTCCTACAGTATGCTGATATTTTATTTGAACTGAGAGGAAAAATTAATTTTGCGTCGTGATACCAAATGTTTAGACATCTCCAAGATATAAACAGTGGAAGAAACACTTCATCTTTGATCCTTCTCAGTTTTTGTTTTTGTTCCTCAATGAGTCACATGCAGACCCACTTCCCTAAAGTTCATTGTGAATAGGTTGACACAGGCAACTTTGAATTGTTAATACATTAAGTGCTATTTTTAACTGGAAAATGCCAGACTCGTCTAAAGCTGTGGAGGTATTTCTATAGCTTTCCATGAGACAGGATGTGCTGAGAAAGACCTCTGACCTTTGAGGCAGCACCTGCAAAGAGGAGAATATCCTCTTTGGACCTGATCCATGTGAAGCAACTTGTCTCTTTGAGCTAAGAAAACAGCTGAAAAGTCAGACTGAGGAACCTGTATCATTTTGTTAATTTTAACACTGAGGTGCAAAACAACAACTATGTTCATTTGACAAGTTGGTGTATTATGTGTCCAGAAATTGGTTAGACACACAGGGCATTACACTTGCATGCCATAGACATGTAATTTGGATTGTTATTGTTATCTCAACTCTGATTTCATGCCAGCTCTATGTGCCTTGTGGGTTTAGCTCACCATGTCATCACCTGAGAGGCTGCCTGATATCCCTGTCTCTTTGTTGTGGTTCTGTGTTTGTTTAGCTTCTGAATGGAGTCCTGCTGGCTTAGCATGTTTTCTCTGTCTGGTGGCTTCTAGAAGCCTCTCTTTAGTCTCTTTTATAATGGACTCAGTGAGTCTGTGTGAGCTGCTAATATCAAAAGGCACTCTCAGCCCTAGCTAGCTATCAGTGTCTGTGGTCTGAGAGCAATGTATGGTTTGGCTACAAGTTTGGCGGAAAGGTTGGGCGGCTGAAATCTGTCCATTCCTTCCTGTCACTGACAGTCTGTCGGCATGCGAAGCACTAACCGCCATCTGCTGCTGTATAAATAGACAGTGGTCAGAGCTGGAACAGCTGGCACATAGGCCAGGACTGCGCCCTTTCCCATTGCTTTTTAGCCAGACAGGCAATCAAACCCATATTCATTTTAATGTATGAGTTTTTTTTTCTTCTACTTCTTTTATAACAATTCTGAACAAACCTGATTATCTGGTTATAAGACAAAGCTTATAACAATGTGTGTGTTTACAAGCAATTGAATGTAGCAATTTTAAATGTTAGGTTAACAAGAAATCTTTTTCTTTAATTGAGACAAGAAATTAGCAGAAATTTTTTAACTAAATGTATATGCATAATAACAACAAAAACTTGTCTTGTCTTGGCTTGTCTTTTCATTGCACTGTTACTCCAAATACTCAAATCCCAAAAAATATGGTAGGTGGTAGGAATTCATTCTGATTGCTGCAAGTAAACAGAGGCTTTTTATTGTAATGGATGTGACATAGGAATAGTAATAGTAAAATTTTTTTTTTTTTCAATGTGGTCTATTTGCTTTTGATGCACAGTTTACATTTAGTTGACTCCAGTCACTTGCTAGCGAAAACATTTAAAGTGTCTTTTTAAAATAAATTTGGCGGCCTCTTTTTCTGAAAAGACAGGGGGGTAAGGCAGTGTGAAAAGGGTCATTGTGATAGAGGGGACTCGGCACATAAAGCCTTGTCATAACAGATTACCTAATGTGTTTTGCTGGCTCTGTTGTCAACTGCAATACCCTGCATTCAGTGCATTGTTCTGGTGTCTTCCTGCTTTTTTCCCTCTCCTCTTTCCCAGTAGGAAGAGAAAAATTACGTGATCAGCCTTCTGAGTAGAAACTGAGGATTACAAACTAAGAGCCTTCTTTTACAGTTTAAGTAATCACTCTAATGTAAAAGCTTATCTGATAAAATGAAAATGTGTGCTCTTGATATTAACAGAAAGTTAGTTGCAGTTTGTCTGAATTGATGGTGGTGATATGGATTCTGGTGTGATGGGTCTCGTCTCCCGGCTAGACAAACTCATCTACCTGTCTGGAAAGTTCCAGGGGTTTTTGGCAGAGGTATTCAACAGAGGAGCATTGAACTGCTGTGTGGATATTTTTTAATTAAAGGCCATGAGGCATCTCCCTGACCAGACATGAAACTGCACTGTATCCAAGGGTGTAATCAAGATACCACATGTTTGGTTTCTGTTTTGGAGATGTTGTATGTCCTGTGTTGTGACTGTGACAAGCTCAGCTGTTTGTCAAATGTGCACAGCAGTGCTCAGACACTACTTTTAGCCTGCAGCTTTGAGCTGCATCCAGTGACAACTCTGTCACCTGTGCCGCAGCCCTGGCAACCAAACCATCACACACTCTCTTCCAAAGACACTGGATACAACATGCAGAGCATTTCTGTGGCCGCCTCAGCATGTTCCCCATCCACTCTTTTATGCTCCCTGTCTGAGACTGAGCGACCATATTAGTGTTAATCTGGCAATGCTGAAACCATTAGATAATGTCAGCAGCTGCTTTTCTCTACCACTCATGCACGAACTGTGACACAGGTGTGCAGTTGTAATGTTGTACAGAGATACACAGCATTAGCGCTGAAATAGGTGTCAGTGTCTCTCTTGACATGGTGAAAGAACAGGGCACACCAAAGGTTAGGCAGTTAGCCAGCATTTGAATTCTGTATATACAGTATGTATTTCTCATACTTATACAACACAGCGATTGTTAAAATCTATCATTACTATATCGGACAGCATCTTTTAATGGCAAATAATGGCAATATTAAGAAGCTGAGTTTTTGTCACAGAGTTTGTGTCACAGATATTTACATAGCTCACAACATTTTCTGACACTTCTTGCCTGTCTCTGTCAACTGCCACTAGAAATGGGATTTGGCAAGAATTTTCTTTTATTTGATATTGTCTCTCTATACAGTTATGTCATGACTAAATTATCATATGGTTCCATCATATCATATGTAATATGTTAGTAAGTGCAGTAAGTGCACATAGTAGGGGCTGTTTGGTGCTGCAGGTGTAACAAACATTTCATAGGAAATGGCAGTCCTGTGAGTGAATTCAGTGGAATAGTATTCTTCAGAAGTCAGCTGTTACATCACACTGCTGCCCAAACACATACAGACCCCGGGGAAGCTATTAAAATTCCTAAGTCTTGCTGAAAGAAGCACACACGGTAATTACAAATTTGTACTGATATTGTTTCTGCGAATGTCTAGCTTCCCCTAGCAGTTCATCCATTTGTTTTCCTTGATATTTCACATAAGCATTTATTTAGTGCCCTCACCCTTTCCTGTGATCCTGGACAGGCATCGATCAGTTTGAATTAACAGCTGCCAGGTTCTTAGAGGTTTACTGGAAGAGGAAGGCTGATATGTTCAGCCATTTTAGACCATGCTTGCCTGCTAGTCTCAGGTGAATGGGGGCTAGCTTTTAGTTCCCATCTGGTGCTCAGAGACCTCCTAACAACCTAATTACTGAGGGGTGTCTTTGCTTTCCTTGCCGGATTATAGGCCCCATGGTGAACACTGGAGTACAAAATGTCTGCCGGCTACAACCAGCTGAGTGATATTCTTTAGAAAGATGGTTGTGGTTAGTTAACTGGTATTCACCCTGCCTTGAAATGGAGAGCTCTTGTGGAGTGCCAGCATCTTATATACTGGGGAACAGGAACTGAAAATGCAGAGCTGTGGCATTGTGGAAAAATAAACTTTTGAATTGCCCTCATATGCCACCCAGTAGTCTGTGTCTGTTCACTGAGCATGGTGTTCTGACAAAATTTCTCTGTCTTGAGAGAATTGTGTCTCCTACATAGTCCCCCACGCAGATTTGCATGTCATCCGTTTATATAATGGAAGTTTAGTGCTGCTTGATGTCTTGATGGCAACACAGTAATGATTTAACAGTCCTCTATGTTGCTTTGTTACTGATGATTTAAATTTTTTCTGATTTTTTTTGTGCTTTCGTCTTTATTGGACAGTTGATGGTGAAGACACAGACAGGAAATAATTACAAAATTCATTGAATTACAACGTTCTTGTTATTAAATTTCCATTTACAGCATATTTAAAGGTTTTTGTGCAGTAAAAGTTGTTTCTGGTATTGCGTATGGAGTCTGACATGGTAAGTAGCTTAATGTCTCAGTTACAAATCCCAAAGCTTTTCACACAGTGCCTTTTGCATGTTTCAGGGATTTTTAAAGGATTAGAATCCTGAAATCACTATTTGATAAATTGTTGTAATTGCCTCCATTTAATTTCTTTAGAGCAGTAATAGGGAATGCCTGAGGCGAGAGAAAACAGAGCGCAATGTGCCGCATCCTCCTCTCCTTTGCCAAGTTGAGGTTGTTATGGCAACCAGAATCTGGTCCTATACCTGTTGCCATGGTTGAGAACGACAGTGTCATGATGTTGCTTATTAGGAAGCAGAATGCGTCTGCCATTTTAAGTCCGGGATGTGACTCTGGTGGAAATATTTACTATAAATGGAAAGCAGAGGAATTCCTCATTGACATCTTGGTTTGTGGCTATTGCTATCTATTCATCAGTGTTCACATAGACTATGTTTATACATGTGATGTACAGGTGCAAGTGTTGAAAGTGAACTGATGATGCGACTGATATTCAGTTGAGACAAAATAGGTGAGTCATGCAGGAATGTATGGGGCACCCCAGTCTGACTGACTAATCTCAGATGACAGGGATAAAATTCACCTCATTCTGCCTCTGCCTCTGATTTCTGCCTCTGTAGATGAGAGGTTGTGTGTCATTCTTTCAACAAAAAGTACAAGTAATAGGAAATTAGACTTCACACACATATGATTGCCAGCTCTATCCCTTACTTGGAGAAGATGTAACAATGGTTCACAACTTTGTGTGGGAGTTTGTGCATCCTCGCCTTCAGTACGCTTTTATAGACTCTTACACGAGAGACTCTTTTGACGCACTGAAAGAACGACATGGGTGAAGCAGCTGTCTGTTCTGAGAGGAATGGAGTGGGCAATCGAATGAGACAATCATGCCACGTCGTGAGCATGATTCACCTTTAGGAGGTGAGCAGTCTTCCACTAACTGCTACCATGTAGCTGTGCTGTGCCTGGATACATTTTTACACCACGTCCACCCCTGTCTCTGACGAGAGCCCATGACCAAACGGGGGAAAGTGACAGACTCAGAGATTAGAAAGCTCACATCATATCTTGTCCTGCTAGAACATAGCTGTGATTCCCAGTAAGGCCAGTTTGTCACTTGGTCCTCTGGTCTGTCATTGGCATCCCACTGTCCAAATACCTCACAGTCTCATCATCTTTCTGTTTTTACTGTTTAGTTGCCTCATTGACACTGAATCAGAGCTTAGTCTGTCTCTTCATTAATAGCCACTGTAGATTGTTCCAGGAAAGGGGAATAGGGGCACTGGTAACCTAAATCCCCCTTCGTTTCTTCATGCCCTGGCTCCAATTTCCCTTTGGAGGCAGGTCAAAGGTGAAATTGGGCTTTATTTAGCCACCTGTTTTGCTGTATCCCTTTTCAGTGCCCAGTATGGAAGCTGCTGCTCTGCATGTGCACCTTAACCTGTTTGAAGATAGTAAGGGGTCTAAAGAAATGCATTGTTTTTACCTGTGCTAAGCTGTTGCTACCCGAGTTTCAGTACAATGAGAGTTGTTATAATCATCACATATTTAGCATGAAGCAGTTAGTGTTCTGTTGTCTGAGGACATGCTGTGCTTTTCTGTCAGCATGTGACCCATGGAGGGCGATATGCAATCCCTGTCTCTCAACATCTCCTGCATTATTGATAAGTGTGCTGAAATCCTCTGAACGCATAAGGCACTCTGCCTAGGACATCTTGATGCAAAAGCCTCTCAAGCACCCTCATGTCGAGGAGACAGACCTGGCTTTAATTTGCCCATTAGCGAAGAACAGAATTTGCATGAAACGAAGCTAATTGCTGTTTTGTGACTTACACTAGAGATTTGCTCGGAAAGAGTGGATTGCACAGTCTTCCTTTTGCCATGCCTTTCGTTTGTCTACTGTTGCACTGTTTCTATTGTTGGACTGTTTGGATTGTTGCTAGGCCCTTGAGCATACCCGTTACTTTCTAAATGATCTTTTTTTTTCACTAGCCTCTTTTTCAGACCTTCCTCTCCCCTCCCCCCTCAGTTCTAAAGGTGGAGGTATGCATTTGTTCATCTAGCCTGAGTGAACTCTCTGCATTTTCCCTGACACACACACAAAAGTTTGTTTAAGAGCGGGATTTGAAGAACAACTGGGGTGCGGATATCTACAAATATCCTACAGTAAATTCTTAGTCTCCTCCTCTCTCTCTCCGTTACATATCCAGCACACAGTGAGGAAAGATTGAACACTAGTCCCAGGGGAACCAGCAAGCATGATTGGGAGGGATGACATGCCAGGCATGGCTGCAGATTCTTGTCCATTAAGAAATGTGTGTGTGGCCATAGGGAATGGTTGGGTAGTGTGGAAATACTGTGTTGTCATGCCTGTTGCGGATAAACTAAAGGAAGGTGGGGCAATAGGAGTAGCCCACATGTTATTACTCAAACTCTGTATTGTTTGTCACTTTTATGTGTTATCGGTGCATGTGATGAATAATAACACTGATTAGAGATGGTGTGTTTGGTCAAACTTGACACAACAGTTGCAGTTCTCAAAAAAGCCAATGGCTCATAATCCACCACTGGTTCATGTGACTTTCATTTCCAAATATATCACAGTTAGTTCTCTGATTGAGGAACAGGATCCTAGAAGACCCACTGTTTGCCAACCACGTTCTTAATGTAAAAAATTCTTAATGTATGAAATGGGTGCATTTGAATGCTCCATTTTAGAGTGTCATTTGTGAAGCTAAGATGAAATATTTTGTGTTAAGGACCAGAAACATCCTAAGGACCTAAACATCTAAGTAATCTAATGCGAGATAAAGCCAATTGGCCAGCAAGAGAGAGTGAATGTGTAAATAAAGACCAAAAAAGTAAGGAGCAGCAGTCATGCAAAGAAACCACAGGGCCAGAATATAAACTTGTGTCTCACTGACTAGTTGGTTAAAGATTTCCTGTCATAGACCTGACTGCACAGTAGCTGCTTTTAGTAGACGCTTAATTGAAGGGACATATTTAAACATTTTGTTCATTCAAGTCATTGAATAGATGACATATCATGAATGAATTAACTTGAGGAAGCATTTAAAATGAAACTACAAGAAACTACAACAGAGGACTTCTTGTTTTCTCATGTTCACATTCAGACCAGATGTTATCAACTACATTACAAATTTTGTTCCTCCCCCACAGCTATTCTCAACCCCAAAGCCCCAAAGGAACCAGCAAAGACCTTCAGTTTTGATTACTCCTACTGGTCGCACACTACGGTGAGTTTGGATGTTTCTTTCTTTTCCAGTGTCCAGTGTAATAACATAGGAGAGGAGGAATTCATCAAATCTAAATGTGATTATGCATATATTGTCAGTTTGAAATACCATGAGTTTATTGAAATTCCATACATTTTGAAATTATTTCTTTGTCTCTCCTGCAGCCGGAAGACCCCTGCTTTGCATCACAGAACCTTGTGTACAATGACATTGGAAAAGAAATGCTGGCGCATGCTTTTGAAGGCTACAATGTCTGCATCTTCGCTTATGGCCAGACAGGAGCTGGCAAATCCTACACTATGATGGGCAAGCAGGAGGAGGGGCAAGAAGGAATCATTCCCATGGTTTGTTCTACAATATATCTTGTTTAATTTATTGAATTGAACAGCAAAGATCAAGACACTGACTTCCCACTGAATTTTAAACCATCTAATGCAGCCTCTTGTCTTGTAATCTGTCATGTTAACTTATCTTGTTCACTTAGATCATTGAATCTAAATACAGAGTATATTAATTTTGGACCTGAGTCCTTGTCACTTTCTATAATAAATGGATACCAGTCTACCAGTCCTTTAGTCATTCCCTCCTCCCATAATTCTAAACCAAATCGATCCACCTCTAAAATGTTGAGACTGCAACTCCACTGAGCAGATTTTTATTTTTTTGCCTTTGTAGTAATGAGATAGCTCTTTGTCTCTGCACATTTTTGCCCACTTAATATCTGTATCCTTGTTTATCTCAGTTCAGCTGTTTTGAGGCCTTGCTTGCCTACTGTTTTAGCCACCGCTTTGTTTAAGAAAAATGGGATAGAGCGGGAGAACATGGGCCAGATAAAAACCCAGGATCCAGTATTAATGTGGTACATGCCTGAAACCCCCAGGCCTGGAGAGAAATATGACAAAAGCCTTAGATTTGCTGTGAAAGTAACTATGACATTTTTAATGACCCACCTCTAAATTAGACCTTATTGGTCTGATAGACTTTACATGTCACCCCAAGGTTTAGTATTTGATGCCCTCCTTTTCATCCCCTACATGATATCCTTTCATCAGATCATCTGATGTAATGGTCTTTGCTTTGACCTCTATGCTGATGACACCAAACACCATAAACATCTGCAAACTGCATTTCAACTACTCATTCTGCTCTTACCTGGGAATGAAATTTTGGATGAAAGCATACTCAAAATCATCTTTGAAGTTTCACAATGTTTAAGACTTGTATCGTATTTTCATTTATGTGGTCCACAGATCTCCTTCCTTTTCTCCCTGCCTTTCACCTCTCCACATGCTTTTCATGTGCACTAAAATGTCTTCTTTCTCTGCCTCTCAGCTCTGTGAAGATCTATTTGAGAAAATCAATGATGACTGCAACAAAGAAGAGCTCTCCTACTCAGTAGAGGTGAGTCTCAGACAGCTTTGGTATCTGTAATCTCCCATTGTTGACACCTGCCTCTGACTCTTGTAATAAACCACCACTAGCCTTCTCCTAACACCGTATCTGGTAACAGTCAGACATTGGTCACATTTTGGCTGAAGTTTCAAAGATGCTACATTTTCTCAACACACTCCTTTTGATTATTTTGTTAAATTATGCTCTCAAACTGGAAAACAAATGAAAGTCTCAGAACACTGAGTGATAAAATAACCATGGTGTTAGAATATTATCATATTTTTTAGCTTCAAGTTACTGCATCACAACATTGCCCTGAAACCCCCAGGCCTGGAGAGAAATATGACTGATCTTGTGATACTTTTGCAAACGTCTGTAGGTCAGTTACATGGAGATCTACTGTGAGCGGGTGCGAGATTTGCTCAATCCCAAGAACAAAGGGAACCTGCGAGTGCGAGAACACCCGCTGCTGGGCCCCTACGTGGAGGACCTATCCAAGCTAGCCGTCACCTCCTATACAGACATTGCTGACCTAATGGACGCAGGCAACAAGGCCAGGTGAGCCCTCTCCTGGGATCACGCTAAGACCATGAGAGTAGGAGAAGCGGTGATAGCTGTGATGATGTGAGAAACCACATCCTCAGAAGAATGAGATCATTTAGGCTGAAAATTGCTGCCAAGATAAGAACAATTTGAAATCAGGAAATGTTCTTATCACATCATCAGTGTTGATCAAGGAATGGCTGGTTGTACCCAGGACACCAGAACTTTCACTATGTTGCGTCCCAAAGTTTTAATAGTCACAGCATGTCCAGTCTGACCTGCATGACTGAGATTCTTTAATGCAGGTAGTGAATATTTCTCAATGAAATATATGTATATGCTCAAGTGCATGCAGTTTATGTGTGTGCATGTTTTACTACGTGCTGTGTGTGTCTGTGTCACGAGAGCTCCTGTGGGGAGGAGTGAACCCTGCCTTAATCTTCCTGTGCTGACTCAGAAGGCTTATTCCTCAAACATGCCGTGTAAAGCCCATATCTCCCCTGTGACTATCCCCAACTGCGCCTTGTGTATTTGTATTTGGTGTCCTCACAGTATTATCCACCTCCGCCATACAAAGTAATCCCTTAGACTCAATTCACTCTAACAGGCCTAAAACCCTGTGATGATAAGTCCAGTAATAGCCAAGACCATGAATGGAGTTGGCATTAATAATACTGAATAAGTTATAAGGAAAAAATATTTAAGTGCTCAGAAAACTGGGTTATATCCATATGATTTTCAATTTCCCTAACCATGGCCATATGTGCTAACCTGCAGAACTGTGGCTGCCACCAACATGAACGAGACCAGCAGCAGGTCCCATGCTGTTTTCACCATCGTCTTCACACAGAGGAAACACGACAGCGAGACAGACCTCTCCACAGAAAAGGTCAGAGGAGACTAGAAGGACAGATACCTCCTGATTCTTAAATTAGATTGTGAACTAATCAGACTTAACCATGTTTATAACTTAAGACCCTGATCCCATATTGTTGCGAGTGTATAACTCAATACAGTTGTTTTTTAGTTTGCTGCTTTGATTTTGGCTAAGATTTCTCCTATGGTCCTCTAAGTCAGTGGTGATTTGAGAAGAAAAAAGAAAGAGAGCCATTTTAGATTTGACTTTTAGCATTTCCGCTCACTGCAGAGAGACAAAGACTACTGTGTTGCTGTAAACACAATGCCTATTGTATTTAGCCACTCTATCAGTTTTTACTGCCTAGCTGCATCTCACTTGACAATAACAGAATGGTTTACATTTCTTTCCAGATATTTAAAATTGTTTGGTTTGTTAACTATTTTAAGGTTTTCGAAAACATCATGGACTTTGTATTTGTAATTTTGTGCTGTTTCATTAATAGTCTCACCCTATCTCAGTTTGTTATCATTCAGATGTACATTATTTATAAATTTGATGCATCTCAAATGCATTTACTCCCTCCCCTCAGGTCAGTAAAATTAGTCTGGTAGACTTGGCAGGGAGTGAACGAGCAGATTCCACTGGAGCTAAAGGCACCAGGCTAAAGGTAAGACTCCCATCATCACCCAGCAGCTGCGTTAATGAACAGTTGACTAGTCACCTAATCACCTTGATGGATCTCAAATAAAATGTTTTGTTTGTGATTGCAGGAGGGAGCAAACATCAACAAATCTCTCACCACGTTAGGAAAGGTTATCTCTGCCCTGGCTGAAGTGGTGAGTGTTTTCTGTTTCTTTCTTTCCTCCCTCTCCTCCTACTTTTTACCTTATCTCCTATCCTCTACAACTTGACTCTGTCCTCTCAAGGAATTAAAGTGTGTAGCCTGGCATGCTGTAATGTCTGCCCCTCTGTTTTCTCTTCTCTTGTCCTTGCCATGCTTGCTTACACAGGATAACTGTACCAGCAAGGTAAAACCTTTGACAGCTCAACCACTAACCACTGATTCCTCCCATGAGGCAGATTTGACAGCCTTTTGCCATGTGCAGCATTGAAGTTGCTGCACAGTATTCTGCCACCTCCATTTTATCACCTAAGTGCTATGCTTTTAAGTACCATGCACAATAAAATCCTTGCACTGTAGCAAAAGCGCATCAAATCAGACCTGATCTCATTTACTTGACCACTTGTCCATTACATATGAGGGATTTATCATGGTACATCCTAATAATGTTCAGTCTTTACTGCCATCTCTAATATTTAAAATATAAAGCCTTACATAGCTTGTCAGTTTTTCTCACCCAGCCAAATGAATGTTTTGTTTACTGCAGAGCAAGAAGAAGAAGAAGACTGACTTCATCCCATACAGAGACTCAGTCCTGACATGGCTGCTGAGGGAGAACCTGGGTATGAACATTAATATTACCTGATAAACATCCTTTAGTGATGGTAAATCATGAAATTTCTGCATGTGAACAGTTTAAATCTGTATTCCTGGACAGCAAGAAAAATTGAACTGTCTGTATCCTGTAATACGAAGTAGGGGTAAAAAAAGATGACTGCAGCCAGTGTGCATTACTCTCTGCCAATTTAAGAAGAACACTGTCAGCAGACTGTATTTCAACCAAACTACACAAGCACACCCATCTCCTTGGGTCAGACATGTGGAGGAGAGGTGCACAGGATATCTTCAGTCTTAGTTGGCACACATAGAACATAGCAGTGACGTCTAATGAGAGTGAGTCTTACATTAGTGGAATTAGTATTCAGCACTCTTTTTGCGTCAGTAGTGCTTTATTCCATGCTGAGCATTTTTACTTTAAAGTGCAGTAGAAATTGTTCCTGTTGTATTTTGCAATAAATCCAATACTAATCTTGTTCAGAAACACAGCCATTGATATATTGTAATATTAATTGACCTCTCTGTTATCAGGTGGAAACTCCAGAACAGCTATGGTAGCTGCCCTCAGTCCTGCAGATATCAACTATGACGAAACTCTCAGCACACTCCGGTAAGGTTTCCATTCTCGCCATAGATAATAACAAAACAAAATAATTCCAGTTAATCTTTTGTTTGCATTCCAGTTTATTTAAATTTTCAGGATCTCTCAAAATAAGACTTATTTTGAATTTTAGCTATGCCGACCGAGCCAAGAACATCAAATGCAATGCTGTCATCAATGAGGATCCCAACAATAAGTTGGTGCGTGAACTGAAGGACGAAGTGGCTCGACTGAAGGAGCTGCTCCGTGCCCAGGGCCTGGGAGACATCCTGGACAGTGAGTTTTATGCTATCTCAGCAAGCTGTGTCTGCAGCCACACAGTGTCTACCTTCTCTCCCAGTTGTCAACATTTTCTGTCTTCATCACTGTCTCATTGCTTTCAATCATCCAGCTTTGTTTCCATTTCAGTGCTTGTACTTGTGCCTAGTACAAAACTAAAAAGACAGCTTTTAGAAACTTATTTACCACCATACTGGTTTATTATGCCTCCTTGCAATTTTAAATGTGTGTTTTCTACTATGTATGATAAATATTATACACTAAATTATAGAATATTTAAGTTTGTAAACTGTACAAAATTAATTCTTAATTGTTTAATGAAAATGTATATACTCATATTTGGCTGATTGTGACTGACAACACAAATGGATGTTTAAAGCTACATTAAAATATCACACTTTATTTGCTGTACACAAGAGTAATGGCTCATAGCCTAGTCAATTAGAGACATAATATACCCATTAATAACCTCTAATATCTGAAATGATTAATAACCTGCCTATTTGCTAATGCCTGCATAGATCATGCCTAATGACATGGCACTTAATAAGCCATTCCATGCCATTGCTTCTCATCCTTGTTATTGTTCTCATCCAGCTCTCTTAGAAATGTCTGTAACCTTTTCCTCTCATTCTACTGGTGCTGACCTCTGACCCTTTTCATCTTTTCCTGCTTCCCCCTCAGTTGATCCTATGGGGGATGATTGCCCAGGAAGTGGAATCAAATGTGTGTATATGTGTGGTAGTCTGCATTGTCTACTACTATTTGCTCTATTGATAATAGCTAACAATGCTTATGCCCCCCTGTATATTAAATCTGCTACCAGCTTTGCATGTAAATGCTTAAAAAGCAAAAGCTTTATAGAAGGAATCTCAGAAATGCAAGGCTTCCGTAGGTGTGCTGATCTGGCGAGGGCTAGCATGCAACCAGGTTAGCATGCTTTGCGCTTGTGTTCCTGTTACTTTTTAGAATGATGGGGGTGAGGCAGCTATTTGCTGGCTCAGATCCAACAAGTTACTCTTGTAATATTCCTTTTAGAATTTACTTTTAGACCAGCTTGTGTTCCTCCCCCACCCCCAATGCATCCTCATCATTTACTCACCGTGTCAGCTTTTGACTCACTTTCTCAAGCTTCTTCTCTTGCCAGTGGTCTTTCTGCTTTTTATTTTGTTATGTTGTTTTTTTTACTAATCGTCTGCTGCAGGTGACAGTGCTCAAAGCTTTAGAATGATACTTCTCAGTTCTCAAACTGAGGCCCTGAGCTACAGACGGAAAGGTGCACAATTTTTAATTTTTAAGTAGCTACCCCAGAGATGTATGTATACAAAGTTGACTAACTTGATGTGTTACAGTAGCTTGTATTGAATAGTTTACTAGTGTACCCTCTCCTCTATTCTCAAATATCCCTAACACATCTTCCATCTTGTCCGTTAGCACTAATTTTCTATGAAAATGCTCCTAACCCATCAAGTGTTTCTGAAAAAAATTTGATGTTCACCTTCTCTACCTAATGTGCAGCGTTAAAGCCTATATTTTGCTGCTGGTATCCCACTAAGTTGAATAGCTCAATACTTGGGTATCCCAAATCATTTAATCTCTGCTTTTATTGGCCATTTTAATTGGCACACTCTGTGTTACGTCAGAGGTCCTTGAGGTTTCTGTATTGACATGAGCTGCCTGACCTTTAGTGAGGCTGCTCTGGCTCAGCGGGTGCGTGAGTGCACGCGTATGTGTGTGTGTGTGCAGTGAATCAAACTACTCGGCTACGGGCTGAACTTTGGCAGCATGTGTCAACAACTTTCATCTGTCCTCCCTCTGGACCGTCTTGCAGTCTCCATCTCCCTCCCATCTTGTAGTTGATACTGATAGCAGTTTTCACACAGTGTTTTTTCATTCACATTACAGTTCAACACAAAATCAACAAAGTGACATCTTCCTATTCCTTAGAATTGCACACACTAGAAATTAAGTACTCAGAGTTAATTGCCCTGCACTGTAATTCTGACCCACACAAAAACCGCCCTCTGGAAACTCTCTAATAGAGTGTGGGCAGAAATCGAATGCGTTTTCTCTGAAAGTTGAGGAGTCGGGGTAAGCAGAAAACTACCTGGAGTGAAAACTGCTGCTGTCTTTAGCTGGGTGTTTGTCTTAACCCTTTGACGTACAACGTTTGTCTTACATTGGTCTTCCCTCCCCTTTGTCCTTTCTATTTTCCCATCTCCCTCTCTCCTCTCTCTCTTCCTATGTGGTATTTGGTTCTTCCATTTTATGTGGTTTATTCCCCCCTATCCTTTCCTGGGCCTGCCCCACCTCTTTTTGTGTTGTTCTCCCTCTCTTTCTCTCTCTCTTGCTGTTGGCTCAGACCTCAAAGACATTCAGAACAATAAGCATAGATACTTGGTTGCCTCAGAGAACCAACGCCCTGGCCATTTCTCCACAGCCCCTATTGGTTCCCTGACAGCCTCTCCATCCTCTGGCTCACTGTGCAGTCAGGGGGGCCTGCAGTCGGTCAGCAGCATCCAGGAGCGCATCATGTCCACACCTGGAGGAGAGGAGGCCATTGAAAGACTCAAGGTAAACTAGGCCTATGTGGCTTTCATCAGTCTTCAAATCACACCTCATCTCTATTTAAGAGATGAGATTATCTGGCAACTCTGCTGGTAAATCTTTAAGTTCTTTTGGTTTTTACCAGAGATTTGAGAAAAGTAGAGCTTATTTTTTCTTTTTGCCTTTCAGCCATAACCTCAATAGAGCTAAAAGCTATGTGCTACATGGGGCAACAGGCAGGCTGGCCAAAAACATGCTTTTGTTTTAATACAAATTCCTTGTTATTGATTAATATTTCATTTCTTCCACTGGATCTTCTTCTGTCACCAAAATAGATATTTCTCCACCTTCTTCTGTAATAGGTGTGTATTTATCACAAATGTGTGGCACAGAAGGGGATATAGGATTAATAATATTAGAATATTATCATTTTTAGTCAAAACATTTCCGTTATTCTTACATAGTTTGAGTTAAACAGTATAAGAAAACATGCCTTTGAAAGATTCCTCAGTACATAAGGGCTGTAACCGGTGGATCTCTCCAAAATGCTGCAATATCTGTAAATAGATTGATAAACTGATTAAAAGTCAAGGAAATCATACTACCTTACAATAAAAGCCTTACGAGTACACACAGTGTAATATGTGTTCATTATATTAGAATTTAATTTAAAGTCAAGATGGCTGTTGTTTAATTTTAGCCCACACATACCCTTTAATCAAAACCCAGTTTGGTTATCAGTCCTCACGTGGCCTCTGAGCTCTATATCACTCATGCTCACAGTAGACCTCTCACTCTGCTGATAAGGGAGCACATAGGATTGCAACAACCAGGCATGAGGAGCTGCAGTTTCCATGGCAACCATGGTGCCTAGCCTGTCTGTCATCCAATGACGTCAAGCACCAACGCACATACGGAGGAAATCAGACCAAAATAGATCCTGTCTTATTGGCTTTAATAGCGAGGCACATAATATTCACAGTCTAAAGGTGTCGCAGCTATTTTAGTCGTCCAGAAACAAAGGTTACAGTGAAGGTTACCTTTACAGTACATTTAAAAACTAACAGCATTGTTAGTATTGCCCAATGTGATAGTTCATAGCAATTTTAAGCCAGGATGACTACATACTGCATTAGTAAATGTTTACAGTAGCAAATGTCACAGAAAATATCAATATTCAGAGCAATAAAAGGCCAAATACCTCTCTGCTTTTAAAAGATGAAGAAACGGTGTGGCTGGCATACTGTGTGATAAACAGAACCTTAAGCAACATTATATATAAGTTAACTCACAAAGTTATAGTGTAATTGTATACAGCAGTATGTTATGCAGGTTCCTCTTTCTTAAAATTTTGATTGATTGCCACCAAAAATTTATTTTTCTCTGCCTTCTGCTGTAAAAAAATATGTATTTACCACAGTTGTGTGGCATGGAAGGGGCTCCCCTCAGTGCTTGCTGTTAGATGTAGTATTAAAAATATTAGCCTAATTTGAACCCTGACCCTAAAGTTTAATCCAGACTGAGTTGGCTTATTAGTACTGACAAACATATTTCCTCCAGTACACAGCTGGTCATGAATACCTTACACTGGTTGTGTTTCTTCACTCTTTGCCTCTTGTCTTTAGGAATCAGAAAAGATCATTGCCGAGCTCAATGAAACCTGGGAAGAAAAACTGCGAAAGACTGAGGCAATCCGCATGGAGAGGTCAGTATTGACAGACGATGTCTGTTCATCTCTATCTCTTGCGGAAGCGAAGATGTGTGTCCTCAGTGTGCCTCCACCCCTTCCTCAATATATTCTGTCAGTATTAGACAACCCCCCATAGCTCTTTCTCTGTCTTTTCACCCCTCAGTGCTGTGTCTGTCTCACTTTCTTCACCTTTATGTCTCATTTCCTCTGCACTCATTCTGTCCATTTCCTTTCACTTCTCTGTTGTCACACTCTGCTGCACAGTCACCCCTCTCACATCCCCCCACCTCCCCTTTACCCACTCATCTGTAGCTTCAGACATCAACCATGTTACTATACGTCCACTGATTCTCACTGGTGCCATTCTCTGCCTGTTGTCATACAACAAATCACTTGCTGTAATGTTAAACACGATCACTTCTCATCCTCTTTCTCTCATCAACACAAAGGTCTTTGCTGGAAATAAATGTACAGAGTTACCGCATACATTTCACTCTGCAGGAAATCTTTGCAAGAATGTATGCAACATGCTGCGTGAAGACACTGACAGTGTCTTCCAACTTCAATTTTGACTATTATTCACGAGTTAACCAATGTTTTTCCCTCGCCACAGGGAGGCCTTGCTTGCAGAGATGGGTGTGGCCATCCGTGAAGATGGAGGCACTTTGGGCGTATTCTCTCCTAAAAAGGTAGAACAGACATGAGACACAAGCACAGACAATTGATGGTGGGGAATTGTGTCAAATTTCCCATGGGTGGCAATGCACACCCTTCCACCATCACGTCCTGACTTCTGTTTTCCATGTTGTCTTTTTTTCCAAGAGAACCCTCCCTGCACAGTCACTGGCTTTTCTCATCTGCTCACTTTATCATTCTGTTTGTCTTTCCACTCTTTGTCTTTGCTTTCTTCACATACTCAGCTTAGCCATGAAGGGCCATTTGATGATTGTTTTCCCACCAAGAAGGTTTGTTTTATTGAATCAGCAGCTAAAGCACCTTTCCCACATTAGATGTAGCCCCAAGGCAGAGTTTAGTTAAGTTGTTACCAGTGATTTAAAGTCAAAAGTCTGTTTATTTCCACAATCCAGATCTGCACTTCTTATCTAGTGTGTGGAACATCTACAGTTCCCTTTTCCCTCCCATGTTTTATTTGCAGTCTAATGCATGTGATTAGCTTTAACATGATGGGGTTATTTTAAGATAAGTTGAGTTAAGTGATTTTACATTTACTTTAAAGTTAAATTTACAAAGTCTGTTTAGGTTTATGTTTGAATTTGATACTTGGCTTTCTAGCCTTTAACTGCTTAGCTCTGTTATCGCTGTCATGAGGCTCATTAAATTACAGACAGTGGTACATTCTCTTCACTGTCCTTACCTCTCCAGTATCCTCCAGTAGAGGCAGTATTGCGTGGCAGCAACATAAAGACCAGTTGACGTGTTAGTATGTGCTTGTCAGCAAAGTCACGATTGTGACAGAGAAAGAGATCTGTTATCTTTTAATCACTGACTGTTCAGCGCCAGCTGTCACTAGATCAGCTTTGGTTTCAGAAGATTCCGCTCTTTGAAATTAATCCTTCTTTAGGCATGTTTCAACCCCTCCCCCTCTGCTGCTAATTGTTGTGTGTTAAGTTTTTTTCCTTTTGTTCACACCTATTTGTCGTCCATTCATTTTTTTTCTCTCCTTTCACTCACTGCCGCTCCATGGTTTAGCATTTCGCTGAGAAGCCTTGTGATCTCTATGCAGACTTTAATGGGGTGTTTTCCCCTAAAAAGGTTGGTGGTTTGGAGGCATAGCTGCTAGCATTGTTTGTTAGTTCTTTGATGTTTCAGACTCTAGAGGTGTCAGCACGGTGTCAATGTCACCATTTCTGTTGATGTTCATGTGGGAGATCAGGTATCAACTGACAGGCTGTCAGCAATGTGTGCTATGAAACTGCCCACTTGATAAACATCTGTAATATCGTTATAAACTCCGTACTGCTGAATGTTGATGAAAGTATTGAAATCCTAGCAATTTATTTATGGTAAACTGTTTGCCTCTTGTGTCATCTGTAGACTCCACACTTGGTTAACCTGAATGAGGATCCTCTTATGTCCGAGTGTCTGCTCTACTACATCAAAGATGGAATTACAAGGTAACCAAAACTTGAATGATGACACTGAAATGCTGAAGAGGATGTGGAAAGATTTGGAAATTCTCCCAGGCAGGGTCTCTGAAAAACTACTCTATATTTCATTTCTCCTCTTTTGATGTTAAGCAAGAGGAACTTTCAGAGTCAGAGAAAACTGGCTTAAAATCTGCTGCTGATCACTATTTTTTCACCATCTAAAGTTACTTTCCTCCCCTTTGCCCTATTGGCCCCCTCTTTAGACTGTTCCTATTGAGTATTTTGTTACAATCGTACCCCAGGGGGACAATAATAGATGACAGAATCACAGATAAAGTGCCTGTAGTTAGCCTATAGTGCTTTAGAAGTGCTGTCTTTTCATAAGTAATGGTTTAAAGGTTCCATTTAACTTCTGGCACTGACTTTTTGCCGAAATGGCTGCCAGTAGAATCAGAGAGCAGTGTTCTCTCTCTCAAAATGGCCTCTGTGATCGTTTCAGGGTGGGTCAGGCCGATGCTGAAAGACGACAAGACATTGTTTTAAGTGGTGCTCATATCAAGGAAGAGCACTGCATCTTCCGCAGCGAGAGGAATGCCAATGGAGACGGTGAGTGCTTGTGTTTTCTTTGGCATATGTATGGATTGAATATCTGGATTCTTATGAATTAAGCTGAGTTGATAGAAACAAACAAAGACAGATATCTATAAATAGTCCATAAATACCTGCAAAAACAAACACAGGCTCTTTGTCATTGGACAAAATTAGTGCATGTTCTGTTGCTAATAGAAACACTAAGCTCTACATGGCAGTAATCAGTACATACACTAGATGAGATATTTGTCCTTTACCATATAAAAATAAACAGTGATGAGCTTCTCAGAATGAGTCACTGATGATTGGTTGTTGTGTTTTTGCTGTAGTTATTGTCATGCTGGTGCCCTGTGAGGGATCAGAAACCTACGTCAATGGCAAGCGCGTTGAAGATGCAATCCAGCTTCGCTCAGGTACACATCTCTTTTTTTGTAATTAAAGTTCTAAATAATTGACAAATGTCATATTTGTAGTATTTCTGTGGACTGAAGTCAGTGAAATGACTGGTTGCTTGATAACCTTAGATAATTCAATTAATACGGTGGGTTTTTCTGTCATTTGCATTTACATTTGTTCTCACGACACTGATGGAGCAATGTCTTATCTCATCCTATATGCTCTCCCCATGTGCACTCTACTTTCTTTCAGGTAACCGTATCATTATGGGAAAGAACCATGTGTTCCGGTTCAACCACCCAGAACAGGCCAGAGCTGAAAGGGAGAAGACGCCATCTGCCGAAACCCCTGTGGAGCCGGTGGATTGGACCTTTGCTCAGAGAGAGCTTCTGGAGAAGCAGGGCATTGACATGAAGCAGGAAATGGAGAAAAGGTGTGAAATCCATCCTATTGGTTTTATTTCAGTTCATTTCCAACGCTGTCAGTGCTCCAGTTTGTGTGGTTCCAAGTACAGGTTGTACAGTGCATCATGATTTGTGTGGTATATTTCACAATATTTTTTACTCATTTACGTAGGCTCACTGAGATGGAAATCTTGTACAAGAAGGAGAAAGAAGAAGCCGACCAACTTCTGGAGCAACAGCGACTGGTGAGTTCAAATCAGCTGGTATTTAACCAAACCCACTTTGCGAATTTTATGGATTCAGTCGGTTTTCTGTAATCTTCATGTTTGAGGTTGCAGACAGGTTACTAGTAACTACACAGTGGGTTTAGTAGATGCTAAGCTGTAACTTAGATGGTGATTTTTGCCACTTAGTTACATCATAATCAAAGGCACCTTCTTGAGGAATCCAACTAGTTTTGTGATATTTTGTGTGTTATTTTGAGTGAAATGTACCACAGGTTATAAGTGGCATTCAAAGTTAAAGCATGGTTTGCTTTGGTCAATTACAATTGGAAAGCTAGCTTTTCTCGGTTTTTGTACGATCGTTTCACTTGGTCCATTTAAATCTGACTAGTACTAATTCTCACTCTGAGCTCTGACACTTTTGAGATGTGTGTGTGTGTGAATCACACTTTTACTCATAGCGCATGTCTGTTCTTCTTGCATGGAAGTTTTTCTGGTTTGAGACAGATGAGCTTTTACTCGCCTCCTTCTTGAGTTGAACTGATTTTTCTGTAGCAATTTGATTGAGCAAGAATTAGACTGTAAAGCTTTCCCCTTTCCAAATCCCTGTTTTCCCTTTTCCTGTTGTCTTTTATAGTGGATCTGAATCTTGCAAAACAGCAACTTACAGCTAAAGTTAATTTGATATCAAGATCAAAATTCAATTAAATCTGATTCAGTATATTGGTCTGTATTCAAACACATACCTTTGTTTTTATAAAGTGACGCTGCTTTTGCATGGTTCATGTTAATAGCATGTTTTCTTAACTCACTCAGTACTGGTTCTGGACTAAGTTGCAGTGTTTGCTGTTGAGCTGGTCTACTCTGAAGTGGCTGTTGATTTGCTTGGATTAGATTTCTACTCTAGTTTTCTTGCTCTGTTTTGTCCTGAGTTTCATCTCTTCAATGCAGTTGCTGACATGTACAATGCATTGTGATAACAAAAATTCCTGCTGTAGTTTTTGATGGATAGTGACAATGTGGTTTCTCATTGACTTCTTTGGCTACCTCTCTTTGCCAGCCTTACCTGGCATCTTGTAGCTCACTGAGGGCACGGCTCAGCAACAGAGTTATCACTGCTCACAGTTGAATCAGTGAATCACAGACCTCTTCCATACTCTGGTGGTTTTATGTGCAGAGCTACAGGCACAGGGTTCAGACTCCCAGCAACATCACATTCAATTTTAGCCAGAGATACAATATCATACACAAGACCTGAATTATCTGTACCTACTGGTTGTGATCTGTAATGTACTTTGTCTACAAAAAATGAGAAACTGCATTTTTTTCCAACTAACATCTTTCTTGTAGTGGATTAACACTTACCCTCACTTCTGCCTCTCTCTACTGGCTTTCTGATCAACTGCAAGAACACTCTGTCTTCTAACTCACCGCTAATACTAAAGCCACTCAAACCTTCTGGACTAAAGGGGGAAAGCTCCAAAAATCCATCTACATGCATGCCTCTGTAGCATGTTTGGGATCCAGCTTTCAAATCTCAAAAATTTTCAATTAAGAAGAGGAATATCTCAAAACAATACAGAAGTGCTCCAATCAGCAACTATCCTCTATTGATATTTCCTTTCTAATCATGATAGACATGCTTTACCTTTACTTTTAATATCAATATGCAACATTGGGAACAAAATTGTTAAAGGTGACATTAGTGAGTGTTTTAATGAATATACATTTATTCATATCCATATTACCATTTCACTGGAGAATATAGAAAAACTGACAAGAAAGTCAATGGAAGCCACTGTTTGTTGTATGTATATTTGTTTGTTTTTGAATCTTTATTTTGAACATAATTCTGGAAATTACATTGCATGTTGCCATACATCTTGTATAATTAATGATGTATGCAAAAATATTTAAATATTATTACAATTATTACAGTGTAATAGTCATCTTTGGAAGAATCCTTAGACTTCAAAATTCTGAACATCTGTCTAAGCTCAAGTATTATATTCTCATTTAACTTGGCCTTAGCTCATGGTTGAAGTTCCCATGTTGCATATTTATACCTTTTAATCATTCTTTAAAAAAAAAAGCCATCCTTTCATCCTCTCTTTGATTTCCCATTGTAATTTCTCCTTTTTTGGGAACCATTTGGTTTTTGTCCTGTGTTGTTTTCTCAAGGATGGAGACTCTGATAGTGGGGATGACTCAGATAAGAGGTCTTGTGAAGAGAGCTGGAGACTGATCACTTCCTTGAGGGAAAAGCTGCCTCCCAGCAAGCTACAAACTATAGTGAAAAAGTGTGGATTACCCAGCAGTGGGAAGAGGAGAGAGCCAGTCAAAATGTACCAGATCCCTCAGCGGCGCCGCATCACAAAGGACTCTAAGTGGGTGACCATCTCTGACCTGAAGATCCAGGCAGTCAAAGAAATCTGTTATGAAGTGGCGCTCAATGATTTTCGCCACACACGGCAGGAAATTGAGGCACTGGCTATCGTTAAGATGAAGGAGCTCTGTGCAAGCTACAGCAAGAAGGACCCCAACGAGCGGGACTCGTGGAGGGCGGTGGCTCGGGATGTTTGGGACACTGTAGGAGTTGGTGATGAGCGCATTGAAGACGTCATCACCAATGGGTCTCGACCAGGGGGTGCTGTTATGGATGAACTAAAAGTGCACATCGATAAACTTGAGGACATCTTGCAGGAGGTGAAGAAGCAGAATAACATGAAGGATGAGGAGATCCGTGCTCTCAGGAACAAGATGGTCAAAATGGAAAAGGTCCTTCCACTGATCACCCCAGAGGGCCAAGAAAAGCCTCCCAGTGTAGCCACTTCTACTACTTGCGCAGCCACAACTCCAAGCCCTCGAGAAGCAAAGCCTCCTGTTCCAGAAAAGCCTGATGTAGAGGAAGTAGATTCACAAACAGGCCAAAGCACAGGAGATGACTCAACCCTAAAGCGTGGCCACATGCGCTGGATGCGTCAAGAGCAGTTACGCCTTAAGAACCTCCAGCAACAAGAGATCTCCAAGCAACTCCGCCGGCATACCGGACCACATCGCTTTATCCCCCCAGAGGACCGCAAGCTGCGCTTCCCCTTCAAAAGTAACCCTAAGCACCGCAACTCGTGGAGCCCTGGCACTCACATCATTATTACAGATGAGCAGGTCATTGAGCTAAAGGTGCCCAAAGAAGCTGTAGAGGAAGAAGAGGGTGAAAGCCAGGCAGGTGAAGGGGTACAGTCTAGAGAAAAGATGGCTGCTTCAGTTATTCAAGTCACTCCTCCTTTGCCACCTGCATCAGTCCAGCAGAGAAGCAAAGACTTGGAGCAAGGTTTAAACCAGGGTTACAGACATAACTATAGGAACAACCAACATCAGCAGCCCCATGAACGAGGCCGCAGCAACTCTTTTAATCATCGCCAGCGGCCCTCTGGCTCCATGGAGTCGCTGCAGCAGTCTGAAAGCAACAGGAGGCATACCCAGGCTTTCTACCAGCCCCGCCACCATCAGAACCAGCCGGCACACCTCCAGCCACACCATCAACCACAGCCATGCCACTATAATAGCATGATGTATACAGACGGCAGTTTCAATGGCTATCAGCAGTACCATCACACTGACCATGCTAACCATCCAATCAACTTTCAGGCACCGCCTCGAATGCGCAGGCAAATGTCTGCTCCTAATCTAAAAGCCAGCAGAGAGACAACAGTCTGAGTGGGACTTGAGAAATGAGGAACTAGTTTCAAATACTTTTAGTAGGCAAACACATTACAGATCACAACAGCTCAGAGTCATGAGCATCAAACAGCTAAAACTGACTGTGACTTTTGCACTTGATCAGCGTGTTCTTGGTTGATCCAAAAGTATTGTATGTATTATAAAAAGACATTTTATCATCATCATAATATATGCTGTTTCATCAGTTTTTGCTGCATTGTGTGCGCTACCATCACTAGCATTAGGAGAGCTGTCATAAGGAATTGAAGCCAACAGATTATAAGGGGACTGTTTTTGTCAGAAGAGACATGCCATGCCTACTCTGTTCATTTTTCAGCATGTGTGACAGTTCATCAATCATGCTTTGATTTGCCAAAATTATCTTCATGGTTGAATTTCTGAGTTTACATCTTTGCCATTTTAGTATTGATTTATCATGAATGTTTTTAGCCACTACAGTATGAACACACTGAAGTGTTTAATTTTCATTGAGATTTGTGCTGTTGTTGCAGCCCAAATTAGGAACCAACACCCTATATTTATTTGTTTCTTTGTACCATATAGTTCAATGTTATTATGGAAGATCAATTTTACCACTTGTGTTGTACCTCATAAAACAGTTACAGTCATAAATCATCATCGGCCTTGATCTGGAATCAAAAGACCAGTGTGTTGGACATTTTAAAATTGATTATTGAATAACTTGATGCACCAATCAACTGTGTGACTGCCTTTTAAATAGACTGAAGTGATCTTCAAAGGAAGTGGTATTCAAAAAGTGCCTTTTTATGCACTAACTCTATTAATTCTGCCGTACATTTACAATTCAATCTTTTCTTTCCCTTCATTTCAGTTCAGTGCTCGTGCAGAATATTTCAGCAAAATTTTGTAGAGGAAACTTTATAACTTACCTAACCAAAACTAACTTTTTAGTAATAACATACTTAATTCAAATTCTTAGTGAGCCACTTGACTGCTTGATCCCTCTTACTTTTTAGATTTATTTCAAATATGTAACTACCATGTACCTGTATCACAGTATTTTGCACTTCCTCAAGTCAAGAATAAGCTGTATAATTTGTTAGTTAGTGAATACACTAATTTTAATGTCAGGCAATAAGTTACTCTAATCTTCAAAAAATCTATATTTTTAAACACCCCTGACAAACTACCCACATTTTATATGATTCTATATTTCTCTCCAGGATGTTTTCATTGATAATCCAATGTTGTCTGAATCCTGGATTTTATTAAGACCCTGTTAAATGTAAGAACCACTATGCTGAAATGCTATGAGGTGGACCTAACTGTAAGAAAAGTAACACACAATTGTTTCCACTTCAAAATTTAACTGTAATGACGTCCAGAATGTTCAGAATATTTTTCCTCACTCTTCCTGTGTAAACCACACATCAAGAACAGAGCTCTGATTTCTGTTTCATGCGGTCTAAAACTTACATTTTGGGTTTGTGGTTCACTGAGTAAGCACAGAGTTCACCATGTTTTGAATGGATGTCCTACAGAGTGTTGTCATGGTTCCCAAAGACTTGCCTTAAAAATGTTGGAGGGAGGACAAAGGCTTGAAGTGCTTGCATAATGTTATTCAGGACAAATATCCATGTCAAATGAAATTTTGAGGACTGCCTTGTTTTAGCTCCATCAAATGCCACATACACATGCAACCTGGATGGATCTGTCATTCGGATGATCTGTGAAATCAGTCACGTCAATCGTCCACGTCAGTTTTCTCTTTTTTTTTTTGCCTCTGTGCTTTAGCTGATGCTTATTTGAATTAGCAGCAAGTCTGCCTTTCAATCTGTCTTTTCCTTGCTGCATTTGTAGCTTTAAAAGAACCCATTAATTATTACATTTCAATACCAGATGGCCTTCAAATCATTTTAGAGAAACACAGACACTCAGCAGCATGGGAGAGACCTTTGAGGACTATCAAAATGTTCAACTTGGGTTCAGAATGATGAAATTATTTTCTGTTTATTATTTTAACTTTTGACAGTATATATTCTGCCTTACTATGCTGTAAAAAAAAAAAAAAAAAAAAAAAAAAAGCCAAATGATGTTATGACATATGCAAGTTTAGTCTCTCCACCCTACGCCTCATGTCTTCATGACTATCTTTGCATGCAATAGCTTACATCTCTTCAGCTCTAATAAACGCTCCATTAAAGAATGTTATTTAACGTATGCACTGGTGCTGACAGTGACCAGGTAAGCTGGAAAGAATACAACATCAAATGGACAATGTACCCTATACTGTTCTTTTGAAATATACATATGTCTGTGTTAGGTCTCAGTTCAAAGTGTCTTGAGTGTTGTACAACAGGTTTTTGAATCTGCAATATCAAGTGCCTCATTGTGGCTGTGTACCAAGTTGTGTTGCTTCCTTAATCAAGCACTTTGTGCAAACATACAGTACATATTGGAACAGTATTGTTCACAGGTTTTAAAAAAGGATATACTGAATCCCTGTGTGTCTGGAGGTTTATTTTCAAAGTATGACTGAAATAAAATGACATGCTCCAAGTGCAGTTATTGGTTATATATGGGTGGTATTTGTTCAATAAAACAGTTTAGGGACAGAATCAAATCTCTGAATGTGTGTACCACACAGCACAATGACCATTTTAGACACTTTACAATACCTTAGGCCAAGTTATAGGTATTGTAATTATTTAAATTAATACACTTTTAATTATTGTTCATAAAACATCACATTTGAAATTACTAACTATTATCTACGCTAATTGTAATCATTTGATACTATATTATGGCAATGTCACACATGCATAAAGCTAGATTTATTGGCATCTAGCTCATTCCACTAACATGGTTTCAGACATTTCAAGCCCTTTACATCATTAAACTAATTTAGAATTTAGATGTTTGTGTTTTGAAAGTACTTTATTCACATGCTTCATTATGATGCACGCTGTTTTACAACCGCAGATGAATACATTCAGTAAAACCTGCTTGGTGGGTTTCCAAAGGTAGCTTCAGTAGAGAGGTTTCAGCTTTTAGCTTGTTGGTAGGGTTTCAGCGGGGAGGAGGTTAATGACAAATGAAAAGGCTGCATTGTCTTCCCAGAAGACACTGAACAAACAGGATGAGGTCATCGGGACCACAGCTTGTCCTGATCTGATGAGGATGGCGCCCCTCATTGGATTACAGTTGACTCAGCTCCTAGCAGCACCTCTCTTCTTCACAGCCATTTCTCTCACAATATAAAATGTTTTTCATTGTTTTGTGAAGTTTCATTTCCAGAACAAGTCATTGCAAATGGTGAATGTTTTTCATTCATTGCGCTTGCTTAAGTCTTGAGTTACTTTTAGGTTATTCTTAGGTATATGGAAAATAGAAACTGTAATAAATTCCCTCACTTTTTAAAAAAACATCTTATTGTGAACAATAGACATCAGAGTCTTGATTATGTTAAGTATTTTAACTTAATTTCATGTGATATATATAACAATATATCGGATATAACAAGACCTTATCGAGCAGGGTTTCAGTGCAGGTCTGAAAATGTACAGTGAGGTAAAACCTTTTAGGTGATTTTTATTGCATAATATACACATCCAGCTCCATGTATTCACATGTCATTTGGACCAGTGACCAAAGTAGTCAGTACTAGAAATAAATCCCTGGCTGTACTGTAGAATTTCAAAAATGGAGAATAAGCCACAGTGTGAATGTTGGGGTTAAAATGTGGCTTTGATGGCCAGCTGAGCTCACCTGTTGCTGCGGTTGATGGACAGTTGTCCATGTTCTCTTTCCTCTTCCCCTGTGTGTTGGTGTCCAGGTTTACGAGAGCAAATTGCAGGAGCTTCAGAAACAGGTGGAGACGCGTTCGCTGGTAGCTGAGACACCTGATGAAGAAGAGCTGGAGGAGGAGGAGGAAGAGGAAGGTGTGTACTCTAAATCTTCAGTCCTGTAGATATTTCTTTTACATACTATATATAAGCCCCAAATATATATATATAAAAATTCACTGTATGTTTTCTTCTACATTTTCTGTCCAGAGCCTAAACTACTTGGATGTGCGTATAGTATTTTCTGTTCCGTAATCATGAGAACATAATATCAACCTCATTCAGATTAATTAAAATTCTTAATATTGCCATACTAATTACCCATTCAAGGTATTCAGTCAAACTAGTTCATCAGTAATATATTCTCTAATCCCTTTGAAAGAAAATATGCTACTAATGTAATATAAACCACTCTAGGTGACGTCTCAGGGACCATACCTCTAGTTTTTCATGTTTTAGCCCATCTCTTTCAGAGCAAGGAGGTTTTCAAAATACAGCTGTTTCCCTACCTTTCAAGCTGCCACTGGTTTTCATTCTCCTCAGTAGCAGTCTGAAAGTTAATTCACAGATTGTTAATTGAGATCGGTAATCCACCACAGTGAACATTTTGTCTCCTCGGGTGACTGACTTCTTGTTATTGAAGTGGGACAAATTAACCTTTCGTGTGTGTCTGACCTGACTGAAAATGTAGCTCTAATTCAATTCCAATAATAGTTGTCCATTAAGTTGAGAGCAATAGCAGGTTCTAATCCTGTCTTGAATGTGTGTGATGGAGTTAAACCGTTCTTTGTATTTGGATGACAGGACTGTGTCTTTATAGAGGAAACAACACAGTGTCCACATTTTGTCCCTGTTTGTCCTCTGGGTTTGATTTTCCTGAAGCAATGCTTGTAAATGAAAATGCTTTTCAGCAGCTGACTGTAAACTCTGATGTTAGAAGTCTTTGAACACATCACAAAGGAGTGGTTTTCAGATCAGGCTCTGCTTTCAAGGAACTTTCATGTAAAATGAAAGTGATTGGGCTAAAACAAGCAGAACCACTGGTGTGGTCCTTTTTTTTATTTGTATTAAAAATTTGTGTGTCTGCATGTGTGTTTATGTGTATATGCAACACATTAATGTAAAAAACTTTCCCCCGTCTCTCTGCAGTGCCATGGACTCAGCATGAGTTTGAGCTGGCACAGTGGGCCTTCAGGAAGTGGAGGTATCATCAGTTCACCTCCCTCCGTGACCAGCTGTGGGGAAATGCTGTCTACCTAAAGGAGGCCAATGCCATTAGTGTGGAGCTGAAGAAGAAAGTAAGTCAAATGACATTTCAGTTTATTTTGGTACATGTAAGTTAAGAAAATGTATCACCTCATAAACGTAATGTTTTTAGCACAAAAAGAAGAGGCGTAAAAATAAAACATACATGTGGGGAGACCCTCTAAAAAAGTGTGATATTATAAGGAAAGTGTGTGTAAAGTATGAAACAAAACCAGTGACCTTAAATTTAGTAAAAAGCTGAATTGTCCTCCAGTAATGTATTTGCCTGGCAGCTGTCTCCAGAGGTGAATCAGCCTAATAACCATTATACACTCGGTTCTGGGATGTTAAACTGTGACGTGAGATGACGCTGATACATGATCTCCTGACTGTATTCCTCATTACAAACCCACATGGGTGATGTAATGAGAGACACCGCATTCAGTCCCCCGTGATGCTAGTGATTTATATAACTGGACACTCAACATAAAGCATAATGTACGTTGCACAAGCAAAAGCCAATCCTTTAAGTCTTTCAGAGTTGGGTGTTGACTCATTGTCACGTAAAGAAATTGAATCAGAAGCTCCTCGGCTATAATCTGTCCTCCCCATCAGGAGAGCTTTGCGATTTATGTTCTTGTTCAGATCTAGGAGCTACATGATTGGTACTGGAGATGGGTCATCTGTCACAGATGGTTTCTGAGATTTTTTATTTATCTTAAGCTTTCTTGTACCTGTAATTTATGTCTTGTGTTTTTAAGTGGTTCAGGTTTTTGCCCCCAGAGAGAGGCCACAAAGTGGAGGGTGTTATGGATCTGTTTGACCTTTCAGCCTTGATGTATCTGCAGTAAAATAGAACCATACAACAAAAGACAGAGCCCTGTGTGTCTACTGAGTCTTTTAATTAATGGGAAGTCTTGATCTCAGCTAGGAGTAAAGCTTTAAGGAGTTGCACCTGTTCTTGGTCTTAAGTCAGGATGGATCATACTTGTGTTTTGTTGTTGCTTTTCTTAGTATAGCAGGATGTTTTTTAAGGTTTCCTTTTTTTTCCTCTGCATCCTTCAGGTCCAGTTCCAGTTTGTCTTGCTGACAGACACGCTGTACTCTCCGCTGCCCCCTGAGCTCCTGTCCCCAGAGCCAGAGAAAGAGCGTGACTCCAGGCCTTTCCCTCGCACCGTGGTGGCTGTAGAGGTTCAGGACCTTAAGAATGGAGCCACACATTACTGGTCCCTTGATAAACTCAAGTAATCACTATACTATACCTTAAACTAGTCCTGTATTTAGATTTGTTTAGAATTCTTATTCATAGTAGAAATCATCAGTCACCACAGTCTTTTGCTCAATCAGCCTGTTAATAATAATAATAATATCTTAAATTTATATAGCACCTTTCACAAGACCCAAGGATGCTTTACAAAGACAATGTCCAAAAAAAAAATAATTAATAAATAAAAATTCTCATTCAGACATCTGTACATCTAGCAGCATCTCTCCAGCTATTAGGCCTGTGTATTCACTCTCCGCTTCTCATTAATATTGATCGCACTCTGACGTCATTTGCAGGCAGAGGCTGGACCAGATGAGAGAGATGTATGATCGTGCTGGCGAAATGGCCTCCACACACCAGGAGGACTGCGAGGGCACTCTGACAGGAAATGACCCCTTCTATGATCGTTTCCACTGGTTCAAACTAGTGGGGAGGTATGTAATGTATCAAAAATAAATACATATACAGTACTGACTGTACATGTTACAATACTACACCACTAAATATCCTGTTTTAATGCTGTTTGCTGTGCTTTTTGTTGCCAGTTCTAAATTAAAACATTTTTTGGCTGACTAATTCAGTATGGCTTTGTTCAGGCAGCTTTTGTGATCCATTTATTTTAAATGGATGTTAACATCTACTTTCATTTCATTTTTCATTTTCATAGTCAAATTCTGTTCCACAGATTCATTTTCTGTCATTAGAGTCACATAGACCAGTGATATCACATGTTTTGGCATCATTTTATTGCTCATGTAAATCTTTTTTTTGTTTTGTTTTGTTGTTATGTTTATAATTTGACATTACATTTGTGATTTTGGTGCTTGTGATTCCATGTCACTGATAATGTATTTATTCATTTTATTTGAGGCATTTTGATTTTTTTTTTTTTCATTTAAATCAGAAACTATGTTACTTTCATTCATCTTTTATGTCATTTTGCTGTGACTGCTCATGTTGATACCCTTCCAGTTCACACAAAAGCTTAACAACATAGTGTATCAGGATAATGTTGAAATATGTGGCATTTTGTATTCTATCCTCTTCCAGCCAGCATACATTAGAAGACTTATATGTTAATCCTTTTAAAGTGATATTTCATTTTGGTATAAAAAAGTCATGTTTCTATAAACTGCTGTGACACCTAGCAGCTTCCTGTAATACCTGCTCTTGATCTGAATCCCTCTGTTACTTTTTCAATAGCTCCAAGTAGTATTAGTATTACTCATAATCATATACCCTTTTCTCTTGGTCATTGATTACTTTGCAATTCAAATAATATTATTTGTGGTAAAAATTAAATAAATAAATACATTTGGGAGAAAACTGTGATTTTTATGCCAAAGTGAAATATCACATCTAAGCTACACTTTATGAGCTACAGTGGCCTGTTTAACTCTTCTGTTCCTGCATTGTTACCTTTCCTTGGTTCCTGCCACTGCTTCCAAACCACCAACCCCCTCAGCTCCCCCATCTTCCACGGTTGCGTTAATGAGCGCCTGGCAGACCGCACGCCCTCACCCACCTTTTCCACCACTGACTCCGAGATTACCGAAATGGCGGACGAGCGCCAGAGCGAGATGTCCGACTTGATTGACGATGAGGCATTCGTGGACGACACCAGCTCAGATGCCGGCACCGAGGAGGGCTCGGACATCTTCAGCGACGGCCAGGACCCCTTCTATGACCGCTCCCCCTGGTTCATCCTGGTGGGAAGGTTGGTGACTGGCAGTGGCAATCCCCCACGTCCTCCACACACAAAGTGGAATAGGAGTTTGGGTGGATGTTGGATTGGTTCAGTCTAGTATATTTTAATAGTAGAGCAAAGAACGTGTGTAGGTGTTAAAACACATGTAAAAAGTACAGAAAATAACACATTATGCCAATTAAGGATGATTAGCTTTTTATGAAATAGGTTTCATGGATGAATTCATGTACTTTACATATCTGTGAAGATATTGAAGTAGTTGGATATAAAGGCTGATGTTGCACCCAACAACAGTGTTCAGTAGAGAGATGTTAAATCAGCAGTGTATATGATACAATACATTATTATTTTACATATTATTTTAGTATCTGGCTGATCAGAATGCTAAAAAGAGAGCACTGATTAATTATCAGTGAAGCCCTCCCCTGGTGAAAGAATCATTTCAGAATCAGATCATGTATTCACAGCAGCTTTGCAGAGATAAACTGGACCAGTTTTTTTAATTTAATGTGATTAGTCATACATCTGTGCTCACAGACCTGCTGTTTTTTCTAAGTTACTTCACATTTAGACTCAGTTCCCTAAAAAACTGAAAAGCCACCTTCCATCATATTCTCCACCTCCTCTCAGAGTGATGTCTCATCCCCCGCCACCATCACAGCACTGCCTGTATTAACTCCCATCTCTGTGTGTGAGGTCACATGTATTTGCTGTTGATTAGCCGTCTGTCATTTTACGTTTTATAATCCTTTAAACCTTGTTTGATTTGTTTTTTTGTTTTTTTTTTGTTTAATTTGTTACATTGTGGTTAAGTCATTTGTTTTATAACATTGTTTGTTTTAACATTGCCCTTGGAATGTATTGTAGGTAATATTAACTCAGTAGTAGTTGGCGTTCACATAATCATGCTTACTTGTATTTGCTTTAAAATGTTGTCAAGATGAAATAACTTGCTGCAGCAGCAATTGAAATCACAGCATATGCTGTAGCGAGGCTGGAGCCTCAGCGCTGCAAACATCATAGCTGAGTAATAAATACAGTGTGCTAATCTCAGAAAAAGACGACAGATCAATGCAGGCTTCAAGCCAGCCAGACTCTGCCACAGTCGTAGCTCAGCTACCTGCGTCACCGTGACTTCAGAGATTTTACAGATTGATATCTCATCCCCCGTCTTGGCCTTGAGTCTTCCAGCGCAGGGAGGGAGGGAGGACAGGGTGGAGGGAGAGAGGGGTGGCAGGGAAGAAGAGTAGGTCACCAGGGGTGCAGCAAGACAAATCAAATCCCACAAAACAAAATGTCAGCGAGTGTGTGAGTGAGAGACTAACATCGCCAGTAACACGACACAATAAACCACTCTTTTACGGCCGTTACTGCTGCATCCCAGGCGATCTGTCATCAACCCTGTCACAGTTTAAAAATAAAGTGGATGGTTAAAGCTGCTGCTGATTCAGTGCCTGAAGCATGTATGAGTTTATGTTCAATTTTCTGTCCTCATTTTGTTTGTTTGCTTTTCCCTTAACATAATTGTCACTAATATTTTACTGTATGTCATTGTAGTCATTAATATATGCTAAACAGTGAAATGTTTGTGCATATTTTAAGATGTTCATTTGGAAGGGATATTAATATTGAAAATTGTCTATGTGCATACGGACAGTGTTCAATAAGTAGATATCTAGTTTGCTTTTAATTGATTAAATCCAACATGTAACATGGCAGTTATAGAAACATACATAGTCATAAACACAATCTTAATGTTTCCTGGATCTAAAAGACTGCAGCAGTTGTCCCACCCTGCACCAGAACCAGGTTTTCACGTTTCTACCCTCTTTTTTTATTATTTTTTTTTCCCCTACTCTCAGAGCTTTCGTGTACCTGAGCAACCTGCTGTACCCTGTACCGCTGGTTCACCGTGTTGCCATAGTAACAGAGAAGGGTGCGGTGCGTGGTTTCCTGCGCGTGGGGGTCCAGGCTATAGCTGGTGAGTAATTAATGAGATTCTCTAATGAGCAAGAGCACGAGGATCTTTATCCACAGGTGACATCCTGGTAATCACTCATTTATGTGTTATTATGCTTTGATGATATTTCTAGAGTCAGCTGCTGAGTTTGAAAAGGAAAATCCTTGTGAAGGAGACAGTTTGTCTCAGTGATTTGTCAACCTTTTAGAGAAATAATATGGTTCTTATGTGTAGTTGAGCAGTTAAAAAGCATGCTTATTGCCACTAACTATGTATCAGTTCCATGTATTTGTGCCATATAATGTGACATCCGATACAGTTTTTGATGTTTTGATACCAAAATATGTTCTACTAAAACCAAATAATTAGATAAATATACGGCTCTAACTCCTAGTTTGATATTTTGAAGGGTGGCGTCTGAATCTGGTGGCAAAGAGAAAATTCCCTCAGATTCTGAGTGCATTCCCTTTTTATGTGCTGTGACAGTTTTAGACAGCTGTGTCTGTGATAGATCCTGATAAGAGGATGGTTTGTCTCTTTGTAGCTGACGAAGAGGCTCCAGACTACGGGTCAGGAGTTAGGCAGTCAGGAACCGCCAAGATTTCTTTTGATGATGAATACTTCAAAAAGGTAAGCCCTGAGTCAGATGATGGAGTTTCAAACTTAAGAGAGCACTTTTCTTGTGCATGTTTGTGTGACAGTGGATGTCTAATATTTGGGTTAAAATATGATTTCAGAAGAGGAAGTTGTGTTTTCTTTGAGTTTTATACAGTTCCTTCCTTTCTTGTTTATTTTCTAAAAGCAAATAATACAGAAATGCACTCACACAGGTGGAGGTTTTAGCGACTCCATTTCTTTCTACCAGCTATATGTTAATGTCTTCCTCCTTCCACTCTTGCATCTCTTTTTCATCCAATCAGAATGACTTTCCCTCCACGGTTATGACCCGCTCTGGCTTGTCCCTGGAAGAGTTGCGCATTGTGGAGGGTCAGGGTCAGAGTTCAGAGGTCATCACACCCTCAGAGGAGCTCAACAGAATCAATGACATGGGTACGGCTGCCAGACCTTCACCTCTCCACTCATAAATTTCATACTCTCAGCCCCAAGGGGAAACACACTTGGCAGATGGTCCTGTTGAATGCAAAGGAGAACTTAAAATGTTTAGTTATGGAAATGAGACTGATGCATTTTTTCTTGCTTTGTGAAGGAATGTGTACAAAGGCTATTTGAGGAGTGAACAGCAGAATCTGCTCTACAAATCACGAGCATGATAATGCGCAGACACCGGTCTGATTGTATTATGCAGAGCTTAGAATTCATATGCACATTGCATATGAAAGCACAGTCCCAGGTGCAGTTGCAGGTCGTTTTCAATAAATCTCAGCACAAGTTCTTCTAACCCTCCCCCTGTGGTTTTCTGCAGACCTCAAGCTGGGTAACATCGCAGACACCAAGCTGAGTCGTGGTGATGGTCTGGCAGGCCAGCTGGAGGTGGGCAGCATCTTCACATTCCGTGTTACTGTGCTTCAGGCCAGCGGCATCCTGCCGGAGTATGCCGACATCTTCTGCCAATTCAAGTGAGTTCACACGACCCAAAATAAAGTTTGTGGTAACTTGAATTTTAATATCAAATCCTTACAGTTGAATGCGTCCCCTGTGGTGTCTTATTTTTAGAGCAGTAATAAAAGGTGATGATACAACAACAAAGTGCTGAACCAAGACAAATACAAGGCACTAGTATAAAGCAATAATATTACTATATCAAAACAGATTTATGTGAAATATTGTAACTCTGTGTCTGAAAGTCAAAGTCAAAATCAAAAGACAATTGATATAGCTTTTTCTGTGAATGTCGAGCCTACTCCTAAAAGCTGATGAAATTTATAGTTGTCTTTTGCATTATAAATGAAGCTGCAGATTTCGAGGGAACAACATTATCTTGTTGACAAATAAATGTCACGTGCTGATGCTCATTTATGTTTAATCTGCTCAGTTTCCTGCATCGTCATGATGAGGCTTTTTCCACTGAGCCTCTGAAGAACACTGGCAAAGGAGCTCCTCTGGGCTTTTACCACGTCCAGAATGTGAGTGCAGACACACACACACACACACACACAAGCTGTACCTAAATAAGTGAATTGATTTTGACAACGCCTTGTTTTTACACTGTTGGAGCAGATTTCAGTAGAGGTCACAGAATCCTTTATTGAGTACATCAAGACCAAGCCCATTGTGTTTGAAGTGTTTGGCCATTACCAGCAGCACCCACTGCATCTTCATGGCCAGGACCTGATCAGGTGGGTGGTTTGGTTGCAACTAGCTCAATTTGTTTTAAGTATTCTTTTTCTATCAGAGAATTTCTATAATTTAGAAATATTTGGTTTTGTCTTAACAGTCCTCCGACACCGTCAAGAAAGTATTATCCTATTCCCATGCCTCTTTCTAAACCAGGTAAGGCTTTTAATGTCATCACAACTTACACTGAAACAGCACTATCCTCTGCATCTGTCACCATCATTTCAACATATTTTTTGTGTTTGTTATGGTTATATAAGCATGCCTCATTTTTCCTTCCACTTTTCTTTCATTTCTCGCTTCCTTTGGATTTTTTTTGTCTCATATTTAATCATTCTCCCACCCTCCATAATCCTCTTACCCAACTCTGTCCTCCCTCTTCCACATCTCCTTTTTCACACGTCTCTCACAATCTTTCCCACTGTTCGTACAATATCATGCATTGCAAACCCAGACCATACCCGTAAGATAGAGTTGGTCCGCTACTTGATGAGCGGCTATGTGAACGGGAAGGTGCTGGACACGCTGTCCGAGCACGCCAACGCCCTGGCCTCTTCTGCTGTGGCCAGTCTGGAGGACGAGGCTGACCAGCTTTCTCACTTCCTCTTCCTCCCAGTACCCAATGACCCTGTGCTAATTGTGCCCAGGCACCATGGTTGGTACACAGTGGACAGTGTAGTAGCTTATTGGCTGGGCAGTAGATGCACCTTGGTTGTAGTGATTACATTAGTGCTGTGCTTTGCTCTTGTGGTGCTCTGTGACTGCAGGCAGCAGCACAATAAAGCTCTGCAGTGGTTCTGTGTGCTGTACCTTGCTGCAGGTCCGTTTAGGTCCAGTCAGCTCAGTCCAGCCCTCCCCTGTCACTTACAAACTGGCCTGAGCTGACACCTTGAGGTAAATCTGCTGCATGTGCTGAATCTTAAGCCAAGTAACAAAATGAGTATTTATAATAATCATAGAAGATCACTGACATAGCCTTCACAGCATAAAATCTGAATCCATGGGCTTAAGCCTTTATAGGTTCGGCTCCAGTCAAATTAAGGTAGTTTTCACGTGGAATAATGTTCATTTCAGCCATATTGAATGCAAATGAATGTAGCTGTGTGTCTCAGAGATTAGCCTGTTTCAACGGAAACGTAATCCTGATGTGTTAGACAGCATGGTGCCGTCAGTGGTGGTGTAATCTGTGATTTAGCTCCTCATAACATTTTAGTACGTTCAGCTGTTGGGTTTAAATATAATGTATCATTGTTCCTGTTTTCTGTGTCCAGTTTATTTCAGTAATAATGAATTTTATAGGCCACACTTCTTTTAAATATTGTCATTATATGTGTGTGTATGGACTAATGGCTCACTATCTAGGGTCAACAGTGTGTTTACATCACATACCCAACCTCCATTTAGCAATTCTTTTTATATAGTTTATATATAATTTAAATACATATGAATTTTAACTATATTATTTTCATCCATCCCTTCTGCAAATCAAACTCAGGTTATGTGTGTTTGTGTGTCAGTTCCAGCCACCAAGTTGAACACCATCACCAAGTCCAACCTGGGTCAGTGTGTCAGCAAGTACGATCTGCTGGTCTGGTTTGAGATCAGCGAGCTTGAGCCCACTGGAGAGTGAGTGTCCACACATGCATGTTACATCCACAAACAGCAATAAATATAAAAGTTATCAAATGCTTTTTGTTCCTTATAAGTCATTTGAAAAGATTCAGGATGTGAGATCTCAGATTTATTTCAAAGTATTTAGTATTACTAAAAGAAGCAATACGGTCAACTTTAAAGAGTCGCGGCAAAATAACGTGATATGCTTCAAAAAAAAGTCTGTAATACATTACAACAGGTGAGGAAAATACCAAAAAAAGATAATAAAAAGATGGCTAGCTATATATTGATTAAGGCATCAGCGATGTACACAAAACCTCCATGTACTGTGTACTAAGAGTCATATTTAGTGACATAACACCTCTGTAAAACATGTACCCAGATGTCACAGCCTTCTAGTTGCTGTAAACCACAAACATAGTAAAAAATCTTAAAGGTTAATAAAAACTGAAAGTAGTTGTGAGTAGAAAACACATCTGAGGTTTGTACCTGAGGCAGCTTATAAACACTAAGTCAGTGCAAACTCTAAGAAAAGATTTAAAAGGTTTGACTTTGAACCAGAACAGTCTTCTCTTGAATGCACCATTCATCATACAGTGGATGCAAGTCAGCAAATCCTCATAAAGAATACCATGAGATGTGTTGGTTGAAGTGTCCAGGCTCAGTGTGACCTCCCTCTCTCTGCAGGTACATCCCAGCTGTAGTGGATCACAGTGGAGGACTGCCCTGCCATGGCACCTACCTACTGCACCAGGTACTGCAGACCAACACCTTTCCTACTAGTCATCACTGATTCTATAAAATCAAAGGGGGATCATATTTTCTTTCTTTTAAACCAGTAGATATGAATGATATTTCTTCTTTATAAGAAACATTTAGAAGCTTAAATTTCTTCTAGCTGTGTCGACTCTGATCCTAAGCTCCTGTCATCTTTGCTGCAGGGGATCCAGCGGCGGATCACAGTGACTCTCATCCATGAGAAGGGTAGCGAGCTCCACTGGAAGGATGTCCGAGAGCTGGTCGTAGGTGAGCAGTCTTCCCACAGGGATTACTGGTTCTGCCTTTCTCCAAAGACACAGAGCACTGTTTCCTCACTGCTGAGGCACACTAGACTGTTGCAGTAGCGGAGGAGAGGATGTTTCCGTGTTTCCTCATTAACACAGCTCCCAACACCTTCAAATGTCACAAAGGAATTTCACTTCATGAGGCAGCACTGAAAATACTTTGCACCGCTTCCTCAGTCATGATTTCAGTCTGAGGAGTTGTGTCTGTTTCTCTTCAAGCTGCCTGTGTCTTTAAGCAGTTTATACTGTAGCTGTAGCTGATGGGCCAAATAATTACATTTCGCATTTTAGTCTATGAGCTGCTGACATTCTTATCCAGAGAGGCTTATGACAGAGCAGCCATGTGCCGCTGGACACCGGGCCAATATGTCTGTTAAAGTGCTCTGCTGAATGAGTCTATTTATTAGGAATTTATTCTCCATCAAAAGAAGTCATTTGAAGCTCTTGTGATGACAAGATGTTGATGTGCTGCGCTGCTCTGTGTCCCACCAGGTCGCATCAGGAACAAAGCTGAGGTGGATGATAGCGCTGCAGACGCTGTCCTGTCCCTCAACATCATTTCTGCCAAAAACATCAAGTCATCACACAACTCCAACAGGTAGCTGAAACGCTCACACACTTGCCAAGCTCTCATTATCTTCACCTATACTCAATAAACGGCATAAGTATAATCAAGGTGCAAGTCTGTCAGTTCATTGGCACTAAGTGAAGGTTTGTTGATTAAAAGCTGCATATATTCTACTTGATTCTAAGCACAGGGCTTCCAAGATAAGCTATTTTTAAATCAGTGCAGCAAACAAGAAATTGACACATTCCTGTGATGTAGTTATTGCCACATACTGTAGCTGATATCCTGCTCTTAAAAACAGTTGCAGTAGAGATAGTATGTGGGAACATTTTTTTAGCCTTGTGTATGTGTCCTTGTCTTTACATTTGCTGAAGGCACATTGGAACCGTTGCATGACCATTTCCATTTTCACTGCTGTTAATTTGCTCCATTGTCTCTGTTGCCTGACTCTCTGTGCTTCTCTCTTTTTTTTCTGTGCACTCTCTTTTTTCCTCCTGCTGCGGCTGGACTCATGATTGTGCTCAGGCTTTCTATTGATAAGGATATTGATAGGTACCAGTGAGCAGAGAACATAAGGCTCCTTCTCTGAAAGACCTTTATGCTTCTCTTTAGTCCTTTTAGATCCATAGAAATAAGTTCTCCACAGTTTGTGTTTTTTGTTGGCATGTTGCATTAGGCCTGCCTTTATTTCTACTGATATTTAGTGTCTGAAAAAACAAATCCCATTCCATATTTTTCATGGATAAGTAAAGGCAATCCTAAGTGCAACTGCAGTTCCCTATTTTGTATTGTGATTTTGTGACTCTCAGTCCAGTTCAAACCACAGTCTGATCTTCTCTGGAACTTAGATTCCAAATGAATGCTTTTCGCTTATTGAGTCTTAACTCAATAACAAGGGCCAATGAGGCACCGAACAGGGCAGCTCTCTCAGTCTGTGGGCAAGAGCACCCCCTGCTGCCACAGACAGGAACAGCATCAGAAAGCCTTATGAGCAAAAAAGCAGGCTGATACAGATCTATTAATCTAATGAGCTGATAGCAATGAGATAGCAGTAAATCACTGTGTTTCTTTTTATTTTATATATCTATGAAGTAGATTGATAGGCCTCACATTGATACTATAAGGTATGTTATTTGTATCATAGCTTAGATATGCCATGCAGAACACACAAGGCCTATATTCTGCATGAGGCCATTCTGGCTTGTGCTGACTGTCACACACAGCTCGCTACACTCTCAGCACATTCCTGACACTCTAACTCTAACTACTGGGTTTCCTAGTTCACGTTGTGTCTATTGCCAAGGTCTCACCTCAGTGTGTTTCCTCACATCTTGTCATGACTAATAAGTGTGAGGGACACATCAGTCACTGCACAGTGTTCACTGTCTGATCTGTCAGGGTTGTACTCACATCACCAGCAACAAAATGATGTCTGACTCACCTAATGGTTATTTACAAAATTAGCCTCAGCTTTTCGTTTGTCTCCCCGAAGTTAAATGACTGCTGCTGTATCCACACACATCCTACAAACTTTGTAAAGCACTGACTCAAAAAAAAAAAAAAAACAGTGTAAGTTAATTTCGCTGTAAGTATGCTGATGACTGAACATTTTTCGATTTTCCACTTTAGGACTTTCTACCGCTTCGAGGCAGTGTGGGACAGCTCCCTGCACAACTCCCTCCTCCTGAACCGAGTGACTCCTTATGGAGAGAAGATCTACATGACCCTGTCTGCGTATCTGGAGGTCAGTCACTGCTCCTGCTGTGTTATATCCTTTTGCATTGAGCTCTGTAGTTTACCACTCTGCTTGTCAATATGGCTAACCTAACCTAACCTAACCTGTGTCTCCTCTTCACAGCTTGACCACTGCATCCAGCCTGCTATTATAACCAAAGACATCTGCATGGTCTTCTACTCCAGAGATGCAAAGATCTCCCCTCCCCGTTCCCTCAGGAACCTCTTTGGGAGCGGTTACTCCAAAACTCCTGACTGGTAAGACTGCATGCTGCCATACTGTGGCCATTTCTAACCAAAGTAAAAACTGCACCGCCGTGTTATATCTGAGAACCTCCTCTGCTTCATTACAGTAACCGAGTCACTGGCATCTACGAGCTGAGCTTGTGCAAGATGTCCGACACTGGAAGCCCAGGTGAGCTGACTGACATTCATTAAAAGAAAACGTTTGAAGACAAGCTGCTGGTTTATTATGATTTCTCTGAGAACTTTATCCTAATAAGGGCTTTTGTCCTGAGTAGGAATGCAGAGGAGGAGGAGGAAGGTCTTGGACACGTCAGTGGCTTATGTGCGTGGAGAGGAGAACCTGGCCGGCTGGAGGCCCAGAGGAGACAGTCTCATTTTGGAGCACCAATGGGAGCTGGAGAAAATGGAGCAGCTGCATGAGGTGGGTCCTTAAAAATCACATTCGCCTATAATCTAAAAAAAATTGGAAAAAAGTGCTTGTTTGCCCCCCCCCCATTTTTCAATTTAATATTCTGCTGAAAGAAAAAAGTACTCATGCTAAAGTCAAAGTTCTTCTTACAGTGGAAATTTACCTTGTAACTAACCTCTGGCCCTTGTCACTTGCTCAGGTGGAGAAGACCCGTCACCTGCTCCTGCTGAGGGAGAAGCTGGGAGAGGCGACTCCTGTGGGAACAGCTCCCACCACCAAGTCCCTGAGCGAGTCGCTGTCCCCGAGCATGAGTTCCGGCACCCTGTCCACCTCCACCTCCATCTCCTCGCAGATCTCGAGCACCACCTTCGAAAGCGCCATCACGCCCAGCGAGAGCAGTGGCTACGACTCCACCGACATCGAGAGCCTGGTGGATCGTGAGAAGGAGCTGGCCACTAAGGTGAGACCAAAATCTGTATCGTGAGATTTGATGGTTTAACTCTTCGCTGAGTAGGCCTCCCCTCTGCTGTGAACTAAACAGCCTCGCCTTTGTCGTCCTGCAGTGCCTGCGCCTCATGACACACACCTTCAACAGTGAATACAACCAGGTGGTCAACAGTATCAGTGACTGCAAGGTAAGAAAAGAACTTCAAATACTGTAAACTTACTCTAAACACATTTCAGTTTTATTTGAGTAGCTCAGTCTGGCCACAGTATTAGCAAGTGACTACATTATAATATGACAGAAAGACTCACAATAGCTTTAAAAGTAGTTTTAAAGTAGTAAACAGGCAAGTGAGCCTCAAGTTAAAATCTACTTTTTGCACGTAATAGCTACTTGAGGATCAGCAGTGCACTATCCAAATAATAGTAACAATAATTACTATTTTTCCTCCAGCTGTCTGACATCTCACCCATCGGACGCGATCCATCAGTGACCAGCTTCAGCAGTGCCACCCTCACCCCCTCCTCCACCTGTCCCTCTCTGTCCGACTCCCGCTGTGGCTCCATAGACCAGAAGTAAAACTCAGATTCTTTTTTTTTTTTTTTTTTAAATAAACACCTACAGGTTGAGGTTATTTACAGGTTGTTAGCATTATGCTAACTTGGTGTACTTTGTTCCAAAGGACCCCAGAGAACAGCTCCCGTGCCTCCAGTCCTTCCTGCTCAGACTACGAAAACTTCCCAATGGTTCCCACTCTGGAGACCTCCTACCTGGCACGGGCCGGAAAGAACGAGTTCCTCAACTTGGTGCCTGATATTGAAGAAATGAGGCCGGGGTGAGCTACATGCAGTGATCTCATTTTAAAATATCAATATGAGATGCATCTAGCAGCCCAAACAAAAACAGATAATCCTGTTTTCTGTTTGAACTGCGGAACCTGGATGTTTTCAGCTGGAAGAAAACCAGATTGATCTGATTCTTTGTCACAAAAACAAACACTTACTGAAAGGGAATCAGATTTTTATTTTTTTTTAACTGATCTGTTTTCTCTCCTTTTTTTCCCCTTGTCAGCTCTGTTGTGTCCAAGAAGGGTTTCCTAAGCTTCATGGAGCCGCGCTCCAACTCGTGGGTGAAGCACTTTGTGGTTGTGCGCCGACCCTACGTCTTCATCTACAACAGCGACAAGGACCCGGTGGAGCGGGGTGTCCTCAACCTCTCAACAGCGCAGGTGGAATACAGTGAAGACCAACAGGCCATGCTCAAGGTACAGTTTCAAGAAATGGAGCACATTCCTGTTTCTCAACGTCTGAACTCTGATAACTGGTTTATCGACACAGCCTAAAAGCTTCTTCATGCATTTTATCTGATAGTGGCCGTAGAATGACAAATATTCTGCCTTTTCTTTTCAGACTCCCAACACATTCGCTGTGTGCACAAAACATCGAGGAATCCTGCTGCAGGCCAACAACGAGAAAGACATGAACGACTGGCTGTACGCATTTAATCCTCTGCTGGCAGGAACGATAAGGTAAACACACCCGTCTCTCACACCGCACTTAACAAGAAACACCTCCACCTCCTTTAAGAAATTACACTCTGATCTCATCGCCGCATAAAAACCCTGTCATTCCCACAGATCTAAGCTGGCAAGGAGGCGCAGCGGCCTGATGAAGAATTGAGTGAGTCGACTGGCACACAGGAAACCACGGCTTCCATTCTCTCTGAAAAGCCTTTGAACAAGTGAACAAGTGTTAACACTTATTAATCATTGTGATTCTTGACGGTTTTCTCTTGTAAGTAGACTTGTGGCTTAAGTCTCCTTTCATGCGACTAAAAGTTTCAGTTCTGGAGAAATTTGCCTCCCCGCCCCCTCTCCCTCCAAACGACCCTCCGCCAACTTAGCTTTCCTCCTCTCTCTATTCCCCTCCCCCCACCTCCTCCTCAGCTTTTTGTGTTTTTGTTTTTTATGACAATGTTTGGGTCTGATTTTGTTCCGCTTCGTTGTCATTCCCTAACTCCCCTAACTAGTAGCATGTTGTAATAGTCTACTTGTGTGTGCACGATTCTTCAGAAACTGTTCTTTCTGGCCACTAATTTTCAGTTTGCCAATCATCTGTACAAATTGTCTCTATCAGTGTTATCTGTCTCCAGAGAAGAGTTTTATTTTTGTTGTGTTTTCTTTTTTTAAATATTATTAATATGCCCGCATGATAACTGCAGCAGTCCTCAGGAGAAGACCAGGTTTGCTTATTAAAAAAAAAAAAAAAATCAGATAAACTACAGTTGAAACCATGAAGGGAAAATATACAAATATCACCAAATGACCAGTTCAGTTTACGCTCTGCTACAGAAGACAGGGCTATTTTAAGAACTATTGCTGCTAATGAATTCATAGGTTTTTTTTTTTCCTCTTTATGAGATCTGCATCAGGCCTCTTCCTAAAGTAGATTCTAGCTCCCCTCCCTCTTCCCCATCCTTTCTCCCTAAAACAGCCTTCAGAATCAAAAATGTGAAAAATTAGTCAAGGTCCCAACTCAGTGGAGACACAAAGAGCAGCACTGGATATTCACGGTCATCCATGTTATAACTTAGATCCTTAGACCCCACTCCTCAAGTTTGTGTACATACACCAACTCCAAACGGCCCCCCGGCCCTCACCCCCAACCCCTCGATAGTGCCGTCAAGTCAGTCAGTGAGTAATTACTTACAATCATGCATTTGTGTCAACATCAAAAAATACACGCTAACTGAAGAAACATGCAAAAATACACGAGGATTAATTCATATGTCAGCAATGAAAACGTGACGATGGATGTTCAAGCAGGAGTAAGATATTTGTCCCTGTCCTTTTTTTGCTATTCCATCTCAAGAAAAAAACAACAAAAAAAACAACAGGGTTTCAGGGAGATAATGATGAGGAGTAAGAAGAGGAAGAAGATGGACAGTACTCAGAAGAGAGAATATCATTTTGTACATACAGTGTGTTCCGGGATCAGTGTGATAGTAAACTCTCATTTAAGACATTCCTCACAGCTCCTCGAGCTCTCAGCAGCTTTTCTTACACTAACATGTTGAGCCTCAGACCTCAAGAGCGTCTCAACATTCGCTAGTATTTTATTTAAACCATGACGAACACGTGATACTTTAGACGAAACAAAATGGGAGGAAAAAGTCAGAAGGAGAATGAAGTTGCTTTAGCCTTGACGCCAGTAGTTAATCGATGAAGCTGCTAGCACATAGCCTGCAGGACAGATAGTGATATGGTCTACATGACTCCCCATCGCTGTCACACCAGTGTTGGGTTGAAACCTCTGTAAAGTGAAGTACTTACTGTTCAGAAGCACCACAGCTCACCATGTGTTCATTTTCTACTTGTGTTCTTGAATTGAAACCTCTTAACTCATCTAATTTTCACTGGTTTGACTTTGTGTTTCCTTTTTTTTTAATTATTATCATCATTAACATTGTTGATTTTTTTTTTTCTATTATGCTTTTAATCATTCCATAGTGGTGTTTTATATGAAATGTAACAGAGGGCATTTATTTCTTCTTAATTTGTAACCAACGATATTGGTGTTTAACCTTATTTTGCACATTAACACATATCTATAGCAAAGACGAGAGCAGATCACGCATGTTCAGTCCAGGGTTACTTCTGAGTATCAGGAACACTGATAAGAGCACATATCAAGGTTACACTGGATAGCTGTTCTCCAAAGGGTTTACTAGAAAGAAAGACGTGATGTCAAAGGGACGACATATACTCAAAGGTTTTATTTCTGATATTGTTTATGAAAATATTTGCTCTGTACATCTTAGTACAGCTGATGGGATATTAAGACATTTTGGTACCTCTGTCTCTAGAGGTAGTAGAACAGTGAGTACAGATTGGCACTAATAAACTCTGGCCAACCAACCAGTAGTGTGCCTTCTGTAACATATGAAAGGAACATTAAGGTTAAAATGTGTTGAAACAGAGGTACCCATCACCTGTTACAAGTTTTTAGTGGGATTACTGATCACAAATCTTCGTCATCTGCTGATATAAAGACAGAAACTTTCACCTCAGAGGTTAAAAACAAGTGAAATCTGCCCTCAGGTCAGCCAGCCTGCTGGTCAGAGAAACAAAAAACTGTTGGAACTGGTTCTAAGTTTCTGTCAAGGAACCCTCACATGAAAAACAACCTTCTATGCACTGATTAAGGCTCAAAGTGCAATGTACCTCACATTAACCTCAGCCTACTCAACATGTGTGAGATACATGTTGATACAAATACATGTCAGAGCAAACATTTTCACTTCAGTAACTGATTTGCAGAGTTATATATTATTTTGGGATTGTGTATTTATTGTTTGCAATGTATATATTAGTTTGCAGCTCTTTGCACATATTAATAAAAGGTTCAACTAACTGATTAAAATTAAGTCTGTGCGGTTTAGTTGTTCTACTCAGAATGAACCAAATGATGGTGTGGCAGCCTCCTCCAGCCTGAACTGGGAGAGAGTTGAATGTACTATGAAGATGTGTGTTGTTCCATCATTAAAAAAAAAAAGAGAACTAAAATGTAACCTACAGCGTCTTTACAGGGGAGGTGAGTTACATTAGTGCTTCCTCTTTATTAGAAAGTAGTTTGAGTGCTTTTGATTTGAGGAATATTTACTCACTACTCATGCTAGCCAGCCATCTGAATTCTAACAAAATAAAGATGGTTTTTAACTCATTTTATTTTTTCTAATATCAGGGAATATAATACAAAAGTAGCTAGTGACATCTAAAATGACAGATTTACTATTGTTTGTGCTGGTGTCTTTCTTCACCTCAACACTTTAATTTCCGTTGATGCCTTTCGAACAAAACTAGCCATGATATTTTCCATTTTCCCTTCTGACAATTAATATCAGTTTAAACTACATTCCCTTTGGATTTGTTCAGCTCAAGATGAAAAAATAAAGACGACACACCATGACATTAACACTGTACATTATTTGTCAGACTGGTTTCATTTTCATACTTATTTTGTAAATATCTGTGTTGTATGGAGCTTGAATTAAAATGTAAATATGTTTACTGTATTTGTAATAATTATAATCCATTCGCTGTATAGCATAGATGTGTCATGCAGATATCCTAATTCTGTGTATGGTAATCTTGCACCATTGAACTGTTTAGTGAATGAGGCAACAATAAAAGTGCAAACTGTGCATTAGCAGAACAAGTGCTGCCTGTTTGTCTTCTCCTTTGTGCACAGTTTGACTCCCGTCGTCACTTGTTTTTACATGTTACACCTTCCTGATGCTGTATCTGTGTCCGTTAATCGAATCTCATCTTTGTTAGGAAAAAAAAAAGATGTTACGAGTGAGAAAAACAAAATACCCTGTCGAAATTAAGTATAGAAGAAGTAGTAAGCCACAATTTTTGATTTACTGTCTCAGTTTTGGCTTAAAAAGAAAAAGTTTGACTTCACTAATTCTCATATAGAAAGCAAAAATTTCAAATTTAAAAGTAAATGCTTTGATTTATCTCATTATTATGACCTAGAATCTCAAACTCGAGAAACTTGAGAAAATCCTGACTTAGTATCTTTTCATTTATATATATATATATATATATATATATATATACCTAAACGATAAAAAAAGAACAATCGGCAGCATTATCAATAATGAAAATAATTGTTTGCTACATGCTCATTTTTATCACATTTTTTTTAAATGTGAAATTACTAAATCTGAAAAGTAACTACTATATAGTATATCTGTCAAATAAATGTAGTGGAGTAGAAATATGCCTTCACAGAAGAAGAATTTGGAAATACGAAAGTAAAGTGCAAGTAAAATTATACTTAAATGCTGTAGCAGAGTAAAAATACTAACGCCAATATTAAATTTATCGATCATATAAAAGGTGTCTTGAATGGCACCCGTTCAATTGTGGGTGTGCGCTGACGTATTACGAGTGGCAGCCGAAGCAACCAATAGGAGAACGTATACCTCTGCTCAGATTTCTGGACCAATCACAATTCGTGATAAACATCGCTTCAGTTTGCCGAACGTCCTCTGATTGGTGGATATTCTCAGTGGGCGTACGTGAGCGCGCTCCCGTCACGCTCAGATGAGAAGGAGGAAAGTGGATATCTGAAGTGAAGTGGATCAGCGTGTGAGCTCGACTGTCATTTGGACTCTTTTAACTTCACGGTGACTTTATCCGCAGAGCACGATGGCTGAGTAAGGAGTTTTTACTTCTTAGATAGTCGAGAAAGTGGGCAGGCTATAGCTGATACTCGGGGTTTGAACTGTAGACTTTATAGCCGTCTTTTTTTAATTTCCAGAGAATAATCTACGTGTAAGCGAACTGCTAGCTTATTAGCTAGCCGTCCAGCTTCAGTGATGAATAGTTTAAATGTAACATGACATTTAATGTGAAATTTCAACGGGAAAACCAACATAGCGTCAGTGACTTTTAAGCGTACGTTTTCATTTCCTCGCACTGAAAATGCGCTAAACATCAACATCCACTGAAAACAGGATAGTAGAGGATTTATACAGTCAGGAGTGTTGTTATTCATGTTGGTGGACAGTCCCTGTTGATATTCCGCCTGAGACCAGATGCTCATCAGAGCCTCACAGTAAATGTGATTATCACTCTTGTTTTCACAGAGCAGACATTGCACTGATTGGTTTGGCTGTCATGGGCCAGAACCTCATCATGAACATGAATGATCACGGCTTTGTGGTAAGATGATGACTTATGTGTTTATTCCAATAACTGCGTGCATTTATTCAGGTTCTGTACAATTCTGAGGTGCTCTGCTGGAGTATATGTGTTTTATCACAATGCATACTTCAGCCTCAGTTCATTTCAGAGGGGAATAGTGTACTTTTTGATCAACTTAATCTTTTTGACCGTTATAGTTACTAGTTTTTTGGAGATTAAGATTTTCACATGCTCTCATTTCAGTAACTTTTTGAGGACCAAAAAGGTCAAATAATCCAATAATTCACAAAAAAAAAACAAAAAAAAACAAAGTTCCAGTGCAAAGTCCAAGAAACCCTCAGATTCATCTGCTGACCCTTTGCAGGGGTTCATTCCTATGTTGAGAGCCAGTGGACTAGACTAGTAAACTGTATCCAAAGTAGTTAAAACTCGAGCAGCTACAGTAGTAAAATGGTACTTGCACACTGGTGCAAAAGTATCAACAGTTTTATTAAAAATAATAAATATCAGTCATGGGGACAATTTTTCTGCAGAACAGGTACTTTTATTTTGAAACTTTAGTACAGTTTGCTGACAATACATTTGTACTTTTGAATATAGGACTTTTACAGTGTTGTTTTGGTACTTTTACTTAAGTAAAGGACCTTCCACCACTGATTTATTCCCACACCTTCTGCCAGTAAAGCATGTTTCACTCTCTGCTTTTATTTCACTCAGTAATCACCAAACCTCTTCCACAGGTCTGCGCCTACAACAGAACCGTGTCCAAGGTGCACGATTTCCTCCAGAACGAGGCCAAAGGCTCCAAGGTGATTGGAGCCGAGTCTCTGGAGGACATGGTGTCCAAGCTGAAGAAGCCCAGGAGGATCATCCTGCTGGTCAAAGCTGGACAAGCTGTGGATGACTTCATCGACAAACTGGTTGGTAGTTTGTGCTGAACTGTAATAAGGTGTAAACTGAGTCACGCCAAGTTAAATCAGTTGGATTTGAGCTACATTTGTTCTTCCTCAGGTTCCTCTTCTTGAGGCTGGGGATATCATCATCGACGGTGGCAACTCTGAATACAGAGACACAACAGTAAGTAGATGTCAGTCACTGCTCAGCAGAAAATCTTTATATCTAACTGAGGATATGCTTATAATACTTCTGTGTTTTTGTCATACAGCGGCGATGCAAGAGTCTGAAAGAGAAGGGCTTGCTATTTGTTGGCAGTGGAGTCAGTGGTGGAGAGGAAGGTGCACGTTATGGACCCTCACTTATGCCAGGAGGACATAAAGAGGCCTGGTGAGTGACAACAAACTCTTTTACAGTTCATAACTCCTCACACTTTCAGCTGCACGCTAGATGTTGGACGGGCAGCACAGACATGCTAAAACAAACCGTTGTAGTAGTAGTAGTAATAGTAACAATCAGTTACTACTGACAAAGTTGGACATGTTAAAACAGTGAATATCTGACTTTTCAGAAGGTTTATTCATTTATAGAAGGTGCTTTCACTTTTAGGCCACACATTAAAGACATCTTCCAGAGCATTGCTGCCAAGGTTGGAACAGGAGAACCTTGTTGTGACTGGGTGAGTGGAGTGGATTTTTTTAAATGTACATAATTCTTACTACTAACTCGATTAGTAAGGATGTAGCAGCTGTTATCATGTGAAGTCATCTCACAAATATTCTGACTGTCTTGCCTCTGCAGGTTGGGGATGAGGGTGCAGGTCATTTTGTGAAAATGGTCCATAATGGCATTGAGTATGGTGACATGCAGCTCATCTGTGAGGCCTATCACCTGATGAAGGATGTGCTGGGTATGGACCACGATGAAATGGCACAGGTGAGCTTGTTATACCTGTATGATGTAATCCTCACATGTAGTTTTTTGTGCTGTGCCAGTTCTGTAAAATCAAATGTTTTAAAAAAAAAGAAAAAGAAGTGGCTAAATTCATTCCATTATTTCATCACACTGTGACTGAAACACTCAGGCTTTCAACAACTGGAACAAGACAGAGTTGGACTCCTTCTTGATTGAGATCACAGCAAACATCCTTAAATACAGGGACTCTGATGGTACACATCTGCTGCCCAAGATTCGCGACAGTGCTGGGCAGAAAGGCACAGGGAAGTGGACGGCCATTTCAGCTCTGGAGTACGGCACGCCCGTCACTTTGATCGGTAAGAGGAAAAAAAGGAGAGTGTGACAGGGAAGTATATGGTTTCCCTCTGCTGCTTCCAGTAAAATGTGTTTGTCATGATGACATGACAAAAGGTATTATGTCACCGTTAGCTTACGGTTTCAACATGGCGTCAACATATTAAAGGGCAGCAGGACCGATGATCAGAGTTGTTGGGCTAATGTTTAGTTTTGTAAGTTAGCTAACACTCAGTGTGGCTAGTGAGCCTTCTCTGGGGATCGATATGTGGCTGACCCTAAGAAGATTGAAGGCTTTTCTAGTGGCCTGTTCATCTCAAGTGACATAAGTGGGATTTGGCTTTGGTCTTTGGCTCTGACTGCATGACAGTCTGTTTCATAAAACAGCCATGGGCGTCAGAATGCAATATTAAAAATCCTTAATGATCATCAGAGTTCCTCTAAACAAACACCTGTTAGAGCGCAAATGTGAAGATAAAGGACATTTTTTTTGTCATTAAAGTCCTGTAGCCGTTGTTGAGATTAGATGTTTTAAAATTACTTGTTTGCTCAATCCCTGTCAGTGCTGGAGATCCTCTTGTGATAGAGTGAGAGGCAGCACAAAAGGCCTCATTGTGTGGGAGCCGAGCCAGTCAGTGTAGAGCAGGCTGACAGGCCGGTACAGTTTGCACGGGTGGATTGCTTCCCCCAACAGGGATAACATTCCTCACTGGACACAACTCAGTTCCTCCTCTCTCGCTCTTTTTCTCTCTCTCTGCCTGTGGGTTGCATCACCTAGCTGTGCAGTTTTAGCAAGTCATGCTTACCCAACAGTTTGTTTTTTTTTTGCTCTTATCTGGATAGAGTAGTGAGGTAATTTTCATTTCTTAATGTGATGACTTGCAAGCCCTATTTGTTTTCTAATCTAGTGGCAACTGCTATCCTGCTTTTCAACAGTAAGCAACAGTACTGCTATTGCTGTCATGCAGATCCTTGGGCATTATGGTTTTCTAAGCACAGTGTTTGTGCAGTGTGGCTGGAGAATGGCACTGACCAGCAGAATCTATGTAATAATTTGTTAGCAGAGATTTCTAAATAAGTGTTTACAGACCTCTGTTTTTTTGTTTGGAGTGCTCTCTGCTTTTGAATTGCAGACATCTAACCTTGTTGTCCTGCTCTGTCCCTGTCATACCCCCTACTCCTCACCCTCTCTCTGTGTCTCAGGGGAGGCTGTCTTTGCCAGATGCCTGTCCTCTCTAAAGGATGAGAGAGTGGAGGCCAGCCGCAGCCTTTCAGGGCCACAGGGGGTCAAATTCAGCGGTGACAAGGCAGCCTTCCTGGAGGACATCAGAAAGGTAGCACACACAGTATAATCTATATGGGGCAGTTAAAAGCACAAATCTGTTGAGAGAGAAGCAAATGGACTGAAATATTATGCTGCTGTTGTTACATGAAATGCAAAAATGTAGCATTATCACTGAAATACCATGGCAGACCAGGAAAATAGTGTCGCAGTCACTGAGAGGCTTTACTAAGAAACTCATGTAGCACTGATCTACACAGTTCTGTGACTTCTTTATATAAGTGTAAATAAGTAAGTAGATCTCATTTATAATCCATGAAATTGCCAGTTTTGAAAAAGAATTTCAGCTTGCAAACACATCCAAGTCTTCAATATTTTTGAGTATTTTTCAGCAGCACTGAAATTATAGTTCTCCTGAAACATGTACTATAGTTAATGCAGAGGGAACTTGTTGCATGCAGGACTGTGTCATCTCTATTGATCCTCCCATAGACCTGCAAGTTTTAGCTGCTTGAATATGAAATACACATTTTTTTAGCTGTGACTAATACTCTTATATGAGATTATGTGAGAATAAACAGACTTATTTTTGTCTGTCCAGGCCCTGTACGCTTCCAAGATCATTTCCTACGCCCAGGGCTTCATGCTGCTGCGGCAGGCAGCCAAAGAATTCGGCTGGACCCTCAACTACGGCGGGATTGCTCTGATGTGGAGAGGAGGCTGCATCATCCGAAGGTACATTTTACCTCATTCTGTCCTCATATCAGAGGTTTGCCTCACTGCTGCCTTGTGCAACTTAATGTCAACAGGGATCTTTCACATGGTGGTGAAAACTGTGGTTAGGCAGTGTAAGAGAGAAGTTCCTGAGAAAGCAAGGAGACTAAAATGGAGAAGTTTTCTGTTGATGTAGTTCATGTTGGATTAACTGTTGGACAGAAGTCCTTCCTTATGTCTCAAAGGAAAACCATCGTCAAGTTCCATAAAGGAAGTTATTAACTTTTTGTCACTGCCCTGTGTTGTAATGCTGGAGTGAGAAATCTGGATGAAAGAAAATATTTCCCCCCCCTGTAAAATCAGATTGAGAGAACAATGAGGAAATTACAGTTGTGACACTGGTTTGCTTTGTGTAATCTGGACATTGCATAAACCCAAATCAAATATAACACTCAGTATGACTTGCAGTGTGTGGCCACCAGCCAGTCTGTGGGAAATTTCAAAGGGCACTGAGCTTGTTTGACTGGAGGTTTGGTTACAGTATATAGGAAGAAAAATAAATAAATATATATGTGTGTGTGTGTGTGTGTGTGTGTTAAGGCAGTCTTAGTTTCTCTGTTGCCACTTTTTGCTAACACTTCTCTCTCCCCTTTCCACTAGTGTCTTCCTGGGTAAAATCAAAGAGGCGTTTGACAGAGACGCTGAGCTTCAGAGTTTGCTGCTGGACAACTTCTTCAATAATGCCGTGCAGGACTGTCAGGTATGAGGAAGGAGGAAGTGGCCGAAAACCAACCTGTAACAGCCACATTAACAAAGACACACAAAGCAAGTTATTTCCTCTTTTCAGAAAAGAAAGGGGTGAAGCAAGAGCACCACTTGTTGACTTAATCATCAGTTGTCTGAGATGCAGCCCAGTGTCAGCTGGTATCGACTGGAGCCAGAAACAGGGAGAACAGGGAGAACAGGGAGAACTCCACACAGAACCTCTGCCCCTAACCTAAATCCAATGTACTTAAAGGAACCTTAGGACACTTTGGCGAGAGTCAACTTGAACAAACCAAAATATAGAGATAACATGAAACACTGAAAGCTGCATGTTTCTCCACTAACTAAAAAGCAGCTGCGATCACACCGCAGCATTATGTGTCATTTTTCTTTGCACGTAATATTTTACTGTGTCCATCTTCTGGAAAAACACAAACACAGACCTGAGACCCGCAGCAACAGAAAGGACTCTACCATTCTACCACACAACTAGTTTAAACTGAGGATAATTTTAATCAGGGTCAAGTTTACTAGGAACTGAGGGACCTTGTTAAGTTCTCTTGTTCGTGACCAGATTCACATCACCACCTAATGAAATTATCACTGTAAACAAAAACTCAATGAAGTTGTTAACCTGTTTAATTTCTTTGTTTAGGAGTCATGGCGCAGAACAGTCAGCACTGGAGTCCAGCATGGCATCCCCATGCCCTGTTTCACCACAGCTTTGTCCTTCTATGACGGTTACAGACACGACAAGCTGCCAGCAAACCTCCTCCAGGTAAGACCACAGTAGAAGCTGAAGCCCACTGAGCATATGGCAGAGTGCAGGGGTATATCAGATTAGAAAGACCACACGCAGCTGGCGTGCTTGTGTATTTGTCTTGGGCTTTAAGACCCTGGCAGCGTCCTGCGTTTGTAATTGCTCTACCCATTTTGACATGGTTTTTGAATCTTAATTTTGATCATTTATCAAGCAAAAACAAAATATTACTGGTCTCAAATATAATGATTTTCAAGCAATTTTAACTATAAACTGATTAAACTGTAATCAAATTAATCATTAATTGTATATATATTTGGAAGCAAAACATATCTACCTGTGGGTATCAGCTGTTTACGTGTTGTTGTTTTTTTTCTTTAGGCCCAGAGAGATTACTTTGGAGCTCACACGTACGAACTGCTGTCAAACCCTGGTCATTTCATCCACACCAACTGGACAGGCCACGGTGGAAATGTTTCCTCTTCATCCTACAACGCTTAAGGACCATCCTCACATCACTCAAAAACACAAGCAAGAAGAGAGGCAGAGGATGAGGGGAAGTTGCCTGTGAAAGAAGACGACATGTTACACATTCCATCTTTACAGCCTGGTTATTTAAGACCCACACGCCCCAACAATCACCTTCATCTGACTTTTTACTCCTTCAAAGATGTGTTGCAGTTTTATTTATCATGAAGTGGAATCATAGATTATGTGTATTGTAAACTCTTCCTCTGTGTGTGTAGCAACTCTTACCACAGTGACAAGAGGGGAAGCAACAAAGTGTTTACTCCATCTTGATACTATGGATATTATGCTGGCTATCAGGCTAATGTTCACCTGTCATGTTGGGCCCAAGGTTCACGGTGTTAACACTGGATTAAGGTGAACCGTTGCACTGTACTGTATTAGGCTAAATAAAGATTTCAATCCCTTTATAATTAGCTTGTATGGTCCTTACTCTCTGGCTTCTGTAAACAGGATTTGTATTGGCAACAAGTGACATAAGCTGCCTGATCTATAAATAGGATATATGGTTTAAAAGACCTGTCTGGTGGAAGATAAACACTTTGAGCCACTGGAATTTTCAGTGCATGTCAATTATGGATATATATACAGTGAATAGTCATATAACAACATCATAATACAAGCTGGAAAGTGCAGAAACTCCACTGAGGGTACACAGTCCCATTTTGTCCACCGCATTCAAATTGATAAGGAGAGGTTAGACGACAGACACACCACAAACTGCAGCCTCCAAAATGATCATTAAGCTTAATCAACCCATCACTGAAACCATTTCAGTAAAAACTGAACATTACAACTTTCATGAGGACTGCATTAGTTTTAGCTAGGTGCTCCAACTAAGCTGACAACTGAGTGTAATTACAGTGGCTTGTCAGAAAACAGTGAAATATTCAAATATATCTTGCAGAATCAGAAATTTTGATAAATTGCAAAAGACTGCAAACATCCGCCCCTTGATGGAAGTACTAATTAGCTTAAACTACTGGTCAAAGAGAGAACTTTGTACTGTCTCTTCATTCGTTACAGTGGTTGTCCAGCAGGTGGCCCTGAGATCCTGACACATGTTTCTTGATACAGGGTAACAGTAATCCCTTAGAATAAAACTAAAGACTAATGTAAATACAATGACAAACCCCTCACTGTTTTGGTCTTGTAAGAACAAGATAAAAGGGGAGGACACACTAACATGAAGATACATTCAATATAATGCATAATACAATACAGTGGCTCTGCAACAAGAAATTCAAGAAAGTCTCTGGCACAGTGTCAAGAATTTCACATAAGTAGTGAATTTGACATCACCCAGAGACACATTGATTCAACTCTGATTTTACTGATGGGTAATGGAAGACAAAAAATGTCTATATATGGTGGATCTTGTTACCTTTATATGAGCTTTACAAAAAAAAAGTCAGTCTGGTTAAAATGCTCGCAACTCATTGACACATTCAAACTGCGATGAAGGATCACAAGCAGATACAGCTTAATGAGACACCCTGGTGGCCTTTAGACTAAGGTGCCTGACCATGTAGCGCAACACTGCTTTTTTCAAATCTGACCGGAGACTTGTGTTGCATGTCAATGCCAATATCTCTCTGTCCTCATTTCCTGTCACTGCTCTGCTGTTGCCTAATACCCCCAAAAATACTTAAAAAGAAAAGACAGTGCTTCATGTCTTGGGGTAAAACCAGTTAAAAAGGTTGGGAATCAGTGAGAATAAATGTATAAACTTAACAATTTTGACAGACGAAGGTAAATAAATCAGCCAGTAAACACCCTCACATTGATGAAGGTCAATTCAGGCGTAGAGAGACTAGAATCTCAAGGAGCATGTTTTCAAGAAACAAAATAAAAACCTTACTCATTTTAACACTGCACTCCCTGCTGCGCTCTCTGAATCTTGTCAGGGGATTCTCAGCTGCATCATCAGCTGCTGAAACAAAGGTGCTAACAGTGTTGAGGGATGTTGTACCTGACAGGAGTGTGTCACAGCTGTTATTACACCTGCTGTTTAACAGTAAATAAAGCCTCACCTCAGTGCACCTGTGCTGAGATAGCTGTGGGAATAATTCAAAGACCTCCTCGTTTGACTCCTCCGTGTCAGAGCTTTGATCCTGAAGAGGAACACAGCAGAACAAACAGTATAAGCACTGTCATTCATACTCTTAACTGCATACAGTACATAGACTTCAAATACCATAAACAGACTGCTCCATTATCAGAGTCCCTGTCAGCCCTCAGAAAGGTCATCTACCATATTAGTGCTACTCAGATATTTGGATTCATCCCATTGGTTAATGAAAAAAAAAAAACATCTGTGCTCTTGTCCCTTTTCTCTGATTTGTAATTAATCTGGAGGACAGGACATTCTCTTCAATTACAGGCCTTGTATTCTTAATGAGGCCTGATGCCAAATGGAGGTTGCTTTAGAGCACAAGAGGCTATTAGAGCTCAGTGAAGGCAGCGCAGGTGGATGAGACCGCTGAGTCATCTGCAGACCGAGTGAGCCACAGGGCAACGTCAGACAGTACAATGATGCACAGTGAAGCAGGAGGAGGAAGACTGGGCCACAGACGTAATGAGTTTCATCAAAATCAGACGCTCTACTAATCCTGGGTTTCTGATGGTCAACAATGAGTATCAATAACAGTGAATATTCTTGATTAAACAAGCAAAAGTCACGTACTTCCTCACCACATGGAGCCACTGTTGCATTGGACAGAACCCAGGCCAAAACTGGGAACGCTGTAGTGTTTACAAGTTCTTTTATAACCCTGTTTGTGCATTTATGCTTAACTGCAGAGCACAGGTGTCCTCACTTCTGCTGCATTGAGGTTGGACTTAAGAGTTTGTACTTTGGTGTTGCATTTAACTAAATTTAAGACTGAATGTACCACATAAGTATCACAGGCTTTGAAGCTGTAAACTGACCAGTTGTGAAGTTCTGGGGGTGAACAACAGTCAGACATGACAAAATAGTGTGTGGGTTCACTTGGATGATTATACCTTTGATGTTGACTGAATCATACTCATGAGTGAAAGACTATAAATCAGGCAACAGTGGTTAAAATCTGATCTGAGAGTGAGCACAGCAGCCATCATGAGAGTGAGTCTGCTCTATTTGGTCTTTATAATATGCACTGTTGGAGATAATATTCATGCTCTATCAACCAGGAGCAACCGAGGACTGTCACACAATCAGGTGAGAGCACAGTCTATTTTAAATTATTCTAAATTATTTAATCTGTGGGAGTTCTCTGAGATTCTGTGTAGTTTTTGTGTATCAAACAAGGCTCTCTGCCTGCAGCATCCACACAATTGCTTGCAAACTTTAAAGATACAGCACCAAAGTTGAGCCTGAGTTTGTATTTCATTAGAGAATGCAGGAGGAGCACGGAAAGTTGCCGCAAATGCTTTCAGGAATGGTAAAACTGCAGTTTGGATACATGGATCCAGAGAAGTACCTCAGTAAGAAGCTGCCGGAGGGGACCCTCAGAAACCACATCTTCTCCCGGGACAGAACACCATGCAAGAGCTTCTTCTGGAAGACCTTCTCACCCTGCTAGCATCGGGAGAAAGCACATTAATTGGCACAGTTCTCATGTTAACAGCTTCAAGCTTCAATTAAAGTACAGATATAAAGAGGCTGTTTGTTGTCTATGACGGTCTGTAATGGTAACAGTTACCTTTGACCATGCAGGGAATGAATGACACCCACAGCCTTGTACGAAACATCAGCCACATTACAGACATTTAGTCATTCTGAGACCTGTACATTTTTTTATTTTACTATGGTTATTCCTTGATCTTCAAGTAAATTAAACTTATCAGGTCTTGATCAATGTGCGTTACATAGCTCAGATTTAAAACTCAGGTTGAAACTAGGTTTTTAGTTTTAGCATTTAATGGGGTGACAGAAATACTTTCATACCAAATCAGGATTCCATTACTGTCAGATTAAAAAACTCGCACTCCTAAAGAACCTTGTGCCCTAGCAGGCAAAGAACTGATGTCACATCTTACTTCATTTTTTTATTATTAGCAGGGTTTTTTAGTATTCCTAAATTGGTCTGGAAACAGGTCTCCATGACAACAGAAAAAACACCAAAACTCCCACAACCATTTAAAAACAAAAGGTTAGCAGGAATAAATTTCATTACATGAAAGGACACTTGGGAGTGTTGCCCCACAAGCTCCTACAAAATGACACACGAGCATCACCAACAGGCACAACATTAAAACTACACCAACTACACCAGCCAGCATCATGGTAACAGTACAGGACACTTTCAGCACATTTTACAACAAGGACCAAACCTGAGCTTCCAAATAAAATCTGAAAAAGGCATCGAAAATTTGCGCTTATAGGCAAAGCTCAGTAAAAAGAAAAAAAATCGGATATTTATCTACATTAAGAGACGAGAGAAGATTAAAAACTCAAAGCTTTTATTTTACACTGCAATACTAAAATCTTTCAGTATACAAAGTGTGAATTCTTGCTGGCATGTTCAATCAGTTGCTTAAGTCCCTTTGAAAAATCAGTCAGCTCATACATGTCAACCACTTTACAATCAAGGTAAATTAAATAACAGGAACACTTCCTGCCTTGCTGAAATTCTTTTTGACCACACTGAAAAGTTAGTACTTCAGTGAGCTATCAGTAACTGTTATGAGGACAAAGAATCAAGTATTTACTGACAGAGATGCATGTTATACGTTTAAGGCAGGCCTCGGGTTTCACAAGTCTGGGAGAAAAAAAAAAGTATGATCGCTGCCAAACTGCAGGTGTGACTGGTCCTATTTGTGACATTTGTAGGTATAAACAAATACCTCAGGCCAATTGGGTATGGTCCACTCTAAATTTCATTTGGATGGTCCAAGGTTTCTTGCTAGTGAGGTGAAGAAGTTCCTTTTCAGGATTTGGGCAGTCGATGCAGCAATTCCATTGTTGGTTTGCACCGGCCCACCCACCAATGGCTTCAGCTCCTCCATAACTCACTCCAACCTGGATTCAGACGAAAACCTGGGCTGTCCGTGTCCGAGGTCCCTATACATGTGAATTAAAGTGTTGGTAGTTCAATTAATGTAAAGTCAAAAATAAGTCACTGTCAAGAGGGTATTATACCTAGTCAAATTATTTTTTATTTCAGACTTCCCTTTGATTCACAAAACATAGAAAATGCATTCGTAACCACTTCAAACACAAACTTTCAATGGGAACTTGTCAAACATTCAACCACGTCAACCTCTGAGCTCACTTGCAAACTTCAACACGCTTTCAGTTTTTTTTTTCCTCACACAGACTTCACTAGCACAAAGTCACATTTTCACACAGAAAGGGTGGTAACAAGGAGAAAATAAAACACACAACCAGACACAGCATTCACATCAAATCAGACAGCAAGAGAAAGCTATGAAAGGATACATATACTCATTGCACTTGACATTTCACTGTGTTTAACGAATTAAGGTTGATAGAAAACGATGAGAAAAAGCAGAGACCTAGGGATCTCGAGATGCAATAAATGTCCTTGTGATGGCCATTAGGGACACACTCGTACTTGCTTCTTCCTCTCACACTCGCACAAAGCCACAGGTTCTTCTCAACTCTCGCAGGCATTTGTCTCTTAAGAAAAAAAAAAAAACTTTGCACAAACAGTCCTTCTCACACTTGCTTTCTTTCATTTTGCTCTCCCGTTCGCTCACTCTCACTCGGTACATCAATCCCACTCACTGATCTTGAAAAGCGACAAGAGCAGACAAGATTTCTATATCCATAAAAAAGGGGAGAGGAAAAAAGAACACCCACCGTCTAACACAGTATATGCAGAGTGAAGCTGTGTTCTTTGATGACAAAGCATTTACACATGGGAAGAGGGGAACTGATACTGAGATCTGTCGAACATTGCTGCCAATGTGGCGCTTCCTCCCGGGAAATTGGGAAAGAGTTGGTGAACTGCAGAAGAGATTTTCATGAAGGCGTTTCCAAAAGATGTCAAACAAAAAACAAACAAAAAGATGCAATTAACTGCTTACAGATAGATAATTATACCAAGCCCATTTTTCAAGGGGCTGAGGAGCTCTCGAGATACTCGTGCATGTTTATAAATATTTATCTTGCATGCACAATCATCTCCGTGTAACATTTTCTCAAAAACAAAAAAAGGTAGTGTGGCAGTTTGACCTAACAAACTAAAATTTTCACCCATTCAGTGCATGACTACATCATCAGTCACATGCAAGTACAAATTTTCTCTTTACCAAAATAAAAGGCAGTGTATTTTTAAATAATTGGAAAAAAGATATAAGCAGTTCCCCCCTGTAGGTATACTTACCAGATTAGCCTAATAGCAACAAAAAAAGGTCAACGCAAAGCTATCTACATTCCCCAACTAGATGACTTAGACTCCATAGGCGTGCCAAAGCTGGAGCTGAAGCCACTGTTGGAGGCGGTGTTAGTGCCTGCAGCCCAGCCGAGGCTAGCTGAGCTGGGGCTGCTGTAACTGGTGCTGGCAGAGCTATAGGTCTGGTCTCGGGTTGTAGTGGCTGTGCCTGCCGTTGTGGTCAGACCTTGCTGGTTAGCCAGCATGCCCATCATTCCCCAACTGCTCTGCAGAGCTGCCTGGGCAGCTGCCACCATTGCCGGGTTAAGACCGAGAGCCCCAAAGTTAACCCCACTGCTACCGCTGCCCAGCCCACCGCGATTACTGCCATAGCCCTGACTGAACCCACCAGCCCCAAACCGCCCTCGATCCATCATTTGCCTACTATTATTGTGTTTGGGCTCAGCATTGGAGATGTGCACGCTGACACCCTTGATGATCAGGTCCTCTCCACACAGGGCTTGGGCGACCTGAGAAATAAGTGAGGAGAGGATTACCACAGCAGTCATGATAGCACTGATACATTTACTTATTATGTACCTCAAATTCTTCTGCTGTTAACTCCTATTTCTAATTCATATACCATATTTTTTGCATAGTTTTTTTTTAAAATTGTCTTTAATTTGGAGCATAGTAACTACTTCAGTGCGATTATGACATTGATTAATAGTGAAATTCTGCCATTTATAGTGAATCTCACCTGGTCATCAGCAAATGTGACAAATGCAAACGCCCGGAAAGGTTTGGGAATGAAGACATCAGTGACTTCACCATACTGCATGAAGTACTGCCTCAAGTCATCAGTTGTCATGTCCTCTGTGCAGCGGCCAACAAAGATTTTACGGCTCCGCATTGGCTCATCAGGACACGCCTGTGAGGACAAACAGGCACAGCACTAAATTAAATAATCTACATTTGTTTTATATTTTTTTTTTAAGTCATGCTGCTGAGTAACTCAAATTTATTTTCACAGCATTTAATAAACAATTGTGACATGCATTAAATTTCTGCTTCTCGACCATTCTCTGTGCTAAACTTACCTTTGAGTTAGGAAGTTTGCAATCACACCATCGACCATCAATCATGTGTCTCTGAGCGATAACTTTAGTTTGCGTCTCATAGTCAGTGAACCGGACAAACCCAAAACCTTTTGAGTTTCCAGTTTTTGCATCTCTCTTAACCTGCAGAGAACAGAGAGGAAACACAAAGTTTATTCCCATCCAAATACTTATTACACTCCAAGTCTAACAAAGGGACACTGACAATAAAAGATTATATTCACAGCCAGATGAGATGTCACTACCTGCACCATGATGACCTCCCCAAAGGTACTGAAATAATCTTTCAGGTCTTGTTCTGTTGTTTTCCATGGCAGCCCGAGGACAATGAGATCTGATGTCTTCTGAAAGCCCCTCTTGATTTTCACAGCTGAGGCAGCATCTATTTCATCCATCTTCCTTTTGTTATCTGTGAAGGATGAATGAACAGATGTCAATTATATCAGTAAAAAGGCCAATCAAATGAAAATACAAATCTCTGTGAAAAATGGTCAAAGGTCAAACCCAGGGCCTCTGAGCTCTTAGCTGTTTGGTGGTGGCAGTTATGCACAGCAATCAACTTACTGCATGGTCAGACAACTTAACAGATTGAGTATATCATTCTAAAACCATGGGCAATAATATGCTACCATAACAGCCTCCATTCTTCTGTGAAGGTGTTCCACAAAGCTTTTGGAACCTGGCTGCAGGGATTTGCTCCCATTCAGCCACAAGAACACTGATGTTTGGTGATAAGACCTGGTGTATAGTTACTGCTCCAGTTCATCTGTAAGGTGTTAGGTTGGGTTGAGATTGGGACTCTGGGTAGATTTGTGAAGACCTTGCACACTCAAGTCAGGAAATAAACCGTTTCAAAATCCAATGTATTATGTACAACCGTCTAAAATAAAAATAATCTAATGCAGAGAAGCACAGATTCAACTTTTATGGGCATTTTGGAGGGTGCAGTTTGTGGTGCTGTTGAATTATATTTCACCACCCCATTCATATCAGTGAGGTCAGTCTAAACATTAGGAACACTTCACAGGGTTGGAAACAGCAACATTTACACATAGCTCCCAAAATGGCAAGTTGAATCAACATCTCTTAACATTCAAACCTTCATGATGGGAAGATGTATAGCATAGCTGTTGAATGAATTAGTTGCAGCAAGGTTGTAGGTAGTCGTCCCTAATAAACTGGAGTGTTTGTGGACAGGGCTGTTCACCATATATTGTAGCTCCAATAATAAATAGAAAAGTTCAAGTTATTTGAAGAACCATTCTCCTCACCTTTGGGATAGTTGACGACGTACACCAGGTTTCCCCAGTCATTCTCGGGTGCATGCAGGACACCCTCTACAAGCCTGACTCCCCTCATGCACTGGGACTCCGGGTTCCTGTACCGCAGCCCGCACGCCCCTGGAAACTGAGCTGCTACCGACGACAGCAACACAGTCCCATCGTCCTCCGAGGGGATCTCCATGGGCTCCTCGTTTTCATCCTCGGCCACACGGATGTACAGCTCCGACATGGTCTCAGAGAGGCTGAGCGCTGGTCCAGGAGGAATCAGCTGATGGGGCTCAAGTTATTAGTAAACACTAGGATGATGCACACGAGTTTGTAACGTCGACGCTCGCTCAAGTTTACTTCTGCTAACTGGGCAGAGTGACTGAAATACAAGAGCGTTCAAACGCAGACAGACAAACTGTATGAAATACGCACTTCACAACTCTCGAACATTTAATAGCTGGCGGCCATGAGAGCGGAGTATTTTCTTTCCCTCTGGCGGCACGCGTAAACAAGTTAGCCAGCCGTGCTAACAAGCTAGCAAACTCAAGGCAGCTTCAAAAATGAATGACCATTTAGTTTAGCGCTGTGTCAGCAAACACACGAGTCTCGCTCTTGTCTGTGAGAGTGTGGCCGAAAATTGTACCTAAATAAAAACATCGACAAGTTATCTTAATCTACGAAATTTAAGCACAAAGCCGTCAGACCACAGCGGCTACCCTCTCTAACCTCAAAGCTAGCTAACAAAATGGCTGTTCACCTTGTAGCGATGACATCATCGAGTTGGGAGGGCACACTGTTGACTTTTGTAGGGATGCCAAAAATATAAATGAGTAACGTTTAGTTAAAGGTTTGACTTCAGGTCACTGGCAGTCTGTTAATTTTTTTAATAAACCCTATTCAAGAGATATTTGATTAATCTTATTTATCTTCTCGTGTTACATAACTTGCAACAGGCAACGTTTAAAGCCCCTGGTGTACCCTTTGAAGATTCACCTTAAAAAACCCAAACAAAAGGTACGCACTGAAAATTTGTTTTGAAGAATATTTATTACCATGTGATCAAGGCTCACGTGGAAATATTTTTTTTCTTAAAATATGATCTTAATATTTGTTTTATTTGCTTTTGGATAAGATGTTCAGACACTTGAACAGACCAGAATTATGATCAAATATAATTATGATATGTATAATAGGCTCCAAAATGACATTGTCCGTTTTAATATACGATCTATGATTTGTCAAAAATTAATCATAAGGTCAGAAAGCAACACCCAACCGATCCACCAGTCTTAAAGCCATTCAAAACTTTCTCTGTACAGCCAAAATAGTTATTTTAATTTCTAGTGTAGGTCCCAAAGTTAAAAAAAAAAAAAAAAATCCCAGACATGTCAGGAATAGGAGTATAAATAAGAGTATAAAATGATATAGGGAATTTGAAATATGTGTATTTGATGGAATGGTGCAGCCAACACAGGTGACAGTTTTAACGTTTCTCTCAGTGTCAAATCAATGAAGAGCTGGAACAAGGTGTTCCAGAAAAATACTGTATATGTGATACTGCATTATTTTAAATCTGCTTAAGATGAAGGAAAAAGGAGATGTTAAGGGTTAATTCATTATATACTGCTGCTTTAAAGCCCATTTTCACACATCCTAAAGACAGAGATCATTATTTGTGACTTTTTTTTGTCACTTGCTTGTCACATGTCAGAGTAAACACACCTGTGTTCTTTTTTTTTTTTCTTCTCCCCAATGACATCAGCCCCCTGGTCTACCCACAAATAGACCAGGGTCAGACTGCCTACAGACATTTTCATCTCTGGAAGTGTCATGGATCAGATAAGATTTGGCATCCTCCTGAGAACTATGTGAGTTACATAACATCGTGCAAAAATGGACTTAAACTATTTACCATCTTAAAAATATAAGTAATATTTTATATTCTTTTCTGCAGCATTTTACAGTGTTTTATCACGAGGAGTGTATTGTCTATTCAGAGAAGAGAATGGGTCAATACCCCAATAGCAAAATTCACAGGTAAACCTTCACTCTGTGATAACTGCAAATGTTTACAATGCTCTCATGTGGTATCTGAAGAAATGCCCTTGAATTTTTAGAAGGCGATATAGCATGTTTTTCTGAATATATGGAGGTGTGGATCCACAGTTCAAGAATTGAAGGGTTGCAAGTCTGGCTGTCTGGGACTTTACAAATCCAAGGTAACTGTTTCTGACACAATAAGTTTTAAATATTGAATGTGAGATGAAAGTCTTTGCCTGAGAATCATGTTTTTCTTTCCATAAGTCAATCTTGCATCTCTGGATCTCCTAAACCTCCAGCTGTCTGTGTGTGGATTCTCACTGCACAAAGATCCTGACAGGAACTTTATTTTTAGAGTCCTTTACACTGGATGTTTTGTCCAGCAACAGGTATGCCAATCCTTTAAGAAATATATACTCCATGTATACAGACTTTTGACCTTTGCAGCCAGGCTCAGTGGTAACAAATGTCTGATTGTATTGTGACTATTCAGCATGGCTTCCATGTGCTTACACTGAATTTGGCAAAGAGGATAAATCGATTTGGAGGCAGACCTCACAGTTTCATAATGACGTGCCCTGTGGTTTCTTCGCTGCCCAGCAGAGAGCAAATCCAGTGTGGCCCAGAGTATATTCAGGTAAATGCTCAGTGGAGTTCATCAAACGCAAGTCAACTGTTTTTCATTTGGCATTTTGTCTCGTTTCAACTAAATACTTTGGGTTGCTTTGTTATTCTGATAAGATTTGTGTGTGTCTTCAGGTGATCAGAGAAGTTCCCTACGACAACTGGAACAATGAGGTAGTAATTATCACCAGTTCATGAAATCCTGACTCACTTACATGCTCAAATATGTTTGTAGATGTATATGGATGAGAGAGACAGAGAGAGAGAAAAAAAAAGAAGGAATCTATCTTTGACTTTGACTGCATGTGCATGTTTGGTTTTGAATCACAGTTGCAGTGGTCACTGTCTTTGAGCGATCACCTCATTGTAGCTCTGGAGGATGCCAGCCTGATCCAGATGAACACTGACATAAACGGACCAGACATTACAGTCCAAGGCAGGAGGAGGGAGATCTTGAGCCCTGTGAAGGTAGGGAAGCTGATGCATCACACTGCCTCCTAGTGACCTGTATGCAAAATTACAAATGCGATACAAATTTCTGACTTTCTTTTTGGTTTATGCAGGTAATAGAAAATGAGGCAGAATTCTTGGCCTTGAAGCTGGTCAGTGGTCAGTATGCCTACAGTATGGAAGCTACGTGTCCAAAAGGTGGGTAGCAAGCAGAGAATCTGAACTGAAATGTTTACAATGCTGTATGTAAGATAAGATAAGATAAGATAGACTTTATTCATCCCACTTATGGGAAATTTCATGTTACAGCAGCAATGTAATGCTGTATGTATGAAGTCCTGCATCCAAATTTGTACTAATAACAGCAAATGTTCTTAAAGTATCCAAAGAAGGCCTAAAAGTACTTGTTCTGCAGAAAAATAATCCCTGTCATGATTAGATTAAAGCTGATCCATTAATTTAAATGTAGAATTTTACTGTTGTACCTGGTTGAATTGAAGCCACTATTAACTATTTTATATCCAGTTACATAGTTTAGCTCAGTGGTTCCCAACCTTGTGGTTGGGCCTTCTCCAAGAGGTCAGAAGTTAAATCTGAGGGGGTCATAAGATGATTAATAAGGGGTAAAGGAGAAAAAACAAAATTTGGTTGCACAACTTTGTATTCACTTTTTGGACATTTGAATGTTGCATAATATTTGAACACTTTGAAAGATATCTAATGAATATTTGAATGAGACTATCTCAGAGAGTCACGAGCTGAAAGGGTTGGAAGCCACTGGTTTAATCTTAAACAATAAATTGTATTTTATGAGCTTATCACATTTTTATTATGTGAACTCTTAATTTGAAAGGTAGCTACATCTATCAAATAAATGTAGCGCAGTAAAAAGTATAATATTTCCCTCTGAAATGCAGTGAAATAGAGGTATAAAGCAGAATTAAACAGAAATTCTTACATACAAGTGCCTCAGAACTGAACTTCAGTAAGTGAGTAAATATACTAAATTACTTTCCAACCCAGTAACACATTTTTATCCCTGATATAATTTTTAGTTACTACGTCCACAACAGAGGAGACTGTGCTGCACATTTTCAAACGACGCATGGGCTTGACCAGGCGAGGCAGCCATGACAGTGAAGGACTGACAGTCAGTGATGTGTCGGTGAACCAGACGGATAATTTCACTGTGCATGAGACGAGTGCATTTGTGACACTCATCATTCCTACAACCCAAATACTCCAGACCAAGGTTGCTGCTGAAACAACAGTTGGCACTCTTATATTTCCAAACCAGAGTTAACTATCCTGATGGACCATATGGTGTCTTATAGTTGGGTCAGTTTCTGATTCATTACAGTGTAAAACATCTAAACCACGTTTGTTTTACAGACCTGCGAGGACAGCAAACAACTCCTGCAGTTGTTCTACAGGGTGGATGTTGTGCTCACCTTCAAAGAGACAAATCACAAAATGCACTGGACCATGGAGAACACACTGCCATGCACAGGTGAGTGTTATGCTGATGAGCACAGTAAAACTAAAGTGGTGATTAATTATTGGATGATATTTTGACCACTGGCCATTGCAAGGCTTTTACTGTAGTCACACCAGGCACTTAAATTTGTTTGTAGCTCAGTCAGTCACTTAATCTTTAAACTTTAGCACCCTTCACACAGTTTAAAGTGAGACAGAGGTAAATATAAAGATGATATGTATGGTATATATGGTAAGAACATCAAATGATTACAATAAACAACAAAAGACAGACCAAGAAAAGATACATTTTGAGCTTATATCTTAAAGACATTTTGATTTTTTAGAGAATTTTCTGCATTTTCTATTTTTACACATAACAGTATCCTGACCTACTTGTATCTACATTAAGTTACATTTGCTTTAAGATATTAAACTGAATTATCCTTTAGTGGTAGTTTATAAATACTGATGAATCAAATATCCATTTGACCTCTACTAAAATATTTGTGATAGAGATTAGCTTCAGATGAGATCACCTTAAGACACTGAAAAAACATGATATGATAATATGATATGATATACTGTACATTGTGTATTGTTCATTTCAAAAGTTTAACTGCTAGACACAAGAAGTTCTTTACTTCAAAAGCCCATTGTGGGTGTTTGTACAATGGAGGTTCCAAGTTCCTACATGACACACTTGCGTAAGTTGTATATTTGTCTATAATAGATTTCCTAACTAACACACACATTGTAACATCAGATTTAAGGTAAGCTCAGAGAAAATTTCCCCCTGCAGCAAGTGATTATGAAAACAGTGCTTTAGTTTCAAACCCTGCACACACTGTGACAGTGACATTCATCAAGAGAAATAACAATAAGAAAATCAGTTTTGAGGAAAATAGGACTTTAACTAGCAAGACTGGTGGAACAATAATAATAAAACAAGAAGGAGGCAGTAGTTTATGGTGTTACTGCAAGGAAGCTGAGACAGAGTTTGTTAGTGTTGTTATGGGGGAAGTTTGTGAAATTGTTAAAAAAAAAAAGAGCCATTAACATTGCACATTATTATTAAGTCATTATTAAAAATGTAGGATCATAAATATGGCTTTTGGATGTTAATTAATTTCACCTTTTGTACCTCCACAGCCAGGCCTGCTGCATCATACATCACATCCTCTCCTGATCCAAACATCACAGCCCTGTCCATGCTCAACTTTAAAAATGAGAGCTTAACCACAGAACAAGTGCTTCTGGAGCGCTCGGACATCCCTGCAGGGAAACCAAACAAGAGAGCTCCATTCGAAGAAATGACGGCAGCAGGATTTTCTGCAGTTAGTTCACCTCTCGCACAGGCAGAGGGCAGCAGTTTTAATTTCCAAACTGGAGAGATGTCAAAGAGTCAAAGTGGGAATTCGTTTTCTGAGTTTGATGGTGACACTGCCACTTCCATCAATGCAACTGTAACAGACTTGTCCTCCAACATGACGGATGCACATGAAGAAGAATATCAACAATTCAGCTCAACCAGAGGGAGTAAAGACCAGCGAAAACAGATAAAATTAAAGTGGATTTGGAAGGATTAAAAACCTGAACAAAATTTGTGAAAAAAAATATCACAACTGAAACAACACAACCCAGTGCACCAATTCTTGAAACAAATAACAATATTTCAATATCTGGCTTGCTTTTTTGATCCACTTCTGTTGTTTTAATTCTTATCCATGCCACGTGTTCCGTGTCTGTTTGCTGTCTTGAAAGGTAATGCTGTGGTCAGTCAGTGCCTGTACAGGTTGATTATACAAGCAGAAATAGAGCCAGACCTCTGCCAGCCGTTGCCCGAGGGTGGACATTATCCAGACACAGGCGTTAAATAAACATGTCTCTATCCAAGCAGCACAGCAGGCTGATGTAGCGAAGACCCTGCAATTGTTACAGCTGATGCCACCTTCCTGAGAAGCCTTGTGTTACAGAAACCCACAAAGAACTGATTTTCAAAAACACAGAATACCTTCTTGTCAAAGATAGAATTCACACTTTCAGAAGTTTTATGTCTCTTAGAGTGAGCTTAACGCTTTACAAATGAATTAATGTGTTTTTTTCTTCTGTTAAGTTAAACAAATCAAGTTCATGACTTCACAGCATTTCAGCTGCAGTGGTGTTGCTTTATGTATCTTTGCTGCAGTATACTGTGTCAACAGGAGAGGGCACTATTGAATGTATTTTCAGAAAACCCTCTTGATGGGCCGTCAGCCTGCCTGCAGATGCTCTTTTCCAAATTTACCAGTTTTAAATGTTTTTTGCAGAGAACTTCTGTTTAATCTTTGTTCCTTTTCTTTCGCATTAGTAATTTAGCTGCATGTTAATTATGGACCACCCCTGAGAAATGCAAAATGTAGTGGAAGGGGAAGTTCACCTTAATTTGACAGTCAGCGTGGTCAATTAGTTGCTTTAAATATTACAACCTTAAATATATTCTGTGTAGAATTACAAGATCAGATTGTTTAGACCAAAATGACTGAAGATGATTCACTTTTGTTTCCACCATTTTTTTTTTCACCTTTGTTTTTGTGACCTCCTGGTATGCACCAAAGCGTCTGTAAATGATAACAGTGCAGTGTTATGCAGTTACATGCATCATATACAATGGGCTGTGGGGCAGAAAATCTAAACTTCCTTGTGCCTTTGGTCCCCATCTGCTCAGTGAACTTATGAGCAGGAAATGGAATAAGTGGTGCAAAAAGCACGCCAACATCCCCGCTTCTTTCATGTGGCCTTTCTCGGCCATTACCCTATCTGTACCGACTGTTAACTGTCTTTACAAAGTTAAAAATCCCTTTCATGTTTCACTGTTTCTTTTTTGTTTTAATTTCAGTCAGAGCATATGGTTTGCACATCTGGGAGATGCTAAGCATGGTGGCACCCAACCCCCACACACACTACTTCTGTGAAGTGATCCATATATGGTCTTCATTGTTATTGCTCATAATCACTCATCATTATTATAAACAAGTCCTGTCTTGATTGGCCGCTTTGAGGTTTGCTGTGTAAAGATGCTTAATAATATGAACTTTCACAATTTCAAACAAACATGAGTCCTTTGGAGAAAGCGAAAACTTTTCCTGGTTCAATTCAGAGCTGTGAAACATCACAGAGACATCTTTCTACACTCTGCCCAGCAGCTGAATTTGCCACCTGTGACTAATCCCATTCTCCTTACATGACCGGGTGTGCGTGGGTGTCATCGTTTTTTTTTTTTTTTTCAAACAAGGAACTCTCTCTGGAGACATTTACAGTAAGTTCCTGAGTGCGCGCACCTCCATTGAGCTGCAAAAATGAAGTATTTCTAGTTAAGTGTGTGGTGTCAAACGGTCCAGCAATGAGTCCGGGTGACAGACTGCACAGCTTGTGCCATGTGACCACAAACAAACAATCAGATCAGATCAGGAAATTTGATAAGTGTATCTCATCTCAGCTCATTTGAGAATAACCACATTTGATCCCTACATAATAGGAAGAGAGTGTCATTAACTGACCAATTTAATGACACCAAAATGAAGTCAAAATTACTATTGTGGACAACTTTGGGTCATTAAATGCCACTTCAGCAGGCTCTGCTCTCCAGCTACCAGCTCTCGGGCAGACAGGGTTTCATGCCACTGGAGAGCCGTGAGGAGGAAGAGGGGGAGGAAGGCTCTGTGCGGCTTTGAGTGGTTTGCTGGGCCTCTTCATCTCGCTCGGCGGGTAATTACAGAATCATGGGTCAACCACGCATGTAACCACGGTTACGTTGCACAGTAGCAGATGTGCTCATGACATTATCCAGCTCCAGAGCAAAAGGTAAATAAAAACAGATGCAGCTGGTTGCTAGGAACCTTCGCCAAACTTGCGTATGCCCCTAATTGTTCCCATGTGGGCCCGCTGAGCTGGAGTAGTAAAAGGGGCGGGTATGCCCTGCTTAAGAAATGCCCGTGTTTCTCAACAGGAGGAATTTATGAATGGGACAACAGGCCTCTGATGGTGGTTGTGGCGATGTGTGTTTATATGTGTGATAATGTGTGTCTGGCTTTCAGTGGAGTTGGCAATATCACCAGTAAAAGTACAATTCCGCCCATTTGCTCACCATTTTCTTCTTCTCCTGAGGAGAGAGCATCACTCCCGTCCTGTCTCTGAGCATCCCTGAAGGTCTACTGGTCTTGATGCTGTCTTTGTCACACCAGGCCTGGATGTGTGTGCGTGACAAGGCACAATGTCAGGGAGGTCCCTGGTTGGACGTCCGCCAGGCCCTGCTGCAGGCCAGATGAAAAATTGAGGAAGAGGCTCGATTTCAGTGATATCCTGCCTTTGCTCGGCATCTGATTACTGTACACAGCCTGCACGGGGGCTGAGATCTAGTGTGGTGTGAGATTGTGTATGTGTGTTTGCAGGGTTACAGGTGTATTTGTTGTAGAGTACGTGCAATAATGACACACATGTTACAGTAAGAGGAGGCCTCAGGACTTGAAATTCCTGATTTAGGGGCCTGTTCCGATAATTTGACGAACAATTTGATGTTTCCCTCTGTGTTGCTTTGAGCTGGAATGTGGTTTATCCTTTTTTCACTGCACACACACCCACACACACACATACATACACGTCTTACACTATGAAGCTCGCTGCCAACAGCGTGTGCCTCCTCTCCCTCTCTCATTAACCGCAACTGTCAGATCCTCCAGATGAGGAGCAATTAAACCAGATAATAAACACTCGCCATCAATTCCTGTTTGTTGATGTTGTTGTTGTTGTTGTTGGTGTCGACGAGCTGGGGGCTCCACTCCTGCCACCTTAGTGCTAACTAGTACTTGAGTAACACACGAGAGCAGCAAGGGAAGAGTCCTTCATAACACTGAAAAGGCCTCTACCTGCAGCATGTATGGCAACACTGGGCTGATAATAAAAAAAGGCACAGTGAATGTTAACAATTAGATCCTAATCAGACACAGCTCACAGAGGCTGCTCTTTTATCCCCAGGCTTCACAGAAAAGGCAAACAAAGCGCTGCAAACTGTCAAGATAAAACACTACTTGGGATTGGTCGTGTCTTAGGGCTTCTTAAAGGGCAGTAATCTTGCCATGCGCTGCTTCCTGAGACGATGCGCTATAAAGACTCCTGTGTTTGCTCTTGTATTGGAGTGATAAGGCCGCTCCTCATCACGCTCCCAACGAGGCTCGCCTCCCCTGTCGATGAGAAGATGGTGGGTGGGGTGGGGGGGGGACAGAGAAGGCCAGCCATGGACGTTAGTTACACTGTAGATGATCAAGTGATGATGGAAAAAGGCCAGGAAAATGAAAGAGTTGAATCTGAAGCTGTTATTTTGAGGAACATCCTGTATTACAGAGTTCCTTTTTCATGTACACTTGCATGATAAGAAAAGTTGATGTTTGAACTTGGATTTGTTCTAATGAGATGAACTCCGGTTGACCTCCAGAATAAGGCAAAGGTGCATGTCCACTCATGATTGTTTAGCCTGTGAAAAAAATAGTGCCTGGGATGGTTTTCCACTTAAATTTGAAGGGTGGACAAAGCATTCTTAGGAATTTAAAGACAATACCCTTTCTTTCAAAGGCTATAAAAACATGTATACAGCTGTACAAGGAGTTTCCTGATCCAAAGGCAAAATATGGTGTCAGATATTCCTATTACCAATCAGGATGGCGTGGCCTGGAAAATAATATACAAGATGAAACTGTGGCCTGTTGAGAAAAAGCAGAAAAAAACGGATCCGATTTCCCTTTCCCCGTGGAAAAATGGACGTAGCCACTTGTTTTGAAACCATATTTCCCTGAAAAACACTCTGAAAACTAAACAAAATTGACAGTGTTGGATTTATTGTCTTCTGCTCTTTGTCTTCAGCGGCCACTGTTTGTGCCTTTGCCATGGAAACGGCAAGGTTATTTATCTTTACAGCCCTTTTACAATAACGTCCCTTTCCTGACCAAACAACAGAGGAAATATCAGGTCAGGCCTCTTCCCCCCTCTAATGATCAGGTCAATTCAGCCTCAGTATTTCATACGACTCATGCACAGTCACACGTGTGCCCACATGCAGCGGTGCTATTGATGAGAAACATACAGTTTGTGATTAACATTTCCGTCCTCTTAGCATGTGTGTTCTTTTTTAGACGTTTTGTTCTTTAAGTAGCTTTAATGTTAAAGGAAAAAAAGGGGTGGGGGGGGGGGGGGTGGGGGGGTGGGGGGTGGTTTTTCTATTTATGTTCTGACCGCTCAGAAAGTCAGTTCAGGCAGAAACACTAGATGGAGACAGAGAAAAGTGACTCCCAGGTTGTATTGCAGGCATGAGGTCTGAGGATACAGTTCACAGTGTTTGAGACACTGGACAAGCACACTCACAAAGAAAGATATTGGCTGTATTATTATTATTATTATTTTTTGTAAACTCACTTGAATCCTCTTGGATACATACATGCATCTTCATTTATAAGAGGTGCTCAGGTTCTTCAGACACCGGCTTCTCTTGTGCAGAAATTTGTAAAATGTAATAAATTTTACTGGCTCTGAAAGCTGTATTTTTCTTCTTCACAGGATAAATCTAATAATCCACTTTTCCCAAATAAAATGCGCGCTGTGCAGTCTTCTGTGAACATCTTGCAAATCCTTGTGACTTGTGTATACTCCAGTATACTTTAGCTGTCGGGTGCTGTCCCCTCTCTTAGTATGGGGGAGACGAGCAATTACTCCTTTTAAGGAGCTGTTCTCATGAAAGTTGCCCAGAGTATATGCAGACTACTTTCCTCAATCCACATAAACAGTGCCGATAATAGAAGAAACTGACAATTTAGATGAGGAGGAATAGGCATAAAAGCATGAGGTGTGTGGAAAGTGCATGTCACAATTAAATTACTTAATGGGTGAAAGTCTCACGATAGATCACATGTAATTTACATCAAGAGTCACTGTAATAAAGACTTTGTAAAACTTACATTGAAATTCAATTAGAGTGTTGAATGCATAACCAAAGCCGTGAAAAATGAACTCATTGGGGGTCCCTTTTCATTACTGCCCTGAGGCAAAAGAGACCATTAATTTAATACATTCCATGTTTTTTCACATGAGCATTTTTAAGTTAGTGCACAATTCAGTCCTAATGTATCTAATACAAAGAGAGAGCCTGCCAAAGACTGCATTATACAAGCAGCAAAGAACCCCCTCACCCCCTCTCCAGTTGTTACCTTGAGTAGTCAGACCACTTTCAATCAGTCAAGCTTGAAAAACGACCCGGGCCTTAAAAAAAACAAAACAACAAAAGAAGAAATTATGATATTGTTTTATTGATTCATAGTGCGGTGAATATTCCTGTACTGCAGGTGCCGCCCCTGGAACAGAAGTACATGCAATGGCGCTGGCTTTGACTGTAAACAGTTAAGCGGCATGTCTTAATTAAGATATTACTGTTTTATCTGAGAACAGTGGATCTGCACCCTTCAGTCAACCACAAAGCCAAAACAAAACAGGGACCCCTTCAGATGTTCCACCCTTTAGAGGAGTGCTAATTAAAAGACTATTTCATTAACTGTTCCAGCTTGGTAAATATAAGTTTACTAGGGGTCAATAGACTTTACAACAGATAATGATTTGGAATATAATTACTGTGTAAAGGGAGCCATGAAAAATACATTCAAAATGAAGCAAAGTTGTTTGTCGGTCCAGTGGTGACCCATCTATGTCATCTTTGGTTAACAGAGTTCAGAGGGCAGGTCACGTTAGCTGCTGTCAACTGGATGCACCAACAGTTTAGCAACCTCCATTGCACCTTTATATAGTACACATGGCTGCCATTTGGCGAGCGGCTGGGGAGCCACAGTAAACCACAGGCTCTAATACTTTTGTTCAGTCTGGTTGCAAAATACAGTAGGTGAGATAATTACAAGCCAGTTAATACTATCTATAACTTTGTTCTCCTCCAAAGAGAATTTATAGAAAATGCTTCACCACTTTTAAATAACATCTGATTGTCATTCCTCACATTACAGGTGTGAAAAGATCTGAACTTTCTAACACTTTCTAAATGCATGTTTTCATGCTGAGAGAGAAACCATATGTAGATTTTCACATGTAGAAATTATCTTGAATTGTACACATTATGTTCTTGCTGAACTCACGACTCTTGCCCCCCCGCCCCATTGTTTTTTTTTTTTTTTCCAGTTCTGTACACACAGGCTGCTAATGAAATCAGCCCATAGAACAATGCCTCATATAGTCAACAAATCCTTTAATGAGTGGATGCGAACAGCAGTGCTGCATGTGAAAAGTCATAAACACATATTTTTTTAGGGTTAAAGGATGAGAGTGACACTGAAGCCAGTCTGGGTGAGTCCTTGTGAAGCAGGGAAAAAAAACATGTATTATTCATTGAAAAACTGTGAATGTTAGTGCTTCTTTTCCTTGTTTCAGCACGCATTTTTCCATTTGTCTTGTGATGCTAAATTTTTAACGTTTTCCCCCCACATCGCATTGATGTTGCATATAATTAGTGACTTTACAGCAAAATCACTTCTGACACCACTGTGTTCACAAATTAGAATACTTCAGATAGAGAAAATTCAGCTGGGAGAATGGGGCTGGGTGAAGTATGAGAGTCGTCTAAATATTATATGCACTGCCCCGGAAAAGTGACAAAATCATTTGAATTAACAGAAAAGATGTGAAAGCTAATTGGAAAAACTCTTGGTTTATTTATATACGTTTAGAAAGCTCATCATGCTTTCAAGAGCAGGATGTGCCCTCCACAAACACGGCACTGTATCCTACGCAGAAAAAGAGCAGGAAATGCTGAAGTGCATATTTGATTTATTTATTTTCACCCAGACGGATACTCAGAGCTTTATACAGATTTTGCCATTTGGAGGTTGAAATAATGGATGGGGCGCTCATCCATTTTTAATTCCTCCATGTTGTGTGAAGGGTAAACATGCTGTTTGAGATGTCTTTTCTCTGCTGAACTGTGTTTTCTCATTATGAGACTGTGTATAGGGAGCAAAAACTAGTCACGAAAGTGCTTAAAGTGTATTGCAACAAGTCATTGAGGGTGCCTTTCCAATAATGCTTATTCCCAAAAGCCACACATTTCTGGAGAGCAAAAAAAAAACAAAAAACAACCAAACAAACAAACAAAAAAAACAGCTTCCATAGGTGCTTCCTGTCACATTTTATATATGTTTACAAATTCAATGATGGCTGTGATTTTCCTTTAATTAATTTGTAGTGTTCAGTGATCTAAGGACAGGGATCTATGCTGACAGACCATCCACCCATGGGAAGTTATTCCGCGAGTAATGCAGTGCAACAGCTCTCCGGTTTGGACCCAGACACCAGCCCACAGATCCACTGATAATTTGGAATCATTTTTAATAAGTCGTAATTACACAGAGGGTCTGATTGTGCTCTGCAGCCCTTGAAAATGAAATATGTTACATTGGGGCCTGATGGTAAAGGATATTGCTTGCCGTTCATACATAATTGAGCGATCTTGAATGTCAAACCAGTGGGAGAAAATGCAACAGAAGCAACAGTATACCTCACCACAAAACTACACAGCATCCCCTCCACTCTGAGCCAGCCAGCAGAGAGGAACATGTGTTATGTGGTGTACCAATGTGCCCGAAGGAGGTGTACATTGACAGGTTCTGTATTCAAGAGTGCTTTCCCAAACTGCTGCTTTAACTAACTGCTGCGTTTTTCCCCCTTGTGGATCTTGAATGGGAAAAAGCCACTTTTTTTTTTTTTTTTTTTTTTACAGCCAAACCCTGTCAGATAATATATTTAGTCTTGAAAGGACTATAAAATTAGCTGAAAAAGAATTCAGATTGAAAGAGTAAGCTTAGATGATGAGAGATGTTCACGTTTTCCTCATTTTTTTTTTTTTGCTCGTCGCCTTTTTCTTCTGGCCTCTGTTCCTCTGATGGAGGGTGGAGGTCTGGCAGGAGGAAGAGCCTTGTCTGTAAACAGATAACCTGACTTTGTTAGTAAATGAAATACACAAGAGCTCGGGGATGGAAGCTTTTTATTTCCTCCTCCTCTTCATAGATAAATGACTCGCTGTCTCCTGAGCAAAGAGCCATCTTTATATTTTTGACGTTTTCGTGTTTAATGTGTTGTATATTTTATATGGCCCTTCTTTATGCTCTGCCTTTTTGCATTTTCCTTTAAAGCTCAAATGCAGTTATTGATGCCCTGCCTCTAGTACATTATGCATTATTTGTTAGTAAGTACCTTTTTTGCATATTGACGGTAACAAGAAAATGCATGTATGGAAATTCTAATATAAATTGACTTATATGTATAGGCTTAGACTCTGCTCACTAAGCTCTTCTGCAAATAATATATAGTTCCTTATGCTGCTAATCCAGAGGAGCAGTCTTAAAGACTGCTGGCTTGAAGGGGAGAGAAAAAACAACTTAGACCTTTAGCTTTTAAAGACTTTATCTTACATTACAGGAATGACAGATTGTGGCTCTTTCTAAGGCTTTTATGCTTTGTTTTCAAGAGGCCCGGGCAAGGGGGGAAGAGAGATGCATGCAGAGACGAAGGGTGATATTGATAAGGATGGAAGGTGCAGAGGAGTGTACTCCAGTGTAATGCAGCTTTATGATGCCCTTTTTCATTTAGCATGAATGGTTTTTATGATTCCATTTCTTGGGTGAACAGGGATGAAAGAGGACTGAGGGGTTGAAACAGACAGAGGACACATCGGGGCCTGTGAAAAACACTTCAGCGTCTTTGCTGTCAACACACACAAAAACCCTTTTATTCAAAATATCTCAACTAACCTCAATCAAAACTGATATTCAGGCAAAGAAATGTGAATGGATTTGGCTGTGAACTGAATGCCCCCCCCCACCTCCCACCCCCAAAAATCAAGCCCGTTGTAAATCCTGTCTGATAATAAGCTGCTACAGCTGCTCTGAAAGTATTCACCCCTCATTAACAATTTGCACATTTTGGTTAAGCTACACGGTTATTGCCTTATTATCAGATTTTATTTGTCTGGGATTTGTGGAATATAGAAAAAAAGCAATTTTTGTCAGAACACTGCATTTAACACACTGAGCTCAGTTTCACACTTTTTGACACCATTTTTCCTTTCTTATGCTATTCCCACCAAAAGTGACAAAACCTTGTTGCTGCTTCACTGCATTTTAATGGATCCTAACAGCATTTGAAGGCACAGTATAAAGTGGATTCACATATGTTTCCACCCCTTCTATAAATCACCAAAGCAAATGCCAAAAAGAAAAAAATGCAATCTTTGTGTGTACTCCAGAAACACACACCTGAGCTACAAAACATTTACAGACCTGAATCCTGTACATTTTCACATATTATAACAGGAAGTTAAATATTTTAATGCTTTTTCTTAATCTCATCACCAATTCTTGTACCCCATCCACGATGGGAGAGACATGGTGTTGTGTTAATCGTGCATAATTACGCCAGAATATACAGTAAAATCTATAGTGATGATTTCCAGTGGAAGTGGAGGAAGTAGTCTGATCCTTTACTTAAGTAAAACTCTCAATACCACAGTGTGAAAATACTCCATTGCAAGTAAAAATGACTGGAAATGAATGTGATAATTATTGTAGAAGAAAACATCAAGAAAACGTCACCTTATTCTACAAAATTCATGCAAATTGTTGACCTCTTATTAAAAATGTCCAGTCACAATGGACAGATTTTTTGTCACCTGTTTTAAGAAAGTAAAATGTTTAAGAATAAATAACAGACACAAAACACTCTGTAAGTTAAAATGTTTTCAGTGTTCACATGATGCAAAAGTAAAAAGTAAAAAAGTGAGAGAGAGTCAAATATTTCTCTGAGAAGTAGAGGGCTAGAGGTATGAAGTAGCAGAAAATGGAAATACTCAAATAAACTACAAAAAATTGTACTTAACTACAATACATGAGTAAATGTACTTAGTTACTGATGATTCAAAACAACTTCCTCTTTTATTTCAAACTTATTTCCTTACAGTCACCATCACTCTCTCCCTTTTCTTAATTTTGTTGGACATCTGTCCATTAAATGCTTCATCAGATAACACCAAAGGTTTTTTTTTTTCCCTGAGTAGACAGTAGACACTGAGACAGAGTGTGTTGAGAGTTTCCTTTTCCTCACACATGTTTGCCAGCACTTGGTGTCAGCTCTGTGGTGGAGATAAGTTAAAATAAATAAATAAATAAATAAAACAAGGGGCATGAACTTTTTATGGGCTGCATTATTGCAGCAGGGCATATTTTCCTGATGCTTTTACCATTTCAATTACTTCAATAAGCTCCTGAATATGAATTAGATCATAAATAGGATTTTAGCTTTTTTTTGTATTCAAAAGTAATAAAATATCCTTTAAAAAACTAGAAAACGTGCAATATTATCATGATGTGTATTATTGGTATTGTTATGTTTCACAGATACATGATGAAGTTCAAAAGCATGTCTTGCACAGTGACTGACACTCACTGTTATATCTTTATCCACTGACAGTGAGTTTAAGCATACCAGCTGATGCGTTTCTAAACAGGGAAATTAGGAAATTGTAATAATGTAGATGTACTTAGCATCTGATAAACTCATATAAATCCTTTAACTCTGGATGTGAGCGGACCTCAGCGCTGAAACAGAGACCTGAAAAGGTTTGTAAAACGTATTAGAGGAATGCTTTGGATGGACGACTTCCTTGATCCTTACTTACTCATCTCCGCTCTGTGATCCCGATACCGATACTAGAGTTTAAAGCATCCACTTCCCGGGAACAGGGCATCATTTTTCTGTCTCTCAATAAGGTTTTGTGGTTTTATCCTCTGTGTCTAAGGCACATAAAGGCTTTATAAGGGTGCTTACAGACAGACTCGAGTAGAATCAGGCTTTTTGAATCTGTTTAAATGATTTTAAAGGCGGGGCTGAAGGCTATGATTCTCTGATTTATTGCTTCCCCCTCTTAGTTCAGATTGATGTTTTGCTTTTTCATGCCTTCCTGCTTTTATGGCATCATCTTGTGTCCAGAGATGTGGCTCCTCCAATAAAGAGCCTTTTAACTTTGCTCACATTTCTATAAAAAAACAATGGGATGAGAAATTGTTTTGAAAACTTACTGAGATTCATTATATTTTAACAGTATTCCAAAACGTGTGCACAAAGCATGTGTGATATGAATGAGAAACTTTGCTATTCCTGTGTTCTTAGTGGCAAAACACAATATAAAAAGAAGCTACATTGATATTTTATTACTGGCAGTATATTTATAATTCTCCTTGAGGCTTTCAGCAAGGGACAGCCAATCACATGTTATTTTATGCTGCTGTATTAAGACTCATGCAACAAGAAAATCCTCTGAACCACAGCGTCCTCATGTCATAAGTGTCACATTGGGCTGTTGTCTAAACAAAGACATGGCCTGGAAACAAGAAGGAGTTAGGGGGACAGGTTAGGCACAACGAGAGACATCCATTTTAATTAAATGTTACACAGTCCCACTCCCAGGCCCTAATACAAGTAGGCTTACTGCAAAGATCTCATTTAGGACAAACAAGATGACTGCATCTTTCTCTAACTATCACCCACAGCCGAAGAGCGCCCCGTGATACAGGGCTGTAAAATGACTGATGTTTGTAAAAAGCGACATTTCTGCCTGGTAAGCACTTCTACAGGGACGCTCCTGAGTTTTTATGTGCGGTTCATAAACTCCCAGACTAATGCACCCTGACACTCTGTTTTGATATCATTACAGCATTATACTCATCCTTTTTTGAGTGAAAAAATGCAAGTACTTAGAAAGTCGAAATTCATAAATAAATTTATGTCAAACTGCACTTAATATTGATTTTGTTAGTGTACAGATTCAATAATAAGGTACCGAGTGCATGAATATTTAAATATAATCTTCATTTCTGCATCTCCTAATGGCCTTTTCTCCTCTACACTCAATTTAAACACAATTTGGAAACTATAATGTATTGAAAATGACTGGAATTCAGCAATAAATCATTGCTGGGATACTATGGGCCTTTTATAAGATAGTCCAGTATTAGTCCCCAGGGGAATCTGCACAATTAGATTTCTGTTTTTTAAACTTAGCAATTATCATTCCAACTATCATTTCACCAGAAAGTGTTGTCTCCCCTTTTCCAATTTCCATGCAGAAATGGAGGAAAGCCTAAATGGACTGCAGGCTAACCAGAGATGTCAAAGGTCAAATTACGGGCAGTGAAGTACAATCTCAGCGCACCACAGAGCATGCAAATGATCCCCACCATGCTACTTTGTTTTCACTGTTTGCTGGAAACTCAGCAACCTGCATAAAGTCAGTTATTGTTAACAGCTAATGGATAAAAGTAAAAGAAGAAGAGTGATGCGTCGTTCGAGGCAGCAGTCCAAGCTAGCGTAAATGAATGAACGAAACCCTCTAATAGGCATGTGGAGCCACAGCGTGCGATCCATATGATGGCTATCAATAATTCATTCTTGGCTTTGGCCTTTTGGGAGACATTAAGGTAATATGAAGAGCAGTCAGGCCAAATGGTTTGCAAATCCCTTTTAAGCAGGATGCACAGTATCATTTACCTGATTTCTGGACAAGCGGCAACTTATAGTGAGTCTAACTGTTTTAGATAAGCACAATCAAAGACACTTTATGTTTCACTTTATTTGAAAGATTAGATGCAGGACAGCAATATCAAAACAATTCAATTTTGCTCATAGTGGTTACTGCTATTTTTTATTGGTGTAATGTGATAAAACATAAAAGGAGTCATTGGAAAATAAGACAAAATAAATAAAATCATAAAAAAGTCTCTGAAGCAGCATACACCGAATTCAAAAAGCTATATGGAGAATTTTTGTATAAAAGTCATTTATAAAGCAATAAGACCAGGACAAAGCTCATATGGGCTTCACACTCATGCCATATAAACAGCTGCTAATAGTTTGTTGTTGGAACTTCCTCTGTAAGCATCATCGCCCCGGCCCATGTGGTTCTGGTTCCCTAATCACACTTTGTTGTCTTTACTCGACCTCAGAAAAAGCACTACTTCAGCATTAATAATTGGCTTTTCAGAGACATTTTGATTTGTCCCTGCATTCAGAGGGTCATATGGATGCAATTTGTATTGGAGAAGCAGGCTTCCATTCACACACAAACACACACAAATGGTCAATTGATGTCATATGATAAAAGTTAACTGAGGATTAGCAGGCTTTAATCGCCTCTTTAATCGGGAAAGGACTTTCCTGAAAACATTTTTTCCGAGTTGCAACAGCACAGAATGTCTTTGTGTTTGTAATGGTTTCTGGATCACACCTTGTTTTCCCTGTGCACATACAGTACAGACTTAAAGCAGTGTGACTCCTCAGCTCTGTGATTAGTCCACACACAACCATATTATGTAAAGGTGGCCCGGCAGTGGCGGCTAATGGCCTCCCTGTCTCTGTAAGTTATGGGTGTAGCCTTTTGTGCTGCAGGGTCGCACATAAAGGCCCCTCTTTTTAATTCATAGTCACCCATGGTCAAGCTAAATGGCTAACAGTGGAATTGGAGGCCCACTGTTTTTTTTTTTCCACACACACACACACACACACACATTTTGTCTCAAAAATGGCTACTGACACTGCCTAAAGAGCTCAAGCTGTACTTTCTGGAGTGTTTCTACAAATATCTGACAGAATGTAGTAATTTTTGCTTGTGTATGAAAAATGTCTTCCTATGAGAGATTAATGGCAAACATTTCCTGAAAATGTATCTCAGAATCCACAACAAAGAAAGGTACAAGTGATGATGTAGTGCGAGCTCGTAAGAAACTGGCAGTTAAAGCACTTTTCACAACAGTCTTAGCACTACCAGTATTTAAGCCTGTATTTCTCTATTATTTATGTTTTCATTTGCGTTCACCCGTTGAAATTAAAGACTGTGCATTAAACTTTATGATTGCTTGTGTAAATTATAGGGAGATTTAAAAGATAGCTACAGTAAATACACAAAGAGTACTGTACATGCAGGGTGTAGAAGGAGAAAGGAGACTTTTAAAATAGTTTTTATACATAAAAACATACTAATAAAGAAGCAGAATCTGAGTAGTTTAACATAAATGTGCCATGCAGTGTGGTACAACATGTACATCTGGCAGCCCTGTTTAGTAATATCTCTAATTCAAGCTTCATAACATAAAAGCTTGGCCTGGCAGCCTTTCATGTTAATTGTGTCCGTGCCTTAAAACAAAGCTTGTTTTCGCAGCCTAACACTGATTACAAAATGTTGCAGAATCCTGATCTGTGCATTTCTGAGCAGCACTTCATTTTTTTTCCTTGAGTAGATTATTAAAAATTGATCATTCTTTGTAATAGCCTCATTTCTGGCGGTTTTCATATTTTAATCCTGTTTTAAGGAAAACACGATACATTAATCAAATATGACAGAACATACTCTTAATGTAATCATGCAGGGGAATATGAATTGCAAATGCCTTGCCACCACCCCCACACCCTCATCCCCAAATGTACTTCCATTAATGTTACAAAATAAAATAATCATGACCGTTTTAAATAGAGATCAACTACATGGAATGCGATGGAATATTTTAGAATTGGGGTTTGTGTGAAATGGCGAAATGCAGAGGCTTTACATCAAAACCCTGGCAGCGTAATGCTGTGAACAAGCAGTGGTGTCTTGGGACGGCGGCTCAAGACAAATGCGAGGCGACGCACGCCTCGCCAGGCCCCATTTCCTCACTGATCGAGATGGAACACAAGTTTTCTGTGTCAAGAACAAAGATTCTTCTTAGCTGAGATGATTCCTGACTAATGGTACATCATCACATCCTACACTGTCCTTGTTGACTAGATTGACAGGTTGTGCCTATGAGCCCTGGATGCACTGCAGAGAGTGCTCTGCTGAGATTACACATCCCTCCACTCACACTGGATGTTTGAGAAATTTAAGATTTGAATTAAAAGAATGAAAAGCCTTCGACAATTGCAAAAACAACTGGTGCCTTGGATTCCCTGAGAACGAGAAATTAGTGCACTTATGACATCCTGCAATTAATGTAATACATTATGAACGACTAGGCGCCAGTATAGATCTGTACAGGATTGCATTTACGGACTAAAATATCTCATCAGCATTTAGAAGTTTTCCTTAAAGAGACTGGGACGGAGCATTCCAGAGACATTCGCTTGAAATGGAGAGGCACCTTTCAAAACAAGTCAATATTCAGCACAGAAGAAAGAGGTCCTAATTAGATTCATTTGCCTCTTGGATCAATGTTTTCCTAGGGATGTGAGTTATAAAGTTAGAGTGGAGCATAAATAATCAAAAACAAATAAAGATGTGTGTTTGGAGAAATATGGCTGATAGTGCTCATAAAATCTCAGCCCCAGCATGCAAAAGCAGAATGAATATTTAAAGATGGGAAGGAAAGAAAATAGCTCAGGTAGAAAAAAAAAAGGCAGTTTCTAAAAAGGTCTGACCTTGGCCGGCAGAGTGGAGGAATCCTTCAGAGGGTACCTTGGCCATACTTAGTGAAAAGTAGATAATTTGTTAATGTCACGCACTTGTTGGAAATGGCAGATAAATGGATTTCAGCCATTATTTTCCAGCCTAAGTGAAGTGAAGGAGGAAACGTTGCGGAGAGGACAAACCCAGTTATGACTGATAAGTGTCTAAAAGCTAATGAAGGCTGGCTAGGCCAAGGTCAATGGCTGCTAGTGAGATGCTATGTGCTGCTCCGTTGTCCTGCCGCTTAAATATAGAGGAAATATACATTGAGCTTTTAACACCTTGAAACATAGGAGAGACTGGTATATGAAATATGGGCATGTAATGGCTTTTTAATGACGGCCTCCCAGCCCACTATTCTGGCCTGAGATTGGAAATCGGAGGTGAACCTTGATATCACTGCGCTAAGTGCTTGTAATGCACCGTAACTTCTGGCCATCCTGTTGAGTGAGACAGTTCAGGCCAGGAGATAAATGCCCCAGTACTGGACAGGGCCTATGCTGGCAGGAGGACACTGCACTCCCTGTGATCCCAGCCAGAGTTACTCTGTAGTTCAAAACAGTGACAGTCCAGTAAGCAGTGATTTGTTAACTTCCAGGTCAAACAATGTCCTAACGTATGGATAAAACTGAGCTAAATTGATCTTTTTTTCAGGCAGGCATCCTTGTTTGTAGATATGTAGTTAGGTCCTATTTAATATATTTTAAATGCTGCTCATATGTAACTTATATATCTAACAAAACCCTGTGTGCTGTAGATGTCTAGATGACTTATGACCTGCAAATTACCAATCCATTCTCACTAAGAAAACCTAACTTGGTCAAGTGATGGAGGAAAAAATGACATTTGACATTGGTTGGAGCTGATTTAAAGGAGCACTCCAGACATGTTTTAAACATGTTACAAATCTCCTTTAATAAAATACTATAAAATAAAAATCTCTTTATTCACCAAACACATGGGCTCAACAGGCTCCATTGTGTGTAATTTGTATCAGCACTGTACTTAGTTAGATAAGAACTTTAATATACACATTGTGGAAATTTGCGATGCAGTTTAAAAGAAATTAAATGATTAATAACAACTGATAATTTGGCTCATGTGTGGTATCTACACCAATTGTGGTGATGCAAAACCATGCATCCATGCCCTTCAGCAGAGGATTGTGAAAGCAGCCTTCTAGTGATAAACAAATACATCAGTCTGCACAGTGAAAACATCCAAGGGATGTGATGGGAAGAAAAACACATTTTAAAGTCAAGTTTTTAATGTTCATTACTACTTAAAGAAAACACATGTTTTGTCCTCGTTCTCTGAGCAGCACTTCACAGAAATATCAGAAGGCATACAGAGAATGGAAGTCGCTTTAAATGCTACTGGTACAGTTTGGGTATAAGCTGACCCTTGGCTGGACTCTCAGTTTTGACTCCCATAATCCAATCAGCTGAGTGAATAATTACAAAATAATAACACCGGTGCGACATCATCTTGGCTCCATCCAGTAGAGTGGCTTCCCTTCCGCCACTTGTGTGCTTAATGTCCTCTAAAGACCCATATTACACCCCAATTAGATGGCACTCTTGTTTCCTTACATCAAGGGCTTGACTCTACTGGCTTGTCACCCTCCCTTGGCCTAATCAATTTCATTACTCCAGTTACAGCCCCAGCCCCAGGAAAGCTGTGCCCTTAAACTTCAGCTCCTGCTCCAATCGATCAATAGCCTGCGTCCCTGCCAAGGTTCCATTTAAAGTTCATTTATTTCAAGCCATCATATAAAACAAGACAGAGCATCGATGCAGCCCCACTTTGTTTTATTTGACTGAGGATTTCCACCATGACACTCAAATCCACTCCGGTTTACTCCCAAAGCTGTTCTGGGAACAGGCACCAGGTAGGATCACAATACGACTGAGCTTATTTACTTCCTGTTTTCCTACCCTGTGCTCTGAGTCACACTTGCACTTCTGTTCTGTGTGCTGGAATACAGACAAATGATAATTTATTTCCTATGAATGGCACAAACCTTATTATGGTACTCCAAAGCTGCAGCCTGAACAGAAATTAACAGTTTTCTATATGCAAAACACGCGTCATGCATGTTCAGAACTTGTGTTTTTCTCCCGTTGGAACTAAAACAATTCAAAGTTATCTTTTGCCTCAGGATACAAACACTGAGCAACATGATACAAACTCTTAAAGTGTCAGTGAGTGTCTGAATAATTGCACATGTAAAATTTCACAGAAATCTGTGCACCTTCCACACGTTTCCTTCTTCACAGTTCCCTGCAGATCTTGCAAGTGTAACATCCTATATTATCACCAGTTAATTAATTTCAATGATTAATGAAATATAGCTAGGTCTGTCTCCTCCATTACATACTTTATTTGTGAAGTCTATAGAGATGCCAAGCTTTGGTGCGCAATTATATACAGAATTAAGATCCTTAAATATTCATAAGGGTTATATAGAAGATGATCATGATTGTGAAAGCCTGCATCTTCAGCCCTTCATTAACCAGACAACTTCATTATCATTCACAGCTTGACAAATCAGTGGCATGGTTTTAGAAATCTAATGAAGATAATTTGCTTTGGATATTGTGAATGAGGTCCCAATTTACATGAAAGTGGCCCCCAACATTGATTGAAGTGGTGCGTTTTGCTTATTTTTGCTGCTGTGGAGTGTGTTGCAGTGTGCTACTGTACTTCACAGCTTACAGTAGGAGAGATTATTACTGGATGGGGTATTTGTTTGGTCCAGAAATTAACTTGGAGCTCCAAATTAACAATTTCAAACAAACAAATTAGGATCTCAAGTTGCGTGACAGGTGTCAGGACAAAACTCAAGTGACTCTTCAGAGTTTGTTGATTCGCGCTGCTGGTGAGTCAAAGCTGACGGGTCAGCTGGATCCAGACTCCTCAGACGTCCAGTCACCGCCATGTGAGAGTGACTTTATGACCTGTCAGATGACATTTTCTCACCAAACATTTTCTTTAACCTGCTGCAGTCATGCTTTTCATGAGCAGCTTATTCTCATGATATGCGTGAACTAAAAGTCAAATCACAACTAGTAGAAATAGCTGAGCACAACTGGCCAGAAGTGTGGATTCAAGTATGAACTGTATAAATCCCACCTATTATCTCTCTTTTCTGTGAACATCACACAAAGTCAAAGAAAAATGACCTTTAAACTTAGATATACTTCAAACTTCAAACCAAAAATGCCAAAAGCTCAGTGTGTAAACTATGTATACATTTACCAAGCACACCTGTAGATGGTCAATGAAAAGGCTAAAGCCAATTTTGGACTTGTAAAATAACCAATTTTTTAGGTGGTAAACATATGCAAATTCACTAATGGACAAGCATCCCTTTAAAATTTTGGTAAATGTCTTAACCATCGTTAGTTTATACATGCAGCTCCTAATAAGAACCCTCAGATCTCTAAATCGAACTCCTAAAACTTCCCTAATTCGTCAGACTAGAGAGGGCTGCTCAGAAAAACATCAAATTATATTGCTAAAACTCTTAATCATTAATGTAAGAGCAAACTGAGGAGCAACAGCAACAAAAAGGGCTTTAATTTGTTTTTTTAAAGCATCAAATCATTTTTTTCTCTTCTTAAAAGTACTTCTTTTATGCACATTTTGCCTTCATCTTAATATAAAAAGTTATTAAATAAGTATAAAATTAAAGGGCTCTGTGTGAAAAATTGCAGTAATGACCTCAGACTTCATGGGGTTTTAATAACAACTCTTTCAGTATTAAGGGTGATGTTTCATGTTGACCTGAGTGGCACTGGCTGAGTTACACTGTGGTCTTTCACTTTGATGGAGGAGGCTTGATTCAGTAGCACATTTGGGTTTAAACCAAAAAAAGCTTCTTTTTTAGTACAATGAGCATGTCAGCTTTGCCACACATGGCAAACCCTACTGCAGTAGGGCTTGGCAGGGAGAGGCCCATCTCTGGGAGTGATTTCTTCCAAAGCTGGCCCAAATGAAAGCATCTTGTTTTAATCAGGGATTCTGGCTGCGATAGCTGCAGTGGGAGCTGTGAGGACTTGGCAGTCGTTTGCAATGCAGACTGTGGCACTCGTACAAAATACACAAATATTTCCACAGTAATTATGTGTCAAGTTAAACAAGCAATTGAGGGCTCGGGCTGTCTGTGTTAGGAGGGAGTGCTAAACGAAAGAGCACGGTGTGTTACTTGGATGCAGGGGATTGAGTGAGACCCCCAACAAGACAAATTAGGCCATCAGACTTTGATAGGCTTTAGGATATTTTTTTGGCTCCGGCAAATGCAACAGACCGCACTGTAATTGTGAATACTCAGTGGATTGAGCAATATCATGTGGTATTGCCACGTCTCGTTCCAGTGGAGGAAGGCGCTCTCAGTTCACAAGATAGAGTTCAAAGACTGGGTGGATGGCCAAAGGGACTAAGTAATTGTGAGATCAGTGACTTGTGCTTTTTTGTGGTTTCTGGTTTATATAGGCACATTTGTAAATCTACATTGGCATCAGTACTTGAAAATGAAATATGATTGCTGTCTGACTCTATGGTTCAACTAAAGCTGCTGGAAAGGGTGGGAATCTATTAGGAGAAATGACTTTAAAGTTAATGTGTTTGTTGCTGAATTCTACAGAGTCACTCTATTTCTATCATCGCTGCACAATCCTCTGAATTTGTTGTTTAATAACAGAAAAGGTTTAGAATTTTTTGATATGCAGCTGGATCCAGCGTGCTTGAAAATACACATGATCTGGGATTCATATTCTTCTTAAAAAAGGAGCATCAGAAAATGTTTGGGGAAAAAGTCTACATCTAAAATTTGATATCTTGGCTCTTTAAAGGTGCTATATGTAAGTTTTTAACGTTACACAGCCAACTTACCAGTCTAGAAGAAATGTTGCGTGTTCAGCATCAAATTTCAGTCCTTTACTTGTCAAGAGCTGTCGCCAGAGGTGGAAAGCAACAGCAATTTGCTTCTATTTCTATCACTTATTTTCTTTGCTGCTGACTGTGGTTTCTTGCCGGGAGCAGGTGGTGATAATGGCCATTTGCCAAGCACTTCATATTAGTTGTTCTTACTGTTCCATTTTCAACACATCTGATGAGAAGTTAGAATACACCCTTTTGGCAGCACTACTTCTTCATCCTCTCTTGTTGGACTGAGGGTAGACTGGACAGAGACTCATTGTCGTCTTTCAACATACAGAGTGGCATTACGAGATGCGACAGGGCTGAGGCTAGCTGGTTAGCATGCTAACTTAAGTAAAAATTTCTGCAGCACAATACATAGACATCTTTGATATAATGTCAAAACTGTAATTTCTTCACATTCTGTTGATAAATTCTTGTTAATTTTTGTATTGCTTAAACTAAAACATTTGTATATAGCACCTTTACATTAGGTCTACAGGCAATGATACACCTCTGCTAAGTACAATAAAACAAGTAAAATGAAAAAAAGATTTTTAACAAGTGTTTAACCAAAATCTTACAAAGTCAGTTCACACATTTTTCAGGTCCACTCTGTAAGAAATGCTTTCTATCAGTCCTGTTATCAACACTGTAGGTGCAGTTGTTTGTGTTGACATAGAACAGTCCAGATTTGAGTCCATGCAGAGAAAACAAACATCTACAAGTCAGCTGAAGCATCATCCCACCTGGCTGGGAAAGTCTTTCACAGCCACTCGGTCGCACAAACTTCCCTGTGACCTTCCACCACAAAAAAACTCTCCACACGCTGAGTATCACTGCACCCGATTTAAAGCTGGCTGATCTGAACAGGAAACCAAACACTTGCCATTCAGCAAAAAGAGAATCCTCCTCTTAACAGACCGTCACATCCTCATCCAAAAGAGGCTTATAAGGTATCAGGAAGCTGAAAATGTTTTGTAATTGTTTAACGATAAGACCACTGGTTTACATTAGGGTTGCAACTAGTGATTATTTTCATGCTCAATTGAAAATAGAAAATATTCTCTTTGCATTATTATTAATCAGACAAAAAGAAAACAACAGCACATTCTCACTTTTAAGAAACTGGAATGTGCAAATATTTGGAATTTATACTTTATGAGTGATTGACAGATTACCAAAATAGCCATGAGTTAATTATAAATGGACTCATTAATTGATAATGATCAGTGATACTTTCAGCTCTAATTCACATTCTTTGTTTAAATTAAGCAGCAATATCCCATTGGGATAAAAAAAAAAGAAAAACAAAGAAGCCAAAAGTCAAAAATAAACATAGTTGGGACCCCCCATGCAGAGGCTAATCAATAAGGTAAATAAATAGAAACAGTGAAAACGGAGATGGGAGATTGATTGATTTCTTATGTTGCTAAACAGTTAAAGGGTTACATACTCTCCTATGGGTTATGAAAAAATCTAAAACGGCTAAAATTCAATGGTATAGTTTGTGAAATGCTGACACTGGCAGTACTTTATGTACTTCTCTCATGGTGAATTTAAAATCTGAGTCTGATAAATGTGGGGTAAGAACAAAAATCCCTCTGCGGATAACCCTTCGCACTGGAAATGACCTCAGCTTAAACAGCTAGTATGCAGTTCATTTTGCTGAACACTATTTGAAAAGATACTACCCAAAATAAATATCAATAGAGAGTCTTCCAACAACAAAATCAGGCCTTACTGTACTCTATGTCAGAGCTCCTCCACTGAGCTTCTCATAGCAGTGTGCCTATGACATTCTCATTACACCCAATCCAATATAACCCCCCTCATTTCTCTCCTTACTGTATGGAACCAGCACACAGAAGTGACACCACCTCTCTGAAAGAATATGCTCATTAGCAAAACCAGCTAACAGTAAGTCTCCCCACGTCTATTAGTGTTACATTTACCTCTAGCGTGACAGTGATTCATCACAAATATTAGCTTTGACTGGAATCCTGTCTCTGTACACTTCTATTGCTGCTGTGACAACTATTAAATCACCTGCCACAGTGCAGCCACTTTACTGATGCCACCGTTGATGCCTGGCTGACCCAGTCTAGACCAAACAGTACATACTTCTGTTTTATGTCACATGTACTGTCATTCAGGACCAGACAAGTCTTCTTTGTGAGTGTTTTTCCTATATAATTCAACTCTTTACCATTTTCCGTGTGTTTCATTTCAACAAAAAAGGAAAATGAAAATTGCGTGTGAGTTCAGAGATGGATAGAGAGGCTTGGAAAAAAAATGTTGTTTCAGTTTTCTACTCTTTTTTTGTGTCGCTTTCATGAACTGGTGTGGGAATTGCGAAATAAAGTAAACAGTCGGGCTCAGATTCCATTTCTTATTTAAATGCTCACATTGTCTGCGCCAAAACCATGATTTCCCTCCTCACTCTGCTACACACAAAGCCCACCTTCCCAGGTGCCGGCTACAGATGGTGATAAAAGGTATTTGCTTTTTGAAGGCGTTGTCTTGGGTTTTTGTGTAAATCCATTATTTAGGATATCCTTGGTTGCATGTTTATTGTTATGAATTTTGAGAAAACTTTTTGCTTCCTGGTGGTATGAAGCATGAAGGAAAGGGCCCCCCAGGCTATTTCAGCTGTGCAACTGTGCAAATTCAAAAGTTTTAATGAAAAGTGAGACAAGAATGAGAACAACTTATTTGCAGTAGACCTGCAGTTCTCATTCCTGCAGCTGTCTGAGGCCCTGCAGGTTTTCGTCCCAGCAAAAACACTGCAGCCACTTATTTAGCTGATTGGCACACTTTTAACCAGAGAGACCAGGGGTATCTGGTAAAACCATCTAGGCTTTGGTTGGAAAATAAAGCTGCAGATTTGTGGGACTCAGTGGCACATTGCTGAGACACAGATGTAACTAGGATCAAATTGTCCTGGTGGCTCATCTGGCAAAGGTACTTACCATGCAGTTTGAATTCAGAGTAAGACCTTTGTCACATCATCTGTCCTCCATTCCCCCCCCCCTCTCTCTGTTGTTGTGAAGTTGCCAATAAAACAAAATTGCACCCTAAATGCATTTTTAAAACAATTAAACAAACAAGAATGACATTCACGCCACAAAACAGATTTTTTGGTAAGAGCCTCTGTTAACAGGGGCCACACAGACGGAGCAGCCAAGGGGGGCCTATAAGGGCTTATTTAGTGGGTAAGGCCTCTAACCAAAGTCTGGATTTCACACCCATTTAGCACTGACTGTCAGAAAAATGTGTCTTTAGTGGCTAATTTAACCAGTCACAGATCACACCAACTGGTGCCTTGTGTGAGAAAAGACACCTGATTTTCACATGAAACAGTATTATAGGGACATTTGCATTAACTATTCACAGAATGTGTCCTTTAACATAATAACCCCAGCAGGTAAATTCTTATTATCAGACTTCAGTATTCTTCTTCTTCTTTCTTTTTTTAAGGAATCTCATAATCATCTTTTTCTGTATCTCACTGATCCCACTGCATTCTTATTATGTGCCACACACTATTTTCAAACCATATGTAATAACTCTATAGTTGCACCCATTGTTCCCATTTCAAAATAAGCTAATAGTGATAATAGCAGTTGTTGCTCAGGTGTTTGATGAAGCATGCGGGGGAGCTCCGGTACTGAGCTGCGCCAGTGGGAGGCGCTTTAGCCGTGTGTTGTATTCAAAGTATCAGTGTACAGGATGGAGAGGCTTCCTCCTCAAAGTGAGAAAAGTTTCTTTTTCTGACGAAGTCTTCTTTTATTTTGCACATCTTAACAAATGATCTGACACATTCATAGCTGCTGTTAAAATACAGTCTCGTTATTTAGGAAATTGGCATCATAGAGGGAGACGACAGGACAAAAGACGAACACTTTGCGATATATTTATTATTGTTTGTGTGGCGCAGGAGGACATAATCGGTGGTTTACTGTAACCATGGTGAGGTACATGCACATAACAGTCACTTGCTATTTTATAGATAAGCACATACCTATGTATCCTTATTGGATTAACACAGGCTATAAATAAAGTTTTTCTTTGTAATAGAGCAATTGTCTCCTTATGTAGGATTTGCAAGTTTTACCATTGAATCTTTAACATGACAGAAAAAAACAGTTGCTCAGGGCTGCAATGTTTGTTTGTTTCTTTAACAAAAGGCTTTGTTAAAGAAACAAACAAACATTGTTTTTAACAAAAACACATGGCCGTGTACAGATGATTTAAGACCCAAAAACGCCCAAATATTGTTTTTCCAATTAATATAGCCCTAGTAGCCGGTGACGGATGGGCTGAGGGTCAAGCTGCTCTTCCTCAGATTTCAGTTCATTTGCACAAAGACAGTCAGACGCCTCGACCCACAGCGAGTCAATATCGTTAAGAACAAAGGACAGGATCCTTATGTGACAACGCCTTGAAGTTGGATGTGTCTGCGGATGAAGTCGCAGAACGTGGAGAGACAGGAAAGCTCACAGGCACACAACGCAAAAGTGTCGCCCGGTCCCTGTAAAGAAAAGGGCCGTATTCGCACAGAAAGGGGACTCTCCCTGGACTCTTGTCATTTAGCTGGTCTAGCTTTATCACAGGGGGGGACCTGCTTCAAATAGCAGGGAGGGGAGAAAATAGCTGGATGCAAACGATCTGCTCTCTTCTTGTTGGGTATTAAACACTTTATAGAAAATTAAACCTTTCAGAGGTAGCAGTAAAAGACCTGGGTGCATCTGTCTTTTCTCAGCTATAATAAGGCATTGGTATCCAAACAATGCTGGGATAATGCATTTAAATACAAGTCCTATTATTTTTTATTGTTATTTTGCATTTTCTCATTCCCTGCTTCGCATCTTTGGCTACCAGATGTGTCTCCACATTGAAGAATTATTTCTCCTCCCCAGAGTCAAATAAATGCAATCAATATGAGTATTGCTCTCAGGCCTTGAAATATTACATTAATGTTCCATGTGGTGACATTTTAGCTGGAATTTTCAAATACATCATGAAGGCTCAAATTAATATTTATCAGCAAGAGGCTTTTATGCTTTGCAAAACAGTATTAGTGTGAACTCCAATAATCTTGTCCTCTAAACAGGGAAATGGTGTCTGTATATAGGCTTGAGCAGACAGGTTTGGGATTTGATAAGCCTACCAGAGGTCTCATTTTTGTCTCATTTCAGTAAAGAATTAAAACAATAATAAAGCAAATGTCTGGATTTCTGCATATTTAATAACAGTGCATATTCTGAGGCTCATTAATGAATATTTACATTTCACATACATTTATTTCTTCTCTTTTTAATCCCTGGAGGTGGTGAAAGTCAAGACTCATTTGACTGAAGTAAGTGGGGGGAGGTGGTTCAGCATTGATATTATTATTTATTCAGGTATGTTAAACAATTTGTCCTTCCCATCTTTGCTGATCAGAGCAGAAAAGCCCTAAGAAATTCAGAAAAGATCGATTTCTCAATATGTACTTGAACTCGCAAGATAAAAGGCACAGAGCCACCAAACAGGGCAACGGTGTGTTTATGCACATGTTATCAGTGTGTGTGTTTTTTTCACACCCAACATGTGCACGGATCATTTTGGAAAAGCTTTAGGTGGTTCATCGTGTCAGTCTGGAGAATTGTTATGCATCTGTGACCACAGGGAATAGCATTCTATCGTTTATAGATCTGTTTTAAATTATTCTTGTCATTGAGCCCCAAATTTATGCTACCATTGATCTAGCAAGGAAAATATGAAACGAATTGGGGTTGCTATTTGATGACCCGTGGGTCAAGGAGATTTTAACATTGATATTATTGAGCGTGGCATCTGTCGTTTTTCACCTGGGCTTGCTGCTCTCTTCACTTTCCCTGCTCTCCACTGCCAGAATGAAAACAAACACCTTTTTCTTTCAGTGTGAAACCTTCAGATCACCTGCAGTGTGGCAGCTGTAGTTGCAAATCTGTAAAATGCACTTAAGAGAAAATATAAGCACTGAGTGTAGTTCTAGCTTCCACACCTTGGTGGGCCTCAGTCATGGCAGGTTGTATTAGATAGCCCATATGATTTGGTGATGTGGAATGGTGTTAAATCATACATGCATAGAGCCATTAAATGAAGTATTTACTTATGAAATTATAAGATGTGATCTGTATGTCATAAAGGACCAAAAAGTGAAATCTAATAAGCATATTAAGTTAACATCTTTTCAGCTTATACAATAGAAAATTCATATGACTTCAGGCCTGTGTATGTGTTCAGACCTGTACAATATATTCACTGCACATCCACTATTCATTATTTATACAACAGATTGTTGCTAAAGTTTCCATTGAGGAGTTTTACATGACAGAGTCCATGTGAACAGTGGATTCCGTACTATCCTGGAGCAGTGAGAGTCTGTTTTCAGTTGGATAGCCAGACTGTGGCAGAGCATCACCGCTCTGCCTCTGAGCTCCGAGCAGAATGAGCCAGGTGTTGCGGTAACAGACTTCCCCTGTGGCCCACTGATGAAGAACATCTGGAGTGCTTCTGTTCCGCCACTTCTTTCCTGTCCCCAGTATGACCAGGCGATGTAGCTAACAGTGCGATGCATGTCGACACATGGCTCCAAGGTCCCTAGATAGGGTATGAAGACGCTCCGATATTCATACCTGACAGGGCTGCCCCATTGACACTGTGTTCACTCTTTCCATATGTGTGGCTGGTGTAGGGTGCAAGGGTGCTGAGCCTAGTCAGACAGGGAGCTTATAACTTTACAGGCAACTGCTCCTGTAACTCTTTCAGTCCTGAAATGTGAGAGACAACAAGAACAGGAATAGAAGAGATGTCTGACAGGGTAAACTGTGGCATTTTGTCACTCCAAAATCAATGAGAAAACACAGTAGAACTTATGTGAAACTTGCCTGAATTGATTTAAAATATGTGAAAATATGATATATGACAGTATATCATAATGCATTTTTTTGATGGCCAGTGGCCTGCTTTATTCAAGTCAGTTTTTTTCCACTGGTCTGACGTAAAATGTAAGCATTGAGATGTGTGGGTAAACAAAATTCTACTTGTAATTCTGGTGCCCACACTAGTCACATTTTTCATCTCTAATGAAATTGCCACAAATTTTAGAGTAGCGTCACTTGCTGTACTTTATAGTTTTAACTGTATTCATTTTGACACCCTATATTTTCAACATGATTAATAGTTGGGAATAAAAGTCTAAAGCAAACAAAGTAATGCAATAATACAACTTTTCTTTTACAATGCTGCGAGTACAGTGTGAGTACATCGATCTTAAATCATCAGGAGTGGTTTTACTGAACCTCGCTGCCAGGTGAGTGTACGTATTTAAAATGCAGATACAGATTCAGCTCAACACCTGCAGTGAGTAAAGGGGGAAAAATCTCACACTTGAATTCTGTGACTATTAGAAAATCTGTGCTAAAGACATAAACATGTTTAATCCAGGGAAGTATAACTATTTTCACACAAACAAGCTGTTGTGTGACAGCCATTCATCCCTGACTTTGAGATATACGCATGTGTGAATGTCCCGTACTTTTATTTACATGAATGATGCATCTGAGATTGTTTCTGTCCTCCCCCTCTCTTGACAGCTGTGGCTATAAAAGAGTTAAATCTGCTGGAGCCTTGCCCTACTGGCCAATTGAATGGCACACACACAGTGATCCAAAACACCCTCTGCAGAAATAAAACAATATATAGAAATGTGCAATACTGGGATTTAATTTTCCTACCACCATCCATTTATATAATACATGAAATGAAGCTCAAATTAATTTGCACCGAGGCTCTAAAGTAACAATGTAATCTCAGTGTTATAGCACAGTTGCAAATGGATTTCTGTCTCTTGTAATTTTATAAGAAGCACTCTAGGGGTCACCTTAAAAGATGTCGCTATTTTTTAAAAGCCAAAACTATCCCGTGGCCTGTCAGCAAAGAGAATCTCTGCAATGCAATCTGTTTTGTGCCATCGATTTGTCTGGTATTGCGCCTTGTCACATGGTTTGCCTGTTAGGTTTGCTGGTATGGGCAGAGATGACTAATATTATACCCAGATGTCTTTAATAAAGTGTGGAGTATCTGCTTACTTGTGCGCAATCTGGTCCTTACAACTTCCTGACCAGTGCAGAATGACTTGAACCCTGCTAAATGTTAAAGGAACAACATTACATTACATGGCACAGCGAGAGTGACAGAGAGAGGGGCTCAGCAGAATATGATGATCCTTCTATTAGTGCCCCTCCAGCTGAAGAACCTAAACAGATTTCTGCAAATTATATTGGATTGTGACACCTCTGATACATGCATTAATATTTTATTCATGTGTTTTGTTGGAATAAATATTTCAATAAAGACCTAAAGAAAAATGCCCATTCTAAGATATTAAACTTAAGGTAAAATTCTGGTCATAAACATATATTCACACTGATTAATAAGCTGTAATGGACTGTAGGTAGCCAGTCATTTAGAATAAAACACAAAAATGCAACCCATGTACTTAAAAGTCATAAAATGCATATCTTCTATCCCATTTCAAAAGGGCACATATCTGACACTTGTCAAGCAGCACCTGTCATGCAATCAGTCACCTCAGAGCTCTCCCCCACAACCATAACGTATTCCCTCTTATACTTCAAATCCACTCAGCATTTCCAGAACTTTTCATACGTCACATGAGCCCACCCAGATATCTCCTGGGCCATAACTCAGTACCTAAATTTAGGCAATATATAAAGACGCTCCCCTCTGGTTCCCGATCATGACTTTTGCCTTTTTTTGGGAGCAAAGCCTGCCGTTTGACAGAGGCTGTCCTTGTGTAGTGTTTAGTTTTCAAATTACCACAAAGACTCGGTGAAGGTCGCTCAGAATACACAATGTGACGTGATTTAAAGAGTGTTTTCAAGACAGCGGCAGTTGAGAGCTCAATGCTGCCAGAAAACGCAGTTGAACCACACAGTATCACGGCTTCAAAATACAGAACATTTACATTAGATAATTTATTGGTAAAGATGTATTGTTTGCATTGTAAACGTCAATAATGTCATGATAATGACTCTATAAATGACACATCTAGATTTGCCTTTTCACGGAGATGACTCTGTTAGATTGTCCAGAGCTCTCCTCCTTTGATCTAAACATCCTGCAAGTCCCCCCGATCAGATGGCTTGTTAATTTCCTCATTTCAGAGTTATATGGATTTTCCAGTTGCTGCCGTGTTCATAAACAAGCATTTCAGATGACCCCCTTTGCTCTTTGTGTGTCAGCGTTTTCTCTGAAGGAAGGAATTTAGAGCTCAGAAAGTTTATAAATAAGCCTTCTATCAAGTTCCACAACAGGTGTGACCTCTGTGTCCTAAAACTGAACACTTTCAGTGGGCGCTATTTGGTAAGTTAAGAGGGGAGGACAAACTACTAGCTGCTTTATCATATGGGAACTTTTGATTCAGTATGTGAAGTTTTTCCAAAACAAAACTTTTCTCTTTACACCGTCTCTAAATTATGACAAAGTATTAAATGAGACCAGTTTGGCTACACAATAGCAGCTGTAGTGAGGACAGACATGTCAAGTTCTGTCCCTGCCAGGGGAGTTTGAGGTATTCAGTGAAGCTTTCAAGGATAAACGCCATATCAGGTGATATACTGTACCCAACAGCACTCAGCATGACGCGCTGAAAAGAACGCGACTTGTCCCTATGGTGTTTCAACAAATACAGCAGGAGGTGGTGAGGGTGGGGGGGATTGAGGAGCTTGCCAGGGAGGTTGTGAAGGACCAACTTCTTTTCAACACCTAGCCTCAGAGTTAAGCAAGCATCTATTTACTGTTGCCTAGCTCTTGCTATTGCTCAAGGTGTAAACAGGCAGAGAAAGACTAAAAGAGAGGTTAAAGAGATCATTTAGATATGGATGTATTGGGAGACATACTAATATGCAGCAAGTAATGTAACAATGTTGGTGCAATAATCCGGGGCAAGCGTGAAAACAGAGGCCAAAGATGTACAATACTTTCCAAAAAATGGTCATTTTACAAAGTGATAAAATAGTTACTGCAGTACAGCGATTTGTAATGTAGGAATAAACAGAACTGCACAGTTGCAAAGTGTAAGTGGAGCACAGGTGTGCCTGTATACCTCTGTTAATGATACCTGGAGCAATAGCAGATTGCTTCTGGCGTTCTCTTTTAGATGAAATGTTAAAAATATTTGCAACTATCGCCCTACAGGAAACTGTTTTAAAAAATATACCACAAAACTGTAAAGCTTTTTTTTTTTTTTTTTTTCCACATTTGTAATATGAGAAGGAAAACTGAATTTGAAGAAGCTTTCAGAACTCAAGGGAATAATTATGGTTAATCATAAAACTTTATCACAGTGTGAGACAAACAGAGTGACACAGTCTGAGCTGATTGCTCAAATACAGTCTAAATAAGGATGCTTGGTCATGCATGACTGATGTGTTTTACTCATCAAACCCCAAAAGGTTATCAGGTATACGGTTTCCTATCCCCTCACAAGTTTACATTTCTCATCTACTGAAGTGAACTTGCTGAACGTAATGTGTCATACTTAAAGTTCAAACATTTACATTCACGCTTGGTGTTCAGTAAGGAGTGGAGGGATCTGCTGTATACACAGTACAGTAGTTGTGTAGAAATCTAAAACCAGTTTAACCACATTTTCCCTCTGAAAAGGCATTCACCTTACCAATAGTTTGACATACTGAAACTTATTTTGACATGAATTCATTATGCACCTCGTATGAAGTCACACCAAAGTGCTAGAAAGTACATTATGTACTGTAGATAACTTCTTTTTGCTACTATTGGTGATTGCATGCCTCCTGCTTATTGCAAACATGGGGTTTAATACACCATTTTATTTACCACAACATCGCTGGCAAGAACAGTCGAGAAATTAGAGGCAGTGGGTAATGGTGGGTAAAATGTTCTCCTCCATGTCACTCCCATGTCCTTAAATGTCCCTCCCCTGTCCCCTGTCAACTGAGAGCAGTCTTAGAATTAGGAGCAGGTGAGCCAAGAATGAAAGCTGGCTGGATTACTTTACATTATTTCAATCAATTATTCAAATGTCCCCATTGCCGTCATGATGGCTTGATGAGGCAAGCCAAATAATGATCCCTCCCCACATGCACAGAGGGGACGCAAGCCAGTCTTAAAAGCTCACGCTCACTTACAAATACTCGGCTGGGCATGAAAAATTCACACGCACGTGCTGACAACAACAGCAAAACATTAATTTCAGCCCCGTTGATTGGGCCCAACTGTGGAAAGATGTCTGTGTCAGGTCGACCTGTATGAGGTCAGCACCAGTGGGTGCTGGAGCTAGTTGCATTTAATGTCTCTGTCACTGTAGTCACAGATAAGCAGCTGAAGCAGCACAGTGAGGAAGGGAGAGGAATAAGTATAGCCAAACAAGTGCAAGAGGAACAGGGTACCCTTTGTCCCAGACTGTGACTTTAAAGAGTGTCAAAAGCTAATAAATATTTTAGAATTAGGTGTGTGTCAGGGGCAGGCCCACTCTATCAGGCATCTGCTCTGTTTACTCTCCCAGGGAAACAGGTGCAGCCACATGAAGGAGAATTTCATTTCAAAAATAGCATTTAGCATTTTACTCGTCCTGGAGGCCTTCTCTGAGAGAAATTCTCATGTAATCATACACCATGGTTACTGAAAACTTCTGAAGTTGATCCACAGAGACATATGGTGTCTTAGAGAGGGGAGGAGCCGCAGGGGCTTGAGGGACGTAAATAGGATTTAAATGTTTGGTTTGTGATTATTTGCAAGGGGCAAATTTCTGTAACAACTGCATGAAATGACTTGTTTTGCTGCTTCATAAGCCAGATCTTAAAAAGTAATGGCAAACCTATGATACGCTTGTTCTTAAAATATGATTTATTTTATATTAGATCTAAAAACATAATAGATTAGTACAAAGCATCTGCTGCACAGATACTGAGAATTATGGTGCAAAGCAAAAATAAATAAGCGTTACAATGTCCTTTATCCCAAATATTTGTGGAGAGGGCCTGCTTATTTTCATCATTATGCTGTCTTCTGAACAGGTTGAGCTCACACTCCCTCCGAGCCTTGGCATCTTATTTTTGAGTTTTTTCATTTGCGTCATCAAATGCTGCCTGCAACATAATGAGAGATGTGGCAATTAATTTTCTTTTAATCAAGGTCGAAATGAAGTAAATTGGTGCAGCTTGGCGAGCCCTCATTTTCTATTTTTGCAGTGATGCAAAACAAATACGATAAAATTATGGCCCTCCTCACCTTCTGTAATTAGAAAGCATGAATGATCAGAGGGAGATGATATGTGCTATACAGTGCGTCCGACCACCCCACAACACCCCCCACCCCCCCCAGAGATCAGATTTCAGCTCTTTTGAAACAGATGACCATGTTTTCCTCCCCTTGCCTCCTTTATTTGTCTTTTCTTTTTTCCCTCTGCCGGAGTTACAGACAGAGGGAGCAGCTCAACATGACATTGACTGCAATGTTGTTGTAATGCCTCTCAAATCTTATTAAAGACTACAGCTGTGAAAGACCTTGCTGACTCTACACATTTCCATTAACTACGTTGTTTCAGTATCCCTCCAAGCTGATTAGGAATTTATTAAAATTAGATTTTACCTGGGCATCTTATCATCACCATATGGTGCAGTGACCAGCGCTGTTGAAGACCATATTTGTTTTTAGTTTACACATGTGAATACAGCTTCTGTAATGATCTATTAACTAACAGCCTCTATCTAGTTATCATATCATTATCTTGAATTAAAAGATTCTTAGAATATACAATTAGTCTTAAGAGTTCATAAGTTCATATTGGTGTGATACTACAGTTTTCATGGAGGACCCACACCTTAATTTCCTGTTGGAAGTGATTGAGGAAGTAGCCACCTACCTGTTATTGTCAACACATACAGTAAATAGCATAGATGGAGAAAACATATTGCCCCTGGGGTGAAAAGGCAAACAATCACATTCAGAAAGACCTTTAAACAACCTTTATATGTGTGTATTTTATTTTAAGAAACCGTTCTTCTCTTCACAATGTCATTTTTCCCTGAGTGCTGTTTTCTTGGGGGGTCATGAGAAATTCATGCTCATCCCTGAAGTTTGACAGAAAAAGTAATTCACTGGCTAAAGCATTTCAGCCCTTGCCCTCTGCTGCTCATGTGCTGCGTGCATCTGTCACACCACATGTGTCTCTGTGCGGCCTCAAACACTAGGTGTACACAGTGTTGAAATGCGCTGGAAAAATATATACAAAGGCTTGATCGAGCATTAGCTCTAAGTCAGCACAGTGAGGTGGGTATGGCGACAGCTGTCCAATCTTCCCCTCGCCCCCCTCCTCCTCTTCCCTCACCAGCCACCATCACTTTTCAAAAACGCTCCCTGTTTACCATACATAGGCAGCTGCCACCACTGTTAACTTCCATAAGACAGCCACCTGCTAAAGGACATTTGTACATGTCTTTATTTAATTAAGGTGAATGCCAGTTCGTTGGCCTCCCTCACGCAATGTGACTGAAAATAAGTCGCTCTTGATCAGCCTCTTGCCAGTGGATGGTTTGGAGTCTTGTGGAGGGCATGCGTCTTCTTTGTTGATCAAAATGTCAGTTTTGCCACATTAATGGCGAAAGTAAAACACATACACTCCGACTGTTTCTCAAACTTTTTATGCCATGCCACACTTTACACACAGTGCTATTCCACTTAAACACTACAAAATGTCACACCCATATTTAACTGTGTTCTTGTGGCCTAAAAAAATACAGTATCACTTACTTTCAGTGTGAAACCTGAGCTTGTTTTGATGAACATAAAACAGGTATTTGGGCTAGTACTGGTGACAAGCGAACATAGCTCTTGGCCAACTGCTCTCAGTCTTTTTCTGTATTTGTGTAAATCAGTCTTGAAAGGCTGGTTGTGGTTAGATTACAGAATTTTCTTTTCAAACCACTGTATCACAGGAATTACAACCATAACAATCTAATCTTAGATAAATGCACAAAAATACTAGAGTTAGGTGACTGGTTGAGAGTGTGATGGAGTATGCCACCAGTGTGGAGAAGAATTTTAAAAAATGCTCTGTTTGCACTAATTTACTTATTTGTGTGTGTATTTTCAAAATCTGCACATATGCAACTCTTGGATATTTGGTACGCGTTTAAAGGAACAGTCTGACCTTTTGGAAAATGTGTAATCTGCAATCAGATGACAAGTTTGATAACAATTTCATCTCAGAGTGTCCAGCACTGAGATAGGTCAAGTTGGACATATTGACACAGTAGCAATGAGTGACAGCTATCCTATGGTAAAAAGATATTCCTTCTAAGAACTCTAGTGCAAAATGTGAATCTCTTTTTATAAAGTGCAAAAATATAAATATAAAATTGAGACATTGCGACTTTGGAGGCACTTGTGTGTCTGAGCTATTTCTTGACCAACAGCTGCTGGATGCAGCGAGCGGACACAGCATCTCAACAGTCTTGTCCTCACATTGGGGTTGTCTTGGTTGTATCAGTGAGTGCATGGTAACGAGACAAAACATATAAATAACACAGCTTTGAAGTAGTGGGAAGACTAATGTTTTCTTTTTATCATTATTTTGATGGAGCTGGGCCACTAGTTCACTTTTCCCCTTTGAGTGTCGTCTGTGCTGTCTGTACTGTAGGCATCTCCCACAATATATATTTACATACATGCTTTTTCTATTACAGCCTTTTGACATTATATATCTACATCTATCTCTCTCTCTCTCTCTCTCTCTCTCTATATATATATATATATATATATATATATATATATATACACACACACACACACACACACACACACACACAGTATATATGTAAATATATAACCTTTATTGCTTCTGTATTAATATGGCTTTGTCAGGGGATCAAAGCTATGGATACTCTCTCACAATGAAATGAACCCTTTACTTTAACCAAACTGTACGTCTTTTCTAACCTTGGACTGCCATGTGATTAGCTTTTAATGTTTTATAATTAGTAGTACCAATGGCAAAGGAGTCAGCAGGGCAGAGGTGGGGTGGGTACGCCCTTGAGGGAGCAGGCCTTATGAATCAACGGCTGGCAATAAATGGACTGGATCATTACTGAATCAAGTGATCTGCAGAATAATCTATTGATTTTCTGGTCTTTCTTACTTCTTTATTATTCTGTATCACAGTATTGCAACATCAGGAGGAACCTACTGATGGATGGGTTGCTTGGACCTCTGCAGTGACCGTGGGGGGTTTGCTTAAGTGTATGGTATATATATAACACGTTCCAGGGTGCTGGGGATAAAATATATACAGTAACACGTCTATTTATGTCTTAGATGGTGCGTTTTTTTAATTGATCACTGACATTTGTAACTATGTACAGAGCATTAATGTTTTCAAATGAGTTTTATGTTGATGTTTTAAGTGGTAGGAGAACTGGTGAAAGAAACAAGGCCTCATCAGATTTAAATATGTACACTATTTAACAACATGCAGACACAGATAATAGGAGACGGGTCTGAACTATGAGCAAGCTCTACAATATTTATTAAAGAGATTTTTTTAAGCTGAATTTATTCAAATCAAATAGTGGCAGGTGTCAAAGATGATCCATTTATAGAGAATAGTCAAAATACCACAGAAAAACCTTTAATCCTCTTAAAAAAGCATGAGGTAAAGTTCCTCTTTCTACCCTTAAATTTTGGTGAACTGGCTGTTTTGGGTATAAATGCTGGACAAATGTTTGACTTGGGCATAGAGCTGAGATGCTGATGTGATTATAACATAACAAATTAATTAACAAATACCCTAAATGTGCTGGAGGTATAGCTACAAAGCAGCAGGTCATGATCCTGGAATCCTAAAACCATTCAAGGAAGGCAGAGATTAAAGCACTACCTACCTTGTTAGTTGACTTTGCTATCGATCCTCTCAATTCTTTATTATGTACAACAGGACACATCACAAAACTGCTAATTGGCAATAATCTGTTTGTCAATAGTTCACAAGACTGCAGAATTTAGATAAGGAAAGTTCAAGTTTAAAATACATTATCACAGCCCCAGTATTCCTATGGGCTTTGCTCCTGAAATACCTTCAAGGAGTGTCATGCTCAGAATATTTTACAGTAAAATATTGATGTATGTTATGCGGTGGGAAAGGTGTGAGAGAAGGAAAACAAAGAGAGAAGGTGACATTAGTGTTCTGCCAATAGAAAGGTAAACTTTAAATGGACTCTGGGAGGCGCTGTAAATAGTGTTTGATTAACTGTGACACCACACACAATAAGAAGTATAATCCTTGTGACATGACAGAGGACAAGATGTTTCATATTCTAACGTTTGTAATAATGCATAAATATCAATTATGGCACTAAAATAAGCAGTTTAACCACAAATGAGACATTATTCTCAGCCAAACTATGACTGGACCTGCCACTAATTTATATTAACAATAGATCAAATCATTATGTGTGCTCTGAAAACAGTCACTCATTGCAAAGAACACACAGAGAATAATCAGTGCAGGTCATTGCAGCTGCCTTCAGTTTGGAACATTTTAGCGCTTTTCAGTTAAATACCTATGATAAACCCACAGTGTGCCGCCTGCCCAGTATGAAACAGAAGACAGAAAGAGTTAGCAACTAGCTTGTGCAGAGAGTAGAGCATTCATCAACTAAGGAGTCAAATATTTTCCTCCGGAGTTGGTGGAGACTAAACCAGAGCTAAAAGGAAATGGAATATTACTCATGAGGTGTCCAGAAAAATCTGAATGAATGCTGAATGAATGAGTACAATATAATACAAATCAAGGACAATAATTTTACATAATTTAATGAAATTTTAACCCAAAAGATTTAATGCAACTGGCATTATATTGACAATATTGTAAATATTTTGCTGTTGTATTGTTTGGATCATAGCAATATTTGTGTCTTTTGTATTACATCCTCTGAACACAGCTGTTACATTATGACATATCTGTAGCTGTACTCTGTTGATGTGAAATTAAATTTAATGTGAAACTATCATGTATTGTGGGGTCCAGCTTTCTCTGAGTGCTGTCTACAGGTGCAATAACAGTTTTGATTTTTTTCTCCCTAAAACACATAATGAGATATTTTACATGTACATATTGTGTCTTATATACTGATGGGTGGTTTATTTTACTGCATAACAATACATCATATATGCATTATATGATAGGTACAATAATTATAGCATAAAGTGAGGTTGAGTACAGTGTTTGAGTAAATGTACTTATTTTCCACTGGAGTTTCTTTCTTCAAACTCTAAAACACCTTTCCTGGTGTTTTCTGTGTATTTTCTAAGCTGAACGAAATGTATTTCTGGAAAAATGGTAGTTTCACATATCATTTGAACACATGGAACTAGTTCTTCGACAGTCAGTCAACAACTACAACTCCCATGAGGCTTTGACAGTTAAGCTCATATTCTCAAACTATGCTCAGCCTCTATAGTAGCAGATATACTCATTTATTTGTGGTCAGAAAACGTTAGTAACACATTTTAGTTCATCAGACAGACAGCACATGATGATGATACTGGTGATTTAAAAATTTAAAAATTTAAAAAGAAAATCCAGTTAATTTGGCGAGCTTTGAAAGGGGCGGGTCTTCGTCAGCCCATACCTGAAAAGAGTAATGGCCGTAAATATCATCGAAATAGCGGAGCAGTACTTTAGGAAAGTCCAACACTTGAACACACCGCGCCAGAGCGGTCTGTCGGGAAATAATGGCCTTACGTTTCAGACAGAAGGTGATCAGAGAGACGAGCGAACTCGGATTCCCACTGATATACGCGGCGTTGAGTAATGTAAGCTAGCTGAACCAGGTGTTTGCTAAGCTGACATGTTAGCTACAACAGTCTGATGCGTTAAAAGACATTTCAGTGACTTCGTCCTACACACTGCTTAAAAATCAGTTAATGCAGCTATTTATCACTCTTTTTCTGGTGCCCATGCCTGGACAAAATAGTGGGTGTTTCAATTGATATCAACTTTAAGTACACCTCTACCTACATCTACTTAACTATTGGGCAATTTATTGGGGGTGATATATAAAAGATCTGGCTTTATTTAACTTTTTATTCATTGAGAACCCCTAGAATAACACTTCTGAAGTAAAAGACCGTGAAAGAGTAATAAGGTCTTTAGCCAAGCTGTCAGCAGAGACCAACACTAAACTCCAGTCCAGGTTTTCCAAGCACCACCTGCCAAACCGAGAAATTCAATTAAGGACTCCTCTTCCCACTTGAAGCCGGTCTCCAGGGCAGATCTTCCGGGCGACTCGCCCTGTAAGAAATTAGAAAATGCTACAATAAAACCCGAAAAACTGAGAAAAAAAATGTGGCAACTTTAATAATGAAAGGTCTCACGCCGTCCACCTTAAACACGCACGTCCCTTTAGTTGGAAGTCACCGACAGACAGCGAAGTACCACAGGTAAGAGTTTTCCTTTTCCTCTCAACTACTGTACACGCTCATTTTCATTTCCAAAACATATCACTCTCTGCAGAAAGCGACACCAAAGTGTCTCTCGCCGCAGCAGTGACAGCGAAAACGGGCGTTTTTAAGCAGTTTTAAACATTTAGGAGACGGCACTGAAGGATAGCGACTTGATATGTGGACTTGTCGGTAAACACGGCGGTGTGACTCCCCAGCCTCGATGCAGCGGCAGCAGCAGCGCCTACAGCAGCAGCAGGTCTGGAGCGACTCATACAGTCTTATTAGTGACCCTACTGTACGTTAGAAAACGCCGGCGAGAGGACTAGCCTTTCCCCAAAACTTCATATTAATTAACACAACGGTCAAATTTAAATCCGTTATAAAGGACCGGATGATTTCAGCAGGCGACCAAACACCAACCCCGTTGCAAAGTTGAGACAGATAGGTGCAACTTTTTCCCTCCTCAGTTCGTACTTTGTGCTCAGTCAAGGCGAGCTCAAATACTCCCATTTCCACATATATAAAGCATGGTGGAGACAACGTGAAAACAACATTGATATGAGGTATTTTATTATTTATTCAACAGCTCAGACCTACAGTACAAGCTGTTACTGACACTTCTCCAAAACTGCGAAAACGGCACATAAGAGCGACTTTTGGGCGCGACTCCTGCGCCCTAAGTCCTCGTATTTGTCGTGAAAAACTTAGTGAAACTCCGCTGGTTGCTCCTAAGCAGGTTGTAATCTTCATAGAGTATCATTTACTGTAAATAGAGGAACTACTATAAATGCAATCAATATTCAAAGCCTGAAATGCGGAAGTTCTGCTGTTGTAGACTATCTGTAAATGACTTTCTGAAAATATAGATATATTTTTTTCCCCTTATCTTGCACCTGTACTAGATTAAATGGGGCTGTAGAGTCAAGCAGTCAAGCTAAATGCATTGTTTTCATTAAATATTACTCTACTACTTATTTGAGGTTTCAGTAGGTTACTGTGCATAAATACCATAAATAAATACCATCATAAATATCACTTGGTTATTAAATCGTTTGGAGAAGCTGACCATTTGCTCAAAATGTTGTGTCAACTATTGGCAGGTTATACATCTTTCTGACACCACACACACACCACACACACACACTTACACACACAAACTGTATTTGCTATGGTAAATAGGATTTTGCAGTTCCTGCTCTCAGTGGCTGTAAGGCAGGTTTTCTGACTTCCACCTACTCTAGAACAAACAATCTGTTTAAAAACACTGTACGTACTCTGCATGTTTGGTTAGTTGTGATCTCTACAAAACACCACTATGATGTGAGATTTAATTTAACATGCTCTCATGCTTTTGTAAAGGGGGTCACTGTTTGTACTCTGTGCATTTAGAAATGTGTGTGTGCTTGCCATTGTGTTATTATTCTCAGGGATGAAGATGAGGACAGGAATAGATCACTGGCACTTTAAACCCGGAGTTCTCATATTCTCGCCGGATCTTTCTCCTTTGCTAATTATTGTGTTGTTTTCAGAGCAAATATGTCATATCCATGGCGACCAGGCAGGTTTATTGTCTCTCCCGTGCAATAGCTCACAAAAGTAATTAATTATCCTTTTTTTCTCTCCCTCCTGTCTTTGGTTAAACAGATCATTCATGGAAAGCCATCTTCTATATTAAAAATGCCACTGCTAGTACAACACAAGGTAAACATGAAAGTTTTTTTCCCCCCAGTTTTCCAGTTTTGACGTCCCTTTTTATGCTTTGTTATTTTTTGTCTAACAAATCAGTTGTGGATTAAATAATTTTATAATGTGAAAAGATGCATTATGTGCACAGTGTGTGCTTTTGAGGTATTTTCCATAATACCCCCATAATGCAGCAGCTGTGCAGCCTAACTGTTGCAGATGTATTCATGCATGCAAAGCAAGCACACACTTGACACTTAAACAGGCAAACTTAAAAAACACATGTTTAGACATGAAATCAGCATGCATTTTGTGTGATCTGAATAGCAAGCATTGGCCAGACGAAACGTAAGTTTACTTTAGTGGTGTCTCTTATTTTATGAGGTCACCAAAAATAATAGCCAACAGCAGGTGACACAACAGTTCACAATAGTTCACCTCGGTGCATTGCAGTAGTATTGTACCGTACGTGCACCTTTATACATTCTGTCCAAACAGAGCTGCAAAGTGATCAGTTGAAGCAGTTTCCAGTTTTTTGTACCCTGTGCTCCCTCCGTGTACCTCTGGAATGTGACGGCATGTGTCTGCTGTCCGGAGGTCCATCTCCAGTTGGACACCAGCCAGCCCTCACTGTCACACTGGTGGTACAGGTTCTCATCTCTCTTCAGCATTGATGAGACACTGCAATATCCATCTGTCAAACATACTGTCCTTCTTCATCTACCCCTCATTTGCTACCACTCTCTCTGCCTTCCTTCTCACATACTTTTTCATCGTCACTATAGGTGAAAGTGGAGCTGAGTAAATCTCCTGTGTTGTGAAAACAGAGATGCTAATTGTGCATTTGTGCTGTTTTAATTATGATTTGGTTTGTGTGTGTTTAGTTCAGTGTTAATGGATGTGGTCCTCTAGGCCTTTTGATTGGGGCTCTCCCTCTCTCTAAAATGATACTTGAAATGTTGCCTGTAGTGCTGTGCTCCTGGTTCTCTCGACTAGTTCAGAATCTCATTGGTTAATCAGCGTGCGATGCCTCCAACGTTCTTATTTCCTGCAGCCCTATCAGTCAGTGAAATGCCTCATGTCTCATAAGTACCCATCTGCATCTGTCAAGGGGTGTGTAGAATTAAACCCATGTGTATTCCTTTTCTGTTTGACCTTGGCTGTGGACCTCAGGTCTTTGATGTCAAATAAGCGTCAGTAATCCCAGGCGGCGTTTGACAGGCTTCAGTAGCCATTATTTTTGTTTCCTAGCACATAAGCTTTATCAATTGCCCTCAGTGTAATGATTTTGTATACAAATTCACGCTACCACAACCATAGTGTTTTGCCTTGTAAAAATATACTGCCTTCAATGCGTACTGTTATACCAGCACAAATAGCACACATGTTTTTTTAATCATCATTATTGTTTTTATTTTAGTGCTGAGGAAATGTCCTTTTTGCATGCTTGATCAGCCAGTAGAGAAATCCAATATAATGGAGGTTCAAGGTGAATTGCATCCCGTGCATTTCCCCCCTTCGACTGAAGGAATATTCCAGAGCAAAATAAACAAATCACACAGACAACAGTAATATAGGGTTGATTTTGAAGGCATGAAATAAGTATCGATTAAATCCTGCAGTTCATAGATGAAAATGGCCTTTTTGGTAATTTGTCCTGGGCCCTTTCAATACGATGGAGAGAGAGAGAGAGAGAGAGAGAGAGAGAGGGAGAGAGGGAGGGAGGTATGGACTGGGGGAGAGAGGGAGAGAGAGAGCGAGGGAGAGAAAGAGACTGCAGAAAGGGTGGAGAGGGGGAATAGAGAGGAATAAGACTAAGTGAACAGCAAGAAAGACAGAGAGAAGAGCTTTCACAGAGTTGAGAAAGGGACATGCTGCCCCTTTCCGAGCTCATTATCATTCTTAATAAGTCTTAAGGAAAGAAGGGAGCACTGAGTGTAAATGCACGGTAATCCTTACACTGGCCAAGGTTAGTAGGGACGTCAGCACATGCGCACCGTTCCCAGCTGGCCATTTTGGGACAGGGAGGGGACCAGAGGAGCACAGTTAAGGATAGATGTTCAAGGAGAAAGTGAGGACATTTAGACACTGTGTAAAGGTTAGGCCCTTTCCCCCAGCCGGTAGCTTTTCAGTGCCTGCACCACCTGGCATTCAGTGAGTAAACAGTTCTGCGTCATACTAAAAACACGACTATTTGGCCGTAAGACGTGATTTAGGCTGTAACAAAGAAAGACTGGTGAGGACGACAAAGCTTGATTAAAAATCTAAATAGGACAGTTTGACTTTGGGACCATTCACCACAATTCTACTCAAAGTAACTGTCGGCTGCGGTGCATGCCTAACTCACTGTTCTTTGGGTGTGGTCCAGAAACAAGCATTAAGATGAATTGGATGAACTGGTGACCAATTAACTCATTTAACAAATTGCCAGCCACTTGTAGTGGTTGTTCAACCATGTTGCTTTAATGGAAATCCAATGCAGTATTTATTTATATACTGTACTAAGCTTAGAGTCCAGTGTTGTGTCACCGGATGAATTCTACGGTGTTAGTAATATTACAGTATTCCCGTTCATTAATCAAGTCAGATGTGAGACATGTCTGGCACATTAATCTTAGTCCACAGTGAAACCACACCAGAAGGTGATTTTTATACTCCCAGTAATTAGTACAGGCAGTGTTTTATTTATTTATTTATTTATTTATTTTTTGCTGTTAAATGTGGTGGTCATGTCAGTCTTTAAGCCTCGTTGTAAAATGTACACATTGCTAAGTCTAAGCACCTGTGATACTTAAGTTTAAAACTAAGTATGTATATATCTCATAGCAAAGACAAGAAGTGTATAAAAAAGTTTGTAAAAAAAACTGAAAAGCCCTTTTCTTAGTTTTAGTAATTAGGGAATCTTGATTCAAATTACAATTCTCTGAGTCACAATTGATTCAAAATTGCTTCTCAATTCAAAAGAATTTCTCAATTCAGAACTGATTCGTGATTCGATTAATAGAAAAGCAGGCCCTATTTTCCAGGTCTTACTCCAGTGCACTGTGTGCCAAATCATGTACTCACGCTTTTAGTCCACTGAATTGCAATATGAAACTGCTCACAGTCGTATGGTTAAGCTAAATGGTCTCGATGAAGGTCTCTGTCTGACTAATCTAAAAAAAAAAAAAAAAAGGAATAAATGTAGGAGAGTATGTAGCATTCTTGTTTAAAAGAAATTAACTGCTACACCATGGAAGCATGTTACAGTATTCTGCGTGTCTGAGATTAATGAAATGAAAGTGAAACTTACTGATCACCATTACTGGCTAAAACATGTTTTTGGAAAAAAGAGAAAGAAAGCGCACTCCACTGTACTGTGACTAACGTTTCTCCAGCAGTGGTGAATAGTATAATAATAATGATCTGCGGCAACGCTAACACCAGGGAACTGATTCAGAATTGTAGAAGATGAAGAATTGCGATTCGTAGGGGAATATATTTTTTCCGGAGAAATGAAATATGTGCCGCTGGTTACTCTGACCTCATGTCAACTTTATAGATCGTAGTTAAAATTTTGATTTATTTTAAGAGCTTTAAGGGACATATGCTCAGCACGTTGTTTGAGAAGATTTTCTCCCACAGAAAGCAATATAAAGCTTGGGCACAAGCTTAAGTGTGTGCCATTTGTTGCGATAAAAATGGTCATGTTTAACTTTTAGCTCACAGTACAGACTGTAGCTTCAGTCTAAATCATAGTCTCTGTAGGGGTGTGACACTTTATCACTGAAATACTTTCACCTTCTAGAAAACTTGTCTTGAGGACACTTTTTTCTGAAAATATTCCTACATATAGTTTGGTTGTTATCAACTGCAGTTTTTTAATTTTGGGATCTACCACCTTGGATGGTTAAAGTTTGTTTCCTGACCTTGTCTCCAGCTTTATACTGCTGGTGTATTTGAATCTTGATGATGACTGTGTGTATCCTCTTGGGCATGTGTTGGCTTAATTGTCCAAGAAGGGGGGACAACAGTCAAATAAGCAAATGAAATAGGAGCTGATGGTGTAGAGTGGGGTGCCCTTTTGTCTTGCTCAGTGTAATGCCATCTCGGTGCCTTTCTGTCATGTAAGGATGATTTACCCAGAGACAGATGTTCTCAGACCTTTGCTCATGAACCTGCACCATTTTGTTCTATTTTTTGCCCTTTTAAAGGTTAAGGAGTAAAAGACTTTTCACTGCAACATGTCTACCTCTTTTGATTGCTTTGTTGCTGTGGTGTCAGTTGCTCTGTTCTACTGTTCATTGAGCTTAGAGGCTGCACTGATGGTGGACTGGACTGGTTAGACTGAAAACGTTGCTGTTTTACACACATAAGATGCTTTTTGGAAAATCTCCTCTTCCCCATCGCTCCACTGTGTTTTGGTTGAGGCATGGTTGGCAACCCTGCTCTCCAATTCCCCCCTCCTCTCCACCACCACCACCAACCCTCCAACCCCCTCCAGGGAGCCTTGGGAGGCAGAGAGCCATCACCATGGTGATCTGAACGCAGATCCCCCCCACACACCGGTCCATTGTGACTGGCGTGCGTTGAGGTGAGAGGGAACAAAATGTCACAGCAACAGGTTTTTTTGTGTTTTTGTTTTTGCCTCAATTCTCAACGGGATTGTGCTCAGATCCATGCGCTCAGTTACACTGGAGGGACTGCCAGAGAGACTGTGGGATTTACAGAAACAAGCTGATTGGAGAAATGAATAGAGTGACATAGAAATAAACTGTTAATACTAATAAGTCTATGTTTTTGTTTTGTTTAGCATCAGGGCAAAAAAAAAAAAAAAAGTGTCATGAGGGAGTATCATTGTTATTATCTGATTAAAAGTGTTTACAAATTCTTCAAATAGGCATAGCCCAGAGTTAAACAAAACTGGCAGGATTTATAATAATTTACACTTTTATGGTTTGAATCACACATTTGATCTGCATCAGATTATTGCAAATGGGAAGATATTTTATAATAATAAGAGGGAAACATGAAATTTTATGCTGTTTGGCAAGTATGCTCAACAAATTTGATAGAGTATGTGTGGAAAAAAAATGTGTGTGTCCCCCCACCCCACCCAGATTATATCAGTCACCAGAGGGCTGTATATCTTGGGGTCTAACTTGCTCCATGCTTCGCCTCACTTCTGCCATAGTGGTTTGCAATTGGCTCATGGCGATACCCTTTGTACTCTCAGTTCATGCTGACCTTTGACCCGTCTTGATCCAGGCAACATGCTATTGGCTACAGGCCTTGGGTGGAGGGAAGTGGGGCTCATAGATAATGTGGCATTGAAGAGGTGGAGCAGATTTGGCCCCCCAACCCTGAGGAGGATGTGGGCTGTGTCCTGTGACAGGTCCAGGGTTGCCCTCAGTCCCACAGGTTGGAAGGGAGGGTCAGCCTATGCCAGAGGGCATAAAGGCGGCTTCAAACACACAACCCTAACGTCTGGCATAATGTCTGGGCCTCCTGCCCTCTGCTCTGAGTAGGATACCACCCCATAGCTCCTGTAGCTCCTGAGATAAAGTGATTGTCTCATTTTATCTCAGTATTTCTCTACATGCATTTTATACATGCATTTTTTTTGTCTAGGAGTCAGTTATACAGTGTGTATACTGCATACATATGCATTAACTCCCACAATAGCCTGTTTTATTATGCAAGAACCAGAAGTCTCATTAATATTTGTTGATATGTAGCTATAGCAGTCAGGTCTTTTCGTGCCAAGTCTGTAAGAGTCTGCCATCTCTGTTCCTTGAGCAGATGCAAAGGTGCAGGTCCTGAGAGATCCTTTTATGTTTGGAGACCTCTCCTTGCTCCTCTGACTGCGACCTCAACCACAACACAGCTCTGTCTCAATCAGCTCTCTGCTGTAATCCCACTTCAGAATTCCTCTTGGCTAAGGGAGTAAATAAATTTTTCAGCGTTTATTAGAATACAGCTTGCCAGAAGGGACTCCTCTCTCCTCTCCTATAGCTGCTCCAGTAATTAGCAAATTGATTAGGAGAACTTCAACACACCTCCTTGGCTCTTATCTCCCCATTCTAGGACAATATTGCTGTGCCACGGGACAGCGTAAATATTTTAAGGGAAACCCTCAGTGAATCTCATTAAATGGCTATGGGGCAGAGCAGCTGTCTCCTGCTGAAGGTCCCAGCCAATTTTCTAAACTATGATTAAAGAAAAGTTTTGGATTATTTAAACATGTCAGGTCCTGTGGGTTTTTTTTTCAGTGCCACTGAAGACCTCTGTGATTTCCCCCCCACCCCTCTGTGCCAGGACTGCTCCTCTCCCTTTGGATCTATTAGTTTGAAATCGTTTGGGTGATGACTCTTTGAAAGTGGTGGTCATTCTGGGATGCCGTGTTCAAAATGCAACAAAGACCTCTCTTTTATGCACAAATGCTAATTAAAATTTTTACCCCCCATCCCCGAGCTGCAGAGGGGAAAGACTTGGTAGCAATTTGGCAGATAATCAAATTGCATTTTAAATGGAGCCGTTTAAAGATGACTGGGGTCTGCTCACATGAAGACACAGTGGCACAAATTAAGGTCGAATAAGCTGCTGTGTGCACAGAGCAACAATACAACAAAATTCACATCACAATAGCAGGATGCATTTATGTAAATGGACAACATGAAATGTTTGTTTTATGTTTTTTTAATTAGTTAAAAGGAACTCAGGTACACAGTCATATTTGTTTCTCCATATGCATGCATGTCGGAATAGTGTTTTTCTTTTAATTACAATTTGCCTCGTGCTAAGTGGCATTTTTTTCATAATGTGTCCTTACAATCTGACCAATTGCGGCAAAATGCTAATAAGACATGATTTGTTAACGGTTGTGGTACCTTGGAAACATTATGTTCTTAATTTTAGATTTTCAGCCTGACAGAAATGGCAAACTGGGTGGAAAATGTTGTCAACAGCTATGTTTGTCTACAAAAAAACTGCGCTTAGAAGCTGTCCCCCCACATTTGGTATACATCATTAAGTTCGTCGTGGCCAATCAAATTGTCTATTCACACAGCATTCCAGTACATATTAGTGACATCTCGTTAGCAGAAAACAGAAAACTGACACAAAAAATTTGGGAATCAGGCCTGAATTGTTTATCTCTCAGAATAAGTAGAAAGTGTGATTCTCATGAAGTGATAGAATTGGATCATACATGCATCATGTTCCCAAAAGCCTCTTTTATCCTCTCTCTTTCTTTTCTGTCCCTGAAAAAAGCTACCAAATATACCAAATGATCTGTTCAGTTTTAACACCAGTCTATCTTGCTGGGGCCACATTTCCTGTAAAACATTCATCACAAGACCAATACAGCCATCAGAACTGCTTCATATCCATAAAACCCCATTATGGACAGCACAACAAGTGATGCTTGACTTGTAAGTTTGAAGGGTTCTTAATTGGCTGTGATTTGCTGGCTGTACAGCAGTGACTCTGGAAGTGGCATAATGATCCTCTGTGGATGATACATTACTTTTCTGGCAACTTAATGCACCTTTAGCGCTGCAAGTATTTGTAGTCCTCTGTTTGAGTGTAGCCCTCACCTCAGGATCAACAGACTGACTGTCATAACAATTGTTTTGACCCGCACACTACAGGTTGCACACGAGTAAGACGAAATGTTGACCTCGTCCACCTTCTCCGCAGATACCCGCATCTAGAGAAAGCCCCTTGAGATCTTTAACAGCGATTCCCCAAGGCAGTTTCCCTGTTTTCACTTTAGATTTGTGGTTGAAAGCAGCTGAATGCATTTAGAGAAGTCTGCTCTACAGTATTTGATGCTCATTATTTATCAGCACAGTAGGCTTAGGAAAAAACTAAGCGAAACAAAACACAAAAACTTCAAAGTATTTAAGATACTTTTTGGATTTTTCTGGCGGGAAATTTTTCACAATACTCAAAAGAGTAGACATGAAACAGCATTTCAGTTTTCTTTTCTGATTTTATGAGATTACCGTTGATAATGATCAAACATTATCATGAATTTCTTTAAAAGTGCCTCTTAAATGTTAAATAATATCATATAAGAAATTAAGAATTTTATTAGCTACTCTAATCGGATAAAACACTGAGACAACAATCAGTGTAATTTAATTGTCTTAGCGCTGTAGTGTTTTAACTTCCAATTCTAATGTTTGCATGCTTCATTGGATTAATGTTAAATATGTCTACCTTTTGAAGATTTCCCAAAAACCACACAGTAATTCTTATAAACATTAATATTTTTTAAATAATACTTGCAAAATAGATATTTTTTTGGTAAAGTAATGGGAAAGGGAAGGCAACACAACACAATCACTGTCTTATGATGTTGATTGACAAATATTGTTGCAAAGTTAATGACACAAGAGGGATTTGATTGATCAAGAGGATGACTGATCATAAAACTGTGGTCAATATTTGGCTGTAGCTTAATTTCCCCTCTGAACAACAGTGTGCCAGGATGTCTGAGATGTATGGCTAGACACACAGCAATGGCAAAACACATATTTACACTTAAGTCTCTCCTGAGCGTGATGATACTGCCTCTATTTGCCGTACAGTAAATAATATCCCATGATGCTAAAATGAACAGTCTTAGAGTATTTATTCAGTTGGAGCAGAGGGTATTGGTTAGAGCTGACCAATTTTAGAGTAGTTGGGATGAAAATCTCCCTCTAATTACTGCACTGTGTGGATCCTTTGGTCCCAGTCCCTCTGCTGCAAATGATGGTATTAAAAAGTCTCTTTTATTTATAGAAATAAAATTTTAGCTTCAGAGACAATAGGCTAGTTCTGTTTTACGGTACAGCAGACTTTATCTTTTTAATAAAAATTCCTGACTTGGTGAAAGTTTAATTAATAAGGGACTTAAAGCTAAGGGAATGAGCAAGGGAGTTGGGTCTTTAAGGGGGTACTTATTTTTCCATCTGGGCTATCCTCCAAAAAAACTGTCAATTAGTGTGTTAAGCTGAAGAGACAAAAAAACGTCATTAGTTCTTGCAAAAAGAATAATGGGTTTTAAAGGTTTTGCTTTAGAGGAAGACCAAAAGCACAAGAGTGAGTCTCATGTATTTTCATTTATTTCCTGCAGTTATAAAAGTTTGAAGGAAGGCTTTATTGTTCTAAGGTACATGACTGAAGAAGTAGACACATGGGTTGTTTTTCTGACTAACTGTGTACCTTAATTGTCTGAGATAAGACAGATAAAATTAGTTGTATTTGGTTGAGTGAATCATACTGTGTATAATATATTAGATATTTTCATAGTTTCAGCCAGAGATGTTGTTGATGGTGTGGGCTTTTGGACCACAAATAGATGTCTCTGTGTATTGGACTGTATATCTCCTGGTGTGTGTATGTCAGTGTATGCTGGATTTTCTGATGCTTTTTTCCTACTGCTGTGGCAAAGTCCCTCACCTGTCATGTACAGTCCTCTTGAGGACATGAAATAGTATTTGACAGAAAACTCCAAATTAGGAATTTCTGTGTAGGAAGCATTACTTGGTTCGGTAGTTGGATGTCACGAAGCAACTGGTGAGTGCTTCCCTTATGTTTCTTCATTTTTGAGTCTTCATTTTTCTTTCCTGGTTCAAAGTGTTCCCAGCTGAGTGGTAATTAGTATCGTCATAGAGGAGGAAAGCTGTGCTGCTTTTCACTGTGTGTTTCTGTTTATGTCTGACAGATGCATTATTTGATAATTTAGTCAGCTATTTCAGAGAATCAGAACTTGCCATCTTCATTCAATAGAATATTACAGGAGAAGGCTGCTATTTAACAAAATTTTTCATTAAAAAAATCCAAGCAGCTTCTTTCAGTTTATAACAGAAATGCACATTTGTGCATGTTATGCTTATCAGCTGGGAAACAATACAAAACCAAGTGAGCTTGGATAACAAGACATACCTACAGGATGCAACAGTCTGATTGTTGGTATTTTGTGGAACTCAGCAACAGGTGAAAGTTTATAAATGAATTGTGAACTGGCAGTGATGCCACATGTTAAATATATACAGCTATTTTACAAATATTGATATGTTTCTTGACTAGTATCTCACTACTTCCAGCGGTAGCTTTGGTCGGATGTTAATGTACAACAGCTTTTTGACACTGCTTAATGTATCTCCTTCCCTCTGACTTTAACACACACACACACACACACACACACACACACACACAGTAAAATACAAGCCTTGTTATGCCATTCATTGGATTGTGTTGAATTGATTTGTTGCATGTAAAGTCACTGCCTTTTCTCACCATGTATTCATGCGCTGTCAGCATTGAGCACATATTAATAAAGTTGGGTTGAATGTTGTGAAGCTGCTCTGTTGTATTTTTCCCACTAGGTTGTCTGCATTATCATCACTTGTGTGGTCTTTTTGACTGTTATTTTCATGTTTCCTTCCAGAGTACAAAGATTAGAACAAAGTAAAGAGATTATTGTAGATCAGCCTTCAAATAAAATAACTTTAACTTTTGGATGCTGTTATTAATGCCAAGTTAGAGTGTTAAAGCATAAATCCTAATTCATCTCAGCAGTATGGCTCTTTCACATAAAACCAGTCCAAGGCAAAGTATCATGAATGTGTTAGACCATTTACTGCATTAAGTGTAAAATGTATCTCACCTTGAAGATATACTTGGTAAGTGTGATAAGATAACCTGTAAATGAGCAGCGTTCTGTTTGTAATGAACTTCCTACCTTGCAGATGGCTGTTTGAAGGGTTTTTTTTTTTTAATGCTAGAAAGTGTGACAGTGGTGCTTAGATGAGGCTTACATAACTGGTCATAGTGCAAGAGGTTTCAGGCGCTGAGCCCAAAATATGTCATTGACTTGTGCCACACACAACAGGAGATGGCTTTTGCATCACAGTGTGAGTGCTAGTAAATGATTGGTTACAGGAGATCCTCCAATAAATTAATTGTTTCCACTTCATGGTTAAGTATGTGCTACTCTTCCAAATCGAGTGCTGGTACTTGGTTATTACACTTTAATAGCTTGCTTGCCAAACTAACGATATATTACTCCATGTGCTGGCTCAGATCAGAGAAGATGAATTGGCTATTAATTAGAGTTGCACTGAGAGGGCACAGGGGAGAGACTACTCATAGCCTTGCAATCAGTGTCAACGGGGGCCCTTTTCTGACTGGGACAGCCGGGACAGGCCCAGGTCACTAAGTCTTATCATGAAAACCACTGAATCTGGTAGGAGAAGCAGCGTCAAACATGGCCACCATCTTGTTGAGTCAAACAAAGGACAAGAGAGTTTAACATCGAGCAGCTGCAATTTCATCTGACGATTTCAGTCAGGAGTGCGGACAGAATGGAGAGAGATGTGTGGGAGGTTGTTTGGCTCCATGAGGTTCCTTAACAAAAGCCTCACGTCCGAAGGACTTTGAATTAGAAAGTTATGGAGGAAATATTTGACGGGCAGAGATGATTTGTGGGGAATATTATTGTTTGGCTCACTTTTCTTGTGCAGCCTCTGAATTAGCCCTTTTATCACAATTAATTAAGCTTGCCTATAGGAGATGTTCCATCTTGAGCTCATCCACGCAGGATAAATAAGTCAAAGCTGCAGGATATATGTCCTTTTATTGGCTGACTTGATCTCGGAAGCATCTGTAGTGGGGGGGAAGCTGTCTCTGTGGTGCGACTTTGTGGAAGAGTCTTTGCCATCACTCACTTTGAATGCTTCTTTTATGACTCGTTTTGTTAAAAACCTCTTTTTTTAATGCAAGGTATCAGGAGTTATGGCCTGTCTATGCAAATTAGGAAATTTTGACAGTTTGTTATTCATGTCATCGCCTTTTTAAACACTTAAAGGTAATAAATTTCACCGTGACAGGCTGCTCCGAAATTGCCACTAAATATTATTAAATATTTTAACAAGTTCCTTGTAAATATGCCTTAAATGTTTGAACGATGGGCAGGAAGAAAAATGGCTTTGCATCAACTTATTAGAGGCTATAAAAGTGGCAGTGATTTATCATGGATGTGGAGCAACTCAGGCCACCTTTTTTTTTTTTGTTTTGCTTATTCTGTTGGCTTGCTTTGTCCTGATGTGCACATTAAAGAGAGGAGCATCATGTTAAAAGCCTGTAGTTTCACAAGTCATGAAAATGTTAGCGGCAGATATTGTTGTACCTGTGGTCCTTGAAAGACAGAGCGATTAATGGCAACAGCATTTTAAAGTTTTAAAGCTTCTCGTACCCATTTACAGTTTTACATTTTGTGATATCACTAGCTGTAACGGCGCGTGTTTATCAAGAAATCCAGTTGATGTGATGTTGCACAGGTTTGTTTTGATGTGTGTAAAAAGAAAAAAAAGAGACTTGGGCAGCTTTTAGTTTTTTTCCCTCTCTAATTAGTTTGTGCTATATTTAAATGACCAGGTTTTGTAGGTTCAAGGTAAAATCTGATTTCTTTTATGATTATTTAAAGGAAGCAAATTTTGTGCAACATGAAATGTTATCTGTCACTGCCGCTCACATTATCTGTCACATTGTAATGCCTCTGTCCTGCTACACTGATCAGCAGATAGCCTGTCTGTCTCCTCCAGCCTCTGTACTGCTGTATTGCTGTCTATAACAATGCATTGGTTTTGATATGAATTGGAACAAAATGCTATCTGTTGTGTTACTTTAAGATGTGAAATAATCAATGATTTTCTCTGGAAATGCTACAGACTGGAATGAGAAGTCTCAGATCTCTTTAATTACAAAGTCAAGCTACAAAAAGAAGCTGAACTGTCTAAAAATAGTTTGAGATGTGACACAGTCTTGTGGTTTGTGGTGCACCTTTCCACTGGTTAGGGCTGGGAATTTAGTATCAAACTGGGGTCATTCAGAGTAACATGTTGTGTTGCAGAGGATTTATGTCTTACACTGGCAAAACGCAGATTCCTCCATCAGCCGCATTCCAGCTTTTAAATTCAGAAGTCGACCTTTTTTCCTGACTAGCCTATCATTTTGTGACTTAAAGTGGTTTCTTAATTTATTGCACTTCAATTATGATTAAATTAAACTTCTTTATTAACTTTTAAGAGGAGAAATTATGTTGGTCAGCACCCACAGAGTGAAAAAAGAAATAAATAAAAAAAGAAATGACAGAAAATCACACCTTTGTACAAAATCACAAAACACAAAAAAATTTATGAAAACACTGTTATATAACGTACTGACAGTACAGTCACCTCAGTGGTGATATTGTGTAGTCACATTGTCACAGATGAAAGAATTATCCAAAACATATTTTTTATAATATGCATCTGCTCCGGTAATGCTTTTAGAGCTGTTTGTTCATTATTTGCTTTATTTTGTCTCTCATTTGTGTTATTCACACATTCGCTGCAGACCCGACTGGCACCTGTTACCTTACATGTGTTAGAAGCTGCTTCTTGTCCTCAGTGTGCCAGAGATGCACAGCAAGCAGAAGAGCAAAAAGCTCTGCACCACTGGGTCTTGTCATTCATCAAAGGATAGAATATATATATATATGTGTGTGTGTGTGTGTATGTAATTTTCAAGATGCACAAACAATAAATATTACCTACTGAATATTACTTTTAAAAAGTAATTTATACTGCAACACTTTAGTTCTGGGATCTAATGAATAAGAGTGTTTAGATCACACGAGAGGTACCATGGCATCACTCTGCCTTTCTACATCTAGATCTGTTTGATGCTCATTATCATATTTATTATATTATATCACATTTATTCATTATTATATTATGTCCTGCTGCCTTTGCTCCTTTATTCTCCTTTGCAGATATTTAGATATAAAGAAGGCAACCACAGGTCATGTAATCCACAGACCCTTCACTGTTTTGGTTAGAAGCCACTACAGTATTCTACAAATCTCAGCGCTGTCTGTGCACATCACTCTTACCGGTTAGTGTGACGTGACGGCTGCCATGTCAGCAACACGGCACATCTCTGTTCCCCCTCTCTGGAGCCCTCTGTGAGTTTTCCCTGGGGTTGGCAGAATACGAGTGCCCCCTTGTCTGACTGACTATAACCTTGCCACCAGCTTGTGTGTGTGCGTGTGCTCGTGTGTTTTTTCCAACTCTAAAGACTTGAACAATGATGACTCAAGCCACGCAGAGTACACCTCGGGGAAAATACAGTGGAAATAAAAATAACAAGTGGATTTTTGACTGCAGTCAGATGTGAGAGGAGGTATGCTGGCACTGGGCTAAAAGCCTGAGCAGATTCTGCTCCCCCCACCTCCTCAGTTCATTAGATTAGGCTGTCTCGTGTTCAGGAAGTGCTGAAAGGCACTGCAGATTGTATCTGCACAAAATACTGTCCTTACGTCCAGAGACAGTTGCCAGTCCCAGTCTTTGAAATTCCAAAGTAGTTCTCAATCCAGTTAGGGCCCGATATTGTGGTTGTCTCTTTGAGCGCCCCCCTGCTGAGGGTTCTTATTAGAAGGGTTAAGTATGAAGATGCCTGTGTTGGTATTTATGTGGTTGCTCATCGGCACACCGCACATGAATTTCGCTAAATTATTTATTTTCCTGACACCACCATATGGTGCTGTAACTTGTTTGTCTTGGAGCATGCTGGAGAAATGCAAGACCTAGACTGGATTACTTGTGTGTATACATGGGAGACCCTCTTCAAACAATGCCTGTTTTTTGTTATTTCTTTTGCTGGGTGGGCTCTGTTGATGCAATTCTGCGCAACTCCCCGCCAGAGTTCTCTTCTCATCAACTCGAGAGCAAAGAGATAATAAACATAATTGGGCCAAAATGTGGAGATGTTTCAAAGAGATGCGCAGAGCCCGCTTCTGTTGGTCTGCAGCGGATGGGGCAACTGAGCGAGAAGCTTGAAGGGCCCTGGAAAAATGGGGTCCTGATCTTCTTTGAAATGCCACAATTAATTGCTATGCGTTGTCCCCAATGCATGGATGATTAAATGTGCTCCTAAACTGCCCTGATTTGTGGGGGCACCTTGCCGATTTTATTTGCCACTGTTAACATTTTCATTCCTGCATTATGCATGGTGCTGTGGGGCAAGGAAGTGCTGCAAACAAATGGCCTGAGGGATCGGCGTAAACACAGCGTACCATAAGGGGGAGAAGACTAACAGTTCAGCACCGCCTTCCTCAGCCAGTCTTCTCTGACAAACTAGACAGCCCCTTTGTAGCTTGGGTGTAGCGTAACAGAGCAGCACAGTGTGGTTATCAATGTCAGTTACCTTAGATATTCAAAAACGTTGACTGTAAATGACCAGTTATACTGTATATATAGACTGTAAAGGGAGGGTTGGAGTTTGATAAAATGGAATATGCTTATCTGTATCATTATTAATCAGCAATGAATGCATGTCTAATAGAATATTTCTGTCTAACTAATTGAATATGATTCCTCCTCCTTCAGCATGTATAGGCTGAGGTCACTTTCACTAGTTAATTCTGACAGCCAAAGCAGTGTGGTGCTGGTTCCTTTGTGTTTAGGGATTTTAATTCCTCATTGCAATAATCAGTGACTGATGGAAGCCCTAGTGTTTTATGAAGGCATGCCAAATGACATGTGCTCCCTTTTGAACATGAAACACTCAGAGTAGAAATATGAATTTTCATATTAGAGCCATATTAACTCTCTGATTAGGATTTACTTGATCTAGGATCTTGGCTGTTAGAAGTGCAACGCTGCACACACGGCCTGCCCGAGTTGTCAGCTGTCATGGCGTTGGCCCAGAGCCTTACACTTGGCAGGTCTCCACCCTCTCACCTCCAGCTGACAATGCAAATATAGGCAAACGATGTGTAGCCACTGGACACTCATGTCATTCCATATGGATACAAAAACCTGTATGTCTGGTGTAAGTCGATCATGAAAATGTTGGGCGTTTTCACAGTGATAGTTTGCTGTTTTGACAGTGGAATGACTTATTGGTTTTAAATCATAAACCAGTCCATACTCTTGAGTTCTTTCCAGTATATGCAATTTTTTTTAACTCAGCCCCTTGCCATGAAAATGCTCTGCATGGCATTAACAGTAACTAATGCACCAGGCAATGGAAAGAGGGCAGATATTGTTTTTTATGGCCTGACCTTTGAGGCATTATTATTTTTTTGATGAATAACTGTTTACTCTGAATGCGGGCATTAAACAAGTTTCCTTAAGGTTTGGAGTCATTGCCTCTGACACAAATGGCAAAAACGAAAACATCTCACCCTGTTCTTAGGCAAAGAGAAGCGTGCTGTCAGTGGATATAGAAAGTCTGTTTTAGTGGACTGGAGAGTAGTGTTAAATAGGTAGCAACCAGTTCATTAGGATGCCTTTCAGAGCATGAAAAATGACCTTTTCCTTTGTTATTATAGTCTGAGTTCATAGATAGTTGACTGGAACCAGAGCATACTGTATGTTGACAAGGATCACTGGAAACAATTAGCATTGCATCTCACCAGTCAGTCTGCATGCAGCTCTCAGTTATCACTTTTTTTTAACACCCTCTTGCTTAAATGCAAGTCTGATTTGATTACATGTGACAGATTACTTAGACAATAAGAAAAATAAATTATTTAATTTATTAAATGCATTGAACTGCATCTAATATGTAGTATGTCTTAAACAAGGGTAGTTAAAAGCAGTGTGTAACAAAGTGATGAAGTGTTATCATATGGTATAGCCCCTGATATTCTGCGCTGTGAGTTTATTTATGGGAAATTAATTTCATGCATTTTGACTGGAAATATAAATTGGAATGCTACATACAGTAGATAATGATTTATTATGTAATGTAGCCTTGCAGTGTTCAAACTTTTAAATGTATTTTTCGTCCCAAACTTTATTAGATTAGACTTCAGATTACATGCAAGTCAGCACCTTAAGTGACTAATTGGTATGGCACTAAATGTCAAATAAATATAATGACACAATTCATGATCCAGTTATCATAAGAAAGATAAAGAACCACCAACAAGAGTCAAAACACAACACACACATGTTTACAAGAGTTGTTTGCATGCATTTATGTGTTTACAATCACATAAATGCATGCATGTATGTAACGCACACACACGTATTTGATTTTTTTTTTTTCAATTGTAATCATCCAAAGGGGAGACATTTTTTGGATAAACTTAAAGTCAGTCTGATATACTTGTAATTTCTGTAAGCAAAATACAGATTGGGATTATATATATATATATATATATATATATATATATATATATATATATATATATATACATATGTGTGTGTGTGTGTGTGTGTGTGTGTGTGTGTGTGTGTGTTTGTGTAGTTTTTTGTAGTTGAATGACAATTATATGGTATTTTCACACATCATAAGAACCAGTTTAACCATCAAGACTAATTGCACTTATGTGCATTAATTTTATGTACATTTTGAGTTAATTTACTCCATTATATTTACAGCTTGCATATAACTGCTGGGACCTCCAATGTACTTGGTTATGTACTTAGTTATGTACTTGGTTATTATATTACACTGAAAGAGATACAATGTTTAATATGTATGACTTTTCAACATACTCTTCTCAGTCTGATATTAATATGAAAGTAGTCTTAAGGGAGTGCAGTATATTTGTGACACTTGAGGAACGCATCAAAAATGTGTTAGTCAATATTTATGTACATCTTTAATTTTGCAGTGTAGAGTATGTTCCCATATTCAGCTCAGGATAAAACATTAACGTACGAAACAGCTTTGGATCACTTTTCTTCTTCTGAATCTTCATTGCTGTCATCATCAGAAATTTCCCTCCTACTCTGTGGTGTTTTGATAAAGCAAATGTGGTTGAGGAGAGCAAATATTTAAGGTATCTGCAAATGTGATGCACATCTGTCAAACAGCCCAAGGGTGAAAACCAGCACATAACAAGGCAACAAATGCTGATCCGGGACTTCTCTGCGGCAAAATAAAATATGGCTCAAGTTTTCATTAAGGTGCTATTGATTAGCTTTTCCTGGCAATGAATTATGGTCGACATTAAATAAAAGGGAAAATATTTTTATGACTTTGCTTAGGCCATGCCAGATTCCCCCTTTGCTTCTTGTATGCTCGCCCTGACAGGCATTTTGTTTTCTCTCAAATTCTTGTGGCTTTTGTGAGACTTAGACCAAGTTTAAAAAAAAGTTATTTCACTTTGATTACCTTTCCCATTTTAGATATGTGTAAAACAATTAGGAGGACAGACTGCTGAAAGGGCATTAAAAAATCACTAATAATCTTAAACCATTTTTTTGAAATTGAGATTTTCAGACACTCCCTGCTGTAACGATTAGTTTTAAAATGTCAAAATTTCCACAGAAACTTCTCAAACCAATCTTGCAGCATAATCCAGGTTGCTGGTCTCCTTTTGTACACTCACTATATTGCACATATTTCATATTTTCATTCTGACTCAGTGGATGCAGACTGTGGGTATAAGCCTGTCATGGGTGCCTGTTTCAGGTGGCATTCTCCTGTCTTCCACTTCCTGCCTGTTACTGTTTTCAGAATCCCTTAGAGCTAGCAACCTAGATGCTGAAAATGGCAACTTTGACCAAGATCTGGATTGTGTAATCACATACGTCTTTTACTGTTTTTTGTGGTATTCTGTTTTTGGGGAATCAGCCGCAAGTGTTCTCCCAAAACAAGTTCCCTCAGACGTTATTTTGCAGCTGTACTGTCATAGCATCCTGGGTTTAGCGCTACCTCAGGATGATTGTGATTGGTTTCAAGAATACAAACCAAAGTGTTTTTTTCCCCCCCTATGGCAGAATAATAATGGGTGCAGCCAGACAGCGCTGGAGAATGGTCTGGCTATGTGAGACTATGTGGTTAGTAATTGCCAGTATGAAGTATTTGTTTGCTTTGATTATCTTTAAACAGAGATGTCTTGGCATGAAACATTGAAATAGTAAGTCAGATGACACTGGACTTTTGGTGTTTTTCTGATGAAGCTAGTTGGATGATTGAAGAAACATCATTGCCATCATCAACAGTCTATTTGCTTTTGATGTAGTATGTCTGGATATCCTTGATCACTAAGAATATTTATAGTCCTTGACCACACATTTGAGCTGCTGTTACTCACAACTTCATAAACTTTGCAGCACCACCATTTTTGCCTTTTGCTGTTGTGCAAGGATTCCTTGCCTTGTGACCTGTTTTCTTAGAAGTCACCCAGTGCTGAAGCACTGCCTCTGGTGGCCAGGAAGAATGAAATAAAACACGAGTTACATTCATAAGTTTTGTTTCACAGAAAAGGTGATTTCTATGTACATGTCATATGTGGGTGGAGGGGGCTGTTGCGATAGCTGTCAGAAAATACCACCACTGTGAGAATCAAGGGGTCATCAAAGTCATTAAATTGGAATTTGTGACACATGGGTTCAAAAACAAAATATTTTTCATAACTTTCTACATGTATTACTTGGGGAAAGTCAAGACTGAGAAACACATCTTTGTCTTTTTATCATACACACCCACATAGGAACAGCAGCAGTCATTTTCCCTCAGCATACACAATCTTTAGGCATTAGTTTTGACTTTACTATGTCTCACTGGAATGTACTGACTGTTGGTGTTGAAAACTTTTATTAGAATAATTGCATCTCTCTACGGTAAAAAATAGTTCAACCCGTCTGTCCTGTTATGTCTAGTGAAATAGATTTTGTCTTCCTGCTTATAAATTGTCTGTTCTCTTAGCTAGGACAAGTTCCAGGGCCAGTTTTCTCAACGGGTATATATTTTTTCTTCATTGTTTCATCCTGAGGTGTGACTCATTAAGCACAACGTGAGCAAAACATGGAGAAACAGGATGACAATGCCCCCATCCACAGAGCACAAGGGGACACTGAATAGTTTGACGAGTATGAACGTGATGTGAATCATATGCTGTGGCCTTCATAGTCACCAGTTCTCAACCCTGCTGAACACCTGTCCCTATTGGATAATTTGGTCTGATGTGTTAGACAGAGCTCTCTACCACCACCACCACTACCATCATCATCAAAACACCAAATGAGGGAATATCTTTCTATTCTAATCTATTTTAAAGAATGGCCTTCATCCCTCTAGTGGAGCTCAGAGACTTGTAGAGTCAATGCCAAGGCGTAGTGAACCGGTTCTGGCAGCATGTGGTGGCCCAGCACTACACAGCTATTTAACCTACTTAAATTTGGTTACCATTTTTTTCCATTTAAAATTCTAAAAGTAAAGCCTTATGTTTTACATGGCATATAAAATAAAGTTGGCATGTCTGAGAATGAGCATTCCACACATACTGTATGCTTGGTTTCAGACATACAAAACTATGTACCTGGCATTTACGTCACTGAAAAAAAATTACACAGTGTTTTTAGATAAATGCAACCACACCTACAGGTTATTACAGCACATGAGCTCTTGTGCAAGTATTCTTTTTTTTATTGTGGTATTGTTGCAGTCACAGGTAGATATGGAATTTGAAAATACCGCACATCAAAAGCATAACATTGTGTTCCCTTTTGAAACTAGTTCCTGTGTGAACTGAGTACAGGTCAAAAATACTCAAGTTACACCTATATAGACTTACAGTATAGATATCATTTCTGATGCCTAGACAGTGAAGTAATTCCAATATGGTCCGGCAGTTTGCAGCTTAAAAGGTGCTGACGTGTAAAGCCTGCAGTGAAACCTGCCTCACCCTCCTTTAATGGGCCACTAATCCATCTGCTGTACAAGATCCTTTCATATTGAAACATTTTAGACGTAAAAATCTTAATTTACTGTCTATTACCACAAAATATCTGTCATTGGTGGGTTAGAGGAAAAAAAAAAAATCAGGAGCACTCATGGAGCCTTATCCTCAGTCACAGGACACATTTTTCTGTATTAGACATCCCGGCATGAAAGAGCAGTGGAGGAAGAACTCACTGAATTGAATGATATGTTTTTAAACAGATGGCCATTTTATTGTTTTAGCCAATTTACAAGGTAAAAAGTAGTTGGTAGTTCATTAAGTTGCCAAATAATGATAATCAAGGAATGACAAGTCTGGTATAAAGCTGCAGTGCATAGTTAATAGGAAATGTTTGTGATGTGACAGTGCTTTATAAAGGAACATGATGACTGCTAGCTGCTCTTCAGTGTTCAGACTGCAGGCACTTAGTGCGCCAGGTGTTTTGCCCAAGATTTTTCCACAAGACAAATGGAAAAGTGCCATATCCTTTAAACATCCCCATTAATATGTCTTACAAGACTCACCACAACTGAGCTCCAAAAGCTCAATTTTATTACAGTTTCTTGTCTTTGTCAGGCATAGCTTCCAGTTTACGTTTTCAGGTAATTATAGCGTTGTGCACACTAGAGTGGCACAAATTAGCACTTTGGGGGAAGAATCAGTTGGCTGGATGCCCATCATTGCCTGTATGGCCTGGACATGATAAACACACACACACAAATGCCTGTAAAAGGCCCCCAAAGTGTGCGTCAACATTTTAATGGAGGATGTGTCTTGGCTCTGCGTAACTTTGTTTCAAGACTGAATCAAAAACTTGCCTGCCTTTTAGCACTGCCACAGGGCAGTTAAAAAAAAAGAAAACTAGTACAGTTCTGTGTTGTTATCTCCTCTGATTTTATGATGGGTGAACCTTGGATCTATCATGTAGGTAAATGCTAAGGTTTTAGCCCCGAGAAACTAGATGCTAGAACTACTAGAACTGACCTTTCAAGCAGTGTGCCTGTTTTTACTGTTTTTATGGCTATGTTGCCTGGTTTTAGATGGATGTATTGAAAAAAACATTATTACAGTAAATGATGAAATGAAAAGACACCTTATGAAAGGCAGAGTCTGGGCTGAGTCTTTAGACTTTGTCTGTGCATGTGCTTAGTGTGTGAAGAGTCATAAGTGGGGTTTGATGTGGTCTGACAAGTTTTTCTATCACACATGCCATGAAAGAGGACTTACTGCTGTACAATGCATTCTGACAGCTGACGCTCATGGTAGGAACTGCAGAGTAGAGAGCCATGATTCCTCCTTATTACATGTGGAATTTCCTCCCAGCTGATTGAAGTATCAGCATATTGATGCCATATTCCCTCCCACAAGAGCCCAGAGTTTTAATAATTTGCAGAATGAAGGGGGCAGATGAGAGGCTATCAAAGTCACTTACATTTGTTTAATCTCTGAAGCACTGTCATTCACCAAGTTTTCTAGAACAAGAGAGCAGTTTATAGTTCTCACTAAAAAACAGTGTTGAAAGCAGACAACTGAAGCCATAGCAGACAGTAAGCATTAATGTACACTTTTTACCCGGTGTGTATGTACTGTATGGTAATCAATACGTGCCAAGAAATACTATATGTACTACGTTTACAGTATGATCATGTGGAGGAAAAATAACAATAAGTAATCTCATGTCATTTAGCTGTTCTATGCAAAGTTAATGTAATCCTCTAATGTTTAGTGTAACGCATCAATCATGCAAAAATCTATTGTTGCATTAGCCTTGAAAGAACAATAATAATAAAAATGCTATAATGGTTTTAGCTTCCTTTCCATAAATCATACTTGGAGGCTGGGGAGGGGGCATCTTAACTTGCCATTTCAGCTCATCTGAGCAGTTGAGGGGATGCTGAATACTGATATGATATTGAACAATAACAGGAGCCGCAGTTGGTCACTTTCAACCTGAAGTGGTTTGAAATACGGCGTGACACAGTCGGCCGCCGCTTCTAACCGAAGTTGACCCAACACCTCCTACAATGACATAAAGCAGTTTTCTGTTCAATAGCCACTCAACACGGGACTGTAAATCAACAGTAAATGCATAAAAACAGTGCATAGTGGAAAATTTATTGTAACACTGCAAATCCTTTTAAACAAATATTAAAATAAGACCCAAATCAGCCAGAACGTCATTTAACAGGTCATGCTCACTTCAGTTTTGAGCTGGGCCACGGAAGCTGACAGGCTGTCTGAATTTACATCGATATTAACATTTGATTAATAACCCAGCTTTTACTCTCAAGACTGGTTATGGTCTAAGTGTATAAGTCTGTGATGTATGAACAAAATGCAAATAGAATCAACACATGATTGGAGCTCATTGTTCTTTCCAGTAGTTAAACAGCACAATAGGATACATACATGAATGTAAACGTACAACAGTTAAGGCAGACCTCCTGTTCAATAAGGCATCATTATACAAACAGTCATGTAGCCATACGGATATGTATAGAGAGAACTGCTGAAGAGTGCAGCTTTCAGATTTGGTAAGTGGAAGTGCATTTCTATCATGTGGTTTCAACCTGGGACCTTTACAAGTGCTTGTCAGAGTAGCGCTCAGAGTACTGCCTGAAGAGGCTTTTCGATTTCACAGAGAATACACTCTCACCAGAAAGTGGGTGGAGAAGATAATTCTCCAAAAGAGAGAGAAAAAAAGAAAACAGAGGATTAATAAACCTTTTTAGTCGGCATAATCATTCATTTTGAACTTAAAGTGAACAGAGCAACAAAACAAATCATTTTTGGGGAAAGAATACATGTATTTTAATGCCCTCAAGCAAAACTAATTAAAGACGACACCTCATTTGCATAAATAAGCATTATAATTTGCATGCATGCACAAGGGAATAGAGTCAGAAAAGAAAGCAATATTTTGCAGTCTGCTAATTTCATTTTATTCAGGATTTAAGCTTAATAAAGATTCATTTTGGAGGGGAAAGGAAAATAATCAAAGGGGAAATTTGAACTATCTCCAAAGATGCAGCAGCCTTCTATTCAAAGGGCTCTTTCCGAGTCACCAGATGACTCCTAATCTGGAGTGGCACTTCCTGGCCCAGCTCCAACACCAACTCCTTGAAAGGTAAAAAAATTTTAGAGCCCAATTTATTAGTATGCAGTTCTGGCATCGGGTAGAGAATTAATGGCGGTGACTGATAATGACTGTAATCGTGGCACAAATGGGGTGTTGAAATAGCAAACAACGGGCACAAGGCATGTAATGGGGATTTTATTAATTACCCAAGGTCCCTAGCATGAGCAGTCTCCAGGATTTACTGTGGCCATGCCAGCCGGTCGAGGAGGGGTTGGCCAGTCTAATCTGACAATGAAAGGGTCACTACAGAGACTGCAGTGTGGGCAAAAGGGAGTAAAGCGGCATGCTGCTGCACTTGCTTCAGAACTGCTGTACAATATCATGAGAGTCACTGGTACTGAAAAGATGAGAGAGGTTGTATTCATTTGGCTTATTTATTGGGGGTACTGGATCAAATGGAATCAGAATCATTGAGTACTTTCCAGTGAATAGTTACAAAGAGCAGGACTGTGGCAAAAAGAGGCAGATCTGCTCAATCAGCAAGCGTTTAGTCACGTAAGAAAACTTATCAAAAGACCAGAAACAGTTCAGATAAATTACGATCTTTCTTTAGAGTGTTTTTTTTTATCAAGTTATATAGCAAATACAGTCACCTACAGTGAAATAATCTCTTTGTTGGCTATTAGAAAAAGAAATCAACATATGGTAGCACCGCCAGGTAGGATAGCCCATTCACACATCAACTCATCAACAAGAGAGGATTGATTAAAAGTCCTTTTTATTACTCACTGCATCCTTAATGGACGCTAGACTTTCAAAATGGAAGAAACAATTAGAGTTTTACTGCTTTGTGGGCACTACTGATTTATATAAATCACTGCACGGGTGTAAATTTTCCAATAAAAGACTGAACCACTCCTAGCATACATAATCAACATGTCCGCACTTGGTACACACTCTAGACTCGCACAGTCTCTTTAAATTGGTAGGACTCAACAGTCACACCAATTCAGCCTCACTCAATCAACAGATTGGGTGTGCTTGATGGAATTTCCAAACTGTCTCTATATGCTTTACCACCACTAATCATAGCCGGTGCTTTAGGCCTAAAATATATGTCCCCTGGGCAAACAAACATAGCTGTGACTACTTGTGTTTTAATGCTGTATGAAGATGAAATGTGGAGTTTGTCGAGTTTGTGTAGAGCAGTTAACATGAGCCCTGGAATGTTTTCTCCCATATGTTTGGTTTGTCCAGGCATATGAGAAAACTGTCATTGCTACAGATGTGACAAACTATTGGGGTTCATCTGGAGTCATTCTGACTGCTGACATATGATTTTGATGATGCTTGAAATTTTGCCTCATAAAGGCAAATGGCCAGATCTGAGCCTGGTGAGGTGAATGTAGTTGTCCTGGGTGAAGTGGTCACTGTGATACCCTCAGTTGGAACATGAAACAGGTAGCGCCATGCTGTGCAATAAAAAAAAGCCACTCCCTGTAATATAGTCAATGACCTGAGTTTAAAATAGCATTTTAAAATTGCCTGGGTACATAGATGCAATTAAAAAAAAATACTCCACCCAAAATCAAAGTATCAAATAACCTCTCTCTGTGGGCTTGAAAGGTCGCTGAAAAAAAAGTTTTGAGTTTTTATCATCAATAAAAAAGCAGCTGTGGTCAAGTTGTATTCATATCAGTTACAATAGATCCTGATGGGGAAAAGTTTGCACAGAAGAAAAAAGGTATTAAAACATCCATAAAACTGAGCATTGTCTATTTGTTTGCTGTTCATCCATGTGCTTAGTGATTTTGAGAGCTAACGATTAACCCAGATATGGATAAAAACATTAGTTTCTTTACATCAGAACAATAAGGACAAAATCTGCAGCTTCTATGTGATGCTTCTATATACTAGGGCTTCTGCAGTACCTCCAAAACAAACAAAAAAAAAGGTCAAACCATCAAAACTTTGGCTCGAAAATTTCAACACAGTGTCTGAGTGAAATTTAAACAAAGTAATATGTTAATTTAATGGAGCAAGTTTGTCCAGATTTGCAGTAAATGCCCTGAGACTATGAAAAGAAAAGGATTCAGATTCAGATTCAGATTCAGATTTCACCTCACACACATACACACCCCGAAACTGGACAGCTGGATTTTATTTCAGAAAGTTAAACCAACAGTGCTTTGAAGACAGTCATTAATAAAAGCGTGAATGAAGCTGTGAGACAAGCAGCGTGGTATAGCCATAGGATGTGTCTATAGTCATAATGTAATAACCCTGAAAACACATGCACTACATTTTGATGTAGTATTCATGACAGAAAGCTCTCTATGTGCCTGTACTGGTGTGAATAGTGATAGGTAAGAATCTTAAAAAGCAGACTCTGAAAAAATTCTACATAAAAACGTAAGGGTGCGAACGGCACATTGCATTCAGAGGAAGTGTAATGATGAACCTGGATGCCTTTTTACTCAAGTCACATTGCGTGACAAAGGTGTCTGTATATTGTACAGTATATTTATGTCATACTTATGCCCAAGGGCAACAGTTGGTAACATAACCTCAGAAAATCTCACCATTCAGGTTCACATCTTCAGTTTTTGTCATGCACTTGCTTTATGGTATGAACAGTTTGACATAGAGTCCATAACAAAAGTGTTTTGTTTTTTTGTTTTTTAATTTAGCAGATTTAAGCTCAATTGTTATGAATTATTTTTTAACCATAATCTATCTCCATAGTGAGTGACCTTCTCTGAAATCATAAATCCGACTCTGCAGACCATCATAAAAGCCACTGACTATTGAGGCTGTGTATAGTACACTTTATGCTTGCTCTAAGCTTTAACATTTGATTTGCAACAAAACAAGGACCAATTAACAAAATAAAAAAAACTGTTAACTCTTTGTTAATGGAAATTCATTTTAATGCAACATTTTCATCACATAGCAAATGTTTGTGAAAACATCACCTAATCAAATGTCTCCACACGGGGCTCAACATTCACAGTCACTGAACAGTTAACACATTCGAGCTCCCGTGATTACTGTTTTATCACCAAAATCAAAATATGCACTTTTTCAGAACCTTCCCTCATTCACATGTTCTGACAAGGCTTTCACAAGTGGCTTGGCTCAGGGTTGTGTTTATAGTATTACTCTGTATACTTTGGTGTACCTTGTTTTTACTTAAACATTGTTTTTTAAGGGGATTGCAGAGGAATTTCACCATATAAAAAAAAACAACTGTTAAACACACAGGAAATCTGAATGCAATGCAAACTGATTTGCAAACACGTACCTTCCACTTCCTTCCTTCCACTACATCATTAGGTCTTGTAAATGTTAATGTTGTGCACATATCCAATCACAGTAAGAGGTAGATATATGTATATATGTATATGGATCAAATTAGTTTCTTTCAGAAAAACTGGCACAGTCTTGCATGTCATTTACCCAAAAAGTCCTGACAACATATGTCCTGTCAAATGATCTGTAGCACTGCCTACTCATTTGCTCTTTACTGTCCCTGAAAGAGTCACCACTGTAATGGAAAATACCAGTTTCAGTCAAATACCAGAAAGTACATACCCTGTTTACTTGTGAAATACCCATCTTCCTGAAGCTTTTTTGTCAGTGTTTTAACCTCAAGTACCTCCATGGGTGTGTACATTTTTCTGGGGTTGTGAGATCATGTGTGAAAAATGTATTGAAAAACAGTCGTGCCATAACGTATCAAAACCTGTTTTTACATAATGAGACAGATATTTTAAAAATCAGCCCCATCTTAAAACACACAATGAATGTTCCTTTCTGGTTTTGTTTGTTTTTGTTCCTTCTCTTGTCCTGCCTCTGAGGTGAAAGGGAGAGACTTTGAAACTAAAGTTGGCAACATTCCTTGGCAGTGACACACACACACACATACGCACAGAAGTATCACCTTATTGCTCACTTTTTGAACACATGAAAAACACAAAGAGCTGAACCAGATGTTCAGGTTCAGATCTGAAAACAGATTGCTTGTAAGCTAGAGTGGAAGTGTAAGCATACGTTACTTCAATTAATGTTCACATTTTTTTGTTTTGGTGCCAGTTTAATTGCTGTTGTGTTTCTGTGCTGTACTTCTCAGATATATGTTCTAACTTATATTGGATATTCTATCTGACTGTCTTTAAGTTGATAATATGTTGAACCATTTTGGTTATCACTGCTCGTGGTAAACACACACCTCTACTGTTAATGTGGATTACAGATAGCTTTGATGCTCCCTCTTGTAATGAAAAACTCACTTTTCCTGCCAGAAAATGATCTTCCCAACAGCGTGTATACAGAACAACAAATGCAATCAATGTTTTTTTTTTTTTTAAAGAATACAGTCATATGAATCAGTGATAGACCAGAAAACAGATATGTTCCGATTATTACTGGGACCCTATGCGAACAAGTTCCATGCTAGTTGGAAGTAGCGGTCCCATGGGCGTTGAGCAGGAGATCCCTCTGTGTTCCAGAGGTGTCTCAGACAGGCGTGTTGCCTCACCTGGCCCTGTGTTTACCTCAGATGGTTGGATTAGCAAGCAGCCATGTGGAAGATACCACTCTAATCCACTGTGCCTTTACTTGGCATTCAGACACGGCCCTCTGCAACACTTCCGCTCTCCTGAAGGTAGAGCAACACCCTTAAGGAATGCAAGAAATATCCACAGCATTTTGAGATTCACAGAGTGTGATACAGCAATGTTTTGACAGCCACACAGGGTGCAGTGTGCCCTGTGGAGGAAGGTCACAGGTGGACTGTTTGGGGATTAGTGGGAATGGGTGTTATAGTGTTTCTTTAGCAGTCATCAACCAGTTGATTGACCAGTGTATTATACTGTCCAAAGTAGGGAATAACTGTAGCTGTAGATTTGTGCCTGCCCTCTACTAACCATATTCTATATCATATCCATATTCATTTTATAATACAGTGAATATTAAACTCTATGACAAACAAACAAATTAACCAGGAATGTGTTTCCGTTCAGGTAAACCTGAACTTCCACATTTACAGTACTCTTCTACCTGCCTTCCTGCCCATCTGACGATAGTCTCTTTCTCTTTGATCTAAAACCTTCCTGATAATACAGTTAGATATTTCATAAAACAGTTCATTTGTTGGAAAAATTACATCACAGCAAATATACTCTGAATAATAAAGACAATTCTTAGAAGACCAAACTACTGTCCAATGATAACTTTGTTTGATTAACTTTCACACAGGGCAAGGGTATGGTCAAATCTATAAATTATTATGCATATAATTTACAGGACCATTAATTTTCTCAGCATTTAGGAGACATCGTTTTGCTGCTGTGAGAGTTTACAGCTTTATTTTGTGTGTTTTTGGTCTGAGGACTTGCCCTCGATGTCGTACCCACATCACCACCTCCATCACAAAGCAAAACTCTTATTTACTGTATCCAATGTGCTGATAATTAAGCCGTTCTCATTAGTGACATAATTGGAAATGTAATTAGCAATAGTAATAATTATTGCATTTAATACCTTTTCTCTTTAGTTATCAGGCTCATTCACACTGGTAATTAGCAGCCATGAGAATTTCATACTTTTGTCCTAATTCATTTTGGTCACCAATTATTTCTGTTGTTATTCTATACAATACATCATTACCACATTCATTTAGATTTTTCTATAAACATACAAACACTGTGCTTGCCCACTTTTTAGAGTAGGAAAACTACTATTACCATTTCAAGCACTATTCCATCTGCATTGTTTTAGCTCTTCCCTAACTTTACTTGCTGACCCACAACAGGAAGAATGGGGTTTATGGGACATGTCTTAATTCTGAGAAACACAAAACGTTAGTTATAGCACCTTCAAAGATGCCATGTTTCATTTGCTCAACCTTCACAGAACAAGCCCCTCTTTCTTCCTTTGCCTTAACCAGCCGAGGCCAGAATGTGAGATTCTGCCTTTGGTCACACCTGGATGAAAGACAGTCAGGATTCTTGGTTTTCCCCTGTCAGACTTTAACCTTCTACATCAGCCTGTCTGCACAGAGAGGTTGCTTTTCCCTCACAAGATCAAAAGTTAGATTATTATAGTCATTATTTGTGTACAGATAGTGCGAGAAACAAATTTATATCACCCACTAACTATAACATTGCCTTATTTGTTCGGTATGAAAATAAAATATAGTATTCATATCACCATGGTGCAGGGGTTTTGTCTGGATTTGAGATTTGTGTGACTTTGTGCGACTGCTTTGAAGATTCATACATGCATATCCAAACTGTTACTGGTTACATTAACGATGGCATCTTTGGTGCAATCTGGTCAAATACTTGGTGCTTTAAATCTCTCATTTCAAAGAAACTGCATGTGATGGTAAACAGCTGTTTTATGTTTATCTACAGAAATCAGATGGTGCTAGAGTGAGCGTCGGCCAGAGGCGATAACTCCTCAGCAGATTCAGCTCCAGCACAGATTGTTCAACAGGAAGGTGAGTCTTAAACTTCTCTTTGTGTCTTATTGTACATTGTAAATATTTGCTTTAAATTTACTATGAAATGCATTAAGTAGTTAAGATGTTGATGGGGGAAAAAAAAAAACAGTTCATGTATAAACTGGGTTTGCCGACACAGAGATCAAAGTGAGCGATTTGTAATTCAGTTGTATGAGACACTATTTCACACAGTTGTCATTAATTTTCTATTTTCGTCAGTGGGAAACAAATTATTGGATCATTGACTTTACTTTTTAGAAAATGTGGCTTGTAATGTGCAGTATTGTTGTCTGTACTCCATGTTGAAGTTGCACCTCTGTTTCATGGAACAACTTAATTGTCTCAAACATGCACGCAAGCAGCACGCACGAGTCATGATACCCCAAGGCCTAGATTAATTAAGCTATGAAAACCCATGAGCAGAGAGCATTCAGCAGGTGCCTGTTTGCCTTGGTATGGGACTTGTTTTTGGCAGTGGTGCAGTGGCTCATTATAAATCTATAATTAAGTTACAATTTTATTTGCTTTTTTTAACATACTGTCATAGGGGATCAACATGGCTTAAACTCTGATTCTGTTAAGTGCACTCTTGGCTATATTGCTATTGTATCCTCTATTCTTCCTCAGGAATTATACTTTGACAGATATGAGGAAGAGAGGCTGAGAGGGGTACCGGCTGTGTCGCTCACTGGTTGTTATCCCGTGCCTCCTACAGGTGTTCTTGTTTTCAACTTGCTGTTGAGGCGCATCTTGTAATTCTTAAAATCTCTCGATTTGGTCGTAATCCAAAACAAGCTGATTTGCACACCCCTCCCCCCCAGCCCCTTCTGTAAATCAGCAGAAAAACAAACATTGCGCCCCCCCGCTGGCTGAAGGGATGGTCCTCCGAACCCCCACAGTTCAGCTCATCCCGTGTTGGGGTGTGTTGGCAACGCTAAGTGAATGCGATGAGGCGGCTCTCTCAGGGCAACGTCTGTTATTTTGAGTCACCTGCCAGCGAAGAGGGAGGGTGAGATGCGCAGCGGGGGCCCGAAGGAGGGATGAGCAGGGCTGTGGGAGAGAATCCCCCTGCCTGCAGGGTGGTCAGACTGAATGAGAGTCACCACCGCGGCGGTAACGTTTGCCAAGAGCTCACAATGTGGCCTGTGGAGGGGCAGATTGGACAGGAAATTGAGGTTAACAACATTGTTACATATTAAACAGGTCTCGGTTGTGCACATGGGATCCTTGTATAGTCAAGCATGTTATTTAGTGATGAAATCTGTCAAATAAATAAATAAATAAAATCAAAATATTTCTGGTTCTGTCTGGATATGCTATTTTAAGGAACTAAAGATCAAAAAGACATTAAAATTATAATGAGGTTATACTCCATTTGCTGTGGAAAACTGCAGTACAGATGACTCTGAGTTTGTGGTTTTAATATCTTAGGCTTATTTAATTCTAACTAATTACTGTTTCTATAAAACTCATCAAATTTCCCAAGTAGTTCCCAACAAATTCCTATATTTTAAGTACAGTTTACCTCTCAGTGGTCCCAGGTGAAATCTTATTTAAAATTCAGTATGGGTAAATCTGAATTTAACAACACATCCCCAAACTCTCTTCAAGTGGAGCAACTAGTCAGCAATTGTGAATATTATGATTGTTTTCACAGGTGCTAATTATACATTACAGTTCAGGTCTTAGCACTGGTTTTCACAGCTCAAGCCTTACTAGCGAATCTCGCTGCTTTCCTTTACTCTTTCCCCCACTGTGCTTTGCCCAGGGGAGAGACGCCTTCTACGTGTTGTAATAAGGGTAGCTGATATAATGAAGGTCATTGTAATCAGAGCTAATGTGCCAAGGAGTCAAGACACTGTAGCTTTATTTGCCAGCAAGGCCCGGCATTTGGTACCCATGGGGATCAGGCTGATAGTGTTATCTTTGCTAACCTGACTCTAATACAGGCCTTGCTCTGCTGTTTGTGTCAGTGTCGGAGCTGAACTTTTCCCAGTGATCCCCTCCATGTGTGGATGGGCATGGATTGGGCTCCACTCCGCTCCATCCTGGTTAAATCCCATCCCTAGGTGTTTGGCTTCTCTCAGTTCACATGCTGTATTTAGAGAGCAGTGCTCCCTCTCTCTGGCTGTCTTGACTCGGAAAAACAGACTTGGTGCTCACGCAGGCTTTCGATTGAACGTACTTGACATAGAAACATTACATTGGCGTCTGCTGAGGACTGGCTCGTAAGGAGATGACCTCTAAATTTAATCCTGTCCCTCAGGATATGCAAATGTCCTCGGCTCAAATTTGATTTGTTTTTGTCAGTTCAGGACGCAGCAGTTTGTTTACAACTGTTATCCAACACAGTATAAAAAACGGGTGGTGCACATACGCACTTCTACTTTACAAGACGTTTTACAACCTTGCTCACCAGACTGTTTTGATATTAACTTCTTGTATAAATTTGCTCAACACTTTGGCATTGAAATTCTTGTTTCTTAGCTTATCATTATGTGTGACAAGATAAATTATATAGCAAGGCTTAGCTATCAAACTGAAACTGAAGTCTGATGACAGTAGCCAATAATTTACTGTAATTACTGTATTCAGTTATTGTTGAGGTTATTTGTAAAATTGGTTAATAGAATAATGAACAACATGTTAGGATATGAACAGAGGACCCTTGCAAAACTTGGAATGTCCATTCTGCAAGTACAGTTTCACAGCTGTCCTGGTCATCATTTTTCATTCATGAGAATTTTACATCAGATGTGTGATGACCCATACGTGACATCATTTATCAGGAACCCCAAAGTCCATAAAATCAGAAACAAAACCCATGTCTAGTGGGGATCCTCAGCAGAACTTGAAGGTTGATTAACATTTCTCTTATTTTTTTTTATACTTGCCTTTTTAACACGCCGCTTTCTGTAAGAAACATCAAAGGCCTTTTTTTCCCTATTCATCTGAGCACCTCCAGGAAAAAAAGGCTACCCATATCTAACCCCATGCAAGTCCCCTGGTCCCATCATTCAAACTTCTTTGTGGCTTCCTAGAGGACCACGGTGAAATGATCTCTTTTGTTTCGCATCATTAGTTCCATCTGTTGTGCGAGCAGGCCTGTCTGTTCCGGAGCATGGCAACGTGATGGTCGCCAGGGGCGATTGGAGACGCTACCGTCCCAGTGGCTTGTGGCTCGACCTCCGCCACCGCCATTGCCTCGTCCGTGATCCCCATGACACTCTCACACTCGCCTGACTGTTTTTACTTATTTATTCATACATCTGGGGAAAATAGAAGCGTACATGTGCTTCATATGCATGGAAGACAGTTCATTTAGTTGCTTTTTGACGGAAAGACTTTAGCTGAGTGATGATATTTTTAGCCTTATACACATCACTGATTCTCTGTAGTGGAGAGCACAGATTATAAAGTTGGGATAGTGAAGCAATATATATTTTGTAAACTTTTTTTAAAAAATCTCTTTCAGGTGATTTTATACAATTAAATATCACCCGACTTGTCAGTTTTAGGTTTTATGTCCACTCTGTGTGGAACACAGACTTTAATAGGTCAGATTTGTGCACTTATTTTCTTGCAGTTGGGAGTAAATGATGCGTCAAACAGATGTAGCATTTTCTCTCAACAAGGAAATATTTTATTCATGATTTACATGAATGATAAATCTTCAGAAAGTCTTAGCGCTGATGGGCATACACAATTTAACATCTGTCTTCCTCAGAATAATTAATCGCATACCAGAACACTTGGGACTCTGTGTTGAATTTTTGCTCTTACTTTGCTTGATCTAATTACTTCTTTAAAAGCGACGCATTCTCTAAAGAAGACTGGAATGATAAACATACCAGCCAAACATTCTGCTAAAGAAAAATCTGGGAAAGACGCAGGAAAATCTTGTTCCTGTAAAGATTTTAGTCTTACCACTCAGAAAACCATGCAAACCACACCATACCCAAGACAGGAAAATGTGGCCTTACATTCTAATTATAATTCGTAATTCCCAAATGAATATTTCCATAATGTCTCCTGAGTGAATTGCTCTGGCCTTATCACCATAGTGTGAATGTACAGCACAAGGGCATCTGTGTGCATGTCAATGCGGAGATCACCAGATCATTTTCATTGAAGATGGAGCCATCAAAGGTCATAGCCATCCAAATGACCTAACCTTGCAATGTAACACCTGGGTGTAAAAGTGGACTCATCCTATCTACTGGGATGGGTGTAATGTACCTCTAATGTATAAAGTGCGGAAATAAAATAAGAGTTATAGGTTGGTGGAGGAGGTTCAGTGTGGACTAGAGAATACTGTAACTCTATAGGGTGAAATAGCTGTGTTGGTATCACCCGAGGTGACAGGCTATTGCCAAAGTGCTGTATTTGTTGGAACCATTATGAAATAAAGTCTGTGAAAAAGGCCAATATTCAGTTTGAATTGATTCCTGGAAAACACCAGAAGTGAATATGCTTTCATTTTGATAGTATTACTATGGACAAAATGTGTTGTGTCAGTTTCACCTCACCATTACTTTGCTCCATTAAGGCAAAACTGACTGATTTTATTTTTGCTCAGTCTATTTTCTGTGATAAAATGAAAATCTGAGAGCTTTATTAAGTCTGAGTGACACCTAAAGCTGAGAGCCAACAGGAAAATAAGTCATGTGGGATCTAGTTTCAGTTCATTTTTGCTCAATTCCCATCTCCTGATCAAATACTGCACTTTCCAGTAGGGGCCTAATGGGAGTGTCAAGTTCACAAAGGCCCTCTCTCTTCCTCTGACTCCATTACCTGATAACAGCACTGGTTTTGGCACTTATTTGCACAGTGCAGTTGAGCTGGGCTTATGCTGTGCACATTTGTAGCAGACTGTAATTGAAGCTATATTGAGGCCATTTTATTAATTTCTACAAATCTTCCCTGCATATGTTTCCAAGCTGCCATGGGCACTAACCCATCTCATTTTCTTTACTATCTGAACTGCTCTTTTTAGTGAAGCTTTTGAATGCTGGGCCTCTTTAAGCCAAACAAACATGACCACTGATTTCTTGGGTTCAGGGCCTTTCAAACAACCTTTCAATAAAACAAGCTCAGCTGTGAGACATACAGGATCTCTCATGCTGGGCAGCCCTGCTGAAAATACCCTCCCTCCTGTTTCAAAGCCATCAGCTTTTGGTTCCCCCAGGAGAGCCAGCATTATCCTGCAGGGTTTATTTAAACTTGTTGGGAAGGTCTTGCATTTTTTCATACAGTGGGTTATGTGACATTTAGGAGAACCTCACCACATATGAGACTGATTTTATTTGGTTTATCGATCCAGATATAAGGACGATATGTGCCAATTTCCTGTGACAGGTAAGTGGTGACAGGTTTTTGATGTTGGACTGTGTGGTGCTGGTCAGGCCACACCTGCAGCTCAACCGCCACTGGCATAAGTATAGGATGATGGATGCCGAGATGCCTAGGAGGCCTGCTCTGTTTTAGCACTTTGCAGTGACAGTAACCTGAAAGGTGAGAGGCGGAACAAGAGAGGGAAAGGAGAAAGACAAATGAGGAGAGATGACAAAGGCATCCTTTACAGTTTGATACTGAGGTCGCTGACTTGTTTTTATTGACCTTTTCACTTTTCTTTCCCATATCTATCCACAGTATAAGATATGCCACTTAAATAAATGTCATTTGACCATCTCTAGTTTCAGTGTCACACATTGACATGTGGTATTTTGATCGAATTCATTCATTTGTGTGGATAGTGTGTCCATTCTGGCTGCTATATTGGATCACCATATACAGAGATGTATTTTACTGAATGCAGGATCTTGCAGTGCATCCTTTTTTTTTTTTTTTTTAAATCACTCCTCCTTAACTGCCTCTTAAATCGTCCAACTGGTCAGTCTGAGTGTGTTACTTTTTTGTTCCATCTTGGGAGGACAGCTATGCTTTGGCTGAGACATTATTGGACCATTAAACCGCAGCCCCTCCTACTCTCAAGCACTTTCAGTTCTGTATAAATGCATCGGAATTACTTCCAGAGGGGGGGTGGGTGGGTGCAAAAAGACCACTGGAAAGGCTACTTATTCTCTTAATGATGTCTTGTCCTTTTAAAAGTCATCATCTTCATTCACAAATGGATGAGTACGGCAGCGGAGCACCCCAGGGACTGAGGTCATCCCAACCTTCTTGTTCCAGCACAGGAAGTTACTTTCTATGAAATGAGGCAGGACGGTCTGTGTTAAAAGTTGAATTTGTTGACAGGGGGTCGTGGGAGTGCAATGCCACATACCACACAGTAATTATTATGGGGGTGGATTAGTTGACAGGTATTTATGATTAGTTTGCTGCCCACTAATAGCTGTGGCAGCGGAAACAATATTTATGTTTTTGAATAAGTGTGTTACATGTGAAAGCTGACAGACGCCAGAGATCTTCTTTATGAATGGCTGTGTTGATTATTTTCATATATTAAAACTTGTCGCCGTTAGCTTCATCAAGATGTTATAAATACAGCGTCTTTGAATTTCAGCATGCATTGTGCAAGAAGTTAGGAATTTTTCTTATGGGAGTGAACGAAAAGATTGGCAAATTCCATTGGCAAACTGGGGCATTAAGCTATCAACACCCATCTATTATGGTTAGTGTCATGGTTGCACGAGTGAATTGGTGTCAAACTGAAAATTTGGACAAACAGTGGAAGTTGAGATTTGGAGTGCTAAAGCTGAGGGAGTTGCTCAATAATGGAAAGCTCATTGCAGGCAGCTTTTTTATTGTAAAACAACACAAAAGCTCAATTTTATATGTAAAACACTCATTACTACACATATTATTGTCCCCAACAGCTTAGAAATATTACACCTCAAATGCAAAGTACTATACTATCCCCTATCTGACTCAGATAAATCAGACTTAAATAACTCTGCGTATTGATATGTGAATATCTGCGGTAATGACTTGATTTTACTGGAAACAGTAAAAAGATGGACATTTGAAAGTACCAAAAGCTTTGTCTTTTTTGGGAGCAGTTTTGTTCACAACAAATCAGTTGTTTTCTTTCTTTTTGTTTATTTGGAGGAGAAAGTCACTTAATACATAATGTTTTTCTGTACTGTTGAAAAAAAATAAATAAAAAAGGTGTATTTCCATGACTTTTCCAAGTTTACACACTTGAAATCATCATGTGAATCAGGAGCAGTGCCGGCGCAATGGTACAAAACGCCACTGTACGTTTACAATATAACTAATTTTTTTCTTTCAATCCCCGCACCTTTGGGCTGCCTACAAGCACACATCAAGCGGGTGAGGTGTAGTCAGTGATATACATGACATGCGTCTCTGAGGACCCTCTGATTTGTATAATATCCTTCAGACAAGGTCATAGCAGTGCCTACGTCTTTGAAGATAGAGGAAAGAGAACATGTTCCCCCTTCATTGTGCCTGTGGAATAGAACAAACGTGAGATCACGGTGTCGAGGGGCTTCCACTCTTCAAAGTTGATATGAATCAGACATGAAACGGTTCAGATAAAGTGATAGTTATCTTGATTCCTGGCGCCGTCCGTTGAATAGACAGCGTAACGCGTGGGGAAGCTGAATAGCTGCGTTTTAGTGTGAAATCCTAGGGAAACGTATCCATCTGGTGTATGAATAATTTAGATGGCTCAAGTTGGTTCCTGTTGCTGTTGTGTTTGCGCTCAGCTTTCTCTCTCGGCTCAGCACCCCCCCACACACCCACCGCCACCTCCCGCCCTCCCTCCTTGACATCACTCCTGAGGCTTGTTTGTGATGCTTAAAGGGAAGTTGGGCCACATGAGGGATCGTGGGGAGGAGAGACTCACTTTCCCTCTCTGCTGTGCTTTCTGTCTCCCTTCTTCTGTCTTTCCCTAGACCTACACAAACCTCAGATAAACAGTTTAACACTCACTGAGACATGTACTCCATCTCACACACACACACACACACACACACACACACACACACATTGGCATATTGCATGTGGAGACACTGTAGAGGCAGAGAAACTGTAGATGTGTTCTGTTCTAAACATACAGTATACCTTGCACACCTTTGAAGTTTGAAAGCTTGGATTTCAATAATTAAAAACTGATCATTAGCGTGCACTGAACATTGTGTTAATAAGACTGGGTGTGACCGGTAATAGATTTTTACGTAGCACTTATAAATGCATTATGCAGCACTTAACAGAGATGCATCAGAGTTGGTGAAAGTTCTTCGTACATAGAACATAAGTGTATAGAGTTTAAAATGGATTCGAAATGCTGAATTGCCTAAGTTACCTCAGGCAAACACATACACGCATGGACACACACAAACACACATACACACATAATGATTCCACTTACACCCCATTTAAATCTCATTATTTCAACTACACACACTATATACCAAATATGCACATGTGCCTGCAAAAAAAAAAACAAACAAAACAAAACAAAAAACCAACCAAGACATGTTTTGACAAAACAATGCACAAGTATTTGTGTACACATCCATAACACACAAACATGCAAATTCACTAATATGCCGGGCCAGCTATACTTGCCCTGCATTGATTAATTTATTGTAAAAATGCAAACATGCTCAGGTTGAGTTGTGTCCTCTGGTGTAATCCAGTCCCTGTCTTTAAAGGAACCAGTCAGGATGGGGGGGGGGTTAGCAGCATTGAGGAATAGGAGGAGGGAAAGATGGGGAGAGAGCGAAAGAGAGAAAGCCAGAGAGGGAGGGAGGAAGGAGGGGGATGTGACAGGCCCTTGGAATCTCAACCTCTCTCTCCTGGCGCCCGCACTAATCAACCCCTGTAATTTATGCAGAAAATATGATTTATATTTAATTTCACTACACTTGCATTGTTAATTTGAGATGTAATTAACGCGTCGCCACGGCAACTAATTTCTCAATGCCGTAAATTATCACCGCCTTTTCATCAAAATTCAGTTACTTTGGCTCCTGTGTGCAGTGTTGTGATGCAATTAGGTTACCAGGGCAACCCCAAAGTGTTAATTTTCTTTTGTTATATTGCAGCGAGGCAGAAGTTTTTGTACCACAAGTCATATTCACTTTTTTGGTGAACAAAGAACTTGTTTTTTTTTTTTTCCCTTACTTGAGTTTAAAAAAACAGAGGGGGGATCAGGGGTGTTAAACGGTGCCTGTGCAACATGCTGCTCATGAACACAAGTATACAATGCTGCATGCTGCTCTTCCCAACACTTGTTATACTGTTGTGAAGTGAACTGATTTATTGCTGAGAATTCTCTGCTATTGCAAGTAGAGGTGTTTCAAAGTTGTCCTTTGGGAAAGGGCATATTTGTCAAAGGGAATCTATATAAATGAGAAATGTGTTCATTGTTCAAATTTAAGAGAGCTCGGTCTTTCTCCCTCCCGCAGGCCCCCCCCCCACTCTCTGTCTCATACAAACACGCACGCATACACACACACACACACACGTGCACACACCACAGCACATTTTCAGTACTCGCACTCCTTTTTTTCCCCCAACAGTGACTGTGAAATGACTCGATATTTTAATCAACTGTATCTAATTTGCACTCCAGCAGAAGATAGGGCCACATGTGTGCTGTTGTTGCCCTGGCTGGCACTGAGTATGCCCACCGGATGGCTCTGAGCTGCCCTGGATTGCCACGCTTGCCAGTCTCTGTGGCCCACTCGGCCCGTCCGTCTCCAATCCATCCCCCCTTAGCTGGTCTTCAGTGGAAATATCAGGTCATTGGCTGCTAAGCTCTGGTTAACTGCAAAGGTAATTAAATTTGTAAGCAGGCTTTTTGAATCTTTTTAGCCTCTTCGGTAATACCGGCAGGGATTACAGCGTTTTTGAAGCACAGCTCTATTTTGACGCCCCAGCAGAAAGGGGCCAAGTCCCAATGACCAGACAAGGTTCATGGCAGCCAAAGCTCTGACTGCCTGACAGATCCAGAGCCATGACGTCTTCTTTACTGTGGCAATACAGTGGGAAGAAGTTATGCACCTCTCCGTTAATGTGTGTATGTGTTGTAATTTTTTTTATAAAATAGTCAAAACCCGTTTATTTATTAGTCGATTTAGATTTTTATCGGTGCTGCCCTGGCACTGGTTTGCCTCATTTGAGGCACAGGAAGAGATGGAGTCTACTGTGAAGTGGAGAATCCCTTTTTCATATCACAATATTATCCCTGCTGACTATAAACAACTGTTTGACATTATTTGCAAAGACAGCATAATATGAGAGGATTCAGCGTCCACTCTCTGTAGAGGAGGACCATAGGGAGAGACTGGACAGCTTTTTTTTTTTTTTTTTTAAAAGGCCTGTTTCTCACAACAACTTGTGATTTAAAGAAGAAGAAAAAAAAAATTATGATACAATATTGCCTGTTTTAAAGTATTACCTAATGCAAAGGCAGTGATATTGGTTCATGTGTAGATTACATGGCAGTTATTTGATTGTAACTGAAACCCCCAGTACTTTGATCCCTCCCTGTCTGATCTTTTAACCATAAATTACCTCAGTTTAAAACAAGCATGCACTTGTCTTATTCATCACACAGATACTAGGCATTATGTAGAAACTAAGATCTAAAATGAATTTCATCATCTCCACAACAGTGATGTGTAGCATATTCTGCATTATGCAGCCTCTTGTGGATAATATTAACAACAGTACTGTACATGAGGCAAAGTTAGGAGCTTGAATGTCTTTCTTAGACAGAAAGCAACTAACAAAGTCATTTGTCCACTGATGTCAAACTTTGTCTAAATAACAATTAGAAGTCACAATGAGGATGAAGTGCCTAATCAAAAGCAGTGTAATAGGACATCTAACCTGTCTGGTATGCCTGGCAAGTCTTGCTTGATTAGAACAACATAGTCAAAATATTCTTGCTATTGTCCTGGTGGATGAAAAGTACGAGTGTGAGAAAAGGTCATCAAGGAAGTTTTTATGTAACTCGCTCTGTAAAAACACTAAGTTGATTAGACTTGTTTATTTATTCAGGTCCAAAAGAGTATTTGCTTTTGTCGCATTTATTCCCATTTTGCCAGCACAAGGGGCCTTGGAAGACGAGTTACCAAGGAACACAAAATTTTAATTAGTGTATTTTAATCATTCAGGCTTTTCAAGCTAATCCACAGACCCCTGAGAATTCCCAAGATGCAGCTCTGTGCTGCTTTACCATTTATTGTTGAGTCTATTATAATTACTGTTAGCAGGTGGGGGCAGGGAGACGTTTATTATGTTTTTCCATCTTTATTATAATTACTAGAAAAAATGAAAGGATGCTGTTTCATTAAGTTTAGAGATGATGCCATTTTCCCCCTGTTTTTCCCCTCAATCTCCTTCCTGCCTTTGTTCCATAATGCTATTGTACTGGCTTTCATTCCAGGGCTTTCATACGTTGCACAGCTTTATGAGAAAAAAACAACAAAAAGAAACAGATCTCTTATTAAGAACAGAAGAGGGGAAAGATGGTCTTAAAGAACTTAATTTCTGAGACAGTTTTCCTTTCTTTCTTTCTTTTTTTTTCAAATCCAAGCAGTGCTCTGAGAATGACGTTGATGCATCCTCTGAAATACAATTGTTTAATAGAGTTGGACTGGGATCAGAACAGAAATGCAGAAAGTAGAATATGTTTGCCTCTCTTCCACACTCGTCAGTAATGAAAGATAAGAGGACTGCAGTAAATCTTTAAGCCCCATGCTTTTGGTGCTCTGCAGGGATTTTAGCATCTTCCAGAAATATTTTATGTTTGTCTTTCTGTTTAAATACTATTTTGCCACTCCCTTTTCTTCTTTAGTCCCAAATGTGTGGCACTTGTGTATCTGAAACAATCAGGCAGCTGAAATTTTGACCCAAATAAATTGTTTTTTTTTTTGTATCCCTATTTGTGATACTCCTTAAAAGTTAGAACATATGGACAACCAACTTTTACAAGACTATAGTCTTGCTTTTTTAAATGAAGAGAGCCTGCATTTAAAACTGTGTCTTTGTGCATGACAGAGACAAAGATGTCATCAGTCTCTGTGGATGCCATATGGGTTGACTAGTTGATCAGAGCTTGTACTATGGTTATATTGGAGTCAACTACATCACATAAAACTTAACGCTTGCCATCATTTCAATGTCTGTCAAGGGCACCATTTTGGCAATGGATCTCATCAATTTTCTTAAGTGAGCAGATTTGAAGCTGTCACTTGGCTAGAAAGCAGTATACTAAAGAACTTTATTTCTGAATGATGTCATTAGACTTACTGTTATGTGAATTGGTGTTGTGCTGTGAGTCTTTCTTTCCAAACACCTGAAGGGTAAAATTCATTCGAAGAGAGAATTTGCATTTTGCTGTTGACGGATGCAGCCACATGGGGAAACCATGAGGATCACTCGACACATATGTTTGCAAATCCTCAGTTCAAAAGTTAAAAACAGCAATGTTTATTTATTCATTACCCAGCAGCAATGATGTGACATTTCTGTATTACTGCCACAAGTCATGGCATGAAAAAATATACAGTGAAGTGACAAACAGACAGATTCACTCTAGAGATAAACACTGGAGCCTGACTTACTTTGTGAAGGACTTGGATACTATGTTTGCATGTGTACTGGTACATTTCATGGTTGATTGGCTTTATTTGATCCAATGACTTAAAGAGAAGGATCCGCACCTGTTGCACCTGCTTCAGTTAAACAAAAAGTGTTTTATTTAACATCTCAGACGTTGCATGAGAGGGTTCTCTGGAATCTATCTTGCCGATCCAGTTCTTTGTATTCACAACAAATAACCGAGAATCTATACTATATATTAACTGAAATATGATACGTTATTAAACAATGTGATGATAGAGTATTGCCACTATGAACATCCAGTCTTTGCTGATATATTAAAGCTACAACTTTTTGCTATTCATATAGAAACAGAAAGTGCTACTCTTCTTGACAAAGAAGCTGTTTTACAGGTCCTACAGCACATGGTGGTAAGATAAGCTCTCTGTCATATAGGTGCTGCTAGTTTGCTCTACTTGTTGTTTTCAACATCTGGGAAAGCAGTGTTCTGCTGGTGGTTAGCCACTAGCCAGTTGCACAACTAAAGTGTTAGCTAGCTGAACGTCTGTAGCCAGAAAGCAGCACTCTCTGCACCAGCTGCCTTTATTTTTAGAGCTTTATACGTCGTGAACTTTGACTCATACTCGCTCTGTTCACCTTGACAACATGTAAGGAAATGTGAAGTAATCCATAATGTCCACTAAGTATAAGAACCTTGTTTAGGTTTCTAAAATGTGGTTCTGATCTACAGTGATGCTCCAGTGGTGAGAACTTTGGCAAGCATTGTGGGTGAAGGTGTAGGTGGTTTATATATTATTTAAAAAGTGTCCCTTTAGAATAGATTTATATTGTCAGTGAAAGGCCCCCAATTCTGGTGCCTAGCAAATCTGTTTTCATTCCTACTCATGAGATTTCATACTGCAGTTTAAAGTTATTGTTTTGACCTTTACTCCCCTTAAATCTGCCTCTTGGACTTTGAAACTATCCTCTCTCAATCCATTTCTGAAATTCTTTAAGCTTCACTGTGTATTTAGCACCACATCATTGCTCTATTCTGGGATGTTTTTGAGGGCAGAAAGGAGAGGAGAGTAAGCAGTGATCTCAAGTGGATATTTTTCATGTTTTCATGAAAAATTCCACATCTTCTCATGAGGTGGCTTTCAGAAAAAAAGAGATATATTTCAGGACAGGTCCTTGGAAAAAAAAAAATTAATAGACCTTTGAAGTGTGAAAGGCCATCCTAATGCAATTATAGAGTCTTTGTGAAGTGTCAGGATTTTGGAATTATAAAATCACTCTGGATTGGCAGCAGTAATTATGCTGGGTGAAAGAGACATTCTCTCATACCTTTGCTGATACAGCCTATCAACTGCCCAGTCTTTGCGCTCTGTTTAAGGCTTTCCCAGTTTTCTATGCTGGCACTAAGGGCTTTGTATCTTTGGTTAAACGTTATGTAATGTCTATCTTTTAACAAAAATATATAATGTAGTGTAATAAAGAGGCATTTAATTCCTCATTGTGTAATGGCAAACAGCTTGTCCATGCATTTGACATGATTTAGAACTTGTTTGTCTGTTTTTTTTTCTTTCCCGCCGAGACTCTGATCTGTATTAAATCTGTAGATTTAAGCTGATTCATTTGTTGATTTGGCGTGCAACTGATATAGAAATAATAGTTTTAACGTTATGTTACAGATGTCTTTGTGTTGTGCTGCAGAGATATCCACTGAAGTTACCATGCTAACCAGCTAGCTCTGGACCATCCCATCTTGTAATACCACTTTGTACCTTAAGAGACAATAGTGACTTGCTGTAGTTAAAATTGGTATTGCTTTCCACTGTTGGAGACAGCTCTAAATAGAGTAATGATTTTTGATGCTGAACTTAAAACAAAAACATAACTTAATGTTAACATGCTAATGTTGGCTATGTAGTGATAGCAGATGCTTACATATAGAACCTTTAAATTGAACTGATTTAAAACACCAAACTCAGGTTGCAGCTCTTTGAGACTATTATGTAGAAAATTGTATAGAGTCTTTTGTGGCTCCAGAAGGAACCAGATGAAGTCTGGTAAGTTGTCTTAAGTGATGTCACTTTAGTCAGTTTGAAAATGAAATGGGATAAATCTGAGGGGTTAAACTTTGCTCAAGACTAAAGGCTTGAGGCTACAGCTGCCACCAGAATAGCACAACTTGAACGTCTGACCGAACTGTTAGTGGCTGAGTTGCATTTGGTGCCAGGTTTAAGGAGAAATGCATGGAATAAAAAGACTGTATTTCTTGTTCTATCGCATCAGTTTGAATACTCTGTTTGTCCATCGTGAGTCCAGTGGTGTTACAGGAGTGCAATGCTAAACTGGCGTAGCACTCTTCTAAGTTGCATCAGTAAAAAGGAAACAAAAAAACAGAAGGGACCCACTATCTAGTGTGTAGCTTTCTGATTTGATGATGGTCAAAAGCTCATAATTTGTGAAAATAAAAGGTTTATCAAAACTACAGGATAACACCACCAATTTATAAAACCTTCTGAAAGATCATCACAAAATATATTATGAATGAGCTTTTAAGGCCACAAAAACTGCCAGGAAATCCTTGTTGCTGAGCTACACAAAAATTCATAATGTTTTCTTTATTCAGTGTATTATAGTACCTGACATGCTCTCATACACAAGGAGTTACAGATGCATTGCTGTAGTTTTGCTGAAAAATGGTGTGATGGGCAATGTTAGTCTTTGAGCAAAAAAGTGTTTTTTTTTATTTTATGGAGAGCTGTGCAGAAAAAAGGGAAATGCTCAAAGAAATCTTGATGTAGTGTTCTTTCTAATAAGCCACTGTGAAAAGGTGGGATCTAACTGTAACAGAGGTCATAATTAAGTTGCACAGCTCTTATCCAGGTTCAAAAAGACATTACTAAGAATAAACATCACAGCAGAGGATTAAATGCTGTGTCTGTTTTACAGTAAGAGGTAAGTTTTCATTGGACCTCTCAGTAGCATGGCCTTGATAAGCTTTGTGGAATAATAATGAGTGCATCTGTTCTTCACACACAGACAGCCAGGTGATGTTTAGGTTTTTGTATAATAGTAGGGCAAGTGATTCCATTAGCATCCATGATGGGTCTCCTGGGGTTACTGAGGACAGAAAACCTGTATACTGGTTCTGCTTTTTTCTTCCTTTTTTTTTTTAATGAGCTTGATGTCTGTTTCGCCATGATGCAATACAGAGACTCTTCTCCCAGTCTGATCCAAAGGTCCATGTGCTTATTTTGAGTGAGGCAGGCTAGCCAGGCCTGATAAAAGTGGCATTAAACCATCAGACTTCTCCCCTCACACTGCACCCACGTCCACATCGTACAAATTACTGCTCAATTTGGCTGCAATCATGCTCTTAACATGGAGCTGGTTTGGAGAGGAGCTTTTCTAATTATGGGCAATCTGTAAAAGATTGTTGTTGTGATTACAGCACAGACATATGCCCTAGTGCAGAGCACATACAAAATCGACACCAGCAGGCTAAAAGCCCCAAAACGACCCTGGTTACTGCCTTACCTCTGAGGGTTTGTTGTAGATAGTGTCTTGATGTATAAACTGTAGCGTATCATTTTTCTAATGAAATAATATTTAAAGGAAATGTAAATAAATATAGAATCCATCAAAGAGATTTTTAAAATATGTATCTTTGGGTTTGGAGTTTTGACATTTAATTACAATAGAAAAACTAATAACTGTCAAACACTTTGTTTATTCAGATACATACAGTATATAGAATTAGCTTCTCACCATACAAAAACACATAGCATGATGCTTTATCTGGGGGTGCAGTGAATTTAACTTGGACACATTTCATTTTAGCAATCATGTCAAAAAGAGCAGAGAAACAACATCAAGAAATCCTTTTTGTAATTACAAAACTACACATGGTACAACATGGGAATCCAATATGATAAAGATAATTACAGACATAAAGAAAGAAATGTGGTATTGTGAGAAACTCACTTTTGTCACTCCACAGCTTTTCTATGGACGACTACATGTGTGTTTGTTTTCATGTCTGCATCCATGTGTCTGTCTGTGTTGGGGTGTTCTGTTGCTACTGCAGTTTTCAGTGCCCTGATCAAGAGAGGTTGAGGGAGCCTCCACTACAGCTTACAAAAAAGACTTTGGCTCCATCTCGCCTTAGAAAAACTCCTCATCCACCCAAACCGCCACACGTGCCCTTTTCCTGTCTCCGTTTATTACACAGCCATGATCCTCTTACGAAGGCTTCCTCTCCAGTGGAATACCATATGTTTCTAGTTAAGCCCAATTTCTTTTTCTCATCATTCAAGACAAGCTTTTGCCAAGCCAAAAGCATTGAGAAAGCCTCACTTCTGCCATTCTTTTTTATTTTTTTCCCCCCTGACATGTCTCAGAATATTTTAAATCGCTGAGGTTTTAAATTAATTTACAGCCACAACAAAAGAGCTCAGCATTTTAATAGCATTGTAAGTAATTTTAAGTTAATTCAGTAACCTTTGAAATAGAGTTCAGGCAGCCACTAAATTGTGGTTGGTGTTGACGAGCACAGAGGTCACACAGAGGGTTCCAGCTTATTCATCAAAGGATTAGTGGGATATCATTTTGGAATTGCCATTTTTTATCCAATGGCATTTGAAATGTGTCACTGATACACTTTGGAGGACTTAAAAAACAATTACTAATTTGGTTTAGATTATTTTTTATAGCCTCAGCTTCTTCGCATTCACTTCTGACCAGCAACTATTATGATCAGAATTAGCCAAAAGTTTTTTCTTAAATTATGGAAGGTGTCTCTTTATGCACAGAGATTAACCAGTGGCAACACAAAAATAATACAGAAATCTTTTTGCATGTGATATATTATTTTGTTTTTACAGGGAGAACTCATCCAGGTACATTGTTGAACAGGAACACAGCTTGTCAAGTGAGATCTACATTACTCAGATTACAGTTTTTAACTCAAACAACTGCTGCCAGTTCATTTCACTATATTTTATCCCTTTTACTGCTTCACAACCAACAACAAGAAATAAATGGTTTCCTTCATAATGTATTCCACAACATGAGAGTATGGCTGTGGTGTCACCTCCTTTTTAGTGTGAAATCCCCCCCCCCCCACATTAAATGTAAGCTGTTATAGGGCCCAAAGGAGCTCAGTAGTCTATTTTCCAATGATGTTGTCAGCCATGTGGCTTACACCCCTGAGAGGTGAAGGTAATCAGCCTTTTCATCTCCAGAGGAGGGGCAATGTCGAGGTCCTGGCTGACTCCATATTTTCCTCAGCCATCCTCACTATGCCTGAGCCAAGCTTCACTCTTTCTGTGCTGAATCTTTTAGACTTATGTGGATCCATCTCTCCTGTTGCGCTTTAGCATATCAAGATGTTTTTTTATGATTTCCCTTTAAATGCTTTTTGATGTAAGTGTGTGTGTGTGTGTGTGTGTGTGTGTGTGTGCTTGTGACTCAGAGACAATATGTTGGACTGTTCTCCCAAGATTAATGACACAACCAAAGCTGGATAAAAAAATGCCTGAAGATGGGTCTTTGAAGTTTTGTCATTTGATAGACGTTTGTTTTCTTTTCGTTGAATCATGAGCATGATACACTAAATTCGGTTTGACTCAATGGGTCTCTGGGATCAGTCCTCTTTTTCACCTTTACAGTTTCATTATATCTTGGGGTGTTAAACATCAGTGGATACATTTGCATAATGAGTTTCAGATGTACCAAACTATTGAAGAATGGGGGCTGTAATTTTTATTAGAAATGTTGGGCATGCATGTGTTTATGTTGTTGTGAGTGAACAGGAATCAGCACTTAGGCAGAAGATCAAAACCTAATTTTGAGAAAAAGATCAAAACCCTAAAATTCCCTCATTAAAGAACAAATTTCCTATAAGGCTTTGAAATCACTTTTCTTCTGAGAGCACATCCATGTCTGCATTTCTTTTGTGTAGGTGTTGAAACAATTGCTCTCCTCTGTGCACTTCCCTAAAATAGCAGACGTACAGGGCTTGTAAGAAAATTAGTCAATTTAATTTCCTTGAGTAATGAAAATGTCATGCACCATTTAATAAAACTGCAAGAAAAAAGTCTGCGTTTCACACGTTGGAGATAGCTGGGCCCACATGGATTTGAAAGTTTGACAGTTGCCCCTTTTGATGTTTTCTCTGAGTTTTGTTTCTTTTTTTTTCTTGATGTGATTTCAAATTAATCTCAACAGCTTGGATGTAAATATGAAAATGAGACTTGTTTGGTCTCTCCCTGACAACCCAGAGCACTGCTGGCTGAGGTAACCGATATCTCTTTCCCCTTTAAACTGCAAATTATTTTACGTTTATGAGTTTGTCTCATCTTCAAGGTCAAAAATGTAATTTTTGCTCTTTCAAAGGGTTATAACCTTAAAAGAGAACCTCCATCCTTGCTGATTAATGAGAGACTCCTGCATTTGATGTTTCAACGGTGACATTTTAAACTTTAAATATTTTATATGCATACCTATGAAAAAAATGAAGATATGCATTCATGTGGAATAAACGGTATTGCAGAGAAGAAAGGCTGGGCTGGGTATCATTTTAATAGAACAGTTAGAGTGCAATGGTTTTTCTTGGTGATTTTTATTTGAGGTTTTTATGTGTGCGCAAGCTGATTTAAAGGCACACTAAATCATTGGGGATGGGGAGTAGTGGATTATGCATTTAATCAAGGAGTAGGCCTTGGGAGAGTGGCTGGCCGAGTCACCAGGACATCAGTGAGGGGTTGGCTCTAACATGGGACCTATCCTCTTTGTTCCTCGCCATAATGGGCCATTTTCACATCATTTGTAAGGAAAAAATGATAGAGCATGTGCATGTGTTCTCGCTGATCACTGGAATTGTGACTACTGTATATGTTAAATATAGAATACCTCTGTCATTAGGTGGCAGTCCTTGAAGACACTTGGACATAATCTGTATGAACAAGCTCTCACAGCAACATTTTTGCTTTTAGCACAACCTGTTATTGTTTTTGATGTGTTGTGCAGATGTTCCACCTTGTGCAATTGTTGACTTTGATAAAAGTGTGTATTCAGTTACTTTGACGCTGACGTTGCATCCCAGAAGGACTGGTTATACCCCAAAATGGACGGGATTGCAAACATACACACGGTTCTGTTAATGCTGTATTGGGTGTCTGCATAGGTGGACATGTTTGCATGTGTACAGATGGCATATAAGCATAATGTTAATTAGTTGTATGGTTTTTAGAATGGAAGATTTGGTTGAATAATTTATTACTGTAGTTGATGAAAAGGAAATTAACCTATTCCAGTTTTAATGATCAATTATTCAGAGTCACGCTTTGTCAAGTCAGAAAACCAAACATTTGCTGGTTACAGTTTCTATTATCTGTTATAGCATCATGAATTTAACACCTTTATTTATTATAGGTGTTGCTAGCTGTTGTGCGTTAGCTGTTTAGGATGTTAGCTGTTAATGAAATTTTAAGATGCGTTTTTGTGCTGGTTTAGCCTAGTCTCACCAAATGACATAAGCGTAACACACCAATTCCCCAAAGTCATTTTGCATGTAATCATTACGCATTTTTTGCTTTTCACGTGTCATTTCATGTCACATAATTTCTGTACTTACCAACCTAACCTTACTAACTCTAACCAAAACAATAGTAAATGTGGGACTGTACACCGTTAAATGAACTCAGAGAGCTTAAAAATGCATATAGACATGGCAAATATCCCTGAAAGCTGTGTGCTATTTAAATGCTATCCCATGATAATATGTTAGCTGGTTATGTCATTCATAGAATTAGTTTCAAGGAACCACTGTAGTTTGTTAAGGTAGCAGTGAATATGGTGGTCTGACCAAGAGGACATTTCTGCATTTGTAATACTCATTGTAGTTGCTGGAATATAATTATGAAATTGGAAACAATCCAAATAGCATCAAATAGTTCAGTATCAAAGGGGCAAGATTTCGGTGTGTAATTCTAATTTTCTATATGAAATTTTTCTTTTTGTACTTTTCTCTTGTTGAATTGACAATGGAAACAGAAAGCTTTGCAAGTTGCACTATTGAGTTTCCATTGTTTGTCTTGGTTGTGTCATCAGTCTTATCACAGCTCCCACAGTGTTCCCCATGAAATTGAAATACTCTGTCATTGGTTTTGTCTTTAGACATGGATTGGCTCATGACGTCATGTAAGATATTTTCATGTAGTGTTACTGTACATTTTGTACAGTTTTGTGTCCTATAAAATGTCTGTTAAACAGGATTTCGGCTTACGCAGTTAAATGTTGTATTTAAGATGGGCAAGTTAGCATCACAGTCTCCAAGATGTTCCCATTACCACTGGTTCTTTGAAAATTAATATGTGTGTTTAATGCTTGATGACTTGCTTTCCTACTGGCCAGCAAAGCTTAATGTTTAATTTAAAAGTCACTGTGTGCTTTGTCTGTCAGGGCTGTGCAACAGTCTTGGGTCTTAATCAGGATGACAGCACACAAATCAAGGATGGATTTAGAAAGCAAATGGAAAGTAATGGAAACAGTAGCATTTAAGTTGAAAATCTTTCTGATTATGTGAAGTAGAAACAACTCATATGCATGTTTATCCTCCTCAGCTCTGCATGGGGTTTTATGTAAATATTATGAAGAAGTTCAGCCTTCTTCAGCATTGTGTCCTAGATTTGGTTGTCATTTAAGCCAAGACAGCAGTTGTGTGTATGTGTGTGTGTTTTTAAACATTAATTTGGTCAATTATGCAGCTTAATTTCTTAATAACCTCCAATGTTCTTGGCTGTGCAGTTAGATAGGTGAAATATTTACCCAAAGTAGGATTTAAACAGGGACATGTTTTCTATAAGGGCATGGTTTGTTTTCTCCTCCTATTTGCTCCTGTGGGGGATTAATACTGCCAATCACATTGACTGGCACCTCTCAAATCACACCCTTGCAGCAAAGTGGCTGATTTTGTCGGGGAGAGAATGGCGTTATCGGTAGAACCTTGTTTGGAGACTCACAAAACCGCTAAACCCGCAATTCATGGGAGATCTGTTTACAATCTGCACCGGCCATTGACTGCTAAACAGCCCGCGCAGATCCATCCTGGGCCACTCCGAGGAGGAGAGGAGCAGAGCAATTACATCCTCAAACAGCAATCTGAGGCTAGGTCGGCATGCAAACAGACATCAAGTACACACACAAACACTGACAGATTCAGACACAAGCAATACGTTTGCTCAAGACTTTGCAGAGTCTTGTTAAGCTTTGGGTATGAATATGTTTGGCCTATCTAGTGTTGCATGTGTACTGTGCAGTACAGTCATTTTGCTGACATGTAGCTCTGAGTATCTAATTTTACTTTCCCTGATTCAGAAGCAGCATAAGAAACCTGAATCCTGATACTTAGACACTGTTATAGCTGAAATTCCAAATAACTGTCACATTTTTTCTTGTTAAGTTCTCAGATGTTTGTGGTCATTGTGGATTAAAAAGCAAAAAACAAGATTTTGATTAAAAAAAAAAAAAGACTCCATAAATAAGCTTTGTCACATGATACTAAAACACTGGCAACATGACAAGCTTCCCTCCTCATTTGACCAGATGTGAGTCAAAGGTTCCGTACCCAAGCTAAAACTGGAGAAGTTCAAATTTTACTGTAAGGCAGCATTAGTCTGTTACATTGAAAACCTGCCACATTATAAGACATATAAAAAATGTTCAGGGGTGCTCTACCTCCAACATTAGCTGCACTGAAATCCCCTGTCATCTTCAGCATTCAGACTTTTACACTACAGTAGCTCATGATTAGTGAGTAACAAATGCGCAAAATTACTTATTGAAAATTGGTACACACAATGACATAATATTATCTACATTCAGTGTTTTTCTCTCTTTGGAAATGAATAAGATAATTTTCACACTAAAGCTGTTTTCAAAGTGAAAACAAAACACACATCTTAGTTATGTCTCTTCAGGGCAAATTTTTAATGTTATGCTCACCAAAGAAGTGCAATATCTTTTTTTTTTGTCCTATATAGTGTATTTTGTTGCACTCCTATTGGAGCAAATTACTAATTGTTATTCAGATCTTTGTACTGAAACATTTTGAATTGAATTTTGGTTAACATTTTCTCCTATACCACAAGTAAACATTTGTAGATGACAACATGAATATTTTGTAGCTTTGTGGCTCTGTATTAGTGACTATTGTGAACCATCACAGCAGAAACGCTACAAACCCCACTGTTTGTTTTATAGTTTTGAGCCAGACTGAACAAGTGTATCTCAGAAGAATTGTACATTCATAGTAAATCCATGCGTTAGGTCTGAACTGGAATTGGTAATTTATAATGTAAAGATATTGTGTTACGCTTATATCTTATCAAGACCTTGACAGTTTCATGTTCATGGCAGAACAACTTTTAAGATTCTTCTAAATCTGGATCCCAATGCTGTTCTTTGAACTAACATTGAGCCAAGCAGGGAGGTTTGTCTGCCTTACAAAGCAAGGTTAAAAGCTATAAAGATATCACAAGAAGATTAAAAGCATTAGAGGAGATGTCAGTGGATCATTTTATTTTGCCCACACTACTGCTAGTCAGCATCTTCTTTTTTTTGGTTGGTTGTTGTTAAAGGACATATGGCCTTTTAATCCAAAGAGGTTGATTGTTGTTTTTACAGCCCCGGAAGTGTTTCTCAATTGGGGTGCACTAAATCATTGCTCTGCTCGATGCTGTATAAAATGGCTAAAGGTTGTCCAATGGGAACATGCAGTGGTATGTGCTTTCCTCTGCAGACAAAGCAGCTACTCTGGACTGGTGGTATTTTACTGACTATCATGTTGATTGAAGGTTAAATACAAACATACCTTAAGTGTACAGTAGTCGTATTACACATTATTAAGTGCTGTATCGGTAATCATTATTTTTAAGTCTTGCCCAAGACAAATAAGTCAGTGGGAAACCTTTGGTAGCTGTGTCTTGAAGTGATATGTCACAATAGGTGTCAGTCATGCTTTACTGTTCTTGAAATGTAAACCCCATTCTGTATAGTGCTTTGGGCATTAAAGCTTGAGGATGATGCAAACAGCTAAGTATATTGCTTCATCCATTAAAGGATTTTAATAGTTGAGTTACATTATTGATTTTATTTTTACAGTGATAAATACATCACTGATTGAAGGTTTTTCACGTCAAAGATGAATTGCATTAGTCTGGCTTTTTGAGGAGTTAGTACTGAGACAGGACACGTGAAAGCCATAAAGTCTGTATATGTGACACTTAATGTGGGCATTACAACTGTGCTAGCACAGCCTTTTCACAGTATTATTTTAAAAAGCCGTAATGAGTAATCAGAAGAGGGAACTATGTGTAGCCTGGGACTTTATGCATTTTAATAGGTTATCCAATGCACTGTGTAGAAAATAAAGTGCATCAAATGATATGATGGACCACTTAAACATACTGTATATGTTCAGGACACTGGATATATACAATGATTTGATTTACTTTATGTTAATTGAACTATAGCAAAAGAATTGTTTTGTATTAATTTTATTTATCCACCTTTTACACAAACTGTAGGATGACACCGGTTAAACATCTGCCAGAACAAGACGTGATGATCTGTACAGCGACACAACAAACTAATAAACAGACAAAAATAAATACATCTAACCATGTGTATGCGAGAATTTTTATCTGAATTTGGTATTTAGAAGATTCAGAGTGAATGATGATATGTGACAATCAGTCACAGCAATTAGTGTTACTGTTAAGAAGCCTTTTTGTTTTCTCTCACCCATACAGAATGTCACAAATAAATCCTCACTTGCATTTGCATATTAATTGGATCTGAGACGTCAAGCATCTTTCATTAAGCAAAATGATCTGCATATTTGGAGACATAAAATAGTTTATTTCGATGTGGGAAAAGAAGTCATTGAAAATTGACCGCATATGGGATGTAAACTTTGGCTGATCCATTAACCCTTTACCCCCTGGCAGCAGATTGAACACAAAGCAACAACAGGCTGATTAACAATGGGATGATGTTTCTCAGACTAAACAATGCTAAGCCAGATACAGAAAATAAAGCAGCAGTGAGATCAAATGCTTATTATAAGGTATTATTTCTATTTTATGTGTTTATACATTGTGACACTTTCAAAATCAGTGAAATTCTGTTAGTTTTTTTTATCTTTAAAAAAGTAAAAACAACACCAGACAACTTAACAATACAGTTGATAGCACAGTTGCTGTTTTTGCATGATTTCACTATAAACAAAGCTTTATTTGTGAAATAAAATAGGCAATGTGTGCATGCAGCAACAAGAAAATGGTATGAATATACCACAAATTCTACATTTTACTGATCAGCAATTTCAAAAAGTAGAAAAACATGCCATATTTTCAAGCTTGGAAATTCTGTTATTGCATAAATCATACTTGTATTTGAATCAGCAGTTTTGTTTATCTTCTTTTCGGATTAGGCCTTGAGGGAACCCAGCCCCATGATTATCGAAATCCCTTGTGTCATCTGCAGTTGTCTTTCAAAGTTAGTCTCAATAGCTCCAACTCTGCTCTGCTAATTACTACAACAACCAACTTCCCTTGAAAGCATCATTTGAACATAATGTCCTATTGTCTTAAGATTGTGTACTTTCAGTGATAAAATTCTCTTTCTCTTAGTGCGCTCTGTTCTTCAAAAGTAAATAAAATCCCAGGACAATGAGAAATGCCAAACAAAGTGGACAAGAGGGGGGAAAGATGTTGTTTGTCTGAAATCTTTGTGTGTCAGACACAACCACGCTTTGTTTGCTGCGTCTGTTGGCCATTCTAAAGGGAAAAGTGACATTGGTTGGTTCGATACGATTAAGGCTCACAGGCTGGTAATGGAAAGGCTGTGTATCGCGGGGTCTACATAGTTAGGGGCTAGACTTGTGAATAATTTGATTAGGTTGCAGGGGAATATATCTGGAGGATTATGTAAATGGCGGTGCCCCCATGCAGAATTCTTTTGAACTCTTCAGAACTCACATCTGCCGGGGTCGACAGCTAGACAGGACGGCTGCCTTCTTGTAGCCTGATTCCTCTGTGTTGGAGGAAGGTGTTTAAAGGTCATTTTCAGTACAAACAGACTTGTCCTGAAAGACCTCTCTATTCTAAAGAACTTCAATTTATTTTCTGTTGATGCCCATGCAATTATCATTTTCTTTGAGTCAACAATAGCTGAGCTTAGGACAATTATTGTTGTATACTAATTAGCCAGAGTGTGTGCGTGTGTGTCGCCAGTAACCTCTTGCAAGTGCTGTGTATGTACACACTGGAATAGCTTTGACCTGTTTACAATATATTTAAGGTTATATCTGCCTCTCCCTCTGTGCTGTCTGATTATGAGATTTTTCCCCCAAGCCTTATTTGGTGTATTTCTGGGTGGGGATATGTTTGTGTTGAGCACTATGGCAACCAAAGTCAAGGTGACCAAGAGCATGTTGCACACATTAGATTACCAGAATAGAGGCAGGAGACAATGCAGTCAGCACAAAATACCATTTATCTGCAGCCTGATTGTAGGGATTTCAGAGACCATCCCTGGGCTGGCTGTGGATTTATTGTCTCGGTGAGTCTGACCACTGCTCTCTTAGCTATATGAAAGCAAATGCACTGCTGCTTGTACAGTGACATACTGTGTGCCTGGTCACAAACATCTTAGCAGCAGTGGACAAGTGGTTATTTCAACTTAATATGGACAGCAGTTGTTATGTCACAGCAAACTGTTTTAATACCCTGTGGATGTGAAATGTTTCTGTAAAGTACCATATTAGTAGCATTTGAGAAGCCTTGTTGAATTTCCTTAAGAAAATGTTATCCATATTTGTCTTGTCGAAAGACCGATAGAGTGTAACAATGTTATCACTTCATTTGTACCATAATTCATATCTTAATGTGAAAGGTGTCTGAATTCCACTCACAGTAACTCCATTACACACTACTGGGGTTGTTCTGAGCTTATTTGATCAATCTCCAAAAAAACTAAAAAGCTCTAATATTAGCAGCTGGTTGAAAATCTGGCAGGCTCTTAGCAGCACATGTTAAGTAACTCTGGCAACTTATGCTTCGCTCGTGCGCTGTGGCTGCGTGTGTATGTTCGGGCCTTCGGAGATGAAGTGTTTGGGACTGCTCTGCAGAAACTGAGGCAGTAGTGCCAGCACAGTAAAAACGTAATCACTTTGGCAGGCTGTGTAGTTGTGGGATTCAGTCTCACTCAACAAAACATGAAAAAGAAAACAAGCAGATTTTTACAGCGCTTAACCTCTCGGTTTATTGAAACTTCCTTCCACATGTGAACCCCCATACTGTGATGGATATGTGAAATATGGGGAATGTCTGACTTGGTGCTTATGTGTGCTCTCAGTCAGTTTCCTCTCTCAGAAAAGCTGAAGTCCTGAAATATTGACTGAAAATAAGCCTGACAAAACCTCCCACTTCCCCTCTTTGAGAGTTGTTTTTTTTTTTTTTTTCTTTTATTATTCTCAGGAATGTATGCAGGGCAGTAAGCGGTTACTTCACCAACAGGAAGGATGATACAAGGACATACTGTAATTATGTTCAAAGATACAGATTCAGCCCAGTTTTTACTTGTAAAACTTGAGCAATCAATTGTGGAATCTAAAAGAATCCTCTTTTGTGGTTGTCATGTGCTATTGAAAGAGTCTGCTTTGCCCTGGCTTGTGACCACTTGTTGAAGGGGTTGGGAGTGATTTAGGGAGGGCAGCTGGATAACAGAGATTTTATTTATCTATTCTGAGAGCCCTTTATTTTTGCAAGCAGTTCTCAGCTTGCAGTTGCTGCTTTCATGACTTTGTGGCAGATTTTATGAATTGTGTGAAACGAGTATGACTAAAGAGAGCAACAGCTGAGCGGGTGAACGTGTGGAAAAAAGTGAAGAAAATGGAAAATGCCAGAGATGTTAACCAGAGGGCAATCTGGATCTCCGCAAGTGCTGCTTGAAGTGCTAAATGCTGATTTCCTGCGGCTCTGGGGGAGGGCAAAACATTTTACAAAGGTCAGGGACAGGGACATGGGAAATGTGTGAATATTTTTTTCCTTACTCCATGCATGTTGGATTCAACATGTCCATATTATCACATTAGAAATGAAATATTCTCAATGAAGTAGACATGTTGGATCACTTTTCAAAGAGTTTGTGATGAAAGGGTCACTAGAAATAGGAACTTTTTCTAGCACATCTTGGTTATTCCAGGGTGTTTCTCACAGCTTTGTCAAACCTCTCCAGGCATCTGAATATGTGATTGTTCTCTGCCGCTACGTGTGTGAGGATAGATATGGAGGCATTATTACCCAAGAGAGGTCAAGGGTCAAGCATTAAGCAAGCTGCCTGCTTGGATCCCTGCATCAGAGATTTCACTCTGTTGGCCCAGGAAATACTCCTGTGTCTTGTCCAAATAATCAAGGAGTCCTTGAGCGTACAAATTTGAAAACTGATAAATAAACACAAGAGACTGATATTAAGAGGAAGCACCACTGCAAGGAGCCCACGGTGCCAAAGTGAAGATTTTCCCACTTAATTATAGATCAACACAGTGGTGTTTACAGGGCCTTGCTCAGGAACAGGAATACCCTGTTGGTCTCAAGCTGTTACCTTTAGTCTCATTTTCTCAGTTTCATAACAATGTTGTTTGACCTTCTACATAGGAACAGTTTGTTTTAACCTCATTCCTCCAAAAATGGAGGAAAACAATAGAACTGGCTGCAGTAGGAAGTCACATCTCACCATATCAAAAACAGATTAGAAACTGTAGAAAAGGCCAAAACACATGAATGCGTGAAAACAAAAGCAGTGGTGGCAATGAAAAATTAAAAGCACTCAATATTTTTTCCAGTATGTGTATTAATATAAATTGTTTTGCTTATTCTTATAGAGCATGTTGCTAATAAAGGTTGAAACACATTTATTGTTGTATATGACTTACACCAACTGCACTGCACTTTCTTCTTTGTTTTTGCATATACACAGAGTGCGCATTATGATATGTTTGTATCTCATACAATTAACATTACTATTATTATTTAAGTAGTAGTAGTAGTGGTAATAGTAGTAGTATAACACAGTCCTTAAGCTCTGGCTTTTATCTGATCAAACTGCCATTCTCTGGATGTTCCTTCCTTGCCTCCTGTTAGAATCTCTAAAGAGGGACAAAGTTAGAGTGAGCATTATCACACAAACTCAAAATAACTCCAGATTTCAGACAGTACCTTATTAGGTCATGAATCCACAATGGGAAGGAAGTGAACAAAAAATTTATTGACAAGCCAGTGTTCCTTTGAGTCCAGGCACAGGACACCATAACCTAAGATAGTGTTGCTGGCCAAGTGCTTTACTTTGAGAATAATTAAAAAAAGGTTTTGCTTACTTACACATACACTGGATTTAGTTGTATTAGTTTCGGTAGAATTGTGTGGAACTTGCAATGTACTAGCCACACACACACATCTTGTGTGACTGCCTCAGGCTTATCAAAGCACATCACCTGTCTGAGTAATTGAATAAGTTCCCATGTAATTGGTAGTGAAGCACAATACTGAAGTTTTCCCCCCACAAGTCTCTCTTATATGAGGATATTATGGTTTGAAATTGCTCCCTGCTTATATGATAGTCTTGTAATAGACAGTAAAGTATTAGTTGAAAACAAGACAAATTTGTTCAACAAGTTAACTAGATTTAAACTGTGTGGAAATGAAAAACCACACAGGCTGTCTATTTACAGATCTACTTGGTAAAAAAAAAAAAGGGGGCTGTCTGTTAAACAGCATGCCTCACTTGTGTTTTGTTCTATTTTTGACCTGGTTCTGTCCTTGAAAAGGACAAGAAAACTGACGGTCTGTGGGTGTGTGCATGTGTGCATGTATGTGTTTGTGTTGCAGTCGGATAGGGTGGAGCGCATGGCGTCACAGGCGCTCCAGTTTAGGAAAAGTGACACTTTGCCTTGAAAGACTCTTCGGGCCAGTTAGATAAGGAATTTAGTGGCTTTATCACAAATGCCACTATTTAATTTAAAAGGGTGAGGCACTTAGGATCTGGCACCGGTCTTTCAGTCTAGTGATAAATTTGCAAGAAAGTGGAAAAGATTGGAGCCTGAGAGCAGATTAGCAGGATACAAATATAGAAGTGACATTATAGTGGGTATTAGTCAGGTGCTCCTCTGAACAAGTGGCTGGTTACTGATAGGCCTGAGAATGGGGCCCAACTGCAGGCTGTGGGGCCAGGTTTCTGATTCTGACTGATTCTTTTTAAAGAAGGTTTTATCTCTTTCAAAGAAATAAAGCTCCTTTATATAGAATGTACCTCAGTATATCACTCTCAAATTAGCTTTGATAGCACTGTATCAAAAAAAAAATTAGGTCATTGCATTGTAAATTGGATAATTCTTTGTTTTGCTTTCTGTGTCATTATTCTATTTGTTCCTGGGTACGATTTGGCAGAAATATGTAGGAGCCTCAGCCAAAACAGAAAGAGTACTCACATTGAACTGCTCTGTTTGTTTGTACAGAAACAAGCATACAGACAACACAAATGCAGTAATTGATGTTACCACAGTTCTGGAATAACCAGGATAATCACATAATTTACTATTGCACTTACAGCTAATGATTATTATTTTTTGTATTTAGGATTAATCTGCTGCTTAATTTCCCAGTTATTTGGCTTTGACTGTAAAATGTCAGAAAATTGTAAAAAAAATTAATAAATAAATAAATAAAAAAAGGAAAGAAAAAAAAGCCAGTGCCCAAAGTATCATGTTCAAGTAGCTATTTTTATCCGATCCTTGTAAAACAAAGAAAAGAAATATTTACACTTGAGTAGTGAATGCTTGGCATCAGTTGGAAATGGAGTATGAAAAACAAACAGATCCTCTGTGTCTGTGTAGGGACAACTGACTTTTATTTTCACTTTGGCCTGTTTGTTACATTGTCCAGACTTGATGACTTCTACATTTTTCATTGAAAAACACCTGCTTGGCTAATTCAGTGTTGTTCTTAAGAATGCACTCAACAGAAAAAATATTTTTAATCAAACACTGATAAGCGACTACAGTCACTTAACACCAAGGTGTAAAAAAGACTAGGCATAGCAAGAGGCTGCTGTTTCATTAGCATTAGACGAGACACTCATCTGTGCAGGCTAAACAACTAGCAGGAGTCGCTAATGAAAGGACTTGCAGGCTTCCCACCGGAAACCACAGCTAGTTGCACCTGGATGTCTGTGGTCGACAGGTGCCTCTTTATTTCTGTGCCACCTGGGGCACTACTTGTCCTGTTTTATAGCTTATTATGAATTAATTTTCTGTTAGTTAATAAATAATAAATTAGTTAATAACTTTGATGGCAAACAGTCAGTTTGCCATCAAAGTTGTTTTTGATTTTAGAGCTCACTTGTGGTAGTTAAATTTTTTTTTAATCTACTTTGTACAGTAATCTCAGCTCACGTAGTTGTTTATTGCAAATAATCCATAGCCCATCTTGTCTTGTCAGTCTGTAAAGCAGGTGTGATTCAGCCTAAAACATGCTAACATCATTTTGAATGTTTAACACAGATAGGAAAGCAGCTGAAACCATGAACATTATCCTTTTTGTGAAGCTTTGCATTACAAACTTTATTGCATTACGATAAACTGTCTGATCATATCCCCCTTTTTACTTACAGCAGCACATTTGTAACTGTTCTTAGGGATTTGCAACAATGATTCTGGAAAAAAAGTGGAAAATTAAGTTGATGAGGAAAACTGAGAGAAAATACATTCACCAAGGAAGTTACAGTTTTCAGAAAATATTAATGATACCGTATCTGATAGTATTGCTAAATGGATTTTTCTTGTGTGAGGACACAGCAACACTATTTTCCCCATTTCCATTGTCTTTTCTCTCATTCTCTGTCAGGAAGCCAAAATCCCCCTGAATCTCTATCTTTATTTTCCTCTGATCCGCTAACAAACATTTCTGTTTTGTTACTAAACCTTCCTTTTTTTCCATTGGTCTCCCCCTCCCTCTCTTCCTCTCTCCTCTCCTCTTTTTTTGCAACAGTTGGTGTGTGTTCGTCTTGGCAGTGCTCCATAGTCTGTTTGATGTGGTTTCCAGAAGTCCTGAACTGCAGTCCCTGGCTACTCTTTCTGTCATCGGTAGACCTGCTGTCTCTTTAGCCTCCATTGACTCCTTTTAACCTCCTCCTACCTTCCTCACACCGAAGCAGCTGCTTTCCTTCCCGCTGCACATTTCTGCATGGAAATGATCTGATTCCCATTATTTGGTAGTAAACTGGTTTTTGCTGTGGGCTGCATACACAAATGCACTCTTGCAAATGCAGTTTGCTCTCTAGTCGAGTGCACACTACATGGCCGAACATCTTCCAGGCTCTGTTCCAGGCACAGAAGAGAAATTAAAGGAGGCCACTATTTCCCTGTTGTAAATATAAATTAAAGAAGCTTAAATTTATGATTTGCTTTTTAAGTCATGAGCCACCCAAGACTTGTACTTTTTCCATCCCAATATTATGTAAAACTAGATCAAAGTTAATCAGCTCTGTTGAACCCATTTCTACTAGCGACCTCTACACACTGTAATTTGAGTGATAGAAGAAGGGGGGAGGTAGAGCCAGCAAGATAGTAGCTTCAAAGAGGGCTTTGTAGAGGACAGTCAGTGACCCTATATGGGCGCCTTTCCTGCATATACCAGCACGTTTAAAGGGAAACTGATAGGCAGGTGAAATATCTGCCACTTACAGAAAAGAGGCAGGGACTAGGGAGGGCAGACAGGACAGAATGGATATGGATTGGGTCACAAGGCTGACGAGGCCTTCCTAAGGAAATGAATATTCCTTGCAAAGTACACTTGGTGACACTTAGGTCTAAGGACAAAACACAAGAGCAAAGGAAATCCATTCCTCACTTTTATTTGGCATACAAAAGCACTGCATTATAGTTTTTTTTTCATCACATAACACCTTACAAGCTATATTGGGCGGTTTATGGTGACATTACTACAATGTATGATGTGGTTTTTTGACATCACTTATTGTATTATGATTTGTAGTACCAAGCAACCAATGTAGAAAAATCATTCTTCAATCTTTGCAATCTTCAGTGTATGTTTGAAACTGAAAAATATAGGGATTAATCAATTGACGTTTTTCATGCTCTTGAAGTGTATATGTATCCACTTTCACCCCCACCAGCAGAGATACATATTATTATCGAGTGGACTTCCACTTTGTATCAGATGAAGGCGATGCGGTGGAGGCAGAGCTAAACATGCCCAGGGGGCTGGAGTGAAACCGGTGTCTCATTTTCAGGGGCAAACAAACACATACAGGGAGCAGACATGGCTGTCACATCTCCCTTAGCTCCCCTGTCACCCCCGCGGGCAATGGGCAGGGGCAACCTCTGTGCTGTGGTAATGCCATGAAAATCCAACTGTACTCATGCGGAGACAGAAATACATGAAACGCAGACACATTTAGAGTGCATAGACTTAAATGCACAAGCATATGTTGCGTCTGCTGCACCAACTTTCTCAACTACAGTGAAAAAATACTCTCTGTTGTTAAACTTAAACGTCCCTCTTGAGATCACCGGTCTGACCTTCCAAGCTGAAAAGCAGCAGATTTAGTCCACAAACCTGGCTCCATTTTTAACTTTCCCAGATTGATCAGTGATTGTGCTGGCGCCGAGGAGCTGTATAGCTTTACATCAGCGAGGAGGAGGTTTAGAGGTTTTCAATAGTATTTCAGGATATCCTTGCTGCTGCTGCTGCAGTTTTTGGCAGACTAACAGCTGCCACCAGCATTAGTGTACAAGCAGACACTTCTTAATGTTCCCCAGCCCTGGCCTCATGTGTCACATGGACTCCATCCAGCCTAACCCAGTTGCCATTCACATTGGCTGGATTGGTTGAAAGCAGTGTGAGACTAGCAATTTACAATATGCCTGAGACTGTCCTTTCATTTTGGTTTAAGGTTAGCAACAATAATGTAACCAGTTCTGACGTTTTAGTGGCCTCTGTTTGCCCACAGAAGGCAAACAGAGTAGAGACACCTTACTAATTATATGCGATTTATTATCACAGATGAAAAGTGATTTATTACTGTTTTTTTAACAGTCTCTGGACCAAGGGAAATTAGTTACGTAGCCCTGTTGCTTATAATTTGACAACACTGCCTTGAATTCACTGAGATGTAAAATTAATTCTTGCAGTTGTTTTCAATGGGACTTTCATGTTTGCCTTGCTTACTGTTAAAAATCTGAGAAAAATACAAATGATTGGGCTTGGCTCAGTAACTTCATTGTGCAGGGAAAAGAAAGCCAAACTGGACTGGGTTCAGTGGTTTTAGGCCTTTTGAGGGTTTGTGTGTGTCAGGATTTATGTATTTAATTACACACTCATTCTGCTAATGTAAATGGAGAAAAAAGGAAAACGGATAAAAAGCCTCATCAAGCCTATAAGCTTGTAGTTTCCCTCTTACTGAAAGTTGGCCACCGCTGCTGTTTAGCTCCCCTTGAACTGGCTAATACTTGTCTATTCCGATTAGGATTAGGATGTGTAGCCTGGGCTCAGGGACCCGGGACTCGTAATCTAATAAATCGAGATAAAAAACTCAGAGATTGGTTTACAGAGGGCTCGGATTTACTATTGGCCATCTCGGAGAAACAGGGATTAACACAGCATTTGGTGCTGTAGCTACACACCCCCAAATCTAAGCATAGGGAGAGGGAGAGAGAGAGGGAGAGAGAACAAGGCGGTGAGTGAAGGAAGAAGACTTAAAGGGAGGGAGTGGAGGGGAAGGGCTGGCTAGGGCTTTATATTGCCTAACAGACAGCAAGTTAAACTGACAGTGACAAGGTCAGGTTAGTCCTTGTACAAAAGGCTTTGTTCCATAGGCAGATTAAAGGTCTCTTTGACAGTTTTTACACTTTTGGATCATGTTGAACATGTTAGGAGTTAATCCTGTCTGTGAGGGGTAGAAACCCTGTTGCCACACAAAGTAGAGATAGGTGCAGACAATGGCGAGCATACTGTGTTGAATAAAAGAAAGCTGGACACAAAATAACAATAACAATTTAAGAATAATTTTTTCAATTGTTCTTGTGTTTATATATAGACAAGCAACTTGCTGTTTTTTCAGTTCTCACAGTATTTCTCCTGCCCCATTGATAAATTCATGAAAAAAGGCACCAGCAAATACCATATCACACCACATGTTTTAAGAGTTTCTTACAAAGTACTGTGGGTGCAAGTGAGGGGAAAATGAGCCTCAGACATCAAGAGATTTCAAAGCTGGGAAAAATGGGAAGAATGGGGAAAAAAATCAGCTTGGTGTATCCTCTGCTATATTTGGCCTGCACTTAAAAAAACAGCCACTATTGTCTCCCACAGCCAGATACAGCACATGATTACACCGCAGTGTGATATGATGACAGTCCCACTGCCTTTTTTTTTAACAGTTAAAGATGATGATTTTTTTCCCATGCAGAACCTCTAGATCAGAAATGAAAGCAGATAATTTATGGACACTTGGTGGTAAAGTTAGCACGATGTGTCTTATTTGCTGATAGCAATGCAGCTCTGAGCTGTTTGCTGAGATGATATGATAAGAGTGTTGGTTTTCTGGTTTCAAGGCAAGTTGGTCATGTTCACAAACATTGATTTCATAACAATTTCACACGAGAAAACAAACAAGAGTTGTAGATTTATGATTTCTTAAAATTTGCTAGCTGAGTGGTTGATGAGCTGTTGGAATACAACTTCCATTACATTAGGATACAGCTAATGGCCAGTAGCTAGTCTCTGTTTATCTCTAGTGTATTACAACATTATCATGTTTAGCATTTTTTACAGGTGAAAAAAATAATCAAATATGATTCAGGATATGTCATCTTTTGGAAGACTTTAAAGAGATATAATATACATTAGGTTTTGGTTGTATGATTTGGATAGGTATGAACATGTTAAAGAGCAGTGTGCAAGCTGATGAGTTGGTTTTCCCCCTCAGGCCTGTCACATGATATTTTTAGTTTTGGTATCTTTCACATTTGGAGAGAGTTGTTTACAAAGGTCGTGTGAACTGTCAGTGTGAGTAGATGTATCAGTAGCAATATTCTTTTGAGTTGGTACATTATGTCACTTTCAACTGAGTTAGTTGATGCAGTTTAACATGTTTCTCCTTAAAACAATGAACTGGTTATGATGCCCAAAATATTGTTTTTATATAAATACAATTGGTGAGTTATATTTTGTTATAGCAAGTGATGTGTTAGTAATACATGTTAAAAGTCTGTGGTAATGCTAACGCAAGTAAATGTGCACAGCTACAAGGTATAGGGCAAACTCTTTGTTCTGTTTCCTGATAAAACATCCAGGCTTGGCTTAGATTTGAAGAATTATGTATCTGTCACAGTAATCTATCTGGGTGCAGCTCTTTTTTTTTTTTCCTGCTAAGCGTTTTTCTGAGAAACAAGACTAAAATATCTCCACCTGAAATTTGAGCTCTTTCTATTTTCTCTCTGATGCCAGGGTTTCACATAAAGTTTTACATATCAAAAGTGGAATGTTCTTTCATCTGCTTGCATGTCTTGTTAAGCAATATCAAACACAGGAAATTCTTTCTACATCCACATATAAAGGTTGAAACATCCTAGCAACACATCCCAGCTTGTGCAAAAGAGGCCTTTTCTTTCTTTCTGAGTGAACTGTTAGCAATATCACTGGGCAATTAGCAAGGAAACGAGAGAGAAATGGAGAAGCCAATTACTTCTGCGAGTTAGCTAAAGGCCATTTTAAACTGTGTGCCCATGACATAATAATGTTTATGGTAAATATTATAGTTGGAGACAGTGAGTGCATGGCGTGAGAGGCAAGGAAAAAAAAGGCATCAATCTCAGATCGAGAATAATTTATTAAGATCTGAGATGCGGCAATTACGTGGAAAGGACCAAAAAGAAAAAAAAAGAGAAGAAGCCAACTCTCCAGGAACCCCATACATGATTGCAATCTTGATTAAATCCCCCTGGATCTAATGAGTTGATTTTCTGCTGTTAATATTGCATTGGCTGATGATGGATTCGTTAAGATAATGGAACGAAGCTAAAATATAAATGACTCCCTGTCAAGGAGCAGATTTTCGTCATTTTCCGTCTGACACCTCCGCCGTGGGGATTTGGTGAGGCCTTTTTGTGTTTAGAACCATCAGGATCTGGAATACTAATTGCTCATGTGTGGACGCTTCTAATGCCTCTCCTCCTCTCTACATCTCCCCTCCCCAACCCCTCCCTATCGTCTTGGTAAATATCTCCTCCACATCTCTACACAGAAACAAAGAGACAGGAGACAGCGTTCTTTCTTTAATGCTGGTGAAAGTCTCGTTTTTTTTTTTAAAACCACAGTCAAACCTATGCTACGATGATACAACAGCACTTTTTCACATAAGCACAGTTAATTTCTATCCTGTCATACACCCCCATTTCAACTACCAAATCACAGGGAGAGGCCAGATATTTAAAGCTACTGCGTATGACACAAAAACTGCCAACAAAAAGAAAACATGTAAGCAATAGGCTTCTCATATCGACCTGTGCTTTTGAGATAAATTAATAATGTGGTCTCCCTTTGGTGCCGTGCAGAGCAGCTGAGCCAGTCTCTCTCTGTTTTAAATGGTCTGTCACTTAGGTCAACTGGTGGAGTAAAATGTCCGATGCATAGAATATTGATCCCGTATCACACGTGAACCACAACACTACATGTATAATTTTTCTCTCAAGTGTGGCGGGAACCTAATGAAAAAAGCATTTGTAATAATCCAGTATTATACTGTAGTGTGAATATGCCGAGCTAATGTGATGTCATTTGTAGTGGCCATTCAGAGCGCGGTTAATCAAAAAGGAAGTCAGTATGTTCTGGTTCACACGATATTTAGTGAAATAGTGAAACAGTGAAATATCCAGAGGCACAATAGAGAAGTTTTCAGTTGTCTGATTACAAAAGTTTCACAGTAATGATATGTTTCAATCAAAAAAAATCTGCAGTTTGGGGATCAGGGAAAATCACACACTTCATGTTAATACAAGTAATGTAAATACAATTATGTAGATTGTAATTTGAGGTAACCTACCTACTAAATCCCAAACTTTTTCTATCATCATCGTAATCGCCATTGTTGTCAAGTTTCATGCTTGGCCTGACCCTTCCTTTGTGGCGATTATGATATTGTTCCTTTTTCTGTGAGATATTACCGGGGAACCCATCTGATTGGGCCATCCCTGAGGGCCCTTTCTTCTGTGTGTCACTTTTTGTGTCCTTTAACATGGTTTTACTAAAAAGTCTTTTTTAATCAATCAAGAAGCAGGCAGAAAATAGGCTTTGTCATGGCTGGGGCTGGGGTCGTGTGATGCCTGCTCTGCCCGGTGACAGGTCTTCAAAAGGGATAAAAAGGAATATTTTGGGGGGAAAACGGGGGTTTCCATGGCACCGGCACTTGTTGCACATGGATCACCATTCTTTGGTTCCTCATGAGATTGAGGTTTCAAAGGGCTGGACAACAAAAATTAGGCGAGGAGGGGACAGCGGGACTGTGGAGGTAGCTGCCCTCAAGCCCCCGACTCTGTCCTCTCCTGGGGGAAAGGGAGAATAGGAGCCAGAAGTGACAGCACAAAAAGGGGCCTACGAGGTGCTGTCAAATTTGCATGAGTAAATGGTCAGTTTGCAGTGTGTTCAAAATGTCAGAATGAAACGCAGACTGGAAGACACAATGTACAGACCTATTCAGTGGGAAGTGTATTCTTGTTGCGGCTTCCACTTCATGTAATTAGACGTTGTTTCATGTTGAATGAGGTCACGTAAACTTGTAAGTTTCTGAGTTTATGTGTGGGAAATGAAACCAGGAAACTTAGACAATAGATTGGCAGTCATTACAGCAAAGAAGGTTATTATTTTATTTTGTTCTGTTCAGTTGAGTGCCTGTTTGTGTGTTCCTGTTATTTAAATTTGTAATCATTGAGAGAGTAGTGTGTCAGCTTAACTCGCCTACTAACTTTAGGATTTTAAGAATTTTACTGTATACAGGCCTGATTTGCATAAACTGTGCTTATGGGATTAAAACATGCATGCATGCAGCCATATATTTCACACATGAATCACTGTGATGTATTTTCACTTATGTAAAAATGTTGTTCATCGTGATTACCTTTGTGCTGCACCTTAAATTCCTCTAACAATTACGCATTCTTCTGTCTTTGGGAAGTGGCATCATGAGGTCAAGGTTTTTGCGTGTCAGGAGTCCTTTAAACAATTTGCAATAATTTCCATAGCATCATCACTGCCACCTTCAATAACAAACAAGGTTGCACACGTGTGTTGCCCTGTACTCTCACGCAGTCAGAGCTGAAAACGTGTTTCAGTGGCAGAGGGCTTTAGCCTGTTCACACCAGAAGCACATTTAGCTGCAGGGACTGATCAGTATTTAAGAATTTAAGTACTGTGTAAGGAAAGAGTTACATATCTGTAATATACCTATCTATAATGACAGTTGTTGATGTTAAAATTTCAGAATATAGGGATGAATGTAGCTGCATGTTATTTCAACTTCTGCGTACTCATTTATTTATTTATTTAGTTCTTTGAGGTTCTCAACAATGTGCTGCCAGTCTGTTTAAAAGGTTAAGGCAGTCGGGATATGTTCCTTGATGGGATTTTATCATGCTAGGCATGCTCTGTTTCCTGATGAATATATTAAAATTATTACTGTGCAAACAGAGTTTCTAATTACTGACCTGCTTGCCATTGTACTGTGCGTTCTGTATGCCCCCCTTCTTCTCCATGCCTTGTTTATTTATCTGCACCAGTGAATACAGAATAGTCTATGCAATGTCATTTCCATCCACATGAAAATGATTTTGAAAATGCCAATCTTGCCTATTATACAGTGTAATTACTTGTCTGCTTTTTGATTTTATCATATCTTCAGCCAGTGGGAAGATACTTGGAGAGGCTAAACATCTTAGCGGAGCTTGTCAGCTGATGAATTGCAGTGGAATAAAAAAAAAAAAGAAAAAAAAAAAAAGAAACCCGTTTGCAAACGAAAGTGCCACATGTACAAAGTCAGTGATTATAGTTTATTGAAGGGTTTACCTACTGTGCGCAGGCCGTGTCTTGAAATTCAGGTGTTATGTAAAGTGACAATATATGCTGTCATGTTACACCCACGTATATAGGTTAGGGGTTACTGAGGCAGTACTGAACCTTTTAGGTACAACTAATTATAAGCCTCCTGACAGAAAACTCAGCATCACCACTGTAGATAACAATAAACCTTTGAGATAGTCATAGAATAAATTTTTCAAATACAGAATCAACAAAAACATTTTGAAGACGGTATGTAAAATATGGGAAGATGGAGCCACCTTGATGCATTCTTATGCTATGAATGAGCATTTGTCTGTTACCTTTGTTTTCACTCAGCAGGTTTTTCAGCTTTCAAGGCCAAAAACGTTATTTTTGAGGTCTTTTTGATTGTCACCGCTGTACTTCTGACATGTCATGAAACTATTCCTTTTGAGTAGGTGTTAATATATATGTGTTCTGTGTGGTGGGAAAGTGTCACCCATTTTACTGGAGCATCTGCACTACATCATGGAAAAGGGCAACCCTGTTGTTTACTTGTCTGCCTGCAATGTTGCACAGGGGGTTGATCAGGGGAGTTGATAGGAGCTGCAATTTAAAAAGAGGACACTGCAGCTCTGAACAAAAACAATTAAAGGAAAATGAAAGACGGCCCCCAAGGGTTAAAAATAGAAAATTATCAACATGCATGCTGGAATCCACTACCCCCCACACCACCCTCCGTGCCAGCACCCCCACACCCCCCTCAAACTTACTGGGCCTGCATTGTTATGTATGATCAGATCTGCCAGTTCTTCCTCTAAGCTCCTTGTCACATTTTGACTTAATGAAGTGCAACTTAGAAGGGAATTGGGTTCATCATGCTAGTCGCACGATGCTCCCTTGTTGTAGCAAACAGGAGTGGCATGGGACCGAAGCGCTACAGCGCGAGTCGTTATCATTCCGGTCAGTCTGTTTAACACAAAATTAAACAAAGAACTAATTAGTGCCTCATGAATTAATAACTGCACTGTTGCCGAGAAGAAGTTAGGTTGCTGAGGGGAGATATAAAATAAGTAGGAAGATCAGGTTAGAATTATTATTACTTTTTCGGGGATGCATGGGCTCTCAAGGTTAGGAAACTTTTGAGAGGATTTAAGAGTGACTCAACTGGTTCTGCCAAAGTCAGTTTCTGTCCTGATGTAACTCTGTGTCTGGGTTAATGGATGTCATATAAGACACTGCGCTTTTCTGCATATAAGAGAAAGGTATGCAGTCGTAATCAACTTTTTATTTTAGCCACACATGTAATTTTAGCACCGTGTGAATAAGGAGCCAGCGCCACGTATTCTCTCCCATTACCTAGCTTGACCCCCCCTAGCTGTGTTCTTTATTCAACAAAAATCCTTGTGTCCCTGCCATGTAAGTTTTCCTTTAGGTTTCATAGGAAAGGGGTTCGTTTCATTTTTTATTTCAAAAGACTCTGTCAAGTTATTCTCAGCTAAGAAGTAGGAAGCTGCTACTGAGATATCCACCGAAGTCTGATTTTAAGAATAAGTGAATTATTGCTGGCAAACTGCTGAAAAATGCACATAGTGAACTGTACTCTACAACTGCTCACCATGCTCCAATGGGCCTTATAGACTATAGTCTCCTCCCTCAGCTGTGATATGGAGCCTGTGTATCTGTGCTTTTTTTAATACTGTAAAAACAGACAGGATTGAACTAAAGTACACATTTTCCTTCTGCATCACCTGCAGGCTTGCTACATCATGTCAGCCAGTGTGGATTAGATGAGTTGGGTAAATGTATGGATTTCCTGAAAACGTGTATGTGCATGCATACGCGTCTGAATAATCAGTGTCTGGGTTTTTAATGTTCCTCCTTTGCTCTCCTCCTCAGATGAAGTGAGCCCCTGTATGGAGTGACTCCCCAGGAAGAGAAAACGAGGTAGGACAAATCCCCAACATGACTGATTACTGTCCCCACCATCTCCCCTGTTCATATCTACAACAATATCAGGCATCTTCATTAATCCCCATGGATCAATGTGTCTGGGGGTTGTAAAAATTGACAAATGACTTATTAGAATCCCACCGTTTTATTTTCCAACTGATTAACTCACAGCAATGTCGTACACTATACAGGCACACTGATGTATCTGTTTTCCAAAGAGGGCCTCTCTCTCTCTCTCTCTCTCACACTCACTCCGTCTTCCTCTGTGTTTCTATGAGGGATCCATACAGTGCAAAAAGCACCCCTAATGCAACGACTCAAAACTAGGAGAACAATAAGGTGTTTTTGACATATAAAAACTGCCATTTTATTAGTTTCCTTACATATAGAGCTGCTGAGCAGTGCTGTGGTCGACCTGCAGAACATGAAATACAAAAATCCATAAGTGAACACAGACCAACCCACTGGAAAATACTCAGCAAGAATATGAGAAGCTTTACACTGTCTGGCAGAAATAAAAAGATGTATTTTATCACCATAGTTTCTCATAATGTATGTCTGTATCTGCCTGCATGCAGTATTCTTGTTATCCAGGTTACGTTCTGTTGATTATGACTTAATGTTCTTTTATGCCTGCTTTATGTCTAGATGTTGTTGTGGCAACATCCCACATTGTCATCTTGACAAAATAATATAATTTTTCCACAATATGGCATTTATTACTGTAACAGACATTAGACACAGACATCTAAGTACAGATGACATCCACCAAATTAACAAGAGTATAAAACCTTTTGTTGCTGATAAAAAATCTGCCTCTGTACAATTTGACTCTCGAGAGGACACTAATGACTTGTGACTTGAAGAAACTGGGTTGCTTTTTTTTCTCTCCCTGAGATGAAACCTTCTGTGCTAATGATGTTAGCTGGTATGAGCACAATGCTGATGTGGGAGTCTGTCATGAGGATGCATACAACAGCCCTTGCCCCTGGCCTCCTAGTCAAGAGGGATCTAAACATTCAGAAGTGACACCGTGGGCTGTCTCATGTCAAATCAGAGACCCTCGCTATCACTGGGGGGTGGCATGGTCGTGAATTGAGGCGGAGGGCTACATCACACTCCTTTGTTTCTGGTGGTGTCACTCACACACCAGAGAGAAGACACACTCCTTACATCAATCAGAGCCCCAGATACATGCCCAGTGTACCTCCCTACAACACGATGATGACACTATCCACAGATTTCCACACAGATACAATAACTAACAGCAACAGGAGGATGAGACCTGCAGACCAGATTCAGTGCAGCCACATTTCCACCAAGTTCCCTACGCAGCTGGATATATGGATCAACATACACACAAAGGCATCTTTAAACAAGTTGCTTTTAAGTCCTATGAGGCAAAGTTGAGTATGAGTCAACCAAGTGCAGCCTACATATCCTAACTTAAGTCCTCCCTTGTCTAACCACATAACAACAACATAACAGAGTACAGTTAGTTTAATTGGCTTTTGATATATGTTAATGCAGCTAATCATAAAGGCCAGCTGGCTCTAACACAGGGCTGGCATGACATCCCCCCTCTCCTTTTGGCTCCCACAGACTTAGGCAAGGGAGCGCTCCTAGAGCGGAGTCCCTCTCTTAGACAGTGGGAGGAAAATTAAACTGCCAAATTTGTTTTCATTGGTTCCAGGGACGATCTCAGGGGAGTTCAAGGCTTTTAATTGAGCTCACTGAGCAGAAATTTGTATGGCTGCTTACCAATAAGAATGGTGTCTCATTTTTACTTCCTTTTGGTCTCAGTGAAAGATCAGGCAGATTGGGAATTACTGTTAAGTAAAGTGATGCTTTGCTACAAATTAGTGTATAATATGTGTTTTGCAAATTAGGCCTCTGTTGGTTCTTCTCTACTTGTAGCTCCTCATGGAAAACAAGGAAATTGGTTCGATAATGATTGATAATTGAAATTCAGACTCACTTTGTTCAGTGTTTTGTTGGTTTTTCAGGGTTTGTGTGTAGGAAGGCAATAATTCTCTAATAAACAGGAGTTCACTCAGTCATGGATAAAGGTAAATAAAGCCCACAGTTCGCCCTAGGAAAGATAATTTGTCTCACTGAGAAAAAAGAGCAACAACTCATGAAACTCAATTTAGTGTTATTGTATCACTCAGTATAGTATAATAACAAAAATGAGAAGCTGCCTCCTCATTTTCCGCACTTTTCTTTCACCTACACTTTTTCTCCTTTTAAAATTTTCCAGTGTGTCAAACCAAGCAATGGCTACATGGAAACGGCAGCCCTGTGTAAATATTTATGATGTAACATCTCCATGTGAATAGACTTTCCTCCCAATCCATCCATCATTACGGGCATATCGTGAAAGCCCACCTCCCGGTGGTGGCTCAGGGCCTTAGGAAGCTCAGACAGGAGCGGCGTGTCCCCCTCTCATTCAAAGTATTTGTTTTTCTTTTGACTGGGGGCAGCCCAGCTGTGAGGGCATTTCATGTGTCAGCCCCTCCGTTTTCATTCAGGGCTGACTTCAAAGCCCATTTTGGTCCATTGTTTCTGTGACGTGGCTGCTGGACCCGAAAATGCCCAAACAGAAAAATGTGATGTAGGTCAAATTACAGCAGTTGTGGCCCTGAAAAAAAGTGGAATTCTTATGGTCAGAACATAAAGCCCTGGTTACCGCCTAACCCCAGCTTTTGTGCTTGTTGTCCACATACCTCTTTATTTGTTCATAGTAGAGCTGAATGGACCTCGGGAAATGTAGAATAAAAAGGCAGTAGTTCAGAGTGCTTGGCAGAAAATCAATGTTTTAAGTCTAATCCTTTCTTTGCTGCTTTTTTTTCTCATTTACTCTCCACTCAAGAACAAAATGTCAAATAGCTTACTTTCTGAGGATGTGTTATAAATTATATTAGGTTGGAGGCAGTACTGTGGTCCTGTATTTTGAGGTTATTTAAGTGTGACTGAGACTTTAGGACAGACACAGAGAATTGTGCATTCATAGTTCTTTGACTTGTGCAATGGTTTGAAATGTGAAACATGTCTTCATTTGGTACAAACAAAGTGGGATGAGGGATCTGTTGTATTTTTTAAACGTCGGCAGTCTTTAAGAATGTGGAGGTGCAGTAGATTTATGAGGTTGTGTGTTTGCAGAAGTAGGTAAGTCTACTGCCTTACCTAAGTGGATTACAAGGTTTTAGGCTTTTCTCCTTGCACAACTTATCGGCAGAAAATAGGCGTTGCAGACGTTAGCGAAATATTGCCACCCAGACTCTCATAACATTATCATTAGCCACGGAGGATTGCTGAAATGTGATTAATACATCACCATTTTGACAGACTGAGCCTGAAAAGGTAATATGGATTATTACAATGGTTGTAGAGCTCAATACCGCCATCCAAGTTTATCCATTTATCTGCAATGATGAGACTCCTTTGTGTTGTATAGCATTGTAACATCTATCTAAATAACAAAAGATATCTCTCCCATACACAATTGTCGTGCTGTTAATATTCAGCCCATGCAACAATGCACATGGGAATGGAGTGCTGAGACAAAACTTGACTCAGAACAGGGGAAAAGTCCATAGAACATTATGAGAATTATGAATCGATGTTCCAGCCTTTAGTGCTGGCCACTTTTTCCTTGGCTTAGGTATCTTATTACCTTCAAACAAAAATATTGGTACTGTATTGTTCAATTACAACTGGTTGAGTGCTGAATTATGCAATTCACTATCTAAGAGCCTTTTTCCCTTTCTTTGTGTATACACTTGGTGTGTGTTTCATTTAGTTGGCCTTGGATGATACACGTTGAATAAATGCCATTTTTCTGTCGTTTCAAGTGCCTCTTTTCTCTCTGTGGATCCATTCAAGCTTTCAATACCTTTTCTCCCCCTCTCCTCTCCTGTCTCTTTTTTCCACGAGCAGGAGGGTTTTACTTTACTCCTTTGTCATCCTAATTGATTGCATTAACCTTTTGAGTATTGAATTTCCTGTGCATCACGCCGAGCACAATGTGGAATATTATCATAATCCTTCCAAGTAATGGACACAGGGCAATCAACAATGCTTTAGGAAAAGTACATCTTTGAAAGATGGAGCATCATATTATTTTCAGTCCAAAGACCTGGATAGGGCGAGACTGTTGAGCTTTAAGAAACTTTGTCAATAAGTCAAGTTTTTTTTGTCTACTTAACAAGTCTGGACTGCTGCTTTTAATATGTGCTATGCTGAGAAACGTGAAAGTTTCTGTGATTGTCTTGTCTTGATGAAAGTGACTGACAGGTAAAGACAAGCACATACACACACATACATGTTTTTCTTACATACTTCTATAATATTTTGATATTCAAAATTATTCTATGATAATGGAGCAGATCTGGATATCTACCAGCCTGAATTCTTTGAAAAAAAAAAAATCTGTTTTTCTGAGCTTTTTTTCCATATAATTATAACCTTTCAAAGAACCTCAGCTTCACTAATCACATAATTACTCAATTAATTTACAATTATTTCTCATGGCCTTGCAACTTTTACATATTATAACAGTTGATTACAAAATGACTCAAACAGTGCCAAAAATTGCATGACAATATCTCAATGTTTCCATTGATAAATACATTATAATAAGATGATGTGGATGTAGTTGCAGTATGCAGTATGGTGCAAGAACTTAAAGTTATACAGTATACATATTATAATATAACCACCTGTGTCTTCAGTAATTGCCATGCAGACCCACCAGGGTCTTTGGTCATGGTGTGCCACCACTCTGCTGTGGAAATAGCTAGAGCTTGCAGTACCACCTAGTTATAGTTGAACTCTCCTTTATCTACAGCTCTGGCTCTGAAACCTGAGTCTCTGAGTCCTGGATACTGGCTGGACTATGGTCTTCTGTGGAATAGTGAGAGGTGGATTAGAACTCACTTTGAGGTACCAGTGTTGATAGTCATGAGATCATGGCTCTTCTTTGTAAATGCATGTTTTTGACTATTGTTTGTCCCTATGATTCAGCAGGACGATATTGCGAGCCTGAGGGACTCCAGCTTCTGTAGCAAAAAGTCAAAGTCAAAGAGTCTAGGGGGTCATAGAGGTTCTGGAAATTTGTCAGGCAGGAAAGGGTGGCGAGGCTTTGCCCTGAGATGCTGTGGTGGTTCACATGTTTTGAAATAATGAAACCAAAAGGTCTGTTCTGATATTTGGACTAACTCACTACTTTGCCTGCAGGATCTGTGTCTGTATTCTTGGTCTTCACAAAGAACATTTTCTTACAAAAAATTAGTGGAGTGTTATGTTTGGTGATCAGGATTGCAGCTCTGCTTTTTGCTGATGATGTTATTCTGTTAGCTTCATCGAACTGTGACTTCACAATACGCACTACGCTGGTGGTTTGCCCACTCTGGGACGGGAGGAAGTTGCTGCCCCCAGGAAAAAAATTCAAGTATCTGTGAGTCTTGCTCACAAGTGCGTAAAATGGAGCATGAACTTGACTGTCAGAGGGTGCAGCGCTGGAAGTGACGTGGGTGTTGTGGCGAAAAGGGGTGCTGCTCTCTGTTCCAGTCATTACCTATGCTCATGAGCTTGGGGTAGTGATGGAAAGAATGACGTTGCAAATACAGACGGCTGAAATCAGTTTCCTGTGCAGGTTGACTTTGCAACCATAGGAGCAGATTTAGGCGCATTTGGGAGATAACAAAAATATTGTAATTCTGTGTTATTCTTTTGATAACCATATAACTTGGAGTAGATTATCTAGCTAATTCCATGTCTGCTGTCAATAATGAAAATATAATCAATGTCTGTTTGTGTTTGTTTCCTTTTTTGCACTTTACAAGAGGGAGCTTTACTGGGAGGATACAATGCAGATAGAGGTCATGTTATCCTTTGAAGATCCCAGTGCCTCAACCAATCACTGGATACCATGAGTACAGGAAAGAACATGATTCCTCCCGACACTGTTACGCATGAACACTGACAATTGTGTTCACACCACTGCCAGGCAGTTTCTATTTAGAGGGTAATAAGCTCCTCAGACTCTGTCAACCTTGGGATAAATGTTTCTTTACTTTTCCTTAAAGTGGGAGAAGCTAGTTTAGTGCATTAGCATGATAACTTTTGCTAATTAGCACTAAACACAAAGCACATCTGAGGCTGGTGTGAATGTCGTTAGTTTTGCAGGTAATAGGTCATAAACCAAAGTATTGGACAAACTGAAATTGATTTGATGATGGTGCTGGAAGTCAGGGGTTCGCCAAAGTTATTACAGGTCATCCTGAGGGTGAAATAAATATGTGTACCAATTTCACAGCAATGCATCTCATAGTTGTTGAGACTTTTCATTCAAAACCTCAAGGCAGCCTTGTGGTGTTGCTAGAGGAAATGTTCTGTGATCACCAAAGTCATTTGGATTCATCCTATGGGGACTTGAACATCTCTATGAAATTTTGTGGCAATCCATCTAGAAGATGTTGAGATATTTCGCTGGTTAAGTGAAAACTTTGGCCCGCTGATAGCACTGGGGAATCACCAAGACCAAAGTTTTAAATTGCAGCAGTTGAACAGTTCACTTTAGTATGTCTCCTTAGTGTAATATCTTTATTGTTAGGTCTTTTTAATTATCTAGTTACTGTAAGATTGTGACTATATCATCATATTTTTAACAGAATAATTTGACATAATTTAACAGCATGTCCAATGAATGGATATTCACATTGCAGTCTATAATGATCACTTATGCAGGAGGTTTGTGAGAGTAAAGTGACAGTAAAATTAGAACACATCACAGTCAAATACAATGTTGCCTTAACTGCAGATAGTTTTAAGTTTAGGGGTCAGGATAGACAAGCTTTAGTGACAAGGTAAGCCCTCGATTTACCGCACATACTTTAATCTCTTTACCCGCTTTACTATTGCCTGTTTTGGTTTAGGGTGGGGGGGTGGAGTAAATTTTCCTTTGTTTTTTTTTTTTTTTTTAAAGACACTAAATTGTTTAGTACAAGTCCCCTCATATGGCCCAGAATGATATGAATGGAGATTTGGGCAGGGACAGTGAAATAAATTTAAACAGTCATTACTAGTATATTCCTGTGTAACACTGCACCTCAGCTACATCAATAATATTAAGGCCTCAAGCCTAAAACCTACAGAAGACACTCCAAGGATAACAGTACAATAATAGCCTGTTAACAAGGCAGGAGGTAGCCTGTTGGCCTATTGAGTTTAATCTGTTGCTGTAGCTGTTTTATTTAAACATGATGGTAAAGGAATAAAAAGTAGTTTATGTTGCAAGACCAATGTAATACCCATAACTGTCTTATAAAGGCTTAATGTCAGAAGGCTTTAGGGGAGGTGTCACTAGAATAACACTGATCAGCCTTGAGCTTGGGAATTAGAGACAGCAAATCTTTGAGTATAACGTGACAACTGGGATAGTTTGGAGGAATACAAGCAGGCACCAACTTTTGCTGAAGAATTCGTATATATTTTATATTGCTTCATTTTGTATTATATTTATTTAGGAATATATCAGAAAAGGCCACCACACGCCATATAATGCCATACAACAAAATGTAATATCATGATGATAACCTACATTTAGATACCACCAGATAGTATGCAGCATCATGTGAGCTTTGTTAGCCCTGCAGTGGCAAGCTAAGATGTGGTTTACTTGCAGTGGAATGAAATGTTGATCATCTACAGCCCACTCAGAAGCCCATATGCTGTGTGTAAACCACCTAGTTACAGCACTGTACTGACTTCTACAGACTGTTTCTCTGTAAACACTAGCATAAATGTATTAAAGTAATTGATTGTTGAAAAACAGACAAAAACTGTTATCATGTTTCCCTGGCAACGGCAAGTATTATCTGGGCTCTGCTGATGAATTGAAGCAAAACACCCTGTAATTCATATCAACTCTATTATATTTTTCAGCTCAAAGAGGAAAAATCAATTGAAACAAGCTCTTATGCATGGATAGATGCTAGTTTTGATCAATACTATTTTCACAGGGATAGTGCCTTTGAGTTTGATCGAGGCCAGGTTATACAAAGCTAGCCAGTGGTGCTCAGGATGAATACAAAAATGTAGATATTCAGAGGGGGTATAGGCACCATTTGGGCACATCTTTTAGCACATTCACCTGAATTGTATTGATCAAAATAGAATGATGTGATTGAGTGAGGATGTAGGTCAAAAAATAGGTCAAGGTCAGTCAACAGCACAAAGCCTATTCCTGTCCATCTCTTGTATTCCATCAAGCGTCACTGGTATTCCGCTGGGAACTTCTGTGCCCTCAGCATATGGAAACTAAGGGCCCTTAGTTCAATTATACAAGCCCATTGAGCCTCAGAATATTGACATATCTCGGTATTCTGAAAATGTCATGGATAATGATCAACCAGTTCACCAGAAAATGCTTTCATAGAAACCGAGATCTGGAGGCAAGATGTGGAGTGCATTGAATTTGTGGACTGTAGCTATAAGGTCAGGATATACCTTCTTAAAAGTACAGGAGATTTGATATGCATGAGAACTGCTGTCTTCTTGAAGGCAAGGGTTATCACGCACACAGTGTTCACAAAAAATACTGCATGTAAAATCGAAAATCAGGTAGCAGGTAGGTTACGTAACCGATCTAGTTATGTTCAATGATCACCCAGTAATTTCCATTATCACTGGCTGGTTGCACAGAGATAGACTTTACCCACAGATCTAACAAATCATAAATCTTCAGAAATATATTTGAGTTCATGGGTCACACAAAGCCGTCTAATTATTGACTATCATGGGGAAGAGAAAGTTGCTATATATTCTGAGTTAATTAAGACTTTTCAAATTCAAAAATATGGCTTACCACAAAACAGCTTTAAGCTGGTCAGCTGCTCCAGCAGAAAATATGCGCCCACTGGAAGACTCTTAACAGTTAGACTTACATGTGCTTCACTATGTTGTCAAACATGGTGTTGACTGTGCAGTTTTGGGATCCACAAGTTGTATAGCCATATCTCAACTGTAGGTAGAGATATTTTACTCAGGGACTCAATGTCTTTGATGCAGCCTAGTTTTTTTTTATTAACTGACACTTGGGAGTCCTGTGTCTTAACATTATTCTTTCCATGTGGCGCCTCTTCTCAAATATTAAATGATTATTAACTTGCCGCAAAGGTCTGAGGAGAAGTTAAAAAAACACAATAGATGCAATACAGAATGTGTAAAAACAGTCTCTAGAACCTGCAAACTTCACATCTAACAAAAAGTGGACACTGTGGGCAGAATTTTTCTTCTGCTTTGTATTTTGATACCCGTCTCTCTGTCTTCACGTTTGAATTCTCAGTCTTGCTCTGTTCAGCCACGGCTACACGCAGAATCTTAATTGATCTAATCTGGTTACCGCTTGCTATTTTCAACAGTTCCATTAGAAAACTCCCATCCTCCCCCACTCTTTTCCCCGTCACCTCCCACACTCTCCTACCCCCCATCTGCCCTGACCTACATGGTAGTCACATGGCCCCGGCTCCCTGGCTTGGCATTTTATGGAAAATCTGCAGGAGATAAAGCCACAGGGTTTAAAGTGTTATCCCTGCCTGTCCTTTGAGAAGGGCTAAACACTGAATGAGGTGTTATTGCATCAATGCTGTTGGACACACACAGGCAGCAAAGAGGATATCTTCCTCCTGTCTTCCGTCTCTCTCTCTCTCCCTCTCTCTCTCTCTCTCTCTCTCCCTCTCCCTCTCCCTCCTCAGTTTGATTGGATTTAGTAGAGTGTCACCACTGTGACTTTGGGGGATTTCTCTCTCCCTGTCACTGTCTTCTGCATGCTTGCTTGGGTTATTTACTTAACTTGTCCAGAAAATGGACTGTGATCTGCAGCTTACTGCCAAAGCTAGGGAGACACAAGTGCCTCACGCTAGTTAAGATATGCCAGACAGGCACCTAGACGCTTGCTTGCCTGCTCTGGCTTGCTTACTCCCTTGCTGGTGCTGAGGGCTTAGTTTTGCACTGTGACCGAGTCCCCTTCACACTGTTGTCTGCCTGTAAATTTTCTGCTGCCCTTGCTATTCAGCCAATTACAGCAAAAGAGCTTTAGCGATTTTTTTCCCCCCTTCTCTTCCTCATGCTGTATATTTATATATTTATTTAACAAGCGAATGACAAGCATTGCTGAAGGTTAAAAAAATGCTGAATTTCATAGCGCATATAATGTCTACTTTTTTCTGTAGCAGGACTGATCAATAGAAGTCAGCTTTATCTTGTGTAGAACAAATACACACACCATAGACCATAGAGATATAGCTTCCTTGCCTGTTGCATTTCTATGTTGAAAGTTCTGTTCTGCAAACTTAAAATGGACTCGCATGATAAATAAAGAAACAAGAGCTACAAAATGATGGTTTTATTTATGATTGTTTCTTTAATTTTTTCTTAGTAACAGACCATTGTTCTTAACGTGACTATAAGAGATACTGTGAGGGTGTAAGTGGAGGTAAATAAGTTCAGTTTATCTGGAGTTTGCAGGTCTCACAGTTTGTCCCTCTGCACCTATTGTAGGTTTTATGCAGTCAGCGTCTTCCCTGTCCTCTTGACATTAATCTGCTTTGTCCCATACTGTCAACCTTAGTACTCGTAGCTATATATTCAATAATTGGTTTAGAAGTACGCACCCTTAAACCCATCTACACAATAATGAGGTCTCCTGTATTTCAATGCATACACCATATTTTCCTCTGAGGTACTTTTTCTGAATTGTTTACTCTTTTTTTTATAGGATGTGGTACAAAATATGTTCCACCTGATGTCTGTGTAACACTGCAGAATGACTATCAATACAATGTCAAATGTAATGCAGAGCTACAAAGCAGTTTAGGAATGCATCCAAAGTGCTCTGCCACATTGCATTCTGGTGCTAAAATGACCAGAGCAAATATCTTCTCAAAACAGTGGATAAGATAAGGCAGACGGGACAGCTTTGCATCACTGTGGCAACTGGTTGTAGTCATACTGTTGCTATAACTTGACAGGGCGCAGTGCAGGCTTACAACAGTCCCAACTGCAACCAAAAAAAGAACATCACATACGTTTTATTGTTCTATCTCTCATAAAAACAAAACCAGAAGTTACACAAGTGATAATTGTGCATAAAAGAAGTGACACCACAAAATGCACAGTGTTCCAAAACAAGAGAGCAGAAGAATAAAAGGCTCTTTCCACCAGTGTAAAATCAGCCACGCCTAGCAGTGGGAACGGAAAGAAAAACTGCTTAATGTGACAAAATAAAGACAGAAACACTCCAAGGGAAAGTTAGAATTAGGATCCTGAAAGATTTATGCCTCCATTTTATTTATAATTTGTTTTCTTTTCCTTATTGGAATTGAGTTGGAACTGAATATTTGATGAACACAGCCTAGAAGTAAGGATGTTATGTCAGCAAGGAAACAAAAAGTAAAGAGAAACAAGCAAGAAATGTATTTTGCAAAGTTTGCGCTTTGGAATAAACTAATATGCCTCCGCTTTCACAAGTGGCTTGTTAATTGAATGTGGGGGGGTTGGGTTCGCTATCTGCAGGTTGTGTTGAGCCCTAGCGAGGCTAGCGTGCGCCTTTCCGTATGCACTGCGCTGAGTGCTGGGTACTCTCCGTGCACAGAACACCATCTGCATTTTGCTGTTAACGCGCCTTCACATCCAAGGGAGGATTAGGAGAAAATCCCCAGGTTTTTTTCAACCAGTTGACAAATATCAGATTTGTCTCTAAAAAATTAGCTCCATCTATATCTCCCACCATATGACACACAAAAAAGATTATCTTTAATACCCAGCCAGCTTGGGTGTGGAAAAAGCAGATTAAAGTTTCAGTTTGGTCATATTTACCCAGCCACTTCAAGTACGAGACTGCCTGCATTACACAGTAGACAGACCTCTTCACAAAGAGTCCCCCCACCCACACGTACACCCACCCCTCAAGCCTTTACCTTCCAGAAACAAGATGTCTGCCTTGAAACAATTAGACATCATACTTAAATAATTCATCATTTCCCAGTCAGTCTTTCTCTTCTACGTGTCCTTTAAACAGACAGAGTGAGCTGCCAAAGGGGCTAAAGTGAATAACAGCAGCAGGTGCCTTTTCAGATGGAGCTTTGTAGTCTGCAGAGGGTGCTGAGCTGTTATTTTAGTGGCCCACTGGTGAGGAGCAGGGGGTGGCTGGGAAATAGACCTGGTGGCTGACCTGAGACCCCAGAGCTGTCCTATTAGCAGTGTGCTCCCAACTAAACGTTACCAGCTGTAATGGCTGGCTTCAGTTGCACCCACACCTCAGCTGAGACAGAGCCGTAATGCAACAATACAACATGCAACCACGGTCACCTGTGAAGTCAAAGAGGCCAAAAACATCGTTTGAATCCCCATTTGACAGTTTAAAAACGTTACTTCCTAAAAATAAACTCCTTTGACCCTCATGGAGGTCATTTGTGTCTGCAGTGACAGATTGTAAGACTGGACTTGCATGATTATAGCCCATCAACATGCATCAGAGGGATTTAAACATACGAGTAAGATGCTTCTTAAGCCTCTGCTAAGTCAGTATGTTCTTCCTGACCATTTCATTATCAAATGCATAATCGTCATCTGCCGTGAACAGATCTGAAGGCCTAAGGCCCTACCTGGTGTCCTGGATGTTGACTTCCTTGCTTCCGCTCAAGACCACTGCCCCACCCAGAGGTTGCTTTATGAACACAGGAGCCCCATAAATGAAATTAAGGTGTCAATTAGTCAATTACAGCATAATAACTCTGAGGGCAGACATTTAGAGACAGAGAGAACCTCAGCTAAGTTCATTTCCTCCGGCCCAGGAGCCTAGCGCTTGGCACACGTCACTCCCCACCCAGACTCGCTGAATAAGGGCCCCAGTGCTCTCCCTAATGTTATTTTCCCCTGGATATCTTTTTTGATCAACAATTTCCTTTCATGGGTTTGTTTTTCAGATGCAGGGGATGCACTTTTTCTCTCCCCAATTTGGCTAGGGAGAATTTTATAATTTAGTAATTAAAATCTTTGTTAGGCTTTAGAAATTGCAGCTAATTGAATTTAATGGGAAGATGAATTTCAATTTTATTTGATTAGCAGGACCCCTGGCATAGGTATTTATGGAAAAAACTCTACAAAAATATGCTGTGTGGGCTAAGATGGCATAATAGAATTACAGATAATCGGATTTCACTGTCATGAATTTCACTCTAATTTCACTATAATTTTCCATTAGATAGCTGGTTTACAAATATTTGCTCATCTGCGATGGGAAAGGCTATCTGTCTAAAATGATTACAGAGCGAGCCTTCAGAAATATGTCCCTTTTTTCCCCTCCCTTTTAAAAACCAGATTGCGAGGGATCAAAATTAGGAAGATTGCATTATGGATGTCTGCATCCGGGAGAGCAATGGGGGAGATATGATGATTACGGCCGGGGGATGAAAGCAGTGTCAAGAAAAATGTATGACTCAAAAACATAGGCCTATTCTATCTACAAAATCTCTGCTCTCAGCACACTGCCGCCAAGCAACATGCTATATCATAATTCATGTGATATCATAAACAGTCTACAAATAAAAGAAAGACATTGCAGCATGCTGACATACAAATATACCTTTTTACCTCATACAGACTCCATGTTAATTGCTTTCAAGTGTGGGATTTTGTTGTGTGGTTTTCACAGTGCATGTATGTAGCTATATATACAGCTATACAGCAATTATGAAAATCAAATGAGATTCTGAAGAATCATTGTCATGAGTAATGCAAATGATGATCATCAAGAAGTGGTGTATTACCATCATCATTGTTCTGGCTATATTTGTGTGTAAGTTTAATATTCAGCTCCTTCTCTGCTTAAAAATAAATATATAATGCAATATAAACAGACGTGAGAGGGAATAATATCCCACATCACAGACAACCTCGAATAACACCAGGGTGAACTCTTGTTGAATCCCACTTTAAAAGCCCCTGCTTCAGAATTAAGCGTTTACACGTTCAATTTCCTGCCAATTTAACAACAACATGACAGTGAATATCAAGAATAAACTTGATCCATTGTCTGCTGGAAAACACAAACTATTTTAATTTGTTGTGTTTAAAGTTAGATGTAGCGGAAGTGCTTCATGCCGCTTCTCCTGTGTAAACTCCGCTCCGCTACCCCTACCCCCACCCCCACCTGTACACTCCACCAGTTAGGACAGACCTCCACCCCACGCCAACTATCACCCACTCCATCTCCTCCCCATTCGCCCGCTCACTCTTTGCCCTGAACTGCCAGAGACAGCAAGAGGGGTTCAAAAACACAATCTGACTCTCGGCAAAGGTCAGATTTCTCACTCGGCATGTCTCTGGGCTTTGGGCACAAAAGGCACTGAATTCACATCTTTCAACTGGGCCCTGGCTTTTGTCCTGGGGAATGGAGGACTCGGAGTGGGCCCTGCACCAGACCAGCCCCTCCTGGAGTGCACTGTCAGGGGCAGCCAAACGTCTGGCCCGGCGGCCCTTTGACTGATGTACCCCTGCCATGTCACACGCACAGCAGCGCGCACACACGCTCACACGCATACACACTCCACCTTGCCCTCAACATTCTCCCGCATGCACCATACAATACCCTCAGACCACATCAAACGAAAAGCCCCACAGCTCCTTTTGAAAAGTAATGGTTTCGCCCCCAAAGATGGCAGCTCGAGGGCCAGAGGGCTGTAATGCATGGACAACAAACCCTCCCTCCTGTGGACATTGTTACATGAATAAAATTCACCCTGCAAACCAAAACGTTCTACAATATCAAGTTTAGAGATATTGTAGTAGTTTTGTTGTAGCTATAAGGAAGAAAGCATAACACTGTTTTCACACACAATCATTTTATTTTTTAATAGAAAAAATTCTAATAATTTACATACACCACATGTCGTATGACTGCGGTTGGTATTAAGCTGTTAACTAGATATTACCACCTTGAAATTTTATAAATACACTGATCTCTGTGATCATTAGGGATCTTCTAGTGACTATTATACAATCCCAATTTAGAGCAGCTTTATTGATTTCATGCTTATTTCACAATATTACAGTAAATAACAGAGATTCATAAGCATGTTACCACTGCGGACAGAGAGTTTTTAGCCTCAAGTTTGTTCAGTAAAGATCCACGTGTGTCGGAGCTCACCAGGTCTCTCTAATTCACTACACATAATATAATTATGAATAGGACTGACATTTGGAGTGGTCCTATTCATTATTTTAACGCAACACCTTTGCAACAGTTGCCAAGTCAGGTCATGAACAGCAAAAACGAGTAGATTTTTTATCATGGCTAAGAAAAACTGAAGTAGTATTTACAGTACAATGTTAAATCAAGGGTGGGACCTTTCGATAGAAACTCTTTAAAAGGCATTTTCTTTTATGTGGGTTAGGAAGGAGGAGACAAAGCTGTTTTTTTCCATTATTAACCAGGATGAGTCATCATAATTTCAGAATCAACCAAAACCTGTTTTATGTACATACTTTGGACTTTGCTGACAGCAGTCAGGAACTGAAGCCAGGGCTATGTATCACTGCATTATGGTTCACAGCCATAAAGTTGTTCATTTCCTCTTTCTATAACCATTAAATGTTAGTTACACACCACCTTTATTCAAAATAAAACTGCAGTCGAAAACAGGAATACCCAGTGACCTTTGAAAGTTTAGACCTTTTAGTTTTTTTGTGTCACTTTGTAAATTCCACATTCTTGACATGGAGCCATGTTTACAGTATATGGGCAATATGCACAAATGGTCAGGAGGCACTTTGCATGCCACTGCGGAAGAAACTGCCAGGCAAATAAGGGGTTTGTCTTATAAAGTATTCATTGTCACCTGGTAACGGCTGTCGTTTATCATTTCACACGAAATTACAATGAAAACCGATAGCTTATCAGAGGGAGGGAAGGAGAAAGAGAGTGCTCCGAGGGAGAGAGGCAAAGAAAGTATACTGCACAGCGGTGACATAGAGAGGATTCCTGTTTTGTGAGAGAAGTGAAAGAGGTATTCGCTTCAAGCTAAAGTATTGGATTGGCTTTAATATTTTCGTCAAATATTTATATTGTATCCAGCTTGAACTGTACTTAATATAGTTGTGTCCCTTTATGTATGACATTCAGTAATGATTTAATAGTTTGGTGACTTGGCTTACATGATTGTCAAAATATCCTTTCACTTACTGTAGCTGTACTTTATATAACACAATAATAAAATGTCAGTGTTTAAAAAGGAGCTTTTACAGGCAGTCACACTGTATTTGACTTGAATAATTCTTCTAAAAGCTTCAAATACTTGCACAATAAAAGTATAATATGTTTTAATAAACGTGTAATCTTTTCCTCCCCAAAACCTTTTTTTCAAAGTGTTGAGCTACCCTCATTTGAATAGAGGCAGTGGAGGCTCCACCCCAAGAGAGTTGAAAGGCTAGAAGACCACAAAGATGGAAAAGGCCAGCCCACTGAGGGAGGGAGAAAAAAAACTGCTCCGGTTCCTCTGCCATAATTTCCTATCAGCCTATTCAGACAACATCACCAACAGCTTGGTCTGTGCGTGTGTGTGTGTATGGGAGCAGAGCAGAGAGTGAGAGAGACAGAGGCAGCGCACGAGAGGCAGAGAGAGCGAGCGGCACAGAGAGAGAGAGAGAGCAGGGAAGGGGGAGGCTACATTTTCTTTCACCTACCCCCCGTCAAACCACAGGAAGGAGGGGCCAGACCCTAAGCTGCCAATCAAATCCGCTCGTGGCAGCCGGCATTATCTCAGCAACAAACTATTGACAGATTACATGTCAAGGAGTTTAGTGCATGATTGAAGGAAGCCTTTTTTTATCTAGTTACTTTTCCGCTTTATTTCCCCCTCCACCAACCAACATTCAAATGACTTTCTAACAGAGTTGAGTAATATTATGAAAGTTACATGTCTGAGAGGATTTAACTTCGACTTCCCTGAATATGGTGAGTACTCTTCTTCTTCTCTGTCTTTGCCAGATATGTTTTATTAGCTGACAGTTTAAGGTGTGCCTTTATCTCTGACTAAATATACAGAGAGGGGAAGTTGTTCATGATTAAACTATGTGCCAGTGCGTATGTATACCCAAGTGTTGCGACACCCTTATTTATAGCTCTTTGACAGTGCCCAAAGGTGACTGCAATATCAAATATGATTGCCCATTTCTCTAGCACACGACTCATGACGCTGTGTTACACGCAGTACACATGTGAAGAAAGTTCACAAAGCCAGTTTCATTTTCTCTTGTCAGAGTATATTTCTCTACTAGGACATGAATCAGGCTTGTTTTTTTAAAAAAATTTCTTCATCTGTGTTTTTCCTGTTTGTTTAGTCCCTTTATTTAATTACATGTTTTTTTAAAAAACCCAGCATTTGGTACTGTAGACATACAAGTATTGGTTTTACCCACAGAGGCGCTGACAATACCATTAGGGCACATTGAATGGCCTAAGGGTTTGTTGCCAAGGGGACAAAGCAAACAAACTGTTGTGTTGCTTATGTTGTCACACATGTAAAGGGAACAGGAGCAGTGCTAACACCTTTCGAGGTACTTCTAATTAATGTCCTTACGGTACACAGGTGTATGTTACATTAAAAAGGGAACGTTCTGATAAATCAAATGTATCGCATGTCAGGTGAAATTATAACAACAACAACAAAAAAAAACTGTATTTATATGAAATATTCAGTAACATTGTTGTCAGTAATCAATGTTTTTCTGCAAATGCACCTGTGGGGCTGATTTTATTAGACCTGTAACTGTCAGGTTAACAACAGTCGTACTGTGCCTACTTTTGGGAGGATAAACTTGTCCAGTTGTAACTGGATTACACCTCATACTTAGAAGTGTCACTCTCCTCACCACTTGTATGAAGGTTTTTGTGTGCGTGTTAAAATAGGTCATATTTTCCGATCACATTTAGTTCTGTTTTGTGTGTGTGTGTGTGTGTGTCCTCTGTGTACGCGTGTGTTTTGTGTTTGCATGCATTGAGTAGTGTCTTCCCTCTCTACATGTGTTTATGTATTAATAGTCCCTGTGTATTTCATTATTTAAACCATAATTACCAACTTTTTTAGAGACATTATGGGTTCCTTTTGACTTTGATAAATCTTGTTTTCCCTATTTTTGAAACGCTTTATTTTGAACTCGTGTAGTACATAAATGTTTAGTAAACGTTGTTTGGATATTTCTGAGCAGGCTGTTATTTTTAATATGATATAGATGATGTAGTGTTTTAAATTATAGAAATGATCCTCAAAAAATATTTATACACAGAATGATTCTATATTATAGTCTTTTCATATTTTTAGAAAAAAAAATCTGTAATTCAAACTTCATTCAAGCAGGCTTTGCTTCAGGCTGTTATTTTTAATACGTTTATTTGCCAGTTACTTACTGTCTCTGTATCTTATTTGAATCCCCTTAACAATTATTTGTTTTCTCTAGCTGTCTAATCTTGCCGTTCAGCACTCCTGACACCACATAGGCTTTTCTGCTCTTTAACTTGTATATGGCAGTATTAATGAAAAATAAATCAAATTTGAAGATGATGTTTCTTATTGAATAAAACTCTGAGAGACTGTATAGTAGACCACTATGACCACAGGGTTTCACAAACACACAGGAGAGGCAGACATGAGGGCTCAGTCATTTTGTCTGGTTATTTAAGGTGTCATGCATTATGGTTTAAAATAACAACAAACAAGTACAACTGTTATCGTGACACACCCTAATTTCAAACTTTTCGTCAGCTTGGAAAATGTTTTTCTACCCTCTTATGAGTCATAATGTTGATTGCCTTCTCCCTCACTGAGTTGTCTCATTAACCCTTTGTGGCCCTCTCCATCTTTTACGGCCTTCCACAAAACCAGAATGAAATGAGGGAGAAAAACAAGCCCAGGTCTGAAGGCCCTCAATAACCTTTTATCACAATTTAGCAATAACCTGAATCAATTTGATGTCTTAAGCAATAAAATATGCTGTTGCACTCCTATTTCTGCTGCTCCTTGGATGACAGTAAATTTACATTTTTTAATTAAACTAGCCGGAATTTTTATTAGGGGGCTGGGCTATGCTAATGGGAATGTTGTGTACAGCAGATTAACAGAGTTTTGAAATAAATTTAACAGGGAGACATTTGGAGGAAAAAAAATGCGAGTCATTGTCTTTAACCTCTTTCATGCCGATTTCTCCTGGGGGATCCTTGTGTTCTAAGGAGCCTTGTCAGGGAAGAGTGCTTCTCAGCAACGAGGTGATTAGTATCGCCTTGTCAACCGAGGAAAAACACTCACATTCTCAAGATTTATTTATTGTTCAAATGCCAACATGTATGATTTTTAGTTATCACTTACATATACATTTGAATTTGGTGACACAGTTTCCATCACTCTCTTTGAATTAGTTTGAATTAAGTGTTGAAAAAAATTGCCTCAATTCATGTTTCATTTAGCTTTTTTAAAATGTCAAAAATAGAGAAATGTTATTTCAACATTTATTTCATATTTAAAACAGAACCTCAACAGTGGATCCTTTCTTCTAATTTCCCTGATAATTTGTTTAATTTCCTTTCTTTCTCAAAATTTAGTTTTCTTATTTTACATGTACATCGGAGCTGAACAATTTTAAAAAGTGCCAAATACAGTAGTTAATGGCAGTGTATATGTTTGTGTAGTTTTATGGTGCGCTCTCAGTATTTGATTGATGTTACGCGAGGCTGTGTGTGTTATGCCTGGTTTTAGCAGAGTGGCAGGGGGAGAGAAGGGGGGAATATAGACAGCAGACAAGGGGAGGGAGGTGTGTGTGTGTGCACGTGCGTGGGTGTGCGTGCGTGTGTGTGTGTGTGTGTGTGTGTGTGTGTTGGGGGTGGTGGGGGTTAGACAGAAAGAGAGGGACAGCTGAGTCCTGATTGAGCATGTGCCCAGTCATCAGACACAAGCCACCCAACACCATAATTACCTTAACCCCCGTCTTTTAATACCCAAATCACACCAACTGCCCTTTTTTTTTTTTTTTTTTTTTTTTTACCGGCAGAAAAGAGGAAACATCAGAGATCAAACGATCAAATAAACTCCAGATGCACGTGGGCTGCCATGCATCTTGCCGCAGTAGCCAAAGTGTTCAGGGCTACTTGATATGGGCCAGGAGTGAGGCAAGTGGCATCACCACCCCCTTTCTTCACTCCTGTGCACTCATGCAGTGGCCAGCACCTAATTAAAACCTCAAAGCTCCCCGTCACCAATCTGGAGTAATGGCCTAATTAATACTCGGTGAAGAAATATTCCAGAATGATAAACAGGTTGCACCTTGGGTCTTCATTGCCTTTATTATCTAAAATATAACAAGCCAAGTTTTTATTATCTCAGATAATACATGTTTGTTAAACTACTGTGGTAAAAACAAAGCAAATGGAAAAGGTAAAATATCCTTTGTGATTATACTATCTTGAAAACGATGGCAATGGATTACTAATTATATCAGTAATTAGAAAGCATTTTTTAAATTCATTATATTTCTGGGGAAAAAAATCTTTTTTTTCCATATTTCTCTCTCATTTTGTCTTAGCGTAACCGTTCGAAAAGAAACCGTGCTTTTAATCTCAGAGCTGAATATGCAGTGTCATGTATTCTTGTGTGCAGAGTGAAGGGAGAGAAGCTTCCAGCAACTTTTTTTTCCCGACTCTTATTTCCTAATCTTGCGTATGAAATTATAATTTCATGCAAAGTAAGGGAGAGGAATAATCTCTAGTCGTTGATATGCCATATAAGAGGGGAAAAGGGGAAAATGAAGAGGTAATTAGCAGAGTGGAAAACTTTGGCGCGTTTGTCTGAAAGCATGGTCTCCACTGGCCATGAATGAATTTGCATGCTTTGCTTATCGAAGCGCACTTATTAGGCCAGCTGAAAGAGAGATTAAGCCGGCACAAAATGTGGTGACTAATCCTTTTAAATGTGGCAGGGGGTCTTTAAGGTGTGAACCAGCCCGTACTTAGGTTAGTGACTATGGAATGTGACAGACCACTACTTTTTATGCAACTGCGACTGTATAAAAGGAAGCAGCAGATGCGGGGTTAACTATTTAATGACAAGGACAGTGATTGACATGGGTAATAAATTGATAGTTTATCTCCTGACCCTCTTATCTCTGGAACAAACACAGCAGGTGGGGTCAGGCTGAGGTAAAATGATGACGGAAACACTTTGTGTGGTCCAACACCAGTGCCTTTCCTTTGTTTTTTTTAAATTAATTGATCATTGTTGATAAGTTTAGTTAATCATACATGTAAGGTTAAAAAAAAACCCTAAAAGATGAGAAGAGTAGGTGTTGAAAGAAATCTGTCTTCTCACTTTACCACTTCTTTTTGGTGTTGAGCACATCTCTCAGTTTCAGTTCTCTGTCACCTTTTCTTTGACAGGAATTCAGTGCCTGCTTTACTGTCTCTGGCTTTACTCTTGATATGAAGAAAGAAAGAAAACACACACTCACTCACACACACACACACACACACACACAAACAAACATGGAATCTCTTTTTTTTCTGTCACCTTCACTGTGAGCAGGGAAATGTTTGCTCTGCCGAGTTACAGAGCCAATACCCCTGTCCTCGTTCCGTAATTGACTGCAAACAGGAACGTAGTGACGTTTAAACACTGCCCTCCTCTCTCTTCTGTGTCACACACACACTTCTTCCACACGGTCTACAACCCGACACCCCTCAACTTCAGATCCCCCCTTCTGCCGTGTGTGTTTTTTTTTTTCATGTGACTTTCTATTCACTTGGGTCAGTAGCAGGCAGCACCAGCAATAATTACTGTCTGTACATGATAAATCTGAAGCCCAGCTGTTCGTTTCTGTCACTGCCAACAGAGACAGAAAGAGAGGGAGAAAGATAGAGAAGAGAGGGGAGAGGGGGGGAGCGAGGGGAACAGTCCAGGAGTTTGCAGTTTGCCGGATTTCTTTCTTTCTTTCTTTCTTTTTTTTTTTTTACTTGGTAACTTGATAGGATTACATGGTTCTAGAGCCCACACCTGTTAAGAGGCTGTTAGCAGAACAGTTGGCAGTCCCATAGCCACAGCTTAGCCTTTTTCTTCTCTCTCTGCTGTCCATTCTGCGTTCCCCCTTTTGGGGATTTTACCCTGTATGTATGTATGATGAGAGTTTGTTTCTCTGGGGCTCCTGCCTCAGTCGGGGAGTGAGGGGGGTAGAGCTCTCCTTGTGACACGCGAGCGGTGTGGGTGTGTGTGTGTGTGTGTGTGTGTGTTAGAGTGCATATCCTTTGTGTGTGTGTGCGTGTGTGAGGCTGGGTCGGCTGACATCTCTTTTTCCCTCCCTCTCCTGAGACACGTTGTCTGCCATCAGTTGTGCTTCCCTCTCTCTCCGACCTCAGTCACACCGGAGCCTAACCCCCCCACCCCTCTCAACCCCAACCGGAACAATGTATATACAAGTAACACGACAGCAAACAAAGGAAGAATTCACGTTGGTTTGGTTTTTTTATAAGGGTGGGGGACAGGTGTTGGCAGAGTTGTAAAATGCCCAAATACAGGTTAAACCAGACGATTTAAATGATTATGGGTTAGGTTGAGAACATTTGTGCATATGTTAGGAGTGCCAAAGCCCTGCTGTCAATTAGAAATACTTTTGGAAGGAGTGGAGAAATGAGTAATACATAAAATTTGTTGCTTGTTTTTTCTTGTTCGCTTATTATTAAAGTGGAAAACAGCCCTGACTGAATATTGTCTTTGACATAGGAAATACAGTTTGTTGGGGGGAATCGGTGACAGTCATCATACCTAGAAAATTGCATTACAGTAGGTTGTTTTGTGCCCTGGTGCAACGTGTCTCACTGCCTTATTTGGCATTGAGCAGCAACCCAGCTCTTCGGCTTCGTCACTTTCTATGGGCCCTCAGCACCTGTTCCCCCTATTGTGCCGGAATTTTCTATATTTGGCAAGAAGTTGGACTCCCTCAATCTGTGTGTAGGTCACTGCTTCTAATAGTGTGAGAGATAAACTAAATATTCTCCATGATTATTTTTCTTTTTCTTCTGCTTGTTGCTCAGTTGTTCAAAAGACAATATTAGAAAACATGATTCAACTTGGGAAGACTACGAAACATTTCTCACCGGGGCATCTAAATGTCATGGTGTCCCTCGCATGTTATTGACATGTTGCATTGCCAGGAGTGCAAATTATTTTCCTTCTGAAGCACAGGAGAAATAAAAAAAGAGCAAAGTTAATAGATGTCTCAGGCTAACTTTTAATTGTCCTGATATGTAATCACTAAATGACAATAAAAAAAGGAGCAGGGCCACTTTAAAAGCTTTATCTCTCCTGCTCTGTGCCCAAAGTGTCATGTCCATAACAGCACCACCTGATCTACAGAGTAAAATAACCGCTAAGGCTTATTGTTTGGACAATATTGGAGCCCCCCCACCCACCCGCCCACCCTCCGCACACACACCCCACCCTCCCGCTCCCCCTGCTGCTTCTCTCCCCCTCTCCCTTGATTCATTTCACCCACTGTCCTCGGCTGCTGGAAAATGGCGTTAATTTTTTTATTACCTGTTTGACTCTCCAGCCTTATTACTGTAGCCCCTTAATGTTCTCTGTAACCGTGGAAACCAGATGAATAAATGTCCGCCAAAGAAAATGAGATGATTAAACAGGTCACCCTTGCAAAACAAATTCGCTTGGTCGAGCGCAATTTGTGTACCAAGCGGCTGTCTTAACAGTTTGCTAACAAGGGGATTGTTTGCCAGACTAACTGACAGAGAAGGGAGGGGGAAAATGAAGATATCTGGGGAAAAGGATATGATTGAAGAGATAATATTTTAGATCACTCTGCTATTTGTCTCATCTCTTTATTCTTCGTAATAATGTGGTGTTTGTGTGAGATTTAAAGTTCCACCTCTCTTTATGTCGTATTCCTTGAATAAAAACAGAGATGTAGATACTTGAGAAATGCTCTTCTCCACTGTACTGTATATTTAACCAGCATCTACAAGTAGCATTCAAGTTTAAAGCAGCCATCCATATTATTGTCAGAGGCATTTGGTCTGTGATCATCAGCAAGTGCAGTAGCAAATAGAATTTCCCTCATTTATGTGGCAACCAATCATTACTGCTAATTGTCCTTGAGGCCATCTGTATAGGATGGCTCGTCCTCTATTGGTGTTGGAACGGTACTGGTCATGGATTTACAAGTCCAATAATAATGCTTAACTCCTCCATAGTCAGCGCAAAACAGGTCATATTCACAACTGCAGTAATAAATATGAGGGAGGTTTGTTTTTTCTTTCCTCAAATTAAACAGTAGCCTGAACAGCATCCTGGTTTCAAAGTGTCACTAAGTTTCGTTCCCATGATGCCCCCGCCCTTCACTTCCTTGTCCAAGTGTAATGTTCTCATACTGTATGACTTGTTTTAGGCAAAGCGCAACTGACAACCATATGAAACGTCTGGTGTTTTCATCTGGGAAAATAAGAGACTAGGTCGGGCAGATTTAGCCATGTAACGATAGGGCAAACACGCAGACTTGGATTAGAATCAGGCCTGTGTTGCCATTCTGACCACAAATCATAAATGTCGGGGACACGGCGGTGGTGTTGTTTATGGAAGGATGCCACGCTGCGCCACTCAAGGGTGTTGCCTGTTTGCATTGATGCACCACCACCACTTACCGCCTCTTGCTTTAAAACAACTTCCGCATCCCACTCAGCCCCAGCCATTTTGTCCCGTCACCAAAGCAGATCCCAAATGTTCACCACAGCTTTAGCCTCAGCTTTAAAAGAAGCAAGGGGGGGGGGTTGTTGCTCAAAGCAGGGCTGTGGCTTCTTTTAGTCATTTGTGGGACAGAAGATGGCGAGCTGGAGTTTTTCCACTGGTAGAGGGGGTATTTCATCCCAATACAGGGACACTATAGCTCAAAACTGAAAAGCACTTATGCATTATTGATGTTTTAATTTGTGCAAATGCCCAAGTCTTTGTTAAGTGATTATAGTGCTAGGGAGATAACAGGGGAGGTACTTCTCTATGAAACAAGAGCTTGCTTGCTGGCCGCACTGGGAAGCCATTGGACTAAATCTAACAAGTCCACGCTTCTACTCAGCTCTGTCAAGAGTGAGGGAGAAAGGCAGGGGGGTTGGCGGTGGGGGGGTTGAGTGGGAGGGAGTGAAGAGAGTTGACTCAAAAATATCAACGTGTCTAAGATAAGCAAAAATTCAGCCGTTGATCTTTTGTCCTTATTTCAGCTACACCTCTCCGGTTTATGATGTTGGGTTTATAGGTCTTTTACATCCCTTATCAAAAATTATTTGATGTAAATACAATGGAACTGACCTGAAAAGCCCCATGTGTAAATACTCCTCGTGGCACACTAACAACTGACCTTGGGAGAAGAATCCAAAGTTATAATGCTTGCAAAACAAGCCAATAAAATAATACCCCATTGAACGCAGGGAGTTTGGGTAAATATAAAAGAGAAGGGAAGAGAGGCAGTTTTCTTTCCGTGCAATCATTAACTCAGAACAAAGGTTATCATGGATGACATTTTTTTAAACTCTGTAATTTATGTAATTGCCTGCCACAGCTACCTAGTCAGATAAACAATGACGGAAGGAAAGGTTAAAACCCTCCGCATAGAAAACAAACATGCGTGTATATGCAGAGCATGAGCTGAGCTAAAAAGATTTTGTGTCATATCCTAGTTGATCCAATCTCCATCTACATCTCAGATCATTGTCACCAGTGCATAGAAACCTGTGTTTCCTCTGTTGTGATGGTTGTCCAAACTGGGCCTCAGTCTCTCTGCTCCCACACCTGCAGCTGTTCACACAGCCTGCCTTCCTTCAGCACTTAATGCATGTATAACCTGTAAATTATGCTGTATTCATTTAGCTCAGACTGCATTAATGTGGGCTCTATCAATGTCAACCTGTGAGATAAGTGTCTTAATTTTGGCTTTGGTTTGGGTATTAGTCATTCTCTTTTGTTCATTGGCTTTATTCTTGCTTTATTCTTTGGGAAAATCTGCTTGAGTGTGGAACCAGGCTTTGCCTTCTGCTTTGAGGTCCCTGGTGGAGGTAAAACACGAGAGCATGCGTGTGCACAAAAGCACAGATGTGCACACACGCACACACACATTAACACTCAGACACATACAGACAGACACACACACAGTAGGCTCTCAGGCTTCCCCAAGCATTTACTGCTTTATTAAGCTGTCTCATGAACCCACTAGCAGAACATGAGAATACAGGAAAAAAAGAAAAGCCCATATTACTTAGATGATTTGATGTCATTTGTGGACTACAAAACGCTAGGCTTTATTGTGTGTGCAGGGAGAAAGAGCGAGAGCAGGGGAAAAAAAAGAAGTTGGCTTAGAAATTCAGAATTTCAATTAGCGTACGTAATCTGAACCTGCCGGCTTTGATAGAGGTTTTTTTTTTTTTGACTAAGAATACAGCAGCACTTGTAAAACATTAATTAAGCAGACTTGTTTTTTTAAAGGATGGAGTAAAGTGTGCTTTATGCAGTCCTTTTCACTGAACAAAAGGCAGTTACCTCACACAGAGGACCGCTTCACCCAAACCATTTGGAAAAAAAGGGCAATTTGAATTGGAGAAAAATACAAAAGACAAAAAAGACAAGCTATTGAGAGTAATGTTCTAAAGGAGATGATATCATATGAGAGCACAGCCTTTTGCTGAAGAATAGAAATGTATCCCTGCCTCAGTGAAACCTAAGCTTGGCACAGGAAAACGAGCCCCTATTTTAATGACTTTCTGCCTGACAGATGACTTTAGACTGCCTTTTGGATCACATTGCTCTGACTTTGTCTCTTACATCATCAAACCATTGATTATTAATAGTTTATATTAATTGTTAATTGATTGGTAATATGAGTTATTATGGCAACATCCTCTTAAATCTAAAAAAAGACGACTGTTAGGTCTGTTTTGTAAAACTAAAAAGTCGTGAAACGTATCTGCTTTTTTTCCGCTGTGACAGTTTGTGGCAAAGCAATGGTATGTCTGTTTGTGCTGTGTGGGGGCCTGAGCCCTTTTGAAATTTCTACTCTTTTCTGGTTAGTGTTGCTACATGATACTGCAAGCTGAAATGCATGCTCTAAACAACACTGGCTAGCATTAATGGGGATTACAACTCATTCACATGCTTTGGTTTTATTTTCCATGAATGTATCAAGACAAAAAAAAGGCAATGCAGTTTATTCTCAATAGATCATTTACCAAGTTCAGAATGACTAAGGTATAACAAAGCATGCTAAAGGTGATTTTTTTTTCCCACCTATTATAAAACATAAGAGGGTTTACAGCTTCTACCTCTTGGAATGTATAATAGAAAAAGAACAGAAAAGGATAAAGTCCCTGCCCCACATTTGCACATGGTGATGTATATGCATTTTCCACAGACTATTGTAAATCCTCTTGCAGTGGGTGATGAGTACACATACAGATGATACATTAAAACTGCCATAACTCGCACACCCAGCAAAGCTAAAAATCAATTGGAATGGATAGTTAAGCTGGCCCCTAAAAATCAATGAGCAATTCATGTCCTTGATCACAGAGTGTCATTCCTCTCAATGTTAGAGGCTGATGAGGGCTGAGCATACACACATATATACTCACATTCAGCACAAATACACAGGAAACTTACAGGCACATTTACTGAGCTGATACAATAAGCCTGGAGTAAATGTAACACACAGCTCAAGGACACATTTATTTTAACAGACCTGGATTTTAAATAACTTCAATTGATCTCTTTAAAACAGGTTTCCAGTGTATAGTGTTGACCATTTCACTTGAAGTTTTAGTTCTTAATACTGAATGGACATGCATAAAATTTCTAAATGTCTGTCTAAATTTATACAGTGTTACATGAGGTTAGGGTGTTTTATTAGGGCCAGCTGGTGAATGCAACTTCGTTGTCAATCTATCGAAAATAGCAGGGTGTCAAATTTCAAAGCTCATGTTGTTGTTTTTAAACCATGCAAAATGTTGCAATCCAACGACATTGTACACCAAGCCTGGCAAATAGAGATGACCTTATAGCCATTACATGGTGGGGGCACAGATGCACTCAAATACACCCACACATACACACACACACACACACACACACACACACAGTGGGCTTTCATGTAGGAAAAGGAGAAAGGCATTAACGTTAGCCAAATGAAGAGGATGAAAATTCTGTGTTTCAAAATAGAAATTTTGCCCTTATTAATGCCATTAGTGTAACAGTCATAATGGATCAAATCAACGGATGACCGAAGCAACTCCTCTGTCTCTGCGCTATGACGGGATCATGTCGGGAACAATTTGGGCATTTTGTGTTGATGAGTGAAGTTTCGAGTGCTGTATTATCCTGCAAACCACCCCTAAATTGTGCCTATAGTTCCACTCTTTATCTATTTCTCTGTTTACTTCTTTTTCTGTTTCTCTTCTCTTCTTTTCCCCAGCTCTTTGTGCACATTTTATTTCCTTTTTTTTTTTTTGAGCATGTCTGAACATTCATTTGCTATTGCCACCCTTCATTTGGCCCAGCTATCAGCAGAAGTGACCCTTTCATTGGGAACTACTGTATTTTTAACCCAGATTTAGATAATGGCACTCTGACAGTCATTTTTGCTCCTGGGCTATGTGCTGCTTTGAGGCCGTTCTTGTCACTCACACTTTGTATCCACCCATTGCCAATTATAGCCTCACTGACCAATTCAGAGCAATGCTACAATAGAAATTAAGTCCAAGCAACACTGAATTTTCAACTTAAAATCTTAATTTTCCTGTCTCTTAACCATTTCCACAAAACTATGTTCTCCTTATTTGTCCGTAGAGTCTGTGGGATATGAGTTAGCAGTTGCTTGGCCTTAACAGGTGGTCATCTTTTACGGTCTATTACTCTGGTAACATTTGAAAGGGTCATTCAGCTCGCTCGCTAAATACCTCAGATTTGGGGAGCAGAGAGGGCCTTCGAAACAGTTGTCGCCTGTCAGGAGGAGCAGAGAGTCAGAAGGACCGGTGGAACAGTTGCTTGTCTCTTCGTCGAGGTGAGAAATTTTCCGGCAGCTGTCACTCGGCCTCTTTACCTCATGTTTTTTTTCCCCTTTTCTTTTTGGAGGGGTGTATTTTCTCCCCTCATTTCCAATAAAGCTGAAGTGAATGTTTGTGGCAACTGGAGGGGGAGGGCAAACTCCAGTGCTGTGCCCTGTCACTCACAATCTCACCCGTGTGTGTCCTCCTCTAGAAGGGTTACATGTCTCATCAGCCGCCAATCATGAGACGCACGTGAGATGAGCCTAAAGACAGAGTCTAAAGACGGAGTCTTCATTTCACTTTCTTGTGATTAGCCTGCTTTAAAGGCTCTGGCGGTTTTCTTCTAATGTCTTGCGTCGTCAAACTCTGTCCATTCGGCCAAGTACAGCAGCAAAATGCTATGTTTTTCTATGCCTCCATTCTGCCGCCTCTCCTCGACTGCACTACCCTTCTCTCTCCCATATCCTCTTCCTTTCCCTGCCTCCCTCACTCCCCCTTTCTCTCCCCCTCAATCCATCTGCATCATGTCGATCTGTCAGACTGCCAGTGTCTGTTCCAATTAGATTCCACTTAATACACGTAACCTCGATTAACACGCAATCAAGCCCAGATAAATCACGTCCTTTAAGTCCCCCCCTCTGCCTCTCCTGTGTTGCTTTGCATCACTCAGTTTTCCCCAACAAGCTTTCTTCGCCGCAGTCGTTGGTCACAATGTATAAAATCACACGCTGACTGCACAAGCAGGTAAACTCGGCAAACGCCCTCATCTGGGGCATTTTGCTGCAAAGACAGGTTCTTTTCTCTTCTAACTAAATGCCCTATTTTTAGCGTGCATCTCGCTTCTGTTTCCAGCAGTGTGAAGTTTCTCTTGTGTTTCCAGCAGACTCTTGTTGGTGCCCTTCTCACCCCTGAAGATGAAGGTGTCTTAATTACATCTTTGGTTAAAAAGCTACAAAAGACACCCTGGGCTTTCTCTACATTGCGGGAGGCTGTGTAGTCTATTGTCTCTGTGACCTTTTTAGCTAGCGGACAATTGGTTTGACTAGATTACAAATTAAGACACAGCACCAGGCACTTAGAAAGCAAGTCTGTTAGAGAGCAGTTCTATTACTACCAGTCTGTGAAAGCCACTGGGCCATACATTTTAAGCATCACATAAATGGCCACAAAGTCAGGCATCACATGCTCATTGTTCCGTATCTATAAAATATAAAGTTGCATTTGCTTTAATGATATCTGCAATGCTATAGTGAGTCTTTGCCAGTGGCAGAAAGGGAAAAACACACAAAGCTGCTACAGAGCTTAGGATTCAGGGCTGATTATAATTCTTTTAACAAAGTTAATAATTTACACTGTTTATGCTAATAGGAGAAAAGAGGACTGTTGAATTACCAAACAGCGAAAACCACTAAAAATACAAACCAAATGAAAACAACCTGGGGCACTGAAAAAGCACACACAGCACTCTTGGGGTCTTCTTTTATTAATCGCAGCTAAAAGTGCTAACATTGACATGTTGAACAGATTAGCCTCTTTAATAATGGGGCGGGTCAACATGGCTACCGCTGCTGATCCATGAGGATATCCTGTCGGGAGGCGCATAGCCTGTGTGTTTCATATCCTGACCCTTGCCTCTATGGGGCTAGTTGCTGCACTAAAGATACACTGAGTCTGGCCTGTGCATTCACTAGATGAGGGATATAACACTCTTTTCTTTTATTACTCATTGTAGTTTTTTTGTTTGTTTTTTTTACTTTTTTCCTCACATTCAGAAAGGTCTGGCAGTTGTCATTTATCATAGTGTCTGACTGCACGGTTACCGTTTCTTTTTTTCTTTTCTTTGTTTTTTTTTTTTTAGCTGCTCTGCAGTGTTCAAAAGTGGAAGCTGTGGCAGTTAGAGATCTGGCTTTGTTTCACACAGCGACAGCTTGTGTCATACACGCTCAGGCTGCCGCTGTACAGCATTAATGGTTTTAAATATCTCAGTGCTAGTTGGAGCTGACAAGGCCTGCCGGTGTGCAGTGTGTAAATAGGGCTTGGATTTAAAATAAATTAAGCTATGAGAAAGGCTCAGGTTGATCCATTTCTTATCTCCTCTGCTGCCTTGTCAGCCCCAAGCCCTTTCAAATTGTGTGGACAAGTTAAGGGACAAGCAGTACTCATTCACAGTTTCTAGCCTGTAAGAATAGCCTGTTGTTACTACTCATTAACAAAGAATGTAAACGTGTAACTACAGTGGATACTATACTTGTTCAACTTCCTTGAAACTGTTGATCTCTGTAAAACCAATTAAAAAGTTGTGTGTGTTTTATTTAATTAGTATCGGGTGCAAACAAAATGAGTATTGAATAGACACCCGATATCCCTCTGCCCTGTCTTTTTCCATTTATAAACTATCCACAGCCACAACAATGTTGCACTGTCTCTTTAAAAGGGGTGACAGTTTTGACTATAAGTTGAGCTAATTTTTTTTCTCTTTCCCAGAGAAAAAAAAATGGGAATAACGCTGATGAGTTTTAACAGCTTCAGCCAGGCGATGGGCAAATATAATAAGTGTTTTCGTAGACGTCACCAATGATTATCTCATCTGGGCATTTTGGGTGAATGTAGTGGATTTAGAGGCTCGTCTCCCATTGTGCTGACATCACCCTTTAACAAACCAAATTAAATCATGGCTAAAATCATTTGAAACTCTCCCAGAGTCTGTCTCAAATGGCTAAACAATGAAAGTCTGGGAAAAATTTAAAGGGAACGCTGTGTGTGCGTTTGGGTGTGCGTGTGTATGTTTGGATTTGAGTGTGTTTAGTCGTGGGGGAAGGGAGGGGCACGTAGTGTGGAAATGGGGGCATATTCAACCTCACACTGAATAATGGGATAAGGGGAGCCAATGTTTTAACACATTCTTAAGAGAATTTAAATGACAGCATTGTGACACATGGCTTGTTTTTCAAGTATGGTGTTTTTCAAGTATATAGTCAGTTAGAAATAAGATTTATTTTGTGTATAGAATTTTTCTGTGATTCGTAATTGTATTTGAACTTGTGGAAACATCACACTGGCTTCAGCATGGAAAGTTCTCTGTAAGGAAAATCTTAGAAGGCATATAAAACACCGTCTAAGTCAGTCTTGATTTAGCTGTAATTTTATAGATAGAAAGTCAGATTAAAGGGCATGAGTGTCCAGTTTCCATAGTCTGGCACTGTTTCATGGAAAATGTGTTTTGATACTGATACCACTATGACACACTACAGGCAGGAAAAGACAAAATGACACCTGTATATTTTATAAACACATTTGACGTGCAGTTATATTGAGTGACATGCACGCCAGTGACTTACAGTAACCCTAAGTATTAAAATGGCTTCCTAAAGGTTTTCATCACATCATTTGAAATAGATATAAGATAATATCTTTTACATCAACACTTCACAAAATCTACTGTAAGCTTGAAAAAAAAAAACAAGTTACAAAGTTGTAATAAGAGTACAGTACTACTTTTTATTTATCATTTACTTCTGTTGTGTGTTTGCCAAAAGATAAGCAATACTAGCATAGCTGGGACGCACAGCGATTCGTCAGCTGTCCCGTTTCACCTCTCGTGTGCTGTAGTCGGCCACCCATGACCTTGTGAAATGAACAAAGGGTTGTGAGAGAGCGAGAGAGAGAGAAAGTGAATGAGTGAGTGAGTGAGAGAGTTAGAGGAGTCAGTGAAGGAGTGGTGGTGAAGTGTGGAGGTGCACAGAGGTGGTGGTTAGAGGGGAGGGGGTGGTGGTTCTGCTAAAGGCCTCAACTCAGCCAACGTGGCCTGATGTGACAGGATTAGCTAAGCCCCACTGAGCATGGCTGGTAGTCTGAGCTTGTGGTGTGTGTGAGAGAGAGAGGGAGAGAGAGTGTGTGTGTGTGGCAGGCAGTGTGCACAGCAGGCTGGGAACCAAGACCTGCTGCTTGCCACCAGCCGAGCCAAGACAAGACATTGGGAGCTCAACAGTGTGTCGGCCCATCGCTGCCATCAAGCCTCAGCCCTCATCACCTTCCCCTTCCACCAATGGGAGAGAGCCAGACCATAGAAGATAGAGCCAAAGGAGTCAAGATACAGTCGGAGGGGGGGAGACACAGTGGGGGGCTAGTGGGCGGGCAGCTGGGGCTAAAGTGAACGTGAGTTGGAAAATGATCCTATTAAATTGAATTAAAGAGGCAGTCTTCATTTACCCCAAGAATGATGGATTTGGATAATTAACGGTGTTAATAGAGACTGGTTAAAGAGGGCAAGGGAAACCGGTGATTGCAGACACAGAGTAAAGGGGCCAGGTCAGACCAGCATTGTATACTGCTCGGCGGCCCATACGGGATGGCCTTTTTTTCTTTTTTCTTTTAGGTCATGGTCACTTGTTGTGGATTATTTTATAAGTGTTTGCAGACTGTGGCGCACTGTTTGGAAATGCTACAAATCCCCCTTACCTCCTTCCTTTTCAAGGTGCCCCCCCCCCAACTCCACCTTTATAAAAGAGCAGCGGATGTAAGATGATCTAAACGCAGCAGATCAAAGGCTGTTGTGTGGTTTTGCGCTGGGCCTGCTAAGTCGCATGCATGTGAGTAGGAAATTAAAAGCAATAGGAGAGTGTCACTGATGATTATGTAGGTTTAGTGTCGATATATTTTGTGGAAGTGTGCTGCAGCAGTGAGTGCATTATACCAGTTTAATGCCCTCATCTCGGGACCTAATTATGGCACTAGTATGTGTGCAAAGCGTGTGTGTGTGTGTGTGTGCACATGCACATGCGGTGATGTGCTTGTGTGCCTGGGTTTTCACTTTGGTCAGTGCACAAACCCTATCTGCATGTCCTTAATTCTTGATGATGTGCAGGCCTGAGGCAGTGTGTGTGACGGAGAGGATGCCTGTGTGCCAAGTTGAAGTGATCGGGCAGCAGGGCATGGGCACCCTCACCCCTCTGAAAAATCCTGTTGCCTTGCTCACAGCAGCCGACCGGCGATAGTGCGCCGCTAGTTTCCACAGTCTAGTCAGGACTAGTGACACCCTGCCACAAAGGAGTCAGATTTATAGGGCACTATGTGTCACCGGGTAATCTGCAGCTTGTCTATTGCTTTGGAAATAATAGCTAATCCTGAAGAAGAACTAGTTAGCTCCATTTAGATGATCTCAGCTACCGCCTTACTAATTCTGTTTATCCCCCATATGCAGCGTACATATTTTGTGCTGCATTGTGTAAGGTCGAGCAGTTTTCTCTTGACACAGAGTCGCGTGGATGTAATCAATTTCGACAGTTGTAGACGCACACTCAACTCTCCATTACCTTGGATGATGTGCACCACAGCTCACCTGAACCCTGATTAGGCAGAGAATGTCTTAAGTAAGGGGATCAAATAATTTTATGCTACTTTTCTCCTTTCAAAAAAATTAACACCACAGTCGCATGCGTGTGTGTAAGGGAGAGAGTGATAGAGTGTGTGGAAAAAAACAATCTCATCAAGCAGGAGGCCGTTTGCTTAGCAAGAGCTGACAGTCTTTGTGTATGTAAATGAAGAATTTAGACTAATGGAGTTGAACCATTTCTAATTTTGTGATGGCAAGAGGATTTTGATTGAAAGTAATTAAGCAAGCTAGCTGTAAAATTAATTAAAGCAAAAGGAGGGGGGGACTTTTATTGGATTGGATAGCGATATAGCTGCTGTCAGGCAGGGGGACAAATGGGGGTGACCTGGATTCTCTGCCCTCCCTCCTCCCACTCGGGACTTTTATGTCACTTTAATCTCCTTAGAGCGGCTGGTGTGCATTTGTTCGAAATAATCAAGGAAATATGGTCAGAAATTGTCAGCTTTCAGATCTAATTTACCTGACAGCCTCGCGAGTGTGTGTGCACGCGCGGGTATGCATGTGACAGTGGCAGGTCCTTTTTTTTCCCCTTGCCCTCTCCTCAGCTTTGTGGAAAATGCTTTTGACAGTCTTGAAGCATCTTGGTTGTCGGAGGGCGGGGGAGATGAGGAACTTGGGTGGCTTTAAGATGGACATTTCAATGAGGCGTGTTTGGCCCGGCTTAGCACCTCTGACACTGTTGTGTGCATGCACACACACCAACATGCTTAATTGCCTCTGTAACATATTCAGACTCCGTTTGCCCACTGTACCAGCACTTCTCAGCTTCTGTTGTCTGCAGGTAGCCTAAACGAGCAGAAGCAGATTACAGCCCTGACAAAGCCTGTTACAGCTACTTAACCACTGACAAATAAGATTGGCCAGTCCAGCACAAATAGAAATGGAACTTATTGCCCTTTTAGTTTTGAAAAATAATAACATCTAAATCACATTTAAATTCTGATTTCAGAATATTTTCTCTTTAGTGTTTCATTTTCAGCTCATAATTGGATGGCTGTGATGATGTTGAAAATATCAACCACTTGTGCAATTTGTGCTAAACTAATAACCAGTCATAAAATAGCCCTGCTAATGTCCTGCGACATCTATATGGCTTTGCGCTGTATGGGGTCCATATTAAAGGTCCATGGGGTTTCCCATGATTCCACAGTGGGTGAGATGCCACTTCCTCTTAAAGCGTCTCAGTGCTTGCTGGTGGTGACATAGGGTCTCAGTGTGGCCCTCAGTACCCCCTGAAGAGACAGTTAATTAAGGCCTGGGCCCAGACAACGCTGCCGGGACTCTCACCCACCACACCATCGTCTGCCCCTGCTGCCACCACTCCCCTCCTCAATTTTTCTGCAGCCACCGGGGCCTCTGGGAAAGCGGAGCGGCGGGGCTGCGCCAGCATAGGGGGGCCCCTAACGGGATTAGGAGTCCTCTGAAAATAGGACCTCAACTCCGAAAGCCTCTCACCCACCTTCATCTGCCCAAAGGATCCCCCTCAATTCACCCCCAGCTCCCACCCCTCCTCCTCCCACCCATAAGACGGCTCCACCCGAGCTCCGTTTTATCAATTAATGTAATAAAAGGTGGAACAAAGAGCTTTCTTTCCCCAGCTCTGTAATTAGAGGGGGAGATCTCCTGAGGACTGGCATTCCTTGGGCCCGAAAAACATGATTCTCACTCCCCCCACCACCACCACCACCGCCCTCCACTCTGCCGCCACCACTCAAGCGGAACATGGCTCCTCGATGTATAAGGGTGATAATGTAAATGTAGTGTAGTCTGCCAGGCAAACCCGGCACAACCTATTTTGCGGTAGCTTTATCTAAGTGTGAACAAATGAATGTAACATTTGGAAGAGTGATACATTATTAACTCTAATTGTTTCCTTTATAACACACACATACATTCACTGTCACCTTCGCTTTGGCTCGCACGAGTACATGCACTCTGGATCACTCTTGTCACTGTCCCTATTCTAACACATTACGTGTCACCACACACTGTTAACAAATGTGATAAAACCACCTGAATCGAGAATATCAGGTATGGCGTCTGCCTATGTGTGTTTTTGTCTGTTAAGGTGAGATACAGTAGACTTTGCTGTACAAGCGTGTGTGTGTGTGTCTCTTACTCTCTCTCTCATGCTTAACTGTGTCTACACGGGTGTGAAAGTAAAGGAGAGAGACAGAGCGCCCGTTTTCACAGCCACTGGAGCTTTCGATAGGAATTAGTTTTACAACATATGCAAATGTTCCCCCTTGAAAAAAAGGGGGTCTTTAAGTGACAGGTTGATATGTGATTAAACGACAATTAGAGTGCTGAAAATAAGTGTCGGCAGTAGGTCAAGCACTGGGCGGCTCAGCTAAAAGGTAGCAGACTATTGAGGAGAAAACATTCCCAGGCGGAGGCCACGAACAGGACCCAAAACAAATTAGAGAGGTGAAGGGGGAACAAGGTTGGCACTGTGTTCAAATAAACCCACAACAAAAACAAGTTCTGTGTTTTGCCTGGATGACAAAAGACAGACTATTCACTATTAGAGTAGGATCCTGTTTTCATTAAACCCAGCGCTGAACATCGATACAGTCTCTGTGTTTTAAGTCTGTTTTGTGTAGAACCTGCCCTGAATAGTAACATTGGCACTGACTGTATAGACTCATAATACTTTAGTGTCATACTTGAATGGCATGCCTAACCTTTAAGAGACTCCACCATGCGAGAGTGATGCCCTGTTTGCCCCGATTTTAACCTTTAGTGCCCCCAGGCCAGATTAAAACCAGTTGTCTGACCCCAGTGTTGGCTGCACCCCTCACCTCTGCTGCCCTTTGAGTTAAAAGTACATAGACATGAGGGATCCTCTGTCTTTCTCTCTCACTGTCTTTCTCTAACATACACACACACACACACACACACACACACACACATATGCACACAAACATACAGGCGGAGACATAAAAGGGCTCACGCTTATTCTGGCAACAGATGGCCCTGTCCCTATAATCCCCTTTGATGCTGCGGTGGGCAGTGGCTCCTGAACATCTCTGAAGCCAAAGCCGCAACAAAACTTGAGCTACTTTTCCTTTAACTGACCCCAATTGCCAAGGAGCTGTCAGCTGTCAGACCTGGTTAAGAGTGTCTTTACTCGGGGAGACTGAAGGGCACAGGTTTTTCTCTCTCTCTCTCTTTCTCTTTCTCTCTCTCTCTCTTTCTCACTCCTCTCTCCTCTTTCAGCTTCCTGTTTGTTTTCTGTCACCGACGGTTCATTCCACCTCCATGACACGACTGTGAAAGCAGGTTGACCGTGGTACTCTGACTCGTAGTATAGACGGCACTTATTTCTTCGCTGTTCCTTTCAGAAGGCGAAAGAGTGAACCTCCCCGAGCACTAATATAGGAGCCACAGATGGCAGGAGGTCGGCTAAGAGGCTTAGATTTCATCGAGGAGCTCACCTTAATTATTGTCAGTTGTAAGGAAAGATGGTCTTTTCATGGCTTGTGTAACCTGCATACTATATATACACATAGAAAATAAACATAAAAGCACTGGACTACATGATTTATTTTCTAGGAACAGAACTTTGTTTGACAGGTTTAGGTATATTTCTCACTGTTTTTTTTCAGTTGTTCTCTCAGACATCTGTCTAAGTGGGTGCTTCATTTAAGAGAGACAGCTAATTGATGCTGATGAAATAACTCTTGATATACCCAAAAAAAGTGATTGAGTTTCTGATAAGATAAAACCCCTGTGATAGTAATTATCACACTAATGGAGTTTTTATAAATAATATAACAAGTACCCTTAACCCTTCTTTTAAAACATTAGTAAAAAGTGATTGTAGTTTAATTTTTTAACTGTAATATTATAGCTGGCATTTTACAAATTTTGCAGAAGAACAAGCATTTTTTAATGTCGTCAATACCCTTTTATTCCTATAGTCTTTGATTATGAAAGCGCAGAGCTGTGTTTAACACCCCTGATTAAATTGAAGATCACGCTCCCAAATGTTTGAGTGAACCAGCACTACGAAGCACTTTGCTTTCTTATTAATTTTGCACTGTAAATAGAATCAAATGTGAACTCATGTCTTAACCTTTGTCTTAAATAATTTCCTTCTCCTAATGTACGGAGCTCCGTTCTCGGGCCTCTAATTGGAGGACAGCAGTTAAATGTCTCCTCGGGTGCAGAGGCGACTGATTGCAGCAGTCTCTTCTGTTTCATTTGGAAAGCACCGGATTCTAACACAAATGGGGAAACCCAAATGAGTGCTCGCTGATTTCAGAGAAATCCTCTGTACAGTTCGATTATGTATTATCATTTGAGAGCTTTGGGGGATAATCATCACTGAGATTTGCTCACGTTTCCAGCAGGTCTGCTGAGATGCATGTACGTAGCTAATGGGATTGGGGGGTTTTTTCTATCCCTCTCGTGTGGCGTTATGGAGCTGGCAGCTGAACTTGAACGGATGCGCATGGTGCTGAGTCGTGCACAGGACTATTTCAAGACTGAAATGCGATTGTTTTAATACTTTAATCCACCTGTCCTTGGCATTCAGGATGTTGCAGAAGTCGCCTAATTATTTCAGTGCCCTCTATCCTTCCTGGTTGAAATACAGCAGAGACAGTGGCACAGTTCTGTTGAGAAATAAGCCAATCCTGAGGGAATTTCTGGCCATTTATCTCAGGAAAAAGCAAAAACTTTTCTTTTTCTCTAGGGTGCTGATTGTGATAAACTCCCAAAACTTACTTAAAAAATGTATAGGCTAATTGAAATTTTAAAAATGCATGTATGCAAAGAAGATCTGAAATGCCCCAAATTGCTTTAAAGAGCGAGACATTAAACAACCAGAATTCTCGGAATTGTCCCAGGTTCCAACCGCGATAGTATGCAAACACAAATATTTTCCTTTAATTAAAAAGGCCTCATCCCGCTGTATCCTCCCCCAAGCCTGCTGCCAGCACACAACGACCTCCCAATGCACACACACACAGACACACACATGTACACAGACACATGCATACACACTCTTGAGATGCTTTTTTCAAATCCAGCTCACAGTCACATACATACAGCCAAATTTGTGAAAAGTGATTAAACATGTCCGGGACGATGGATTCCTCTTGACTAGCTGCTAATCTGTCAGAGCCTGGTTGTCAATTGAGAACCAGGGACACCAGCAGTGACGGCTGCCCAGTTCACTGATAGCCCCCTGAGGGACAGTTAACCCTCAAACACCCCTCCCCACCTCCAAAAAAAAAAAAAAAACTCTCTTGTGCAGTCTCCCCACTTACACCCTTCCCCCCATCTGGTCCAGCCTACCAGAAGCCATGGTGGCGCTAAAAGGTGGGGAGGGGGTGGTGGTGAAGGATTGGTGGATTATGTATATGTGTGTATTCTGGTTTGGGACAATGTCAGTGGCGGTGTGCGTTTGTGTATATATGTGTGGTTTGGGTTGGGGGTGGTGGCTTGATAGTAATGCATGTTGATGGTTTCAGAGATACTTCATTTCAGAAACAGGGGCCTCATTAACTGTAGTCTTCATCAGGCCAGCGAGCAGCGGGCACATTAGGGGTCCACAGGAAGTTAGAGTACAGCAGGAGAGTGCATTAGGGAGGCCTGGGGAGACGCACTCCCTCTCTTCCCCTCAGTTCCACTTCCACCTACAGTGCTTCTCTATATCTTAATGTACCTTTCAGAGGAATTCGGATAGAGGTCAATAATTATGCTCTTTAAATTATTCAGTCGAGGTCCTCTGTAATTGTGCTTTTTAGAGCTCGGACATTGACAGCATGGTTTACTGCACTGTGATTGGGGCACGGCCTGACCAGATGAGTCAGTATGGAGAAAGAGAAGGAGCATTTAAGTGTGTTTCACTGCTTTCATCACCAACTGATGGCAAGGAGTGATCCTCATTTCTGAAATGTCAATATGCGTTGACACCAGGCGAACAAATTAATTCATTTGCTGAGGGAATTTGTCAGCACATCAGGTTTGGATCTCCTTTAAACAGGCGCCAGGCCCGGGTTTGTCTGCGGTGGGCGTGTTGGTGTCAGAGACCTAGCAGGCTACGAGCCGCTGTGTGGGAATGTTTAGTTTGGGACACAACTGTGTTATTTTTGTTACATCGAGGAGAGGAAAGCACAAACTGCAAGGGTAGCAAAAAAAAAAAAAAAAAAAAAAAAAAAAAAAAATCACCAAACTTTGCCTACAAAGCTGGCCCCAGCAACGTTTCACTGCACATGATAACATTGTCCGTCCACACAAGAAGTCCTCTTTCAGCCACAGATTATTAACACATCGCTGAAAGCGGCAGAGAGCGTTTCACTATTGTCACAGGGCCTAATATTTATATTTATCCAGTTGGGAGAGGCATTGACAAACATGTCACACACCTGCAGTTTTGTAGTACGTGCTACTGCAGTTCGGTGTCAAAGAAAGAGCCTGTACAGTACAGTTTTGTTTAGGCGAGAGGAAGACTGTAATTACTGTCTGGCGATTCATCTAGTCACTGCATAAAATAGTGTTTATCCAGTCGCCCGTGTTTCTGTCGTGGCTGAGGGAGGGGAGGGTCATGTTTTGCACAACTGAGACAGCTAGGGCAATCAGGAGAAGAATCGTGACTCCAAAACATTCAGCCTTTCTTTCTTTTCTCTCTCTTCCTCTCTTTGTTTCTCTTTCTCTCTCTCTCTCACTCTCTCTCTCTCTCTCTCTCTCTCTCTCTCTCTCTCTCTCTCGGGTTGAGAACTGGTGCCTTAGAAAATGAGGTCTCCCTTTCTGACACACCCACACACACAAATAAACATAAAAAGCTAATTTGTTAGCGCCCTCATTTCAGAGGCCTGAGCAGGAGAATATTGTTGGAGGGAAAAGTAATGCTTTGTCAAATGTTGACATGTGTTGCAAACATGAGGCCTTCAGCAGCAGCAACAGCAGCAGCTTTTCGTAGCGCGGCACAGGCACGTTGTCGGCACATGAAGAGAGGATGCTTTGAAACAAGATTAGCCTCCAAATGGCCCTGCCTGCCCACCCCCACCCCCCTATATGTACTCCTGTACATAACGTGTGTGTTTGGCTGTCTGTGTGTGTGTGTGTGCGCCTGTGCTAAGATGCTAAATGATCAGATCCACTGAAATATTTGTGGGCCTGTTTTCTCACAGAATGAGTCTGGGTGTCGTGTGCTGTATATCACTGTGCAGCTGAAGGTGTGTGTACACATTTGTCCCACTGCAAGGCCCCCATTGTCTGGCACATGGTTTGGCTTGGTTTTCGTGGGCCAGAAAGCACACGTCCCTGTCAATGAGGCTACCTCCCCTTGGCTTTGGGTCAGGGTGACACTGGGCAGGGGGAGGAAGAAAAAAATATCCATCACCTCCACACCCTGCCCCCACAAAAATGAATAAAAATTGGAAAACAACATGCAAGGTCCACCTAATACAGGAACACTTGCAATATGCTGATGTTTTCTTTTGCACACTGTGTTTGCTAAATTGCCTTTGACTGCGTGCATCAGTAATGAAACTTTATGTCCTTGTGGAGAGGGCAGCAAGTCCGTTCCAGTTAGGACCGGGACGATTTCTCCTGTCTGGCTTTTGTAAGACTTTTTTTTTTTCTAATACACGTCCTTATGAATAAATGAAGCCCATGAAGTCATTTTTTCCATATTTGTGTAAATTGCTTTAAAAGCATTTTATCATGTCATAAAAAAGCGCAATTGATCTGCTGGGCTTAGCCCATTGGACAGCTGTGTGTTTTGTTAATGGCCACTTTGCTCCAAGCAGCTTATTAAAAAATTTATATAGAAATGCTAAAATTGCATAAATTATTTAGATACAGTAAGCATTTTTTTGTTTTGGTCAGGCAGGGAGGGGCTGTTATCAGTATGGAAATTTACCATAGTATATTATATGCTGAAATATAGTAATATATCTGCCCAGACACATATGTGTCCTCCTCACTGCACCCCCACACATGCAGAGGCGCAGGGAAAAAAAAGTATATATTTTTTGATGACTTCGTTTCAGCAACCACGGAATGTCACCCATATCCTGGTTGATTGTACTTTCGAGTTTTATGATGTTTTTCCATTGATTTGTTTCCCCGGCGCAGCTGCCGACCTCTATTGAGGGACGAACGTAATCAGCGCTGACGCAAATTAGATGGTTATTCGTTTCGAAAATTGACAGAAAAACAATAAAAAAGATGAAATGCTCCCAAATCAATAGATATAATGAAATTCAAATAATCCGAGAGATGAGGTCTCCATGGCAACTGATAATGTGGAAAAGAAAACAATTTAATAAAGGACAGACACGCTTTGAAAACAGATTGGGGAGGGGGGTGGCTGTAAAGCGGGGAGAGGAGAGGAGAGGAGAGGAGAGCAGAGGAGAGAGGAGGTGGGGAGATGGAGGGATAGAGGGAGGGAGGGAGGGGAGGATGGTGGAGGGGTGTTTGTGGCTGTAGTGGTTGCTCTATAGCTTGTTTCCCCCGGCGTGTGAAGGATCTGTGTCTGTCCCAAGGACACCGGAATAATTAGAAAAGCTTTCAGGCCAGAAAGTGCAGATTCAGGTTTTAATACACAAAATTATTTCAGGGGCAGTGAATCGGAAAACCATTTGTTGGTGACCTTCCTGAGAGGCCTCCCCCTCCCCGGTACAGGGCAAGATGGAGGCTATGTGGCAGCACCGCCTGAGTTATGGCATATTTGTGTTTTTATAGAGGCAGGGGGAATGGAGTTGGGGAAGTTGGGAGGGGGTTGTGGGGATGAATGTGTGTGTATGGTTGTGTTTCGGTGTGTGTGTGTGTACGTGTGTGTGTGTGTGTGTGTGTGTGTGTGTGTGCATGAGTTTGTGGGGGTGGGTCACAGGGAGACCTTCATGTTGTGTGAGTCTGTGTGTGTGTGTCTGGCAGGAGTTTGGGCAGAGGGAGGGAGTGCAAAGACGAGAAGGGAGAAATTGAGGCAGCAAGAGAAAGAGGGAAGTTGCAGATCCGGCTGTATTTACAGATCAGTTGTCAAAAGGAGCCATTTAAGGGGAATGCGCCCGTTCCTGCAATGTGACAGGCGAGGTGGCTGTTTAAAAAGCAAAAGACAACTATGAACCTGAGAGGGAGATAGTCAAACACAGGCTTTTTCTGTTGAAGACAGACAGAGCAGGGGGTGGCGAGGGAAGCGAGTGGGTGTTAAGTGACTTCATTTGTAGTCTATTTAAGGTATGTTTTACTTGTCCTTGTGCTGCTCCTCCAACATCTAATACAGGGGCTGCGTTCTAGTTAGCACAGCAAGGGAATAATGATTGAGTGCATCGTTCTTATTTCCTGTAAATACAAATGACTTTCCTTCATCTGCCTAAAAACCTGTATTTGATTTCAGTCTTGCTGTCAAGGGAGATTTGCTACTGATGCAAACAGTGATAAGTCAACCAAAAGCACAGCTCTGCTTCCCTCATTAGCTTATCACGACTTATGTAAGTATGTACACTTTCTGGTGGCTTTATTCAACATCCGTGTCCTGCTCTTTTAGCGTCCTATTTTCTTTATTACGCTTTGTCAACGTTTCGGCGGCAGACTGGTTGGGCGTTGGAGCCTTGTCTGTCAAGTAGTGACTGCCATTTTTGTGTCATTATAAGGCTTTGTTTGACTCAAATAAAGGTGATCCACCCTCTGTTCAAATGATACCAACAGCAGGTCCGGGATAACACGTCTTGAATGTAGATACCCTTATCCTGTTCCAGGCAATAAATGGAAAAACAAGTCCTCACGCTAAGCTCGGCCTGATAATTACTGTTGTGATATTTTAATAGCATGGGATCCTGATCGGAATCAGTGCTTTCCTGCACTATAAGCCACCATAAAAGTTGGGCAATATTTGATAAAAATGTAGGTTCAAGTTCCATGTTGTGTTAATCTTAGTCCCTTCCTGTGGCTGGAATTAGTTTGTTGCTTAAAAACAAAATTAAGCTGTCATTACGCGCTTGTCTACTTAAAAAAACAAAAAAACAATGGTTTCATTCTTTCTTGATTTTCGAAAGTATTTTTGCACCTTTTAAATGAGTTGTTAACGTGATGTTGCACACGTAAGATAATTACAGGCTTATTTAGACCCTGATAGTTAGATCTTCCTTTCTTTTACGCAGGGGAATCAGCCCTTATTCAAAGTCAAACAGAGATCTGACATTCTTTAACAGGACAGCTAATATTCTCCAGTATTGATATTGCAATGTGAAAAGTGCCCCACAAGTAGGACAGAAACTAGAAATTCCCCACTGTACGCTAGCTAAGAGTCTTCAAATCTAACATGCCAGTGTCAATGAAGACTGTTTTCTTTTTTTAAATAAAAAAAAAAAGGAAAGAACTCAGATAGAATAGAGACCTGAAATACGAGAGTCGATAGGCATCCGCTGTGTGTTGGTGCATGCACATGCACACTGACACATACACACACACACACACAAATAGGGCACAAAGCACATGTTATCACTGTCAACAGCAGCAGTAGCAAACAGCAGCAGTTGTTCTGTGTGGGTATCTGTGTTGTATACGAGTGAAAGTGTGTGTGCTTGTGTGTGCCCACAGTCTCTCTCGTTCTCTCTCTCTCTCTGGCTGCTGGCTCTGAGGGACCCACTGTAAGTCAATCTGTGTGTTCATACGCCTGTGAGTGAGTGTGTTTGTGTTTGTATGTGTGTATGTGTGTGTGTGTGTGTGTGTGTGTGTGTGTGTGGCACTACTGTACTACACTTCAGGGGCCAGGAGCCAGGACCGAGCCGAGTCGAACAGGGCTGAACAGGGCTGGAAAGGGCCTAGGGCCAGCTCCCTGTGCACGCCACCCACTTCACACCTGTCTCTTACACACACACACACACACAAACACATGCACACAGCTCATACAGCCGTGCTGCTCAGCACAGGGCTCTCATTGTAGCAGTGACAGGAGGGCGCCCGTTAAGTGGCTCTCTCTTCCTGGGGCCTGTGTCTGCGCGTGTGTGTGCGTGCGTGCGTGTGTGTGTGTGTGTGTGTGTGTGTGTGTGTGTGTGTTTTGTTCCCCCATGTGGCTGTGGGGTGGATAAGGGCGATGAAGGACCCCTACTGGTAAAGTGGGTAAACTCGCACAGCCTCGACATCTGTGCTAAGAGAGGGAGGGGTGGAGGGTGGGGGAGTGGGGGAGTGGAGAGAGAGAGAGGGAGAGAGAGGAGGAGGAGAGAGGGGGAGGGTAAGGAGGGAGTAGAGATAGACAGCGAGAGAGGAGGACAGAGTGGGAACAAGGAAAGGAGTGAGAAGAAGAGAGGGAGGGAGAGAGAGACACAGAAGGGAGAGGGGGAGAGAAAGAGAGAGAGAGAGAGAGAGCAGAGCTTTGGCAGAGAGCAGTTGAGGAGAAAATGCCTTGCTTTGTGGAGAGAATTCTTCCAGGGCAGGAGGGAGAGGTGAGACAGAGCGCAGAGGGCGGTCTGCTGCCAGGTAAGACTCACACACACCTTCCTCTCTCTCTCTCTCTCTCTCTCTCCCTCCCCCCTCACACACACACACACACACACACACACACACACACACACACACTGGAGTTGAGTGCTACCTCGAGGTGAACGAGTCTGCTACTAGTTGCAGTTGGCATGAGTCAGGCACGCATGTGTAGTGATGTGGTGGGTGGTGTCAAAGTATGTATGTGTGTGTGTGTGAGAGAGAGTGAGGAAACAGCAGGTGTAATATTTGTTTTTTGGAATTTTTTTGTCGCTTTTAATTACAGATGCACATTTGCACCTATAGTAGACCGAATGTCAGTGATGTGTTTAATTAGTTTTAATGGTGTGTTGCTTCCTCAAAAGTTTTGTTGTTGACTTTTTTGCACTGACTTACAGCACTCTACAGTTTGACTTTTTATATTTTACAGTTACATTTATGAAATATATTTACTCATACTCTGTAGTGTACAATTTTGAGATACTTTTACTTTACATTTTCTGCTACTTTATACTTCTACATTTCAGAAAGATGTATGGTGATTTTTACTCCACTACATTTATTTGACATTTATCTAGTTACTTAATAACTTAATATTTTACAAATGGAAGATATTGTGAGCTTGTACAATACCGTGATTTGTTATATATTAAACTCCACAGCAGTAAAAAAAAAAAAAGTTGTTTTAAATGAGCTCCACCTCCACAAACTACCACACTAAAATGTTGCCTGCATGGTACAGTATAACACCATTCGGCATGAACTGTAGGGACTTTTACTTACTAGACTTTCAGTGTATTTTTCTTTTACTTTTTTATTTTTATTTTTATTTTGAGAGGAGGGCTCTTACTTGGAATTGAGTATTTTTACATTGTGGTGTTACTACTTTTACCTAAGTAAAGGATCTGAGTACTTTATCCACCACTAATTACACATTACTTAATTTTATAGCAATACTTTTTATTCATCATGAAGCCCTTTTGAGGTCGTTCAAAGCTACACAAATACAATTTATTTGACTTAAAAGGAGAAAAAACAGATGTACACCATTTTGGCAGCTAAAAATAGAAATTATTAAAAAGCACCTAAAAATCCCTCCACTCTAATGTCAAACACAGATATTTTCAGATCTGATGTACATGATGTAATTTGCGGTATTGGTTCAAGATTGATTTGGCTGTTTAGATACAGATGTTGTGATGGAGAGGTTTGTCATCGGAGGGATTTTCCACTCTGCTGATGTAAACAGTGTCTGTTGAAAAAAGGCTAAAGAGTCCTTTTCTCCCTTCTGGAGACACAGTTCTGTGAGGAATAATCCTCCTCATGTACAATTAGATTTTCTCCTTTTGGTTAAATAAATACTGTGTCTGTGAACATAAACACAGATTTACATGTGGCCCTGTGGGTGTCTGTCTCTCAAACAGCCTACTGCTACAGCCTGGGCCTGATATTGCTTGTTGAGGCCCAGAGGAAAAAAAAAAAAGAAGAAAAAAAAAAAGAAAGACAAGGCGGAAGTTGGCGAGCTCTAACTTCACACTTGCTGTTTATTTGTTTTTATAACAAATGGAACCAGCTTCCCGAGTGAAAGGTGAAGTCAGAATTGAATTTGGCTTGCGTTACCGTGGCGATCTGGCAACTGCTCCTGAGTCCCATAGGACTGCTCTGGTTGCTGTGTGTCAGGCGCGTGTGTTTGTTATTTAACTGGCGTGTGTGTATGCTACTGCTCTACATGCATATTGTGTGTGTGTGTGTGTGAGAGAGAGAGAGAGAGAGAGAGTGTTTGAGTAGTGGGTGGTGGTAGCAGCATTCACGAGAGAGACATTTTACTAAGCAGACATTTCCCCCTCTGTTTTCACTCTGACCTGGTAGGAGATTGATGACTGAATTGTGGAGTACATGTTAACAGTAACTGGTGATTTATGAAGATACTTAGGGTAAGTGAGGCCGCACAGGCTGGAGGGGAAGAAAAAGATATAGCCTTTTAAGTTAATGCAAAAATATAGCCTTTTTAAGTAATAATTGTTATTACTACTGCAGGGGTTTGGAGAGAGGTCTGAGTTAGAGTTGGATGTGCACAAAGTGCAATGTGAAGCTTTTCCTTTTCCGTTGGCCTTGTGCCTTCCTTTGTTTCTGGCTTTTTAACTTTGACTCCATTCAACATTGCAAGTTTTTTGTAAAGAATAATTTAAAGAAAATACATGTGGTTTTAGTTATATAGATGTAAAGATGTATATTTTGACAGCAACATTTTGATAGCTAAATTCAAATATTTGAGTTGAAAAAAACTTCTTTTTCCTGGGTAAACCACAGTGGAAAACTTTTCTTGGATGAACCCTTGCACTGCAACAAGTGCACTGTGTGTTTTGGCAGCCCCCCTTAGCCAAAGATCCCTCAGAAAATCCGCATGCAATTTTAGAAGAATCAGATTCTTTCCCTTTGCTTGGCTCATGAACTCCCTTGATATTATGCACACGGAGAATCCTCGTCTCTATTCAAATATGAGATTCAATCCACTTGGATGTGATCTATAGCATTTTTAAGGAATAAAGCAATTTTAGGAAATACGGAAGAGTGCTTCCCCTGGAAGAGGGATGGCTTTCATTTTTTTTCAAGGCACCTCTTAGACTGAGTGAAATGTTTCCCCTGTTCGCTCAGGGACGACTTTATTTCTTACCAGGGATTTAACACTCACTCAGTCCCCTCATAAATACAGCGTCCCTCAGCCCTTCGCTAGCCATAACTCATGCACTAACTCTCTAGCTAACTAAACTCATATAGCAGAGCCAACACTTGTTTGTCTTTTACCTCAGCCTTTCTCCCTCTCTCTTCCTCTCTGTCTCTTTTCCTCCTCTCAGCTGATTTATACATGACAGAATCTTCTCTGACTACCGTCTCACCAGGCTCCTGTGCTGATCTCCTTGGCCCACTCATGGAGTGGGTTTTAGAAGAAATGTGCATTTGAATATGAGCCAGCCTAATCTCCTTGAGGCTATTTAGAGTGAGCCTAATGCTCCAAGAATGAGCGAGAACAACACGGGAGAAAATGCGGACGTCCCTCTCGGCGTGTCACAACACAACTCAGGTCTCCACACAACGAAGCAAGTCTTTGATTTGCTGATGAAAATCTCTCTGTAAGGCAAAGAACATAAAAATTCCTACTTTCAAGGCACCTGTTGAAGCCCTCAGTCTCCTTACAAAAGTCGTTGTGTGTGGTTTGTTTTTTGTCTTTAAGGCACCTACCTGTGGATTTTTTTTACATTTTTTAAAACTTTTTTTTAGCGTGTTATCCCAATGGTGCAGTAAATAGTAGACACACAGCAGTTGATAAACTTTCAAGCCATTTCACTTGCAGCAGATGAAAGTGCTCAGGTGGGATATTACAGTATGGTGGAAGCCTTTACTGATCTGGTGCCGACTGGCATTTTGGGAGGAGACGGTCTTCCTGGCGTGGTTCCCGTATTGGTTGTTAACAGCCTGCTGGTACCTTCTGTTCTCTCTGTTCAGTCCCACTGGCCCGACACTGACAACTCCTCAAGCATCTGAAGACCCTCTGAAGTCAAAATCGCCCATTTTGATGTCTCATGGCAGCGCCCGGCGTTTTGTTGTATTTGCGTCTGAAAACACAGGCCCTGCTTGGAGGAATTACCCTGAGCACTTGTCGGTGTCGGATGGGGGAGGAGGGTATCATTCCCCTTTTTCCCCCCCTATCTCCCCACTCTCCTTGCTGTCCTTCCTTTCTTTTTGATCTCACCATCAAATCTTCCCCGGTTTTTATGAGTGACGTTTACCTGAGAGCGGCTTGGGAAATGGCTGGCTGAAGAAGACATTTGAGAAAATGTGCCTGAGCAAGCTATCACCTTTGATAAAGCCATAGTTCCAGTGGGAGAGGAAGAAGAAAGCCAAAGAGTAAGAGCATTGTTGGTAATGAAAAATGCCATGAGGGAGAGGGAGCATCTCTCTGATCCCAGCCTGTTAAACCAACAATGTATAGTACAACAGATACTGCACTGGTACATCAAGCATTTCTCTGTTGTGGTACTACAAGGAGCGTTTGACCCAGAGGACTGATCTGAATCTGAGGTGTCTTTACTGCACATCAGCTGGGCACCAAATACCCTCATAATACAGCACTCACAGCGAGTCGCACACTGGCACTGCCATCCACGCTGGCACACCTTCAGCTGTGTCACCAGTTGGCAAAAGGCTGGCAAGGCATCTGAGAACACTGTAAAAAGAGAAAGAAATAATGGGGAAGTGGAGGGTAGTCGGAGGCACAGAGTGCAAGAAATGTTAGCTTTAGTAATTACTACCTCCATAGAGGAGCAGTGGAGAGGACAGTGAGGCAAGCAAGCGCACGAAGGAGGCCCCCGTGTGCAGATAATGAAGGGGTATCATTGTAGCTCTGACAGCGTTAATCTTAGAGTGCTCCACAATGTGTGTGTGTGTCTGTCTCTATCTGGTTGTGTGTATGACTCTGTGTAGCATATGTATATATACTGCTGGAGTGTATAGGGTTGTGGTACAGTGCCATTGACTCTTGCCCCACCAGTGAGACCACCTGACAGCGCAGTTTATCTAACCCCGTTGACAGCCGCTGCCTCTCGCAGCTTCTTGAAGATAGTCCTGAAACTTCACAGCCTCTTGCTCATATTCACAAAAGCACTGGGATCACCTATCAGCACCCGAACCTGTCTTCTCTGCAGTGGAGGGAGGACGAAGGGAAAGGAAAGCAGAAAAGGGGAAGAGCAGTCCAACTTTCTTTGTGCCCGGCTTCTTTCTTTTATTTTCTTTTTTCTTTCTCCCTCTTCCCATTTGAAGTTGTGAGACACTCATTTAAGCCTCATTGCACACCGACACTCAACACACGAGAAAGTGTTATGAATATGTATCAACACAGCATATGGCAGCAGTAGCGCTGGGACTAGGTGTGTCCAGAAGGTAGAGTGCTGCCGATGCATTATTCTCCATTCAAATTACCACAGTAAGAATACAGCGGGAAGCTGAGAGGTGTTCACCACCTCTTTAGACGGGGCAGGAGAAGAACCTGGATCATGCAAAACAGCGGGAACGGAAGAGCTGTGATGAGCACAGTAGTAGGCTGGCTGAGTTTCCTTGATTTGGTAGATTTTTCAGCAGGTTCAAACCCAGCACTCGCTGACACAAGCGTGATTAAAAGTGATATTTCTGACACATTAGGATGCGCACGGGAAGTAACCTCCTCTAAAGCGTTCATTATTAGATGCATGACAGACCTGAATATTTATAAAATAGGTTTTAATAATTAATAGCAGCAATCTGCTCCCGTAATTCATCAGATTTGCACTTCAACAGAGTATCCGTTTTCACTTTAAAATAATAATAAGAGGAATATTAATGTTGCAGAAATGTAAAACGGGCAGCTGGATACAGCGCAGCGCAAATAGGCAAGCGCTCCGTGTTCACTTCTGAGGCTTTCCTTTAACGTGTCTCTTTTCAAATAAAATTACATTTTAAGCTGTCAACATTGCACCGTTTGAAAACCTTCAGCTGTTTGTGCTTGACAATTTAGTGAGTGGCTTCTCACAAATGTGGCAAGTCATGAAGATAAAGATGCAGGAAACAAAGTGGGTTTGGTGTAGAATGCAAAAGTAGTTGCTGTGGTTTTATCAAAAGCAAATTTATTTGTTTGAGTCAACTTAGCAGCACTTCCTTTTGTATACTGAGACCCAAAATAGACAGCATTCTTTTTTCCTGTAAAGCAGCTTTGCTTGTTTCATCGTTTCACAGTCATTTTTCTTCTTCTTTTTTTTTCCTCCCTTATTGTGAGTGTTGTTTTATCACACCTTCAAATTCAGTCACGGCACATTCCTCCCTCTACTGAACTCCCAGAAACAAGAATGTTCCTGTTTTAGGTGAAAACTGCCACGTTTAGTTCCGCCTCCAGTTCACATTGAACTTTTTGGTAAAGCACACTGTTTTAGAGCTGTCACTGACACAGTGGTGTGTTTATCCTCACTGTGGATCGGTTTTTCCTGAGTGTGTAGAAATGTCAGCGTACGCACTTGACAGTGTGTGTCTCAGAGCAAACGACGTGACCTGCAGCCACCAGACAGAGAGGAGCAGAAGGAGTGCACAGAGCACAATGCCCTGCTGTCTACAGCCCTGCAAGCAGGCGTGCAACACACACGTACACTAACACAAGCACACTTAATATTGGTTCCAGCCACTAAACATATGTATTTACAGTGGATTATGCACATACCCACACTTCCCCAGCAACACATGGACACGCAAAAATGTCATATATCATCACAACCCTGTTGTCACTTCCATCCTGCTTATCAGAAAAGTAAAAGATAACAAACTGAAGTTCTGGCAGGGGAATCATAGCCACAGGGTCTACAGAATGCAAATCCCACGAGCAGGAAGACTCATTCTCATCACTTCCTCTCTTAGCTCTACAAAGAATGTATTTTGATCAAAATTTAATTGTGTTTCATGAGCAGAATACAGTGAACATTGAAAGCGTCGAATGTGAGAAAAAGTAAGCCTCAGATTTTTAGCGAGCCATGGGTCATTTTTGGACAGGTAGACAACCTGCCCCGGATGACATTTTAACAGGCACCTGTGATTCATTCTACCGCATATAAAGTCCAAAAGAGGAAAAGTCTGTCATGCAGAGCAAATGTTTTAATGGTAGCCAGGGATCGATGTTGTCAGCACAGGCATCCTGTCTGGAAATACATGCTTTTTTGGGTTAATGTCACCTCCTTCTTTCTTTTCAAGGAGAGACAGAGAGAGAGAGAGACAGAGAGAGAGAGAGAGAGAGGAGAAAAAGAGCCAAGGCAGGAGAGGTCAGAGTGATCTGGTGCAAACGTTCCAAACTAGGCAGAATTTAGGGGAATTGCTTGAAAAACATTGACTCTCACTCTCATTCACAAGGCCCCTGTATCTGAAAAACAAATTTGAAACATAACCTTGGAAATCAATTAAGAAGTCCCCGGGAGCTTGAGAAAAAAGAAGGGAAAGGTCCACCCCCCCACCACCACCCTACATGTCTTTTTCTCTCCTCCACTTAACAGGGACTTGGATCTGCCCATCAGAGCACTGCCTTGTGTGAGGAGGCTTTGTCAGCGGGGGCTTTATTTAATTTTTTTTAACGGCAGAGTGCCGTATATGCTGTCAAAATGTCTTAAGAGTCTTATTAAAGAAATGCCACAGCTCATTTCCTTGTAATGCAATTCATATGCTGGTGAAAGGGGGCATGTCTAAAGATCTAAACAGCTTTGCTTTTTAGGCTTCACATTAGGGGTTATCTGTGAGGGCTTGTCATTGATTGACATTATCTGGCCTGACAGGGCCTCATATCAAGGTTAACCTCATGGACAAAAGTGCCACCCGCACGGACACACGAACACACTCCCATCACTCGCACTCGTAGTCAAATAAGACACGGTCTCCTCAACTTCCTGTTGAGAGGGGTGCCACGTATATGCGCCCACTTCGTCTGTGTGTGTGTGTGTGTGTGTGTGTGTAAGCCAGGTGGAGATTTCGAGACTTAATTGATAACTAATGGAGCGGCGTGTGCTGAGTTTACCCTGGAGGATTGACTCTGTGTGTTTGTGTGTGTGTGTGTCCTGTGGAGAAATAGAGGGGGTAGGTGATGGTAAGAGGATGGGGATGACTTACTCAGCAGTGTAGCTCCGGATTCTGGTAAATTAAATATTGCCCCAAAGATAATGACATGGAGTGACACACACCAGTCCGGGGGGCTCCCTACCTCTTAGACGAGCAGGCCGTTCACTTTGCGACAGAAGAAAGTGTGTAACTAATGCTCATATGAGCGCCATACACACACACTCACACGCATATCGCCTTCTCCCTCCCAACAAGCCACAAAGGCGAAGAGAGATCCCCGTGACCAAAATACAACTGAAGCAGTTAATCTGTACAGATATTAGCTCAAGGGCTCTTGAGAGGTGCACTGCTGAGCCCCTTCTCCACTGTACTACCCACACTGCCTTGCTGCAACAGCAACCACGAGGGAGGGACACAGGGGTCGTCTGCTCATTTACCATGGCGGTTGGCTTATCAAATTGCACTCCTGGTGTCTTAAAACTGAACATGGGAGCTGAGCTTCAAAACAAAGCTGCAGGAATAAATTTTCCTTGTTTCTGTCTGGGGAAGCATGGGACTGTGTGCGACTGTGTGTTTTTTTTTTTTTAAAGCAAAGTTTTTGCCTCCTGCGACACAAACACTTACAAATTAAGTCCTCATCTGGTGCCAGCTGCGAGACCAGATTTGGTGTACAATTTTAACAAGTTAGCCGTGTGTCCCATGAATTACCCTAAGCAGCAAACTGAATAAAAGTTGGCTGTTTTGGTACGTGGCTGTCAGAATGGTTCTTGTCAGTCATGTCAGATCGTTTTTTTTTTTCTCCCTTAGACCATTTTAGGTTGCTTGTCCTCTGCTCTGGAAAATACCATAATTACTCTGTTTGTGATGAAGGCGGAGGGCGTATTTGTCCTTAGATTTCAACTTTCCTGCCTGATTGCCCTCAAGTTCAACGTCTTTCCTCTTCCGCCTGCACTTGAAATATACATTGTTTTCTTCAGCCATTGTCCTGAGCTGTCTGTGTGTGTGTGCGTGTGTGTGTGTGTGTGTGTGTGTGTGTTTCTGGGGCAGTTTGTGCCTGTCTTTGTCCTGCAGCGTCTTGTTTGTGTTTTGCGGCGGTGTGACGGGAGCGTGGCACTTGGCTGAGGGCTTGTGTTTGATAACAGCCCCCGTGGACGGAGTTGAAGTGAAATAGTCCAAACGGGTCCTTCAAGGTCGGCACCCCCAGAAAGACAGCACACACTGTGCAAGGTCACATTCTAGACTAAAAGCAATAAGTGCTTTATTGATAGAAAAAAAAAACAACAAGCAGGCAGATGTGCAACCAACTGATTAATAATAAAATAGATTTGTGAGAGAGAGGGACAGGGGGGAGGGTAAGGGGCAGGGGAGAGAAGACAGCTACCTCCTGACTGTATGTCCATGAGCCTGTGTACTGTATGTGTGTGCCTGCATGCATGCATGTACAGTATGCTTTGCAGCAAAACATTGATCCTGTACTGGAACCTAAAAAAATCCATCAGAAATCCAGTAGTTAAAAAAAGAACAAAATGTGACAGATTGGTGCTGGTGGCAGTTTCCCGGGTGCACGGTGGCTCTCTCTCTTTGTGCCTGAATCATTTCCTATCATCACCGCAGTTTGTGCGATCTGTAAAGTACAGTGTGAAAGTACTGTTTAAAAGAAGATCACAAGCAACTCACTTCTCCTGTTTTGACAGTAATCTGCGTATCACATATATCTCATCAGTATCAGGTTTTATGATAGAGGCAACAGTCACTGTAGGTTCCTTTTTTCCATTCAGCCACTTTATGAACAATGTGCCTTTTGTACTGCACCTACTGTGCTATTATCTTTTTATGAAAATAAGCAGAGGGTATTGGACTGTCGTCATCTTTTATGTGCCTTTATCGTTCTTTCTCTTGTACTCTCTCTCTCTCTCTCTCTCTCTCTTTCTCTTTCTCTCTCTCTCTCTATCTCTTTTTCCTTCTTGTCCCCAACCTGGCAAACCTGCCAAGTGAGTAGAGCTCCAAAGTGGATCAGTCAGTGGCAGATTTAGATTTGAGGTGGGGAAAGCTAAGTCCCAGTCCCAGCCAAACCTGTCTCGTCAGGAAGACTCTGAGGGACAGGAGGAGGGCTGGGAGATTTCCATATGCTCTACTACCCCCTTCCCCTCAGTGATCGCCTACAGTAGTCCCCCCCCCCCTTCACCCACACCCCTCCACCCTTCTTGCTCCTTGGTAGTGTATACCCACCATTATAGCCCCCCTTTCTAAATCCCTTCTCTACATAAACTTCTCCTCAGATGTGCCCACCCCCAAACCCCCATCTATCAACTAGTTGGCAATGGCATTGTTTTTAATCATCAGAACCTCAAAATTATTATTATCGCTTCTGATGCGGCAATTAAAACTTCAGGTCAGAGGCACAACGAGCGGTGATCAGCAGCCGAGCTGAGAAGTTTTAATTAGACGATCAGAACCATTAATGCACAAAAAAAAGGTGTGCGCTGGGAAATTAACGGGAACGTCTTAATCAGGGTTAGCGACTCCGAAGAGGAGTCAAGTGAACAGAGAGCAAAAAACAAATCATTTCCGCACCACTGGGACAAAACTCAATTAAATATGCATGCGGAAAAATGGAAATTTCTCAGCATCGGCTGCACCGACTGTTGGAAAACTGTGGCAAAATCTCACAGCGGGGTCGGCGACCTGCTTATTGTTATTCTTGTGTAATAAAAATGAGAGAGGGGCCAGATGCTGGGGTCTGGGTGTCGTGGCGTAGTTGTCCATCAGTGGCTTTCCGCTTGACTTCCTTGCGGCTGCCGCAACCTCTCTACCATGCAAGGGGGAGAAGGGGAAAAAGAGAGGAGAGGAAAACATTCTCTTCCTGCGAGTCCTAAATTTACAAAAATAAAAACATGGTGATTTTCAAGTGTGTCTGTGCATGTTTGCCTGTGTGGCTCAGTGATTTCCCTGAAACACACATGCACACTTACTCCCTCACACATACATCTCCCCTGAGAGCCAGAGACACAAAAGGTTCACTGAGCTACACACGGGGAACTGCAGCCTTGTCGATTAATCTGCCAAAGGTTCATAAAGTTAGAACTACGCTTTTTTAAAGAGCTGGAGCAACTCTCGGTTGCATATTGTAAAATAATCCCGAGCTGAGCAGACATCTCCCAGACCCTGTTTGTATTAATTAACTCCTGATATTGCGGGGGGTTTGTCCTTGTGTCAGTCATGTTGAAACTCAGCAGGAATCTACAACAAGCCCTGTACCTGTGTTTGATTAGGTGAAGAGCTTAGCTTCAGTTTAAACAAGTAATATCTACCTGCTCTTATATACGGACCCTCCTGTGCGTTCGCGCCATACAAAGTGTCAACACTGCAGGGACTTGGTGTGTTTATGGTGCAGCACTGCACTTTGAGTGAACAATAAAGTCAGGTTATTTAATTTTCTATATGTTGTATATGTGATTTTACACCTTCCATAAGGTGATTGCACAAGCATTTTGGACGTGAGCTGCCTCGTCTTGCGCGAGGTAAAGCCGCGGCCCTGCCAGTCACAACTACAGTTAACTCCCACATCCCTTACCGGTGGCTGCCTTGATTATAGTCTGCGCACGTTCACACAAATAATGCACTTCCAACAGCGTTATTAGGATTTGAAACACCACTTGATTGGGCATGATATCATTCTGGCACACAAACAGAGACTCTGCATCAAAAACCAACAAGACCTGTGGGGCTTAGAGCTGTGGAAGAGTAAGTTTGTCGGTGCAGGCAGGCTAGACTCGAACACAAGCTGTGTCATCCAGCGCTGACAAGAAACAGGGCCCAGAAAGAACTTGATGATGCACTTATTTTTGACTGAAGATGAAAAAGAACCTGACCTAGTCCAAATGTATTCAAAATAGTTTCTTGACTTTTTCCCCAGGTTTTGGCCTTATACAGACAGTATATGGCGCTCCTTTGTGGCCCTGCTCTGTTTCCAGTAAAAATAGTGTCACAGTTAACATAAGCAGTTGGAAAAATTAGTTTCAGCTGTTGTGTTCAAATTCAAACCTGCCTATTTCTTTTTTCCAACTCCCAGTGCTTACTGAGGTGTCTCCTCCTTGACAATTAGCACACCAGGCTAAAACAGAACTGTAAATAATGTCCAACGCATGTGACAGTGTTGTTTTTCTTTCTGATATTCATTAATAAGGCAGAATGCTTACTGGACTCTCAGGGAGGTGGGGGAGTCGGTCCCAGAGGGAAAAGTTGTTCTTTCATGTAGGTCCCCGCAGATTTTATCTCATTGTACGCTATCATGCACACAAACGACTTGAGGTAAACAGCTTAGTGTTGCCATAGCAATCCCTATTGTAAGCAATGGCAAAAAGCTGCTGTGGACAGAAACCCTCAGCATAAATAATAGTCAAGACAGCTTCCATAAACCATCGAACCATAGCATGTTCCTTCCTCAGGGGGAAGCTCACAATATTAAATTTGTTTTAAAGCACGCCTTACCTTTAAAAAGAAAACAGTGAATATGTGTTTAAGGTGTCTGTTAATTCATTTAAAGTCCTCAACCAGAAGCACTCGGTCCTCTACTCACGCTCCTTATTGTTAACAGAAAATCATACATAAAGAGGCACTAATGGAAAGAAACAGCCGTGTAGGGGTCATTTCCTACAAGGAGCTTGAGATTGCAAAGGAAAGGAAATCAGTAGTTAAAGTGTGAAATACTGAACACAGTAAACAGAAAAAAATTACCTCCACTGCAACACCCAAATGACCTCAATCTTCCTTTGGAGAGTATTTCCAAAAAGAAAAAAACTTGAAAATTTATGTCTTCTACTTCCTAATAGTTTTTCCAGCTGATTTTTTTTTTCTTCAAAATTGCTGTCTTCTAAAAGGTGACCCTTTCACCCCCCGCCCGCAATTGTCTAACACTAAATTGTACGGTAATGTGCAGCTGATATACGGCCCCCCTCAAAACTACATAATTTCTGAGGTCATTGTTTCAGAGGAAGCCCGCAATGTAAATACAGTAACTGAGAAAGCATGTGTGGGGAGTAAGGAGGTGGAGGTGGGGGTGGGGGGATGCATTGTCTGGTGTTGGGGTGATCTGTAAACTCCTTCAAATTGTATATCCTCTAATGATTCCACAGCTTTGCAAAAGAAAATGAAAACAGGATTTTATGTTGCACCGATGTGATTTACATAATGCCGGCAATGGCTCACACATGATTGTTGCTTGGCTTTATGGCTGAGGGAAAATGAAGAGGCTCGTACTCATTGTTGTAGAAAGTGAATTGAGTCTTTAAGATAGAACTTTGTTACCTCTGATATCACACATTTTTCTCTGTTGAAATGGTGTGTCCATTGCTCAGCAGAGTCTATTATCTTACTCACAGTGCAGCTGAGTTAAGACTCAATACAACTTCACACAAGAAGAAATATCTCTGCTGTTGCATGGTTTTCACACAGGCTCAAATGACAAAGCTTAACATACTTCTGAATAAAAAGCATACAAGTTAACATGGGTTTCTGATCCCTGGTTATTCTTCAACTTTTTTTTTTATTACCATAAATACAGGGTTACTAATGGTCACCTCCTCCTCCTTTTTAAAAGTTATTTACAACTTGATAAAGATCTGGCCTTGATTTTGAGTCTGGAAAATGCTGGTGGAAGGTGAACTTTGGTGGCTCTGGAAGTCAAAGTGAAAGGTAACAGAGTGCAGTTTCTGCCCTAAAAAGGCAGCTCTGGATATGGAATGCCACAGGCAGCTGTTCCTGCCTCATCAGAGGACATGTTATAAAGATAGCCCCACTTGGGTTGAAATAATGCCACCCATTCCTGCCCCAAAGCACACTCTATCATGCTCTATTGTTCATGGAGGCCACACATGGGAAAAAAAATGTTGAGCCTGTGCAGTATGTCTTGTTAAGTAAAGATATGTAAAGCACAGGAGCTACAGCATTTTTTGCATGATGTTCTCTTGGTTTGATTAACAGTAAAAGACAGTAGGGTGTAGAAAGAGCTTACATACATGGCATATTATTTTCCTGTTAATAAAAAAAGTGAAACCAGCAGCCTCCACAGAAACAGTTACTGAGTCTAATCCCAAAGAATAGCATGCAATAACATGAGAACACAGCTCCAAAAAGCCCAAAAGTGCTCAGCATTTTCACTCCACGTCCTGACAGCTTTAATGCTGAGCAGCCCCCCACTCAGTGGCAAGACCACAGCCTCTTGAGGTGAGAGTGAAGATAACATTTCACAGTGTCTCTATAGCGCTGTCATGTGAAGGATTATGTAGCTGTGTATTTGCTGCTTGTAGTACCGTAGGGGGTCTGATACTTATCTGCCTGTGGTTTCAGCTGTCTGTGCTTTTTTTTTTCTCCTTTTTTTCCACCATTGCGTTAAACTCTGAGCTGACCGAAGAGGTGTGACTTAGAAAGATATGTACAGTATCTCAGTGTGTCCTTCTAGTCTTATGCTGTTATTGTTAAGTGCTTTTGGATGTTATTAATAGCAGCAGTCACTGTTGTTCTGCGTCAGTTTGTTTTTCCATTGCAATGTTTAAAATCATTACAAGTTACTGACATGGAGAAGCTGGTCCAAATTTGTTTTCTGGTGATACTGAAAGCTTGCGTAGTCCACATCTGGAGATAATTATAAAATAAACTGTTAACTGTTGTTATAAATGGCTTCTTAAACTGTAACTGAGACACTAATTGTGACTGATTTTATATTTTCTGTCTTTGTTGTTCTTGTTTCCATCAGCTGAAAGGAGTTTATGCACTGAAACGACCTCAGGAAAATCCAAGATGGCCGCCAAAAGGAAAGGTGGCCTAAAACTCAATGCTATCTGTGCCAAGCTGAGCCGTCAGGTGGTGTTCGACAGCAGCTCCCAGAACGCCGAGGGAGACCAGAGTGTAGCAGAAAACAGCGAGCGTGGCAGTTCCCACTATGATGACAATGAGACCAACTTCCCCGAGAGCCTGAGCCTAACTCAGAGCCTGGAGGAGGACCAGAAGAGACGCGAGGCCATCGAGAAGTGGGTCAACGGCGAGTACGGCGATGAGCCGCCAGCTCCTGAGGACGATCAGGAGCATGAACTTAAAGTCAGCAATGACGAAGACGGCCCTCCCGAGGGCGTGTACATGGTACAGCCCAAAGGCTGCAGCGATGAAGAAGACAATGCAGAGGAGGCCGAGCCCACAACGGGGTCTCAGGATGGCAGTTACCGTGACGACAAAGAGGCTGAAGACAGGCCTTCAAAAGACGACACCTACCTGCCACCAGGCGAGGCCCAGAGTCGGCAAGCACCTTTCTCCTCTCCAGGTACACTATGACACTCTGTCCTCCCTGTGACACTCTGATTTATACTTGACCCTTCATATGCATCTTAAACCAACATTACCTTTGCCCTTCAAAACACTCAACTCCATAGTATTAAGGGGCAAAGACTTAGATAAAAGGCGGGTGACATTGCCACATCCACATAAGCTTAAGTGTGCCCATTATTGGAAAGACACACTCTAGAGTTACATTATGAATAGCCAGTGACATTATTACCCTAAAGACAGATTCAACTGGCGGGCCAGGGTGGGAGGTGAAACTGTAACTTGTCAGTGTGTGGTTAACTGTACGAAGAAATTCATAAATGGGAGTAGGCTTACAATGTAAGGCCGTTTATGCACTCTCCCAGCAGCTGTGGGCCAACAGCGCATGGCAGGGCCAGGCTAAGCTTCATATTACACCCAGGATTACATATTGAGTCTTTGATTTTTCCCTAAGCTCACTAAACTTAGCCACTGCTTCAAGCTCCTCTATTACATGGAGTCGTTGTCTGCCTTGGAGGAGTTCGGGGGGTTTTTCACAGTTGTCAAATCCAAGAGATCAGTTGTCAAATAAAGTCAGAAATCGGGAAGTTGTATTGCAGAACCATAAATATTGTTTTGTCTACTCACAAACGAACAATGACTCTATATATTTATTGTTAGCAGGCATTAACATATTTTAATAAATTCCTTAATACTATGTGCTCTTGTAAATGACTCATAATAACCTCTGGTTAATTGTGACATGATGTTCCCTCAGTATAATTTACTGATTATCAAATAGATAAAGCTGGTAGAGACTTCTAACAGTCATGCTGAAGTAGCAAGAGTATGTGTTAACAGCACAAACAATCTTTTAAGAAAGTGCCCTTTACAGTTACACACTTTGTGACCCTTGAAACTAGACACATACGCACTATATGAGATATTGGCCTTTGTATAGCAGAAGTTAAAACACAGAGCTGTAAAAAGGAGAAAAAAAACATTGCTCGGTTATATGAATAGATAAAGCCTGTTTCACAGACAGCCAGATGGGGGGTGGGGGGGGGGCAGCAATTTGCAAGCGAAACCGGTTGTTGTGGTACAAAAACAAGTTTTGTTTTGTGCTTGCTCACCTCAGTTTAACAGTTTTTTGGTCTTTCATCTAGGTTCAGGTATCTGCCTCAGAGTCATGTACACATGCTCTTTTTGTCTCTATTTCATTTTGTTTTCACCAACTGTATAGCAGCAGCTCTGGCCACACAGAATTGGGGGCAGGGGCTTCTCAGAAAATGAAGCAGGTTTCATTTCAGAGGCAAATGAAAAAGGCTTTGTGGTTTTAATTAGTCATTTTGTGTGTATTTCATGGCCATAAAAAAGCCTGTCTGTAAATATGTATTACTGTTGTGTAGAAGGCCTACACCTTTCCCTCCACTGGCTCCTTTACTACTTTACATCTCACAACAAAGCCAAAGTGTTTGAAGACTGCAGGGAGAGCATACTGCATCAGTTGCAAATCTTGTCTTTAGTGTGTGTGTGTTTTTTTTTCAGAGTTGCTCTTTGTTGATTGTAACTAGGGCATCTATATTGCCATGTTTCTGCTCAGCTCACAATTAAAACATTTTTTTCCCCCTCTCTCTCTCTGTCTCTCTCCGCTGTCTTTCAAAGGCTGATGCGGAGTGCACATAATTATGCATATAAACATAGTGGCTTAATTATCTCTCACAACATCAGTGACAATGTAATTAACAAACATTGCAAGATCAATGAGAGAAACTGCGACCTTCAAAACATTTAACTCCTCACATTGAGGCATCGTGCGGATTTCCTATCAGTGCAAAACCCCAGAATACTTTTCCTAGATAATTTAGATGTCGCATTAGAGCCCTCATAAGCCAGTCAATGGAAAAACCAATGAATAAAAACTATGAAAGCAATGACAGAGATGCTCATAGCGATGGATCAAACAGGCTTGACCATGACTTCCATTTGCAATTCTGGGTTCACTGTAAAAGGTTATTGTTCATTTCAAGCTATTTCAAAGCCCTCTCTATTTACTGCCTGTTAATTAACTAACCAAACAGCGGGGAAGTTTGAAGCTCCGTGCAGTTTTGTGTGTGTGTCAAATTAGTCCAAACAAATGCACATAATGTCATTTATTCAAACCAACTCTTTATTAGGATACCACTGTCCATTTAAACAAAGCACACTTAAACTAATTCACTCACATGAACACAAATTGGTTTTTTAAAACTCCATTTAAATGATTGTACCATATAAAAGAATTCCACTATTCAAAACTTTCCTTGACTGAACTTCACTGAAAGCACTGCACAGTATTAAAACATTTTCTTAAAGCAAACGGTTTACATTGTGCATGTGTGGTACAAAACTGACGCCCTTTAGAGGGTATTCAAACTCTAGATTAGTCCATATATAGCCACTAGCATGCACCTTTATCATCAGCGACACCTCTGCCTCTCAGTCCTGTGAGCAGGGAAGCTATGCCACACCGATGGCCATGTTTGGTCAGCCAAAAGAAGATATAATGCCCATCTGTTATCATATCTAGGAGGAAAAATGTGGCCTAATTGCCTCAAATATAGACAGGGCAGGTCTGAGTTGTGTGTTGGATTTTGCCCCTGTGAAGTGTCGAGATTAGGAGCCACTTCTTTGTAGATTTTCCAGTGCCACTAGAGAGAATGCAGAGGGAAATGTCACATGTGTTGACGAGATGACGAGAGAAAAAGAAAAAGAGGTTTATTTATTTATTTATTTTATTTATTTATTATAATAGCAGTTGGGCCAATCTAACTCTACACCAATCTCTATACACCACACATAGTTTCCCACTTGGTGTCTCATGATATCATTAAGAAGCAACCAGTTAGGACTTGAGTAGAAAACTCATTTACATGGTGTTTTAAAAAGGTTATCTCCTGTCGGTTCCAGTCACGATCCTTTTCTTTTTTCTTTTTTTTTTTTGGAGAAGGCAATGATAGTACCTTAAGCAAACAGAATATGAAAAAAGGGATGTCAGTGCTCCCGTGACAGAAACCACTAGTCTCTCTGCAATAATTACCAATTGACTCTTCAACTAAAATTATAGATGTTTTTTTTTTTTTTTTAATTTGGTACTGACTCCAAAGCAACCGTCAACAAGCCTGAAACTATTCACAGTAAATACAGAATCAACTGTGACATTTTTTATTTTTTAGAGATGAGAGCGATCTTTAATTTGTTTCATTTGGAAATTTTGAAATATGATTCCCATCAAAGCATGTTTTTTCTACCTTTAAAAAAATATAATATGTTCACTCAGTACAGTGTAGTTGTAGTGTAGTTTCTAACTCATATTGGTGTGGGCGGGTGGCCCCTAACTTTAGAGTTATATGATATACTGTGACCCGAGATGCCCTTATAAATACAGTAGCAGTAAAATCCAACTGGCACTAAGGTTCTAAACACCTAAATCAAATGAGAGGAATGTTTAGACAAATGATATTATAAATGGACATGGCCAGATGTATATAAAACAATGTTTCAAATCATGTCAGTTTACTAGCTGAAGGAAAAACTAAACCTTAACTATAGAACAAGGTAAATTGTATTGTACCATGCAGTAAATACTTGTATATACAGTATGTCACTCTGTGGTTTCAGTACATGTGAAAACAAGGTAGATTTGATAAAATGATCTGTAGCAAACATGCAGGTATTTCCTCTCGCATACTGTACCTGATCCATTTCTCTTAAATTTTTCATGCCCTTTCGATCCACCAGATACTCTTTCATACTGATCCAGGGCGCAGAGAAGCAACCCCAACGCAGTGCGTGGAAATTTAGGGATTATTTTACATGCTGCGCAGGAGATGTGAAAAGCAGGGCACAGCGACTGATTTAGCAATAACTGAGAAATCTGAGACAAGAGCAGAAATATTTGTGTATTAATTACCCGGGTGGTGGGTAGTATTACCTCTCACCAGCTCATGTGTGCTTTGGTGGTGAAAAAAGCAATAAAGCATTTAAAAAAAAAAAGAATTTGAACCTTGGTCCTGTGCCAGTGATGAGTTAAGATGGCCAAAGGTTTTAAATGATCCAGGTTAATTTATCATCTGATACATTACTAGCATGTCTGTGTTCTGGTATCCTGCCTGACATGCAAACTGACACAACAAGAGATTTTTGAAATTGCGTTGGATCAGCAAACGCAACTGTTTGGGGAAAAGCTGCCTCACGGATCGTCCTTGTCTCTTTTTTTCTTTGTTTCTCTCTCACATTACCCTTTCTCTGTCCCTTTTACCCCATGCTCTCCTTCTTTATGCAGAGCTTTGTCCCTCCACTGCTTTCAGGCCAAATCATTTTTCCCTTTTCCCCACTCTCTGACCCCTTGCACTAACCTGGATGAAAGTTAATGGGCCAGAATTAATCTCCACATAATGCAATTAAACTATACATTGACTATATTTCGCTATGTCCTTGGGGAAGTTGTCCAATTTAATGGACTCTTAAAATGAAAGTGATGTTTCAGTTCACAAATGTGTAAAAAGAGGAAAGGATTCATTCTGTTCACTTTTGAAGGTGACACAATAATCATGCTATTTTAAAATGCCTTACACCAAGCTTCACAGGGGATTTTATGAAATGCACTTAACAAGCCATAATTTCTCTGCAGATAGTAGTGATAGTTCTATCATTTTAATAATGTTCAGCATCAGTCATTATGTAAAAATTTACAGTTAAATGTGCTGATAGTGTTACTTCAGTTTTAAGAAGCTGTATAAACAGAGGGTTTTTTCTAAAGTTTCTTTTGTATATTTTTTTCCTCCAATATGATAATATTATAATACAAGCTCATACGTGTAGAATATCTGTTGAAAATATTACCCTCAAAATTAACTATCTCATTAAATTCTGACAGCATAACAGAATGAGCATAGAAAATCAGAAAAAAAGTTTGTTTATTCAGTGTGTCCTTCAGTACAGTCACCTGCAAATTCTGCAGAACTGACTTATAGTGCAACCAAAACAGGAAGAGCATTGCCTCAGACTGCTTGTTTGTAGGCACATAGGTAGACAGCATGTACAGATGTTGGTGTGTACTGTAGCATGCAGTGGAGAATCACTTTTCCTGTGGTTAAATTTACTACAGTTCTGAAGTAACAAGGATAATGGCATCACATCAATCATAAACACTCATTGTTCAGAAAAATGGATACACTATAATGTAGTAGATGTTGTTCTTCCATTATCTCAATGTCACAGTGTGTTTGCCAAAATGGTGAGGTGTGATAGCATTGTTTCATTAATTGGGCCAACAAAATATATTCAACACTTCAAAAACAAAGCTACTTTGCCAGATTAATCCATTTATAACCAATATATTTGATGCCAAACAAAAACATTTATTGTCAAACACAGACTGTCGGTTTTAGCTACAAAGTGTAGCAATAGTGTAACAGTTGTCAAGCAAGCATCAGTCAAAATGAAGCAAGAGGGAACCATTTGGTAGACTGATATAGTGACCTGAATTTGGCTACGAATGTCTCAAGCTGCAAGTTTGTTGCAGTTTCACAACTCACATGAAAAAACACACTAATATTTGTATATGCTGTTTTAGTAAGTAAAGACTTCATTACAGTAATGCCAGACAGCACCAACAAGGGACTCTAAGGTTTACTAAACTTAAAACTAATTACGTTTTCAACTTTACTGGCAGCAGCTTTAAAAGGAAAAATATGAATGCAGTTGAATTATAAGAGCTCTCTTCTGTTTTCCTCTGCAGGAGAAGCATCTGCCCTGCGAGACTATGCAGCCAACACCATGAATGAGTTTTTGGGAATGTTCGGTTATGATGACCAGCAAGTAAGGGATGAGCTGACCAAGAAGATCAGCTTTGAGAAGCTCAAAGCCGCTACCTCAGACCCCTCATCCCTCAGCAGTGAGGAGGCCTCACGGCGTGCCCGCTTCTCCAAGTACGAAGAGTACATCCGCAAGCTTAAAGCCGGCGAGACCCTACCTTGGCCCATGCATGCTTCCCCACCCAAACCAGACGACCTCAACTCAAAACTGGCCCAAGACAAGAATGCTACCATGCTCCAGACCTCCGGGTGCCTCCCAGGGGCCGAGGCACAGATCTACCCCTCCAGCCTGGACCACAAACAGCCAGGAGGACCTCAGCTGGGCGCGTCTCAGCCACCCAATCCCTCTCACATGCAGAACATGGCGTCCCGAGCCTCAAAGTATGACTTCTTTATTCAGAAGCTGAAGATGGGTGAGAGCCTACAGCAGCAGAACGGTAATGCTTACAAGCGACCCTCCAAGTATGACCTGGAGAACGTAAAGTTTCTGCACCTCTTCAAGCCAGGTGAGGGCAACCCTGACATGGGCGGCGCCATCGCCTTTAAAACTGGCAAAGTGGGCCGCCCTTCGAAGTATGACATCAGAACAATTCAGAAGCTGATGCCAGGGAATCCCGAGGCTTCACTGATGCCCAATGTCCTCGCTACGGCACCGGGCAACCCAGGAGCTCCTGGTGTTCCCACTGTGGGTGCAGGTGGGGCCAGCATCACTCCGGGGCTCACAATGGACCAGACAGGACACATAAGCTTCACTGCCTCCGACTACCTGAAGTCCAGCTTTTCCAAGACTGACTCCATCACCACAGGCACTGTGTCCTCCGTTAAGTAAGTCTTCTCCAACATGGTCATATCAAATTAGAAAGCACAGACAATGCTTTTAATTTGTTTTAATACATTTTTCATCTGTATCAAAAATACAAATAGAGATAGATAATGCTGATTGACTTATAATATTGTGCAATTGTGCAAACTTTTAAACAAGTCACTAAATCTATCATGTGGCTATAGTGCCATCCATGGTGGAAATGGCATTACATTTTACTACTTCAGCATCTGTTCATTTTGTCAAATAAGCGTTTTGCAAAAACAATTCAAAATGGCAGAAATTCTCTGCAGCCAAAAATGGCTGTGGCCTGGATGAATAGATATGTAGTAGTCGAGGAGATAAATTAGATTAAAATTTTACTCCTTGGGTCATGACTGAACTTCACACTAAATGTGACAGAGATCTGTTCAGTAGATTTCAAGTTCTCCAGCTAACAAACAAAATATCAAATAGAGATGGTGCAGAAAAGATGACCTCCTTAGCGGAGTTAACAATAAGGTGATAACATATAGAGGACTAGGGGGACAAGAGATGATGGGACACATCCCGTGTGCTTTCTGACCCAAATATTTTATGACATACTGCATTATTTGTTTGCACAAAAACAATGCATACTTGACATCTGATAATAAATCACATAACCTGTCATTAAAATTCCAATTTAAAGTTTACTGGTGGATTGAAAAGATTCCAAGCTCAGAGGTCTGTCTTCTTCACACTGATCAGCCTCTCAGTGGAACACCTTGGAGCTAATGTGAAGCTCACATACACTTAACTGCTACTGTGAGTCAGTTAGTCAAACGCAAAGGTAATTGCTACCTCCACAGCAGCCAACAGGAATGTAGTGTGAAATAGCGCATAGCGCCCAATAGATCCACGACATGATGAGTTGCGAAGGCACATGAAGTGTTTACTCGCTGTAGCACTCCGTAGAGACTGATTTAGCACAGTCATCGCAAAGTGACTGACTTCTTTCGTTTGGCTAGGGTGTAACAACTCTCCCTTTAATTACTTTGGAGCCATGACTAACCTCCCGGCGAGTCACAGGGGCCGACTCAACACTGCCTGACGAGTGCACTTTAAAGGAAGCAAACGAGGGGTTTGGGGAGCTAGCCTACAGTCGTGTGCATTACCAGTAGGAAACAGCTCCCAGAGTCTGTTTGATTGGTTTTGACCTTGTCTCTAGTTAGTCAAGACCTATCAAAGACACTGTTCAAGAGCCCTCAGGCACCTCTCCCTCAGGCTTTGGCCTTTGTCAGGTTGGGGCTCAGTGGAGCTGCAAGCTTGGCTAACTGACCCAGTCTGGTGCTTGTATACGGGGAGGAGAGGGGGTGCTAGGGAGAATGTCTGGCAGCACATCCTCCCCTCTGGGCCAGATTAACCTCAGGTCATCCCCCGTGTGGAGCTGCTCACATGGAGCTAAATGCCATTCCTGAGAGGGAGCAAGCAGAACCAATAACTGTATTATGACATCTAGAGACAGTACTGCTACCAGCTCCATGAAGGCAGTCACATCACAGGTGACAAAAAGCACACAACATTCCTCAGCATGCCTCTGTAATGTCATGAATTCCCCTTTATTTCTTCTTTGGAACTCAGCTTGATTGAGTTGAAACCGGTACTAAGTCAGTTAGCTTGATCCATATGCATCTGAAGCTGCAGTGTTGTCTTACATCCTTGTTTGAATCGAGTCCAGACTGATTGGAGACAACTTGACATCAGCATTAGAGCCAAGGCCCTCAGAGATTATCAGAAAAGACCTTTTCAGAGCTTTTCTTCCACATCCCCATTATCCAGTTTTGCATATGAGCACTCACCAAAATACCCCCATAAAAGATTAATGTCCCTTTGCTCCCTGCATTTTGCCTTTCATTGGTTGGGAGACCATGCATCAAAGTGTGCGCCTTACATCCCTGATTCATACGGCACATGAAAACGCTGTTATGCCACAAGAAAATGTATATTGATAGTCCAAAGTTTGGGAGCGGCCTGTAAGTAAATATTGTGTCAGTTTGTTTTTATTAACAACAGGCAGCCCAACCTAACCATTAATCCTGTCTCTTTTGTGTTTGCTGTTGCATTAGGAATGGCCTGCCACCAGATAAACCCGCCAGCGACGACATCAACCTCTACCAGAAATATATTGCCAGGTATGCAAATCCCTCAATGTGCTACACCGATGAAAAAATACACCCAAAACAGAGATGGACTTTTTTTTATGTACTGATGGTGTGTTTTATTCAGTGATGTAACTAGATGGTAGACTGGGATGAAAATGTTCTGTGCGCAGTAAATTAATTAAGAAAAGACTCCAATTTATGTGCTGAGAGGAAGTAGAAGGATGGGGGGGTAATGAAAGAGAAATGGTTTGATGGTAGCTTACTGTAACTGGTTGGATAAATGCTCACAGTGTGTATAGCACTAAAACATTGAGGAGAACATAATTCTGTGCAAATCTGTGCCGTTTGCTGTGACTGACACAGAGAGGATATGAGCTCAGGCCGGGTTCTTCTTTAGTTCTGCCGTTTATTGTTGAACACGCGAGGAGCTGACTGATCTAAAAAGTCAGTCACTCACACCAACAGAGACAAAAACATCAGGGGAGGGGGAGGTATCTTTGGTTTCAATGGACACTGGACACAATCATGAACGATGTACCTCATTCTGGATTCATTTTGAGCCGACACTAGAAAGGTGATTATCACTTGTTTGTTTATTCCGTTTAAAAAGAAAGAAAAACAGCATTTGAAAAGGCAAAGTGGCTTTGGCGTTAATGATTACTTCTCCAAGCCATAACATGAAGGGCACAAATCAAAGCCTTGGCACTGACAGACACACATCCTCTTCTCCACACACATACACATACACAGACACACACACACACACGCACACACACGTACACACACACACAAAACCCCTTCCTTGGACTGATTACATTTTGCAAGAAGATTTAATTAAGGAATTTTTAATGAGGCTTCTGCTGGCACTGCCAAGAACTGTTTTGATATTTGCGCTGCATAATGCATAAAATTTGTCTAAACATCTCGGCAGTTGATGCACGGGGAGGCTGCAGATAAGCCCAGATACAGTTTCAATTTCCGTGTTGGGGTTGGGAAAAAAAAGAGAAAGGAAAGAAGAGGAGGGAGGAAAAAAAATGGAAAAGGAGGGCTCATAAAAAGGGCAAATGTAGCACAGAGAGGGGAGGTAGAGGAGGGGGATGGTCCTCCTCGGAGCTAGGGCTAATGAGTGCACACTAATACTAAAAACCAGCTTTGTAAATGTGTTCGCACCCAATCTTTGTGAAAAGAGAGAAAAAAGTTCTTCATCTCCTTGCCACACTACAGTTTGATGTTTTAAAGAGCTTCCCTGGTAGTGTTTAGTTGCAGTTTTCACTCTTTAAATGCTTTCATGCACCCACTATTGCCTCGGCACTTTGATCTGTGTATCTCTATTGTAACTGGAGATGCGCTGCAATCTCTGTATCGTGGCGATATTAATATTTAATCTGCTGCTGAATAGCAGCGGCCCATTAGGCCCCCTGACGCGGCAAGTGGGAATTGTCCAGAGGCAAAGTGATACAGCTGGGCAATGAGCAGAAGGGTGGGCCATAGTCTCAGGAGGATGGGGGGGCTTTGTGTGTTCATCAGTGTAAATGTGCGTGTGTGTACGTGCATGTGTATGTATGTGAATGAAGAGTATAGAAAATGCTAATGTGTGGGGCATATGTTGGCTTTATTGCACGCACATATTTCGACTTGTTTTGACTGGTTTGGTCTTTTCTAAAAGATCCATCAAACCTCTCCAAAGCCCCCCCCCCTTCCCACCTCCAGCACCATTTTCCAGACTCGCACATACACTCACACAGCCAACTTAAAAAGTGTAGTGGATATACCGTTCAATTAGCTTAATGAACTCAGCAAAGTGATCTGTAAATGCAGCTCGGGGATAATCCTAACAAGGAAAAACAGAAAGAGAGATGGAAAAAATATTACTTAGCCCCCTTTTCCCCCTCTCCCCTGCACTTGCAGATGGAGCTCTTGGCAGCAGCAGTGCAAATGTTTATTTGTGTGTTTTCACTGGTAATTGGAGGATTTTAACAGTCATCATCGTCAGGCTTATAATCACCACCGTAAAAGTGGCTGTACTGTAGCAAGCGGCAGCCTTTTTTTTTTTTTTTTTTCCATTTAACTAGTGCCAAGATTAAAATCTGGTTTTTGGGACTCCATGATGAGAGAGTGAAACGGTTTTTAGGTGAAAGGTAGGCAAGAGACCTTCCTACGTCTCAGGATACTTGACCCTTTCCCTTGCAGAGCAAAACTGTGGTTAACCTGAAAGAACTGTGCATTGATTCGACAAGGGTTTTCACAGCGTTGAGAAATAAAGTAGTTATGGGGCGTGTGAATGTGTGTCAAGGGAAAAGGGTTTCAGTGTAATAAGTGTCTCTTACGGCTGCTTTGGAAATAAATGGAGCTAATTTGGCTGAAATTGGTGTGACAGACGGTTAAATTGTTACAGCAGTGTGGAAAGCAGAAGTCAGTTTGAAGGTGCAAGCCGTGTTACTTTGAAGGTGAGACGAGCACAATGCCTTTGAAAACTCCCTCACCTGTTTTATTTTGTGCTGTTCTTGGAATTTCAAATAATTTCTTCACTAATCATCCTTTATTTGCTGTTAATTATTTTTAAATCACGCTGACATCTTTCTGAGCTGCTTTATCATTCAGCTTTTTCATTCCTGTGACTGCTCCCTATGTGATAAGCTCCTACCATGTCTTCCCAGGTTCTGAACCAGTCTTTTTCTTTCATTTTCTCCACTGCTCACCGTGGCTGTTGAAAATGTGTAACAGTTGAAATGTTTCCTTGTAACTTGGTTTTCAGGTTCTCTGGAAGTCAGCACTGTGGGCACGTGCACTGTGCCTACCAGTACAGAGAGCATTATCACTGCATGGACCCTGAGTGTAACTACCAGGTGAGCGTGAGTACTTTATAACTTTTTTGTGCATCACCAAAATACACATTTAACATTTTCTCCTGTATCCTGCAAACTGTGACTCACAGGTCAGATTCTCACACAATGAAAAAAAAAAAGAAAATCATTTTGTTTCAAGTGGTTAAAACTAGCTAGCGAGCTCTCAATTTGCATTATTTATTCATAACAAGGATAGGTTAGGTAACAGAAAGCAAAGCATCCTCTCTTTTTCAGGACATGGCAAAGGGGATGTGGTGATCCCAGGATAGACAAACAGGACAGTGTGTCATCTTTTCATTAGTGGTTACACCCAGCCAAAGTTTACTGAGATGAAAAGTTTGTTTGGCCTTTGGTAAGCTGAACAGGCTGTGGGTGTTTGCACTCATTCAGTTTGCCAGGCTTCTTCCATGCACAGTTGGTCTTTGACAGTTGGCCTTTCATCACAAGGGTTAATTGTAAATATGCTTGAAATATGGCTCTTTTTTCTATCTGTGTTCTTTTTTGTAACGACATCTGCCAATGACTGGGGGCCTGCCTTTAATCCCCCTTCACGTTATTAATCTTGTCCTGGTCCCAGGAGTTGTCATGTATGGCACAGGAAGGGAGAAAAAACACAAAGCAGATCATAATACAGGCCTTGTGTTTGCTGCAGCATATGGCCAGTGAGAGTTAGACAAACACGGGTAGATTTGTCAAAGATGTCAAAAATCCATGCGCAGCTAGTGCTGTGCGTGTGTTTTCCTTCCTTTCTTAACAATTTTCTGAATTAAGCCATCTTCTGCTGTAATCTCCTTTGTCTGCTTCTGATCAGGAGAGATTACCGCTCGATAAATATTGTTTATGTGGTGAAAAGCATTACATATCTAAGCTTTCATTTTCTGCATGAATCCCACTTCACAGTCTGATGAGACACATTCTTGGAGGAATACAAAGGAAAATCATTTCATGTCATTATTTAGAGCGTTAGTTCAGGTTATCATGGCAATTTCCACGGTCAGGTCCACATTTCTCTGTTGCTTTTGGCGTTGCGTGGAAACACAGATATGCTCTGGAAGCCAGCTCTCGGGATGTCAATACCCTGAAAAAAACAGGCAGGCAGTGATGAGCAGCCCCTTTCGAAGCGATAACTCATGAAACGTTACATGACACACACTCCTGGAATATTATCCCACTGCCAGCCTCTGGGCGATTGGCTGAGTCTTAACATTCTCCTTTCATGGGCTTGTACATGAGGGAGAGTGTGCATCTTGCCACACTAGTGGGAATCCTAAAATAAATGTAGCAAGTGGCTCCCAACCTTCATCACCACTCAACTGAAAATGAGATCTTTTTCCCAGTCAGCTCTCTCCATGGCCTATTTTGGACAGCTTGATGGATCGAATGTACCATGACCGCAGTTCAACTTATCTTCCGGTCATCATCAACTATTAGATACCAGAAAGCCCAAAGCCCAGAGCTGAGATTAGGATTTTTTCAGTAAAAATTATTCAAAAAGTGATGAATCTAAAGCATTCATCGATTAGATTTAAAATCCTAGTGAAGGATTTGCTCCTACAGGAGTCAAACATCTCAGAAATATGCAGTGGGAAACGGGCCAAGAGCAAGGGAACAGCTGTGTGAGATCTTAGCTTTTTACTTGTGCGCGAGTGGAACACATGACACAAAGCAATTACCCTACTTTGTACAGCAATTAGTTGCTTTTTAGAATAGTTCTTTCTGATGTTTTTCCCTCAACTGGAGATAAATATGGATTGAAGAACTGTCTCATTGATTTGTGCTTCTCCCGTTACAGTTTCTGTAACATCAGCTTAAGTCCAATTACAGCAGATTTTGTTGCTGCCGGTCTCTGTGGACTGACTTTTCTGTTTTCTCTTCCTGACTCCTGGGTGTGGGAGGGATTTTTTGTTCATTTATTTATTTATGTTGTAATTTTAGAAGGTGGGCCTCTTAGCATATTCACTCATCATTACAGACGAAGCCTGCACCAAAAGCGAGTGTTAATGCTTTAATTAAAAATGGAATCTTATCTCAGCGAATTGAAAGGGAAAACGTTTTTTGGTTGGCTTGTTTGTTTGTTTGTTTCTGTTGTCTTCTGTTTTCCCCTGTGAACGTCTGAGAAACCATCTGCATGGAACATAATTTTTCCAGAGTCAGAAACATCAGAACTGTGATCTTGCATGCCAATTGATTCATCTTAATTAAAAGAAAAAAAAAAAGATTTTGGTGGAAGGAAGAAAATAATGTAAAGACGGGAGGTATATGGGGAACATACTTCATGTTTCATGTTTCATTTCAAGCTTGTCTTGTACTCAGAAAGTCCCAGAGCCTTTGCAGCATTTGGATAGGACACAAGTTGGAGATACGCAAAGTAAATCAATAACCACAGAACGCGTCATATTTAAAGACATCCTGGCCCTCTCCATTGCAGCGTGTACAACCCTCCCCAACTGCCAATTGGCTCCCAAATGCTGCAGCTGCTGCTTCCACAGAGATAAAGTGACTTGTTGCTGATTCTGGGACTGGTTTAAATAAACACCAACCTGTTGCTGTACATTTTTCCCCCTCCCCTTTTGCAGAGGTTTACCAGTAAGCAGGATGTAATCAGGCACTACAACATGCACAAGAAGAGGGACAACTCCCTGCAGCATGGATTCATGCGTTTCAGCCCTCTGGACGACTGCAGTGTCTACTACCACGGCTGCCACCTCAATGGAAAAAGCACCCATTACCACTGCATGCAGGTACACTACTGACACCCCCTCCTGCACCTACACATGTAGCCACAATAAACCCACAAACACGTACAGTAGGCATGCATGCAGGCAGATGTACACACACGGAAACAGAAATATGTTCATCTGCAAATATAACCACATGTGCTTAAGCATTCCATATAGTACAAACAACCCACAACTCACTCATGCTAATTAAAAACTGCTGAATATAATGTTACAGATAAATAATAATTCATTCACTTTACATTCCAGAGCCACACAACAAATATGGTTATCAGTAAACCAGATCACACACACTTCATTAAAAGCCTTAAAACAACTTCTTTTTTTTTGTGATGGTGACTTTTAAGGGCAGTGTAAAAGCAGAAAAAGGCAGGTAAAAATAAAAAAGAGTTACAGAGCGTCCTGATATAAATAATGCCTGGATCTGGGAAATGAGGCCACTCGTAAGACTCGCACAGTTATCCTGCATCTGTGAAGTGGAATTACAGTTCCACACTTTTTCCATTCACACCAAAGTGTCTTTAAAGAGTAGTTCGGCAAAACGTGTCCCAAAGTAAATAAATTGAAAAAGGGTGAATACACGTGAGGCTGCTTGCGCTGTCCCCCACCTCCTCACTCTCTCACTCCTTAATTGGCATGGATAAAATTCTGTTAGGTGTTTATATAAACTACACATTTTTCATCTTTTAGTACCAAGCAGCCAGTTGAAGATTGTTCCCCCTTCTGGATTTGTTTAATTTTTTTTACATCTGCTTATTTTCAATGTGTCATTGTGCCGAGAGCTTTCTCACCGGCAGGGCAGCAGCACAGCGGAGGATGGCTTGAGATATATTCTTTTTTAAACCCCTCTAACGGCGTAATTGTTATTAGGACATTTCAGCCCTTGTTTTAACAGTCCCTGAGAACCTGCAGATGTTGGCATCGGCTCTCGTGATTTAGGGGGGAAAAAAACAGAGTGGCATTTTTTTCATTGTTTGACTCAATATGGAGAACTTGCCCGGTTTGTGCGGATGAAAAGTGCCAGGGATGATATACAATTGCTGCTTTTAATTCAAACATTACCTGTTTTTTTCCTCCTCTGTTGGCTCTGAGGGCTCCTGAGTACCAGAGCGTTTTAAACTAAAGACCAAGACAGTCATTTTACTCCTGTCTGCTTTCCTCTGCCCCCTCCACCTCTGAAATTTGTTCTCAGAGTTACAGTAAGTTTGTGGTGACTGCACTGTCACACCATAAATATGAATTTCATTTTCTAAAAGGCAGCTTTGCCAGGAAGGTACTGTAGTTTCAGCTGCCTGCTGTGACCACTGCTTCTTTCAGTCACTTTTTTCTTTTTTTCCAATTGTGACAATGACAAGGTTGTTTCCAATTCACAAGGGTTTCAGTTGAAACTTGCACTACTCTGGTGTGCATTACAACACATTAAATTGTGAACATGAGAAAACAACTTTCTTCCACCCATTTCTAGGCCACTAGCATTTTCTCAACCACACTGAGCTCCTTTCTCTACAACTTGTACAGTATATCAGATCTCTTTAAAGCATTGCGCTTTAGAAGTTGGCTTTTTTCAAACCATTCTTGCAAACTGAAACTCTTGTGTCTGCTGTGGCCCCAGATCGCGTTTTCGATTACCGTGCCTTGTCTCTCTGCTCGTAGGTGGGCTGCAGCAAGGTGTACACCAGCACCTCAGATGTCATGACCCATGAAAACTTCCACAAAAAGAATGCCCAGCTGATCAACGACGGCTTCCAGAGATTCCGTGCCACCGAGGACTGCGGCACAGTCGGATGTCAATTCTACGGGCAGAAGACTACACACTTCCACTGCAGGTGAATAGGCCTAGTGTTTCACCACAGGATTTTTAAGAAACATTTATAAAAAAACTACATTAAGCATAAATAATTATCATAATGTATAGTAATTTATACTTAGCTGCAGAGGCCCATAACAAAGTCTCCAGATCACGACAGGAAAATAGGAATATTCCTTACTTAAAAGTAAATAAATGATAGGCAGGACACAGTCTTAACATCACAAGTGAAAATGATGACTAATGGCTTCCTGTTAATATTTCTGAACTTCACAGAATGACAGAAGGAAGTAGGAGAAAAATAAACCTGTATATATATTTATACACACACACACAACCCCCCCCCCCCAAAAAAAAAAAAAAAAAAAAAAATATATATATATATATATATATATATATATGTATGTATATATATAAATACATTCTCATTCAAGTGCATTGAGTTTCATGAGTTTGCATCAAGCTCTTATTTTTTAATATTTTCTGGGCTTTTTGCCTTTATTCATAGTACAGTGAGAGTAAGACAGGAAACAGGGAGAGAGTGGGGGAATGACATGCAGTAAAGGCTATGAGGGCACACCACGTCAAGCTTTTATTTTGAAGGGCGTGCGCCATAGAACTGGTCTCAGTGGATATGGATAATCACTTGGTTCACTCAACAAACTCACTTCCTGGATTGTATCCCTCTGGCAAAGGTTGCAAATGACAACATGTCAATGAGCTGCTGCTGTGTCACTGAACGGCCTCAACTATCATTCCTCCATTGTGAAGTATTTGAATCATGTGGTCCATCTTCATGACTCCCAACTGTACCAAGGCACTGTGGAGGCTTTGTAATGCAGCATCATGTCTAATCATGTTTTCCCCTCATTTTCCATTATTTTCTCAGGCGCCCAGGATGCACATTCACCTTCAAGAATAAGTGTGACATTGAAAAGCACAAGAGCTACCACATCAAGGATGATGCCTATGCCAAAGATGGCTTCAAGAAGTTCTACAAGTATGAGGAGTGCAAGTACGAAGGCTGTGTGTACAGCAAAGCCACCAACCACTTCCATTGCATCCGCTCAGGCTGCGGCTTCACCTTTACCTCCACCAGCCAGATGACCTCCCACAAGCGCAAGCACGAGCGCCGGCACATCCGCTCCTCGGGTGTCATGGGCCTCTCTTCCACCTTCCTGCCCCCAAAGGATGAGCCAGAGGAATCAAGCAATGATGACCTGATGGACTTCTCGGCCATCAGCAGCAAGAACTCAAGCCTGAGTGCCTCGCCTACGACCCAGCAGTCCACCACTGTATCGCACCTGTTGGCCACACCCACAACCGCCATCTCGTCCTCCTCTACGACGGGCCACACCCTCAAGCCCACGCCCTCATTGCCCACTGCGGGCCAGCGTATGTCCAGCCTGCTGTCCCAGGCCCTGCCCAGCAACATGCCAGTGGCCCTCGCTCTTTCCAACAGTGCCCTGGCCGCCTCCAACCCGTTCTTCCCCCTCATGCCCCGGCTGCCTCTGCAACCACCTCCACCAGCCGCTAGCCTGATATCGGCCGCATCCTCTGGGGCCCACTCCATGCCCACCGACTCACTGACCCAAGGTTGCTCCACTGCGGGAGCAGACGGATCTATGGCGTCTACCCCAACCTCCTTTGCCACCTCCTCCATCATGGAGAAGATCTCGGCGAGCAAAGGTCTGATATCACCCATGATGGCCAGACTGGCAGCTGCTGCCCTGAAGCCCTCCAACAACCCCGACACAGGTCAGTCACTTCACAAATAGTCATCATTGTGCATTATTTGTGAGGGTACCACACCCATTACACAATGGAAAATAAGAATTTGTGCTAAAAACAAAGAAGTTTAATGCTGTAACCAAACCAGTTTAACACATGAATGAGTCAGTAGTCAGTTAAAGTTCAGTTAGTCTGTATATATTACAGAGAATACACTGCATGTATAGTAAAAGCCACATCCTTTTTTTTGTATATGAACTTCACCTCACTAGAGCCAGAGCAGAGAGAGAGTGCACACAGAGGTCATTTCTATCACTATCCGACTCTGGAGTGAAAGACAGAAAAACTGCCGCTTTCAGGCTTAAAGGGACATACCGGAGGCATGGTCCTCTGCTCTGGGCTTGTTATTGTGTTGATCGTTTGTTAGATACCCACAATCCATTTGGAGATAAATGCGCTGACAGGGGAGAGTAGAGCCTGTAAAAGTCTCTTATGATGTTCTGAGTGGGGGGCTCCTGGGGCTTGTGTCGAACATGTTTCCTCATCACTGGTCTCTTATCTTTGTCTGCGCCCGTTCCAAGCAAATGGAGGTGGAATGAAATTAAGTTCAGAAATTGCGAGAACAAAAAAAATTGTTTTTTTTTTTTCATATCCTCTATGCAAACTGATAAAAAAAACTGAAATCGCTCAGGCAGAAATGACTCAATGCACCAGAGCTGAGAAGGATGCTCTCTTTTTTTCACTGTTACAAGAACTCAGACACACTTGCATGCATCAGCAAAGACACACTTTTTGAATTTCTAGAAACCTTCTGTTACCAGAAAAACATGTCAATATCTATTTAGCATAAACACAATTCACATAATTTTTGGAGGTAATTGCCTTGTCTCTGTTTATCATATTGCTCTAAACAAAGCTTCTGAAAATGAAGTTAAAGTATTAAATTGATAATGCACTGCAGAGCACAGTCTTGCATTCAAGTAGCAGTGGGGCCTCCTGTGTTGAGCCTGAGCAGGTGGGGCGCGGATTGTAAATGGGGCTGCAAGGGGGAGCATCTCCGGATGTTGGGACTGGGAAGGATTACAATTCCTGGTGGTGTTCCTGGAGCAGGACAGGCCCTAGGAGAGAGCCGGGGCAGCTGCTCCGGGGAGCCGAGCTGAGCCCAGGCTGTCAGGCTGAGCTCCACCTCTGGGCTTCCAGCAGGTAGTCTGAAACACTGGGAAGGCCCCCGCTGAGGGTGGGGCCTCCACAGATGGTGCATTCACCACCCCTCTTGTTGGCTCACTGAAAGGCTGCAGCTCAGATCCTGCTGCTGGATAGAAGAGCTGGTTTAAAATAAGCAGCCCTACCTCAGTAGAGTATTTTATGGTAAAAGTTCACGCAGTGCACATACAGGATGGAGGGGTAGCTGCGGTCGTGTTTCTCATATTTGCTTCATAAAATGTGTGAACAGGACATTTGGGGCTAAAATGAGGAGGAAGTGGTTTGTGCTTCTCTGTCAAAAAGGTGTGAGAAAAGTCACAGTGTTTGTGGCTATTTTTCACAGTGTTTATTTTTTTCATGCGGTTGTGAAACTTCGCCTGTGTTTTGAATTGAGCATTTTTCCTGTTTCTGCTTTCAGTATTTTCTCAGTGTTTTTTTTTTTTTTTTTTTTTTTTTTTTATTAATGTTCCGCTCTAATTTACCCCTAAGTGTTTTTCCCAGAGATTCAAGCATCTGAAGGGTTTACTAATTAGACACACAGTACAAATGATCTTTCACAAGCTCTGTATCTTATCCGGAGTAATTACATGGTGGTACATTATTCCTGGATAATTTCCAGAAAGAAGCTGCTTTGAGTCAAAGTCATTTGTTCTCTCTCTTTGGGAAGTGGATAGAAAAAATAACTTCATGATGTGCAACAGAGTAGGAGACTTCTGTGCTATACTCCACCTCTAACAGTCAGCTCAGCCTCTGATATAGTGAAGGAATGCTTTTGTCTGGGTGGTGATCATGTGTAGATCATATAGTGAGTGGCTGCTCTTGATATAATGTGCTCTCATTTGGTCTGAGAGTTGATGTAATTGTCAATGACAAGACAGGATCTGTCTGGCTAGTTAATTTTGGGTGTACTGTTATCAAGTTGGGGGGGAGGGAGGATGCGCTGTATGGAGACATGGTAAGCATTTGATGACCTCAAACCAGCAAAATTGTTTGACTGCTGTTTTCCTTTAGCCCCACCCTGGCCCCACCCCCAGCCCCTCCAACCTCAGCCATTGTCAAACTGAGCTGACACTGACACTGACACTTCCCCATCTCCTAGCTTTCAGCTGACAAGGCCCAAGACTGGCTTTTCCACTCCTATTCTGCCTGATATGTCTCTGGGTCATCTTGTAGCAGGGGGGAACTCTGGTCGGTTTCCCCCTTACGTAGGCTGGTCTTGTTTTCTCCCCAGCGAGAAAGGAGGAGAGGGGCCTCACCAGGGCTGAGGGCCAAGGGCATACACTTGGTTGCCCATGACCTTGCCTGTCACAATCCCTCAGCCCTAGCCCCCAATTCCTAAACAACAGATTCCTCACCAAACCAATCACGGCCATTGGTGCTTTCCAGTCGTATGGTGTCTGAGAGGCTAAGCCAGGGCCCTCACCCCTCCTGCTCACATTAAAATAAATAAATAAATAAATAAAGCATCACTTATTGTCTGCCAAAAGCCCAGCTTTCTCTGTATAGCCCCAGGACAAATTAATATTTCAGTCCCTTGGGGATCAGTGGGGCTGGGGCAGAATTCAACTTCCTCCCGTCAGAATTTTTACCCCACGTTGTTCCCTGGTCTTTATTTATTTCATTTCAGCTCTCCTGTCCTCGCTCACAGCATCCACTGAATACCTATTTGGAGGAGAATGTGATCGAGAGGTCACGCTATTTGAACCAATCTGATTGGCTGTCAGCTCCAATCTGACCGACATAGCACCCCTGTTCCTTGTGGGTACGCTCAGTGGCATTGGCTGCCTGTTGTCAGGCCAACGAGGAGCCTGGGAAGGTGGGAAGGGAGGGGGGTGGCCAATCTGAGACTGCCACTTTCCCTCAGCATTAGCATCTCACTTAATGACCAGTTAAGAGGCAGCCTGGCAAATGAGTTGTGACAAGTGCTGCAGAAAAAGGAGTCTTTTTCCCTCATATCTCCCGCCTCTCAATCACCATTTAAAAGGCTTGACGGCCTGACATAATTTCGCAATAATTATCACTCGGAGTATTCTTTTCGGGCCAGGACAGAAGTCAGATTGGATCTCGTCATAGGGTAATAATGCTGACCAACAATAACTTTGTTGTCTCTCCTCTCCTCTGCATCTCTGGCTTGATCCTCAGGGAACGGGCAGCCGGCTTCAGCCAGCCAGTTCAATCTGGTTCAAGTGAAGCAGGAGCCAGTGGACGGCAACTCCGGGGCCTCCCAAGACTCCACGCAGGAGCACAGCCTCGACCTGAGCAAGAAAGACCACAGGTACACAGCTTCATGGTAGACAGAGGGTTAATATTATATGGAGGATGTTAATTCTTGCTGTAAATTCATGTAATATATTCACAAAATAAATCAACAACGAAATGAGGTTTCTCTGATTGATGGATGATTTCTACAGTCTTGGCAGCCAGAGCCAGGGTTATATTTACAATTATTTATCAAAAATATCTCATTTATATACTGTGCATACAATTACAAAATCCTCAACATATTTCTCAATTTTTGCGTGAGAAGGATGTTTACATAAACCTTCAACTCCAATCTTCCCTACAAGTCACAGCAGATCTTATTTCTTAAGAAGACAGCATTTTTCTTCTTCATTATACAGGCACACCTTGTGTGATAAATAGTAATATTTACTGTTCTCATGCAAATCTTGACTAAACATTGTTCATTTTCCTTGTTCCAGTAATGAATCAAACGGACACCCTGTACCAGGGAATACATCTCTTTTATCCTCGCTTATGAATAAGGTAAGATCCATCCATCAAACGCCTTTCATCCCAAGACAAATTAGCGGGACACGGAGGGGCCTGTTTGTTTTTTAATGTTTCACCGCTAATAAGATGAGTTTGTATCATTTAAATTTTCCAGCCATTTTTCATACGGTGTAATTTTCACTGCACCTCTCACAAATTAATATAATGAAGCAGTAGCTGGGTGCCATGCCAGATATATAGAGATGTTTGTTTTTTGATGAGCTGTTTTGAACTCGCCGTCCATTTTTTCTCCTCCTTTATACTTTTTCTTCCCCGCGCCTCGCTCTACATTTATTTATAGAGTTTGTAAATTATTTGATTAAAAAGTCAGAGGAGAAAAAAAACAGGAAGGCGCTGCCCTCATTTTTTACCGTGTCTAAATGTTAGCGTATGGAAATTTAAATGTGTATTTTTTTTGTTGTGGTGAAGATTAAAATGGACGTTGTCTTAATCATATATCTTAGCTGACTGATACAAATGTGCCAGGTGGTTTCCATTACACTGATGATGTAATGACAGTTAAGCCTCCATTATTTTACTCTCACCAACTGGTCAAGACCCACCCCCCCCCTCAGGCTTCCCCTCCACACACAGACACATGTCGTCTTTTCTAACCTCTCCCCCGGAGAGGTTAACTTTAGAGTTGCTCTCCTCACAGCACTCATTGAACCCAGACAGCAGAGGAGCTTGAAGACGTGTTGTTCTCGTGTCGTGTCAGCTTTTAGGGGTTTGATTTGAGCCACCACATCACATAAAAGGGTTAACAGTTGCTCCCAGAGGACGCTTGGCAAACACGCTTGGCCTGCTCTCAAGCAAAAGCCTTGATGTTTGTAAAATCTGGCTGTGCTTTTTTGCTTCGCCAAATCGTTTGTGTGTGTGTTTGTTAACTCTCACACTCTCACTAACATATGCAAGTTCCCAGCTTACGTATGTTTAGCTAACCCGGCGGCCGGTGCTTTACACATTGTGTGTTTTGTAGATGTCGCAGGTGAACCCTGCCCTCTTCAACGCCATGAACCTGAAGACGGAGCTGGAGCAAGGGCAGGGCGGCGACACCTCAGAGGCAGCACAGTATCTTAACAGAGTGCTGAAGAGGCCCCTGCTAGAAAAACCCACTGAGATCTGGAGGACATATCTCCGCAGGTAATAAAACATGCAGGAAGTGCATATTTAATTATAATCGGATTCACTTAGTTAGACTTCACTCGTTCATTTCGATAGTGAGAAAACAGTCAGAGTTTAAAAATATGTAGACCTTCTTATGTTAGTACTATTCCTCACATACTGTATCACTTGGAAACCCCCTGAGACATAAAGAATCTGGTTTTGCAGGAATTTTAAATGACTTATGACAGTATGACAGTATGACGGATGTAGAAACAGTTACTGTCAGATGAGGAGTTTAACAAGTTGTCCTTTCAGTATTTGTAGTTTAATCGAGAAGGCAGTAAATTTACCGATCTTTGGTATCTATCCATGTCAAGGTTTGACACGGATGACTTCTGTGAGGCTCAGTGTGACTTCCTTCAGAAAGTGCACTTTCACTGCCTGGTAGAAGACTGTGGTGCACTCTTCAGCACCGTGGATGGGGCCATAAAACATGCCAAGTGAGTGTCACACTGTTTGGTGATTAGAAAATACACCCTCACTCTCTACATTTTAGTTTTCAGCTTTATTGATCAACATAAAAACCACCTTGTTGTCTTGTTGTTTAGCTTCCACCTCCGAGCAACTTTGAAAGTGAAGCCGGAGCCTCAGTTCGGTGAAGGCAAGGACTCCGGTGAGGGAACCCCTCTGCAGCCTGCCGCCCCGGTCTCTATGGCCAACAATCCCTCCATGGACATAACACACCTCACTTCCTCTGGTGGCTACAGCTCTCCTCCTCCCTCCCTCCTGGCCTGGAAGCAGCTGACCGGCAGCATCCCTCAGATGCCCGCCTCGATGCCCAACCTGCCAGCCAACTCCCCTCTGGCCACCACCTCTCTAGAGAATGCTAAGCCACAAGTCAAACCTGGTTTCCTGCAGTTCCAGGAAAAGTACGAGAAAACCTTTGTGTCTTGCATAACAGAATCCAGCACAGTGTGTTGCCATTCCTCTTTTTTGCCAAGTTGTGATTGAACTGTGTTTTCCATTTCCATTCATCCAGTGATCCCTGTTTGGCTACTGACTGTAAGTACTCAAACAAGTTCCACTTCCACTGCTTGTTTGGGAATTGCAAGTATGTGTGCAAGACCTCTGGCAAGGCCGAGTCCCACTGTTTGGACCACATCAACCCCAACAACAACCTGGTCAACGTCCGCGATCAGTTTTCCTACTACTCTCTCCAGTGTCTCTGTCCCAACCAGGTGAGTGGGAGTTGATAACTCAGCCAGGAGCTGAATCACCTACTGTCATCTCCCACAGATTTCTAAGCATGAAGTATGCTATCTATTAGACCAGTATTTGAGGTTATTTGACTCAAGGCTTTCACAACCGCTGCTCCCCGTCTTCCATCTCTGCTGAAAAAGACAGTCGACTCACCCCAGTAATGCCTGTTTATATGTCAATGATGTCATTTTGACTGCCGCATTCTCCTCTCAGAAAAGGCCAATTTAGCTGATATTACCCAATAAATCATTGTCACTTGCACAGTAAACAAGGCTGTCTGGAATAGGGCAAAAATCAGGGGAATGCTTCGCAAATGAAACCTAAATGGCAGCCCCTGCCTGCTCTCATGAGCCCGTATTTGGAAAACCGTTTAAATGAATTCATTAATGTGTCGAAAATCACCCCTCTCACAAAAAGTCCCCCCCTTTCCCTCCTCCTCCTCCTCCTCCTTCTTCTCCTCCCCTCCTCCCCTTAGTCTCCATCTCCTGAACTGAGCAGATCTTATTTGGCCCAGTCCTTTGGGATCTGGGCCTCACAAACAGATGGTGGTGTACAGACATGTTAGAAAGGAGGGGTGTTTGTGGGAAGCATGGAAAAAAAAAGTAATCATACTCAGAAATGTGGGATGTTCCAAATGACCAGAGAGGGGGGTGTTGATTATGTTTTTGGGACAAACTGTGCGTAGTATTCGCTTTAACTTTGCACACAAAAGAAAGATCAAATAATATTAATCCTCTCCCTCTTACGGCTTTCAAACATTCCCTGCAATTGACTCATGAAATTGCAAATTGTGTGTCTCCGCTGCAGCACTGCGAGTTCAGAATGAGGGGCCACTATCACTGTCTGCGGCCTGGCTGCTTTTTTGTCACCAACATCACCACCAAGCTGCCATGGCACATCAAGAAGCACGAGAAGGCAGAGCGCCGTGCCGCCAATGGTTTCAAATATTTCACCAAGAGGGAGGAGTGCGGGAGGCTCGGTAAGGAAAAAAATCCCTCTGATCTGATGAATAACTTTTGGCCTTCTGTCTCTCTTCTGTGCCTTTTTTTGTCTTTGCCTCTCTCTCCCTACATCACCCAACAAGCCTTCTGTGTCAGCGCAAACACTCCAGCTTTTGATAATATTTTGCCAGGAGAGATGTGTGGATTAAAGGTGTCGACTTGAGAAAGATGTAGATTGATTTTCGGTGGCTGATGCAAGAGGATATTCTCTGTGTTTACAAAGGGAGAGAGACCAGTGTTGGCAAACACTGTCATGCTATTTGAGTGGTTTAAGAGGCATGAAACAGGTCTGCCTCACAGATTTTGTTGCTGTGTTTTGCATATTCACAATGGCACCTCAAGTCCCAAAGGTAGTCTCGCCTGTACTATATGAGCAATAACGTCAAAGGGGGCAATCACATCCAGGTTGTTTTCTTCTTCCTTTTGCCCCTGTCAGAAATGAGCAATTAGGTTTGTGTTTGTTAATTATCCGGCTTGTCTGGTTTAGCCTGTTTGTGTTCTGAAGCTGCGCCTCACAGCCACCGCTGCCATCACACAGAAATGAATTAAAAGTGATCTGTTTTTTTCAGGCGGTTACACAAGCTTTTCAGAACGCAGAAACAAAGCAAACAAAAACAGGCCCTAAACAGCTGTTTTTTGTCCCCAGCCTGATCTGCCAACTGTATTGTTTGGGCTGGGGGAAAAACAGAAAGGATTACCATCGCTAGCTCTCCAGTCATAAAGAATTGATGGGTTGCCAGTATCCATGGCAGCGACATTAAACTGAACACAGCTGATGATGTTACCTGGTTTCTGTCTCACAAAAGGCCCTTCATGTCACGGGGGTTACTGTTATTTGCTCAACTTTGCGTGTTTGAAACGTGTGTGCAAAAGCTATTTGATGACACAGACATGTTGTGCTCTTAAACTGGGTGCCATGGTTACTGACATGCTAGCACCTGCCCAGCATGTTACTCTTTCAATTATTTCTGCCTGCTTTTATATAATGGTATTTGATTAACACACACAAAATGGAACATTCATTTAATTTGAAATCATAAAGCAATTAGAGCTAGACCGGTTAAAACATGAGAAAAGAACAGAAGAATATGAAGCAGACAGCAGCACAATGGAGAACAAAAGGAAAAATGACAATGGAGATACTTTGAAAAATGAATTTAATATGGTAATAATTGTATATTTACTTTGGTTTGCAGGGGTGTGTGCATTATTGGCCCACAGAAAATGAGAATTTATTTATGTAAATTCCTAATTGAATAAAGCATGTCAGTGTAATAAAAGAGCTCCACAGGTTTAGTGCACAGAAGCCTTGACTTGCTCAGTGTGACACCGGAGTGATCTAATATTCCTCCTACATGTACACTCCCAAACACTTTGAAACCCGATCCCTCTTTTGTCAGAGCTATATCATGAAATTAAAAAAACCTAAAAATATTTCACTTTGTGTTTGATCTAATCACGACACCGTCACGCTCATGATATTGCATTTAGCGCCGTAGCTGCCTCACGAAGACAAATTAATCTGCAAATGGAGAGTTTACAACTGTTAAACTGTTTTTTGTTTTTCTTCTTTTTCGCAGGTTGTAAGTATAACCAAGTCAACAGCCACTTCCACTGCATCCGCGAGGGTTGCCAGTTCTCTTTCCTGCTTAAGCACCAGATGACCTCACACGCACGCAAACACATGAGGCGGATGCTGGGGAAGAACTTTGACAGAGTCCCATCCCAGGTACAAATGGCAGAAACTGTGACATATGACACATACTCTAATTATCTGAAGATAACACCTGAGTGAATGAAAGTTGATGAATATGTATTTTAATGATGCCAAGTACCTTACACACCCTTTAACTGACATTTTAAATATGGAATGGAATTTTTGCCCTTCGAGCTACTGCACGTAGTTATGTATTGTAGATTTTTTCCTACCAATAAAGCTTATCATTTTAAAGGGGCAGACACATTTTTCACACCCACATTTTAAAACATACAGTTGTGGTTTCTGCTGCAACATGACAATTTAAAAAGATTCTAAAGATTTCTTAAAAATCTTATTTTCACTTTTTTTTTTTTATTATTCAGACTCAAAAATAATGAAGTCTACCTGTTATTCAATGGCATCCAAAGTTTACGTGACTGTACCTAGTTCGGTTGGTTTTGTCGTCTTTTTCTTTTAAATCATGCTTCCTGTTCTATGAGTCACATTCAGGGAAAAGAGTAGCACTCATATCCTGTCATACCAGTCACAAACAAATCACTCGTGACATTCTTTTGATGAAATTTTTCGATTCCCTAACTTAACTTCTGACGTGTGGACAACTTGTACCGTACGTGGATTCAAACATGTGGATTTTCTAGTTCTATTTGTTCTTTTTTTCCATTTCAAAGTCCCTCATATAATGACTGAAGTGTGAGTTTCATTCTTTCAAAATGCCTCTGATGTATTGAGAAATGCTTGGTCGTAAGCCAAGAGCCAACACCTGCATTAATGGCACGTTAAAGCCAAAGATGTTTGTTTAAGATGTCAAGTCAGTTCAGTTTGTCTTTAAATGGCGCCAAATCATAACAGAAGTTATCTCAGGGAACTTCTCATATAGAGGTCTAGACCGTACTGTTCATAGTAACATTTACAGAGAACCAACAGCTTCCACAATGAGTGAGCACTCGGAAAACTGTCCCTGTACAATAAAGACGATCTGTTTTCCAGGCGATGCCACTTGGTCAGAGGGCAGACGATATGCAGCAGGCGCCCGGCATGGTGTCCGGGTCCATGGCGACCCAGCCCGGCATCACCTCCGGCTTCTCCTCTGCCGTCATGGATGAGACTGATGATTACATGGACTACATGGGAGGAGGAGGCAGCCCCTTGGGCCTCTCCTCTGAGTCCTCCAACCAGGACCGGAGCTGCACCAGCACGCCAGTAGGCAATGATGGCTCTCCAGCAGGTAAGATGATGTTAAGAGAAAAAAAAAAAAAAAGATCCAATAGGTGTCTAAGTGGCAGCATGTAGAGCTTTAATATTAAGTCTGAAAGCCAAATGGTACAATACAAGTTTTCTACTCTTACATTCAGCATTGTACATGACGCTTCTCTCAGTCCACACTCATCCACCTTACCCAGAAAATCAACAACTTGTCATTTCACACATTCTGTGGTCAGGTTTTCCATGATGTAGTAATTTAACTTAAATCAATATCATCAGTCATATTATATGAGGTTGATGACAATGCTGTATTGTTCTGATTCGTGGACAAAATCTTTTGCAGTTTGCGTGGTCATCCTCATAAAACATCCATTTTGTACATCAGTGGTTTGAGTTATTGCACTGTATGTAGCTTATTACATTTTCCTTTGGCCAGAGATCATCCCTGTGGCTTTATGTCTACTTTAGCACTTTTAGTGGGTTGAATTGTGGGAGAAAAGAAAAGAAAGGAAAGGAAAAGGGAAAACAGACTCTTTTTCCTCAAACTTACTAAATAAATGGTTTCTCCTCTGCTTTTTTTCTAAGTCTGAGCCTGCCTGTGATTTTCACATTTCTCCATGTGTTGCCAATATTATCCACTACACTCATCATTGTTGTTTTGGCTGGTGTTTGGGTTACTTGTCTTGAATGGGCCTCATTTTGTATCATTCTCTTATCTTTTATCTTTCCCTTTTTACCTCCCATCCCTCTGTGTGTGCGTGTGTCTGTGTGTGCGGGATCTGGCCCTTGTTTGTGTGTGTGTGTGTGTGTGTGTGTGTGTGTGTACCCGTTTGTGTGTTTTTTCCCCCCCCTCTCTTGTCTGTCCTTCACTCTCTCTGGTCAACCTGTCTCTCCAGGACAAGGCTGCCCCGCCACCACTTCTGCTCCTACCACCCCTGCTGACACTAGCGCTACCCAAAATGCACCTCCTCCTTCTTCCCCTCCTCCTCCACCACAACTGCCACCTCCTCCTCCCTCCGCTCCTCAGCCTGGTCTCCAGTCCCAGGCCCCATCCCTCTCTCCTGCTCTCCTTCGACCTCCTCTCCCCTCACTCCCATACCTCCTCTCTCCATCCTGTCTGTCATACTCTCTGCTCAGCGCCTCTCTGGGAGCCACTCGGAGTGTTGTCATGCCAACCAACACACCAGCTTTCAGCCCCATCATTGCCACTCCGTCTCCGGTTAAAAATGACGTCCCTATAGTGCAGGATGCTGCAGGTACTTATCCCCGGCGCAAACCAACACTGCAGCTGTCACTCTTGACTTGAGTCCTGTGCAGCATTTAACTGTGTGATCCAACCTTTCTCTGCAGTATTGATGTGGAAAGACGAGAAAGTAAAGGGGGCTTTCCAGCATGCAAAAACAGAACGTTTATGTAGCGATGAGAAGTGCATGCTAACTGAAGTGGTACAGTAACAGAACAAATGTGTATAATTACTTCACTTACACCTTTGTGTGTGCTTTCACTTTTAGTATTACTAGGATTTAGAGACAGAGCAGTAAATTTGGCACCTGTAGTATGAAGCCCGAGCCTTGTTTAGCTTCCATTAACAAGGCTGCATCAGCAGCATTTTAATCACGCTCTAAGTTTTATCGAGGCCCACTGCTTCCTGTCTTGCAGAACAGGGATCACATCATTAGCAGTGACCCCAGGGTGTTGCAAAAGGTGGGTGCCCCTCATAAAACAACATGGAGATAAGAGGGTCGGTTAAGACCCACAGCTCCGCCTCTGTTTGGAGGCTGGAGACACCCTGTAAAAGTGTCATGTTCCAAAGTCAATCTATCATTTTCGGTCTCCTTTAATCATTCTGGGAATTAGGAATAAAAAAATATGTTGCTCTCCGTGCTTACTCAGCTGTGAACCACTTCTGGCTGAGTAAGGTCGCATATTAGTGTTTGAACCAGGAGGGTCTCGCGGTGTAATTTGCTTGTAGTTTGTGGGTTTTACTTTGCTTGCCGACTGATCATTCTTCAATGTCTCCTTTCTTTCAGGCAACACGATCTCCATTCCCACGGCCACCGGTGCGAAAAAGCGCTTCTGGATCATTGAGGACATGTCACCATTCGGCAAGCGCCGCAAGACCGCATCGTCACGCAAGATGCTGGATGAGGGGATGATGCTGGAGGGCTTCCGGCGCTATGACCTCTATGAGAACTGCAAGGACTCGAGCTGCCAGTTTTCCCTCAAGGTGACCCACTACCACTGCACGCGCGAGAACTGCGGCTACAAGTTCTGCGGCCGCACCCACATGTACAAGCACGCGCAGCACCACGACCGCGTGGACAACCTGGTCCTGGACGACTTCAAGCGCTTCAAATCCTCACTAAGCTGCAATTTCCCTGACTGCCAGTTTTCAGGCAACAGCACCCACTTCCACTGTCTGCGCTGCGGCTTCCGCTGCACCGACAGCACCAAGGTGACGGCCCACCGCAAGCACCACGGCAAGCAAGACGTGATCAGCGCCGCTGGCTTCTGCCAGTTCAGTTCCAGCGCTGACTGCGAGGTCCCCGACTGCAAATATAAGCTCAAGTGCTCACACTTCCACTGCACCTTCCCAGAGTGTAAGCACACGGTGGTGGGCATGTCCCAGATGGACTCCCACAAGAGGAAGCACGAGAAGCAGGAGCGGGGCGAGCTGCCATCTGTGTCACCCAAACAGGAAGGAGCTCACCACCTGGGAGGAAGCATGTCGGCAGTCCCTCCAGCCTCCAGGGGTCTTTCTACTTCCTCACCTGGTGGCCTCCATGGGTTGTCCCACAATATCAACAGCAGTGCTTCCTCCATGCTCTACCCAACAGGCGGCATGGGGTCTGACTATAACCACCCGTACCCGCCGTCCACCATCAGCCTGGACAGCTCCCTCAACCTGGGCACTGACTTCAGCAGCTCCCAGTTCTTCCTGAAGAATGCAGCCGGCCTGGGTCTGAGTGACTCACTGGACCTCAGCAAGAAGATTCACCATGAAGCAGCGCGGCCCAGCCACAACCCCACACCCCCGCTGGGTCTGCAGGCAGCTCAGGACGACACCACAGGAACATCTGGCGAAGCTGAAGATGACCTGTCGCCAGAGGAGGAGGCGCACGCAGAGGAGGAGGAAGAAGAGGAGGAGGAGGAAGAGGAGGATCTCAACACTGATTCAAATGATGATTCAATGGCGGAGCCTGATGGCGAGAAGGACAATGATGAGAGTTTTGATGCTTCCGTTAACCACACTGATACTTCCCAACTGGAAAAGCAAGACGCTGACCCATGAAAAAGAAAAAAACTAACAAAAAAAAAAAAACAGTGACTGTAGAACTGAAGAAAAACCCTGTGTACTATGAACAAACAAAAATGAAAGTGGCCTCATTTATCATGTTTAGAGACTTCAGATGACAACAAAAAAACAACAACAGCGTGGAGAAAATGATGGCCCAAAATGATTTATTATGATGTTTACAAGATGACCAACATTATTAATTCAATTATGCATTAAAAAATATGAACGGAGACACACAGAATTAGGCCCTGTTTTACACATGGGGCAGCAATGTAAAGCATTTTACTACACATCAGTCTTTTTGTGTGCGTGCATGTTTGACTTTAATTTATTTTTATTTTTTTCACTTTTTTGTGTGTGGAAAAAAAAAATGTTAGAAAAACAAAAACAAATCTCTCTATATAACTATATATGTAAGTGTGTGTGTGAACGATGATATACAAAAGGAACTTTGCTGGCACAGGCAACATGAACTGCAGGGTCGTGGATACGTAGAAAAAGGGACGTGAATCACTAAGGGGAAACAGGATGCGTTCAAACATTTGATCTTTTTTCTGTATTAATATTATATTATTAATTACTATTATTATTATTATTATTATTATTAGACACAGAGAGAAAGGGGGTCACATTTTGCTTGTCCCCGTCTCTCTCAGGTGTTTTTCTTTGTTCTCAGTGACATGCGGCAGTTAACTGTTTGGTCAGTCTCAGCTGCAGTCATGGGGGGGATTGGGGGGCGTCCAGCAAGTCGCCAGTCTCTCAACAGTTCTCTCTGACATTCTGCTAGAAATGTTTCTACTAGCACCAAAACCAAGCTCAAGCTCAGCCCTTTGTAATTTTTACACCCCCTGTGGAGGAATCAAGTTTGTGTGTGGATAGTGCACTTTTATATTAGCTGACCATGATGATACCGATGATGATAGCTAACTCATGAGCATATTTAAAACTATTTTTGTTACCATTTGCATCTTTGCATTACGATGTCGTTTTGTTGTGTTGTTAGTCAGAAGCATATCGATCTGTGAGCAGGCGAGGTCGTGATTAACGGATGGGAGGGTGGGTGGGGGAGTGGGGGTCAGACTGACCACAGGAAACAATGAGTCACTCAGATGCAGCGAGGGGGACACGGCAGAGGAAGCGTCAGGGAGTGTGTTTTATGTTGAAAAATGTACAGACCGAAAAATGTCTCAACGGCATTTTGTTTTCCATTCACTATGGCTGTGGTTGAGCTCCTGTTGTAACGGTTTTTATTTAATATTTATGTGACCTTCCAATGAGAAATTTTTAGGGTGTTATTGCACTTTTTAGGTTCATTTTTACCGTCTGAAAAAAAAAAATGATATATATCTTTTAACAGGGAATTTGCTTTAAAGATGTTGTTTTAGTTCACTTTTTTTGTTTTTTTGCTTTAATGCACAAATAGATGTTAGTGTGACTAAGAACTGTTGTTCTGTGATTTATTTAAAGACTGGGTTTTATTTTGCTTCTGTGATTGGACAGTTTGAAAGAAAAAAAAGGAAACGGGTGCAGCAGAAAAACAGCACCCTGATAAGAAACACTAATACGGACTGTGATTTAAATTAATTCTTAAGAAGTTCATGGCAATGCTCACTTACTGTAGTACTAAATTATAAATCTGTCAAAGCCACCCTCTGGTTTATACTGAGCGAATATTGTGCGACCGAGGAGTGGACACACTGATCGTGAATTATCTCCTGAGCTTGGCATTGGAAATAAATGATCATTATATAGGGAATAATAATGTGTGTAGATGATATTCCTCCAGATATTGTTTTGAGAAGAAAAAAAAAAGGTTGTACAGTATTTTCCTCTGTAAAAAAATAACTATATATGAACAAAATGCTCTTTGATGAACAGCTTCCTTTAAAAAGAAAACCGTAAAAGGAGAAATGAATAATAAAAAGTTAAAAATTCAAATAGCCTCATTATAGTTTGCTTGTGTGCGTGACCTTTTTTAATTACCCCAGATTTTTTGGAAAAAAGTTGTTGATACTATAACATTGGCAGATTCCGTTATGATATTTGCAGTATATTTTTTTTCTTTTTCCGAACTATGTCAGAAGCTCAAACTAAAATACACTGATTTGAATTCATTCATTGATGTTTCTGTTTTATTTAACGACTCGTTTTATTCATTGTCATTTTTCTGTGTGTTTTTTTTTTTCCTCATTAATTGAAAATTCTTGGTTTATATTTACTTTGCTGTGGGCATGCCTCGTTCACAGACTGAACTGTCTCCCGGGACTCTGTTGCAAAGCAGAGGCGTTAACTACATTTGTTTTGTTTTCTCATTGTGTGCTGAGATAACTGTAGGGGCTGGGAGGCGTTGTGCACTTGAATTTAGTTTATGTGTGTGGGTGCGTGTGAGTGTGTGTGACAATGTAAAATAGCAGGATTTGTAAAAAAAAAAAAAGTTGAAAATAAAGAAGCTATAATTATTATAAAAATACACATGCAGTGCTTGATAGTGCTTCAGCCTGAGGATATTTTGGGTCACGTGTGGAGGGGGAAAGATGCTGCTGGATGACAGCAGGGCAAAAGGTCACGGCAGTGATCTCTGTCACTTCTTCTATCAGGAGGTGACACTACTGAAGTGTGAGTGTGTGTGTGTGAATGTGTGTGTATGTCTCTCTCCCTGAGACAGATAGATAGGCCAGGACTGTAAGAACACAGACCTGTGGCTTTCGTCCCAGCTGCTCAGAGGTTCGGTTCATATTTCATGACCTTGTTCGTCTTTTCCCTGCTTTTGTTCTGCTATAAATTCAACTGAGACACTTATTTTTGTCACAGAATTTGAAAACAAACAAACAAAAAAATCATCTGCATCCATGCAGGTAGGGGGAATCAACAATATTTGTTGTTTAGGGTTGTTCACGCTTGACTTTCTGGTGCAAAAACAAGATCAGAGCTGAGGACCATTACGGAGATTTAGAGGCCTGCTACTGCTAACAAGATGGCTCTCTGTGTCTTGTTCAGTGTTAACAGGGCACATTTACGCATTTATTTATCTTTTTTTTTTTTAGTTTTTTTTTTTTTTTTTTTTGCCTTGAGCCATGTGCTGGGTTCTCCTCCCACTCCCTTATGTCACCCAGTGGCCAGTGTGCTGGTTGTCTGTCCCCTCGTCTACAGCTGTTCCTGTCCTTCCTCCTTCTCTTCCTTGTGATGTGTGTGTGTGTGTTTTTTTTTAATAAAAAAAAAAGAGAAAAAAAAAACACGGGTAAAGGCATCACCATCTGTCAGCCAGCTGGCATCCTGTATATAATCTACCAGAAAAAAAGAGAATAAACATGAAAATTATATTACACAAAAACCAGACGGAAACGACCTCCAAATCCTGCATAGGCTGCTGCTGAAACGACAGATCATTTTACTGTTTTAATTAACAGAGTAAAAAGGATGGTATAAAAAAGTGGTGGGGAAATAAACTGAGATGTATTTCCACTGCTGGAAAAAATGTAATATGGAAGCCGCCTGCTTACTGCAGCGTAGTGGATAAACAGAGCAACATTTTAGACTTTGTAAAATATATTGCACTTTTGGACTAAAAGCCATCTCCCGTTAGCGTTCAATTTGGCGAGATTCATGAGACATTTTATATGAGAAGCAGACAATGAAGCAATTTTTTTAAAAAGTCTCTACTTGAATTTGTTGCCCTCAGCACTACTATTCATTCTAGTTCTATTGCTTATTTCCACTTGGATACAGTGCTGTTCATCTTCATTGTGCTATATTTATGTTTTTCTTCTGTTTCTGCATGTCTTATGCAAAGATTGAGCTTTTCACTCAGTGAAATAAAAACATACTGAACGACTTTAGGCCTGTTTTCAGTGTCAATGTGTTTTTGAATGTCAGAGAAAAGTACAACATGTCTTTCAACAGATGCATACTTTCTACCTTTTCACAAAACACCTCCAAGTCGTATATACTGTAAGTGCCAACAATGTGTGTGGGGGGGTGGGGTTGGGGGGGGTGCCTGTGTGCCGGCCATCTCTGACATGCAGTCGGTTGATGTGCCAGGAACAGGTTGAGTGAGAGTGTGAGCAGCGCAGAGAGGCAACAGTCGGGGCTGGGAACACATACGACAGGTGTGCACTGCATATGTGGTCACATGATGCCTATAAGGCAGATTAGGGCCCAAACAGATGAAGCGCTGCTTAATGGCAGCTTTTATTAAGTTCACAAAGCGTGGAGGGAGGGGGTTGAACAGAGGAAAAGCAGGTGGCTGGGCCTGTGCACTCTTAGATGAAGACAGATATTGTACAGTGGAGTCTGAAGAGGGTAGCCACTGTGGAAGGATTTATGGAGATTTGCCCGCCTTGGACTCACCGCCTGCCTGTTCCCGAATCTTGCAGTAATAGCCAGAGAGGGAGAGAGAGCTGGAAAAGCTCAGGGAGAAAAATGTGCCAGCCACGACGCCAGAGAGTGTTATCATATAAGATGAGATGAAACTATAATAATACCTGTGAGGACAGTCAGTCACTGCAACAACAAAAAAGTAAAAGGAAGCACAGAAAGAAAGACAAATTGAATCATTCATACACAATTGGAAACGCTGGAACATTTTAGTGTAGATGAATGCAAAAAATTAAGATTACAGCTTTCACATTATGAGCTAAATATCAGTCATAAAAAGTATCATAACTGGGACATGCATTACAAAATTAATGCACATTTTACATCAGTGTACTACGTAAAAATTTCACAAGTGAGGAAAACTATGAAATGTCTCTGTATAATAAGAAAAAACATTAATATATCCACAAGTCTAGCATTAAAGAATAGTGTTGAGACGTGAGGATGTGTTACTGTAATGACGAATTGTGTACCTAAATGCTGTATATTCAGCTACAGATGTGTGAAAATAACATTATTACATTTCCATTTTAGAGAGAGCTGTAAAAAGAGGTGCAACAGGAAGCAAGCAGAAGGTGACAATGTCTGTTTTCTGTTTTCTGTTTACCACTATACTGCGAACACATTTGAAGATATAGGTGTCCTATCTACAGAAAAACTGCTCCACGTCAGCAAAATCAGTTGGGGCACACAGACTCCGATTAGCTGAGTCTGTTTGGACTGTATATACAGTATAGTTCATTTAAGTCCACATATCTCTGCAAAAATCCCCTCCAAGCACGTACCACTGAAAAACTGTTCACTACTTTGTTAATCTGTCTGCCCCCCTCAGTTTTGTTGATGCTTGTCTACACGCATAATTTTAGAATATTTCTTTGTAAATTAAATTTTTCCTGAAGCAAAAATTATTCCACTAATTTATCTCTCAATGGGTGGAGCTGCAGTTTTTCAGACCTGATTAACAAATGTGAATTCAATGATAAGAAACTTGTAGTAAAAATACCTAGAGCTGCTGTGATCAATATTTAATATTAAAAACGGTTAATATGATAACTTATGTGAGAGGGGTTGTGCGTAACGTTCAACCCACAGAGAATTATCACCTTACTGCAGTTCCACTCGACTCTACAGAACATTTTCACATCCTTCAACTGCTTTGGTTTTTCGGCCCAAATGTTACTGTTTTTGTTACCTTTCAAAGCTCTCATGCAGTTTTTGGCCTCAGCAGGCAACTGTTCCAATACACCCAATATATACAACCTGCTCTGCACCAAACAACAGACACACAACATTAACAACCAGCTGGTGAACATAGTGGGGCATTTAGCAGTTAAAGAGACAGGTATATCTGCGGGAGATGGTAGAGACCAAAAACAGAGCCAAAAGAGAGTGAATATCAGACTTAGGTTCATCAGGTACAAACAATGATTGAATGCTGATGTGTTAATAAGCAACTGTTCCGCAACTTAAAAGGCAATAAAATGTTAGGTTTGGATTTGAAGCTTGTTTCCTCTGCCCTCAAGTGGCCAAAAAAGTCAGGCAATGCAGCTTTAAGAATCTGTGGTTTTTGGCCAATCAGCACACTCCCTACCTCTCTTGGTAGGTGGTGTAAAAATTTGATCATTATTTTAACCAAGATAACCCCGAAATTATTTTGTTATCGTTTGAGAGCTGTAATTGCTGAATGCAAACAGGAAATAATACTTCATCTTTGTATTTTTTTTTCTTCAATACAGAGGCAGACATGCATTTAGCTTGGAATGCAGACAACCCCAGAAACATGGTTCAGACCAATGAAAGCCTCTATGAGAAAAAACTTACAGTTACAGAGAACAGAGGCCAATGTCATGTCAGAATTACTGTAATTGACTTGTAAAGACAGCTCATGTCAACACTGAAGTTGTTATTATGACTGGCAACTTGGATTTTCTGAAAGCCCTGATACATCGTCCTTCCTGTAAGACAAATGCAGATGCCTCTGCTCAGCCAAAAGCCACTGTTCAAGGTGATTAAACCCAAATTTTCTATATTAAGTGCTATACTGCTAAACCACCACACAACCAACTCTGCAATCATACAACTGTTTTATGCAATGAAGCGAATGCTTTAAATCCATTAACATGGGAATCTTTGCAATCAATCCCATAGAAACACAGCAAAAGCATCAAGAAAGTGCAAAATGATAAAGGGTCTAAAAAAGCCAAAAAATACTAGTATCAATATCATTTGGGATCCTCTCCACACCCCTGAAAATACACAAAATCTTAAAATACTCAAAGAATCTCTTTGACAACTGTCTGCTTGCAGGCTTAAAAGAGGCTGATTTATACAGTAAAACTTTTTTGGCTTTGTCAGTTGATATTTATCTAATGCAGAAAGATTATTTCTGCCCAAAGTGTGGCAAGGAAAGTGTTTATAACCAAGCCCTGGGCACAAATAGAGAAAAAGCCTTTAGCATAAAATGTAACACCTGCCCTTGTATCATATCTTTGTCATCAGAGTAGCTTGTTGTTGATAGGTGGCCCCACAGGTATACAGTATATCATGTATCATGTGTATATATGACATGGCCGCACTGCTCATTTTACTGCTTCATTGGCCCATTTATAGTTCAGGTTTTTGGATGAGATGTTTCCCCTCGTCTCTTTCAGCACTCTGCCCTGGTTAGACCTCTCTTTAAATCCGGTGCCCTTTGCAATAGATGTTCATTTATCTATTTTTGCATGTGTATGGGCTTATTTTGGAAAGACCCCAGTCACACGGCAGAAAAGGGGGCTGTGTGAAAAAAGCTGCTTTGCCATTGGTAGCAGCTGTTGCTGCTGAGACACCTCTGAGGAAATGGAGAATTGGACACACACTCATCCAATTTACCATTAACAAGACCTTATTGGATGCAGTGCCATAGGAACATGCGGCTTTGCCTTATGTGGCTCTGTTTAGATATGCCGCTCTACTTCTTGAGTGTGTGTGACTGGGGTCTGTGATAGTCTTAGCATCTGTGATTAGGGATCAAAAGTGTGACGTATGCAGCAATCTCGGTTAACAGACATTCGGGCAAGTTGCCCTGTATTGTTGCATATGGGTACTATACAAAAAACAAAGCATTATTGCAATAAGGATCAGCCTTCTGCAGCAACATGGAAAATATTGCATTTAAGCATACAACCTAAGGGAAACTTTTAAGTGCATAAGAGTAACCAAAATAACACAAATTTCCATGTCTGTGGAAGAATCACTATTAAAACCATCCATAGGAAAGTCTGAGTTGTAACATGAGATAGTCTCAAACATCAAACACTGAAGCTGGTCTACAAAGATCTGCAAAAACGAGAGATTTCCATCCGTTTTATATTTTCCACTTTTAAATCCAACCACACCAAGAGATCTAGGTTGTTGTTAAGCTTTTCAACATAGCAACCGCTGGTGAGACGAGTATTGACTTCATCTTCCTCCATGATTTCATGCATTAACAAATATATAATTATCTTTTAAAGATCCTATCCTGCTTAAAGCACAGATCTAGTTCTGTATCTGCTCAGCAGGTCTGAATCAGATATTATTCTCTTGTGCAACACCTGTGTTTTGTTTCTGGTCGGGTAACATTTTTTTTCTCGTTTTTTTTTTTTTCCATAAACACATCTCACATTCTTCAGAGGGCGGTGTATCTCGAAATCTTTGTCTTTCAACACATTTTTTTCTGTTAGGACATAAAGATAACAAAGCATTCTTCTCACAGCTTTGCTGGAACATTCAGTTAGTGAACACAAACAACGGTGGTGTGGTTATTAACTTCAAAAACCTGAAAAACTGGATTAAACTCTGGCCTGTTCACACAGAGGAGAAGTTGAGCAAAATGCCCGGAAAGTGCTCATCAGCTTGTCATGGTGATGACCCAGATTTTTTTTTTCTTTTTTTCTTTGATAAAGCTTCATTCCTCTCTGTATAGAGGTCAGGGTTTGTTAAAGGTCAGAGTCTTGCTGGTTTCAGTATCACATTCAGTGTCTTGCTCAAGAGCAGTAATGAGAAACATTAAATTCTGTATAAACTAATATGAATCTCTCTGATTTGATCTCAGGGTAGTCAAGGCTATAGTTTTCCTTGAGAGACACTTAAGCTCTTTAGACTATGAGTTTGACCTTAAGATGAAGTTTCTTGAAAATCAAAATTCATCATTTCAACACACTTGGAATAGATGTCCCGTAGATGAGACAATACATCAGGTACTTAAACCTAATGCATTTTAAATGTTTATGGTTGTTTGATTCTAAATAAAAAGTTGGTGTGTTCGTGCCTTTGACCACAAGTTAAGATTTTGCTGTTGTGCTCAAGATTAAACGTGGTTACTGTGCTGAGTCGGGAAACAAACACAGTTCCTGTATTTCTGTAAGCTCTGTTTGAAGTGAACACATTTTCAGAAGGGGGGGGTGTAACGTTACACGAGAGATGTTATTTGGTAAACACGCAGTTGTCATCTTACAAACACAAACAGAATCCAGTGGAAAGATTAGCGTTGGGGCCCTTTAAACAGCTTGTGAAAAATGAGCCTCCTGTCAACCCTGTTACATAAATGTTTACTAAGAAATACCAAACATTGTGTTCTATTTGTTTTACTTTGCCTCAAGTTTGCCCATTGCCATAGATTAGTCATCCCCAGAGTTAAACACGACTTTGCCAGCAGAACAAACAACTAGTAGCAGACAGCAACCAGAAACAAGTGCATAAAATGGTTGATCCAGGCTGGCGCGTAGCCACATGGCCATTACCCTTCAAGTAGTTTGCTTCAGAATTGGACCAGAGGTCTCCAGAGTTGAGTGTGAGTGTTTCATCACTTTATAAGCCTTATCCAAAAGGAGAGAGCTTGGAGCAAAAAATCTAATGGCCCGGCGCTCTCTCAGAAGCCAGAGTAATTCTCATTCCACTTCAATTGCCACAGCGCAGTACCACTAACTGGCAAGTGAGGCCTGCTGTCGCTGCTTTCTTGGCAAACAGAGAAGTTCCTAAGTGCTAAGCTGTAAATTTGCTTAATTTGACGTGAGTCCGAGGGGAATGGGATCGTTTTCTTTCAGGGAAAAAGCCTGGCATATTGGCTGACAATAAGCTGGAATGGTCCAACATGGTGTTTCTGCTCTGCAATGATGACTGGAACACACAACGGACAGCGTTTGACAGAGCTGTAAAACCGTTTGACTCTGGCACTGTGCGCCGTGTGACTCATTCTTATGTTAATGCTGTGAAAGCCTCTCAACTGTAATTTCTGTGGGAAATAAATGTGACGATTTTCTACAGAAGCGGCTTTAAGTGGTTTTGTCTGTTTGTACATAAAACAAAGTTAGCACTTACTGAATGTGCATATGGATAACTCGTGCACACTCACGTTAATCTGCCTCGACAAATTCCCCTTATTCTGAGCCATCGTGCATGTGCACAGCAAGTCTGTGTTACACAAGAAAACAGACAAATTTATGGCCACAGGATGCAGGAAGTGTCACTCATTTCTGACTTTCAACAGGGAGCAGTCACAGGTCAAATAAAAAAAAAAAAGATGAAGTTTTGGTCACAGATGTGGAAGCAAAACAGATTTTTTTTAAACAAAAACATGGGAACAGGTCAGTACTGTAATGTTGCTCATCAGAGAGCATAACAACTATTGAAATAAAGAGGAAACTGTCTGATTTGAGAAGAAAATGCCATCTAACCTAAAAGAAATTAGCCAGTGAACTAACTATTAATGTATTATAATCTTTTCTATAGTCTATATGACTATGTCTTTGTTTTTATTTTTTCTAAAGTTTCTTTCCTCCAAGAAAGGGATACAAATTTACCTTAGGCAACTAAGTGATAGACTAACAGAGAGTGAATGATTGCCAGATCTAGTTAGCTGTGGTTAATTAATAATAACCTACTCTGAGACAGGCAGGACAAGTTGACCTTCTTTAGCTTTTTTGGTTTGCTGACTATTTTGGCTGTGAAAATATAGAAAAAGCATTAATGTCACTGCTCCCATGTGGATGACACTGGTCAGGTAGTGGAGTGAGGGTAAACTTGAAATAGCATGGGTTGAAACAGAAATGTGACAACTGTGGCATTTGCAAGACGACATGTGGTGGAGTCCTTTTTTAGGGGTTCATAAAAATACTTAGCAGGTTGCAGTAGGATAAGGTTTGGGAGTTTACTTTTGTTTGGTAACACTGATGCAGAACCGTTGCAACAGATTTGAAATGAAAGCGTTTCAATCCACTTTATTTCTGTTCAATGACTCTTGAATATCACCAGCTCCCTGTGAACATCACGAGAGCCTTTAAAAAGACTGGTTTCAGTATCACAGCTGTGACCTTCATAAAACAGAGCTGGGCAACAGGTGGGCATCATGTGTGTGCTAATCTTCAACATTATGGTTGTTGATAACAGACACTGCACAGCCTCGCTCAGTTAAAACTCAGTAATTTAATATGGAATACATCAGCAATGTGATATTTGTAGCATGGAAGAAGCAAAGGTTGGGAAGATTCTGCTGATGCTAATAATAGAAAATGTCCATCATTCACTATGGGTTTCTGTTACCAAAAGAATTCTGTGAGTACCGCAGACCCTCCAAAACAAGACATTGGGTGTCCACTGAGGGATTTTGGGATTACTTTTTTTCTCTCACTCTCCTCCTCGCTACAGGCATGGAAATGTGGATTGTATTTCGCTGCGCCAATCCATGCCAATTGTGGAGGACAAGGTCGGTGAATGCGCAGCCTTCCCCCTTTTCACAGACCATCCTACTTTACCCATCAATTCTCACACAAGGCTTTATGGTAGGTGAAAGTTTGGACATGTAGGCAGCCAGGGCTTGACAGAAGAAGTGATTCACTGACTACAGTTGGAAAGCTAAAGAAAGCTCATTTTGCATGTTTTGAAAGTTAAAAATGTCATTATAGACCTAACTAACAGTCATTTGCTCATCTTACTATTCTACTGTTTTTAATTTGCTTGGCAAAGATGTTCTAGACTGTCACTAGTCCTTGCTGTTTAGTAAACAATGTGAAATTTCTCCTAAACTGCTCTGTTTTAGTGGTTATCTTTGCTTGGACTAGGTCAACTGCAAATTAAGTAAATAAATTAAATGTCTCGACAGTTTGTCAAACACAAGAGTACATATATCAATTTTTTGTTTTTAGCCATGCTAGTGACATGGCTTTAGACAAGTCAGTATGGGTCAGTCGGTTTAATTGGTCAACCACTTTTGTCCAGACTAAAATATCTTAACAACTATTGTGCCAAGGACTGCCACTAAATTCTGTACAGACATTTGTGGTTCCAAGACAAAGAATCTTTATGACTTTGGTGATCCTCTGACGTCTTCTCTGGCAATCCTCTAGCAGCACCATCCAGTGGATTGCCATGAAATTTATTGTTCATAATAAGCTCAGATTAACTGGAAGGGGGTTCTTTTTTCTTGATTCTTGATACCTTTGGTGGTGATCCCTGACTTTTACTCTAGTCCCACCATTAGGTCAAAATTTAATTTGTCCAATACTTTGGTTTATTGCCACATACTTCCAAAGCTAATGACATTCCCACCAGTTTCAGCTCTGCATTGTGTATTTAGTGAATGTCAGTGTGCAACATGCACAAACTAAAATGGTGAACATCATAGGCCTAAAAAATATACCTGCCACTACCAGTCTGTTAGCACAGTCATTATGAGCATTTTAGCATGCTGACATTAGCATTTAGCTCAAAGCTCTGCCATGTCTAAGCCTCACAGATTCACAGACCACCATGAATGCAAAAAGCCATGAAGAAAGCAGCGCTTAACCATATATCCCCCTTTATTTTCTTCTACCTTCTCCATTCCCTCCTCCCCTCCCCACCTGGCTGCTAGCATGCTTCAGGTGTTCCACAGTCAGGCCCTGTGATTAGTCTAATTTGCACAAATGCTGGCGAGCACTGCACCTGTTGCCCCTGTGCCGCCTGCAGCCGCGGTCCCTCAGCAGGCTGACAGGCCTTTCCTTGGATAATCCAATCTCCTCACAATGGCGTAGCTGCTCTCCACCAGCACTGGACAAGGGCATTCATTTTTTCTGCCTCTTGTCCTCCTTAATGTTCTCATGGCCACCACGCTCCTGATGGCTCATTATTGGACCATTCATAAATACTGCAAGCCAAGCACCCACCTCCCTGTTTTTTACAGCCTGTCGCTGCTTTTCCTCACTGCTCCTCACCAGCACCTGCCTTTACCTGCCAATAAGGTTAGCAAAGCTTTTCTTCAGGTTCAAAAGAGGCCTCACAGCCTTCCACATGACAGCCTTCCAGTATCCACATACTCCATTTGGATTTGAAATAGCGCCAGGAGAAAATCAAGTGACACAGGCCACACAGAGTGGGAGGGAGGGAATGTGATCCCACTTGATTGTTGAGAGTTTATATAGCGAGTGATGACAAAGTGCTTTATGACTTTGCAGTGTTCGCTGGGCCCTGCGATTGAAGCCTTATACAGGCAAAGCCCCCCTGGTGACCTTGGCTTGTCAAATGTTCTCATTTTCACCAGGAAGGAGCCAGTGTTCAGCGGCTGCTCAGAGCTGGTGAGCTGCTTTTAGAGAGACAGGCGTGGAGAGCTTTTGGAGGTGACCCATGCTTCTTTAGTTTCAGTGATGAAAACACTATTGAGGAAAAGCATCAGTCAGAGAAAAGCTTAGGCCACTGACTTAATAAGCCTATGACCAATATAAAACCATTATATCTGCAACAAGACCTAGAGTCCACAGCCATACTAGCAGCCCTGGGAGTCTGTACTTACCTCGCTGCTTTGAGCTAAACACTAACGTCAGCATGCTAACATGTTGATGTTTGGCAGGTATAATGTTTACCATGTTCACCATCTTGGTACTAAATACAAAGGATAGATAAGACTGATGAGAATGCCATTAGTTTTGCAGATATTTGGTTAACCTAAGCATAGAATACATTAAAATTTTTACCTAATGGTGGTGCTATTATTATCTATTATTACAATTTATCCATAGGGGAACATGAATCAAAGTTGAAAGATCACAAAAAGCACAAATACATCATCTGGAAACAAAGAATATGAGGACTAAATTGTGTGCCAATCCATCAAATGGATGTTACATTATTTATTTCACTGAATAGGTGAAAACCTTTACCCGGTGGTGGTGCAAGATAAAACGTCAGTGAGTAACTGAAGTTATTATCATCCTCTGGGGAACGTGAACATCTGTACAAAAATTCATGGCGATCCATTCAATAGATCTCTCTGGACCAAAGTGATGGACCAGCTGGTTGACTGACATATTGATCCCTATCAACTGACACTGTCATCCCTAGAGCCACACTGCTACCGTGGCTAAAAACTGCATCATCTCCAGAAACTATACAAGAGAAACTAAATTGCAGGACTTTGTTAACCACCTTTCAAGATGTTCTCATCAGAGTTTCACTGCAGATGGTGATAACATCAGTTCAAACGAGGATTCCTGAGGAGTAAAAAGATACTTCCAGAGGGGTGAAGCAACCGGTGGTGTTCTACAGGCCTTGTCACACATCAAGTATTACATCAGATTGTTCCCAGCTGCCTGCCACATGCATCTTATCTCACAGGGAAGAGGAAGGAAAAGCATTTCATCCTCAGGCCTCTTCTTCCTGCATTGTCCGTGACCTTTCCTATGCAAATTTTTCCAGGACACTTCCCCTTGGAGAGAGATGTCTGGGAGCCATGTTGGGTGAAGCTTGGTGCCTCAAGAACTGGACCTGTGCTGCTAGGATGTAAATTATCCTGAAAACAAAAGCTGGACTGGGATCACCGCTCAAGGACTCAAGGAGGAGTTTTAAATGAGTAAAGATGATGTGTATATGGTGCAGACAGAGCCACAGTAGCCCTCTGACTGGCTGCTATGGGCTAACAACCCTTGCATTGATCCAAGGAGACACTCAGCCCTCTAACCTGCTGAGTGTTCAGTTCCAGTGAACAATGGAGTTCAGAGCGCGTCGATACACTATCCTATTGAGTGCTCTCCGTTTAGCAGCAAGATTGATGAGGTTACGGCTCCCAACCGGGGAGCCAAATGGTGTCAAAACCAAGGTGTTGCTTTGGACAAACAATCTCTTGCTACACTACCACACTGAGAGGCACTGGTTACTGGCTAAAACACCAGTTCTACCCAGGAAGTGTATTTATGCAGGCGAAAGGTTTCTGAAAAGGTATGCAAACTGCAGTGGAGTCTTGAAATGTGGATGAGAATATGAGGGTAGGATAGATGCGGCTTTCTGAACAGGAATGCACTGCAAATCCCCTAAGACACTAAATGATGTACAAGTGGATTTATTACAGTAGGTCCCTATAAATCTAAGGTTGGCCTGAACTCCAGGGAGAGGTTAATGGATTACAAAGGGATGTGGTATCGAACCTCAGAGAAGTTTATACACCTCATCAATATGTGAAACACTATTGATCATTCAGATCTTGATAAATTAAATTCATACACTTGATAATGAATGGCAATTTTCAGAATACCCCATATGAGGAAAAACAGGCATTTTCAGCCTGGCTTTATTTGGGATCTAAAGTGGGACATTGTATTGGTACCACAGAAAACTGCATTTTACGAAAACAAACTAACAGTTTGTGATGTGAGTTATGCTATCAATGCTGGGAGCCTCATGGAATCATCTGCTTTAGCATTAGCATTAGCTCTAGGGGTGAGCAATCAGGTCTGTCAGTCGAACAAGTTGGTCTATAGAAAATGATCTCAACAACTATTGGATGGACTCCCATTAAAGGGAATGGGAAAGGGAAAGGCAATTTTGCACATTACAGACCTTGCGGAGTTCATACAACAATGGTGACAAAAGCTACAATGTTAGAAAAGTGCAATGCTAAACTGGTGGAGTATTCTTTTAAATTAGACACAGACATTCATACACGTTTCATGTACTAGCATGACAATCGCTAATGCATACTTTTTGTTTTTTACAAGTTAGTTTCTTATACAGTATGTTAGCAACATACATGCATGTAATTATTATGCAATTATGCTGAACATGTAGCATTAGTACAGTTCATCTATTCCTGGGACCTATTGCTCTTGAGCATACTTAGCATGTTGGCAGTAGAACTAAGTTTAGTTGGGAATGACAAAGAAAAGTATATACTGCTGAAAGTCTGACAGTGTAAAGCTGAGCCTGACAAGCTGACTCTGAGATGTACTGAAATGGACACTGTAAATAGGATAAACCCTTCAGAGTTAGGCAACAACATAGTTTTTCAGTAGGGCCACCATAGCAAACATTTTTTGTGTCTCTCGTGGTAACAATCTAAGAATAGGAGAGAAATCTAAGCATCAATTTGGCAACAGACTTGGTGTTGCTAGTTCTTCAGGTAATTTTAAAACATTTAAAGTCCATAAATGGCACTGGTCCCTCTTTTGGTGTAGGACCCAGAAGAGACACCCTAATGACATCTTGAACAATCATGGCTTACCTTCTGTCTTTGCAATAATTAACGTTCCTCTCCTTTCTTTTCCTTCTTTCTGCCTGCCTCACCCTGCCTCAGTATTCTGTACTGTTGGATTAAGCAAAGAAATATTCATTTTTCATTAAGCAATTAAAAATAACCCTATAAGACATAAGTCTATAATATTTAAGCTTTAACACCTTTAATGTATTCAAAATGGAATAGGAAACCCTACTCAAGAAGGCAGCCCTCCCACAACAGAAACCAAAAGACAGGCACTGACAATCCACCTACAGAAATAAACAAAACTTCACGTTTAATGTATAACTGTGTCACTTACTCATTTCCAGAGAGAAAGCTGAAAAAAGGCTGAAAGTCCCTGCCTTGTCATGCTTTCTGAAAATATTCTTGTGGGTGATTCACAGAGTATACAAACAACTACTGCAGTATTCTCATTTGTATCTGGTCTTTCAGACGCATTACAGCTGGTTATCAGAGGAGACACAAAACCAAGAAAAGGCTCAGGAACCACAAAGATTAATCTGAAGCAATGGCCTCAAAATGGTTTCAGGGATGTGGATTACTTTATATTCAGACATGCTAGATCTTTATCAAACAGCTTAATTTATAATTCTGCTTTTACTTGTTGTATAAGGCTCAAACTTGGTAAACAAATATGACAAAAAATTGGAAAGTGGTGTGATTTTATTATTACCAAACTCAATTTTTAGCCAAATAGAAAACAATGCTAAATTGTTACTTGATGTGAATATTGCAGAAAACCTTCCTGCCCTGAACATACACACCCACACTCAGACAAACATCTCAGAGAGATTAAAGCATAGAGAAAAATGACACAACCCACTTAAACAACTGACAACTTGACAACTTCAGTGTGATTTGAGTTTTTGCTTGTTATTGTGCAATTTTCTTTCCTTTAATGTTAATTGAATGGATGGAAATACAAATTAGGTACATTTTACTCTATTAGGATTTACAATCAGCACTTTTTATTACTAAGTCAAGTATTTAACTGTGAATGTTATGTAACTGAAGGAAAAAAGACACAAAACTGTAACTGAATATAAGAAATGTAAAACATAAACAAGAAAATCTCAGTAATACTACATTTGTCCTTTAACAGCAACATACAGTAGCGTGTGTTTTATGTCCAGTTGGTTTAAAATAAATATAAAGGAGATTCTTCTTGAAATGAAACAAAATTATTATAGTAATGTACATGTCTGGCTAACACAATGCAGTGATCAGCAGCTTACAGAGAGGACAGATCACTGAAACCACACTGCTAAGAAGAATACCTTTCACCTCTTGATTCTGTACATCTTTTAACCAATCTCATTCATCCACAAAAAAATAATTTCCACTAAATCAAAAAAATAGAATTTACATGATACTGCAGTATTGTTGTCTCATCATTCGACACTTTCGACATAAACAAAATCAGCATGACTAAAGATAACCTGTAGATCAGGACCGGTGTCACACAGAAATGTTCAGTGTCCCTCTACCTTTTCTGTGTTCCTATGAAGGCCATGTGATGGAGGTGGAAATGGCACGAGAGCTGATATCCCTCCTTCTCACTCATGGACTCTTCTTGTTAGCTGGAGACAGAGTGAGTAATTCAATAAGTCAAGTATTCATTTATTGCTTTCCTTTTCAATCATGGGGCAATTTTTTTTTCAACTTCCCCCATCCACCTCCACACTGAGAGAAAAAAAGTGATACAAGTTCTGCAACTTCCATCTGTGGCAGCCCTCGTTGTCTTACTGCGGCTTAATTACAAAATATTGGCGCCGTTTTCTGTAAAGATTACTCACTGTAGGAGGCCCTACATAATTTGGACCGGAGGGTTTGTCACGGAAAATAATACAATGCAACTGGGCTTTCTGTATTAGATTTCCGCTTTTAGCCTCCTTGACATTTCAAGCTGCATGAACTAATACATCTGTTATTTGTTGATCATTTGATTATTAACATACTTCACAAACCAAATCAGCTGCCCTGCTGGAGACACAGATACAGCTCAGCAGACAGTCTGGGTTTTCTCGCCTGCCACGCACAAACACATTCGCAAAGATGCACAATTCAGCCCTCAGTGAGAAAGGAAAGCGAGGGAAAAAACATTTATCTTCCCCTCCTTTGAGCGTATGAGCACTCTGACACCGGCATGGAACAAAGCCCGTCATCACATTCTAATCTCAAATTTCAGGGCTTTTATTTCACCCAAATGCCACCCTGCTGGCCTTGTGAATTATTGACAGACTGACACCAATGCGAAAGGACACATAAAAGAGGCTAAAAGCTCCGGCCCTGGAAGAGCTTGTCCTCTCCTATTGCCATCAACAGGGAGACAAACTGTGTTAATGCTTCTCTGGAAGCTCACGGTAACTTTGAGACTGAAGTACCAACATATGACTCCTGACCCACAGCTGCACTATAAAGCAGAGATATTCTGTGCAGCACTGCCTCTTTGGTCTGTATAAGAGCCTTAGTACAATTACAAGGACACCAAGGCAAAGCTGTGAATTATCTGATCAAATCATGAAAATTAAAAGCAGTAAGTCACACACAGTTAGTTCTGCATACAGCCTTTTAAAGTCATTCTGATTTGACTACTGCCCGTCATTTCTCATTTCAAAGAAAAGTCACAACATGGTTCTTGGCTCAGCATGCACTCATTTAGTTTGCATGATGAAAAGTAAATTGAGGTAAGCCATGTGTCAACTAGACAATATTTGTCAGTTTTGCGTCTTCTCACACCCACGCCTACTCCTCATTTTACTCAAGATTAAGATGTTTTAGAAACAAGTGGAAACAGACAGTGAAGATGGATTTAAAAAATAAAAAACAAACAGAATGACTGTGAGCAGAGAGCAGCAGATTGAAACAAAGCCGTCAGCAGAGATAAGAAGTGGTGTTTGAAGAGTGTTTTTGTGCTTTCTACTGTTGTCTAATCCACCTCACTCTCGTTGCTGGCACCCTCGGGCCGCCTCAGTTTGTCCACCTGTTCATTAATCTGTCCATCCCCACCTCGCCGATCCTCTGTCTGCATGCTTAGACCCTCCTCCTCCTCCTCCTCCTCCTCCTCCTCTACATGGCTGACATCATCCTCCTCTTCCTCCTTCCTCTCCTCCTCCCCCTGCACCTCCATGCGGACCTGGTCCTTCAGGTCCAGGGGCAGCGTTGTGCCGAGGCCCACAGTGCCCACATCTCCATTGATACCGTGAGCTCCATCAGGTCCTCCCAGTGCATCCTGAGGGCTGTGGTGTCCATCTTTGACAGGGGAGGAGTTGGCGGACTCATTACTGACAGGGGAAATATCGCTGCTGCTGTTGGTGTGGTTAACGGATGGTGAGGTGGATGCTGAGGGCGGCTTCAAGGGAATTTGCCAGGAGGGGATCTTGGGAACGGTCGGAGTGGAGGGGAATTGTCTCCTGTTGGGAACAAAATGAGACCAGATCAAAACCTCATCATTGTGATCAAAATTTGTGAAAAGATCTATCTATCTATCTATCTATCTATCTATGTATGTGTATATGTATATATCATATGTATGTATGTATACACCCATCTTTATATATAACAGTTTAGCATGCAGCCACACACAATACACATAATTATAGCTGAGAAAATGGCTTTTCCCTCCCAAACTGCCAGATGTTCATCACACCTGGTAAAGATGCTCTAAGATTATTATTTTTTAATTACACCCACTACAGCTTTTAAGATCAAAAAGACAACATTGAATTGTAACGGGATCAGCACTTCTTGGTAGTTTAAAAAACTGTTTGGAGATGATTTGGATCATTTGAACAGGAAGGGAACAAGTTTGGAGACAGATGGTGATACAGAGACGTTTATTTTGTGATTCAAGCCTTTGCCAGAAAACTCATTGTGAGAGTCAGGATGAAGTCAAGAAAGCAAATGACAAAGGGATTATTACTGATTAGAATGTAGGAGGGGAACAAAACATGCTCAACTAGACAGTTCTGAGGCAATTTTCGTCCTTGCTGGGTTTCTGATGTTCTCTCTTACTTCAGGCTTCATTATACACTAATATGTAGTCATGCATGCTAATGGGCCTGACTGAGCTGGGTTGCACCTGACTAGATTGAGGAACAAAGCTGGATGAGAAGACATCTAGCAGTGATATCTTTTTAAAACGGTGACACAAAATGCCTTACATCTTGTATTAACATTTAAGTAAATTAAACTATCAACAAATTTATTTATATTTAATTGGGCCACAGCTGATTTGTCAGTTCACATAAATAATTACTCTTGTTGTGGTTTTAAATTTGTCTTTCACTTTGTACTCATAAAATTACTGAAAGTTGCTCAGGAACAATTATGCACATGTGGTTATCTTGCTTACCAATAAAAGCAGTAAAACACAGAAGACCAGCTGATGCCTGCAGTATGCTAATTGACCAAGCCAAGTTGTGAAGTAAAAGAAATGGCGCAATCAGTATTATAACCTCTAGTGCCTGTGAGATTAAACATATTTGAGATTAATGATTATGCTTTAAGTGTGCACTTTGGAAGAGCAATGCGACATTATGTGTTCTTTTATTTTATTTATTCATACAGAAACTTTCAGGCTATCTACAACAATTCTGTACTGTAGAGGTGAGTATGCAAAGATGACTGAGTTTTGTAGTTGTTGTTCATTGTCTCTGAGATCTAAAAACTCAGAACTGAATTTATTCAATTCAATTTATTGGCTTTTTACAGAGCTTTCAACCACATCAGACAGGACACACAGACATCTCCCCTTACATACAACCTGTGTACTGAGAGTAGAGGCAAAAAATTTCTAAGTATTCCCTAAGTAGTTTTTGTCAAGTAAAGAATTTTTATGCTTAATATATGCACCACACAACAGGCAGCTTGGCTTTTTTACTCTCATGACACATCTAGAATAAAATAACCTTTATTTGTTTTAACCTGTCAACAAGCTACTTATATTATCTTTTTGATATGTGCAAACTGTAAAATAAATAAAATTAGTGCTAGAGTAGCAGTATGAAATTATGTGGACAGTTAAGTATTCTAATGTCAGGAGTAAATGAAATGTGGCCAAAATCACATCTGGATAGCAGGTACAAGTTAGCACATGTTTCATATTGACAGTGCTTTATTCCTGTTTTAACACTGTCAAGTGGTTCAAATGGAGTGCATCCAGGAACTCAAAAGTGCATGAAAACAGTAAGTTCTAAGCCCTTCAACACAGGCACAGACATACATACACCTGCACTGTTTCATGTGACAGGGTCTGGATAACTCTGTTACCTGCTGAGCAGTAAGCCCTTCAAAGAGACGATCTCAGCCTTCAGCTCTCCAATTGTTTGGTTGTCCAGGATACGGTTGGTTGAAGATGATGCCTATAGGAAAAAAACAAGTGACACGCACACATGCACTGTTCAGGTCACATGCAGGGGCACAGCACAAAGTCAACATAAGTCTTTCAACAACCCCACTGTGCTCAGTCTCAACATTATGAATTGATGAAAAAAAGCTTTGTTTTTTTTTGTTTTTTTTTAAAAAAAAAGGTCATCGGCTACAAGCTAAACAAATACAGCCAATGCAAATGCTAAAAGCCACATGTTTTTGTGTAGTTAGGTCATCCGTCACCATAACAACCTCACAACTGCCGACTGCCGGTGATGACAGAAAGGAAGATAAACAATCCCACTTCAGCCACATTTATGGCCTTGACTGCTCAGAAAGTCCAGTGAGTGCGAATCATGCTGTTTTTACATAATTTTCCATACTATCTAGAAAAGATTAGGGCAGTGTACAGTGTTTTGGATAATGACTTTATCTTGAACAATGGCCACATTCATGAGGGCAGACCATAGCTTAGCAGTTTGTTTTGTTCTTTTTGTCTTTTATCAAAGGCGTGTGTTATCACACACACTGGTGCAGCTTGAAATGCTACAGGGTATAATAGCAAAGTATTTGAATGGCAAATTGCTGCTGAAAATCTGTCTCTGCAGCACTTTTTTAGGGATAGGCAGGACTTTGACAAGAGGGAGCTATAAAATGACGGGTTTTGATAAAGGCCTAGAGAAAAAAACATCACATGGCAACAGTCAAATGCAACCATAAAACTGAGATGCAACTGCTCCAAAGTCTTGTAGACTAATGGCTCACTGCAAAATTAATGCAAACAACTCAAATGGGGAGGACCTTAGAGGCCCAACATGAAGGTCTCAAGACAAATCTAAGTGAGCTAACTAATTAGATAGATTACTTTTTTTGGAATAAACAATAAAATCTTTGCTTTTTTTGTCTGACATACTGGTTTTACCCCTCCAGGACTCTCTATTCAAATGAAACAGTCACAGGTTGAACTACTCATGCAACCTGTGATGAAGCATCATGAGTAGGGCATTGTTTGGCTATAGAGCCAAACTGGTTGGGAGCCAGTGATGTAGTTAATTGCTCCCCACTCTTAGTCTATTCCTGAGTAAAGAGCACAAACATGTGCAAGAGCAAGAGGATAGACTGATGAGACCAGAGGGAGGAGAGGGAGAAGACAAGGGAAAAAGTGGGATAAAAGAAAAGTAAAAACTGTAATTAAGACTCTCCTGACTCACCAGAGGAAGCTTGTTAGGAAGCATGGACCCCCTATCGAGGGTAGAGGGATAACTTGGACTCTTTCGCTTGTAATTAAATCTAAGAGAAATTAATTGAATCACATCTGAAAGGGATCAGACTCATTTACAGTGGAAGGAGGGAGGCAGAGGAGGAGAAGTGAGGGGAGACAGAAAAGGAGGCGAGGAGGGGAAGGAGTTTTTTTTTTTTGGCTCTTATCGGCTCCTAAACCTCGCTGATAAGGAGCCGTGTTTTAGAGGTGGTGCATTGGAGGCCAGCTGAAGACACTCTTATTACAGCCGTCACCTCATTAGAACCATCTTAATCCCTTGCCTCCCCAAGGCACCCGTATAATAACGCTGGATTCTGCTTCTCTCTCATTTTACATCGAAAAAAAATTAATTGCTGTATAGGCTGAGCTAAAAGACTTCCAAGGCACAGAATTAGCTGAAGAAAAGGGCAGATTTCTCCAAATAACTGAAATGTGAGGATTTATATATAGTCATACCACTTCAGATGAGAAAAAAGGCTTTAGAGTAGAATTGTTAACCGCTAGCTACGTACATAATGTGCATTATCTACAGAGCAGCACCATATAATATCTCACATCAAGGCTTGTCACACAACACTACCTCTGACATATGTCTAATTAAGTCTGAGGAAACCTAATTAAATGTTGGGCCTGGACTGAATTTCAGCTTTGAGATGCATTATGTCAGTGTTTATACACACACATGGTGTAAGAATCTTGTGTTAAGTGCACTAGGTGCTTGGGTGGAGGCTGAGTGGTGGGGTATCAGTGACCGGAGAGATTGAGAGTACGCTGCCGACTTTAAAGGCCCCACGTGAAGTGCTGACATGTATCCAATGGACCACACGAGTGTGTGTAAGTTGTGATGTTTTAACAAAGAGCTGAACAAAATATTTAACCTCTGAAATGATTTGGCAGCTTTGATTACAAAAACATCATTTAAGAGATTCTTCTAGGTGTGATTATATAACAATGTCAGTGTTATGCTCAGTATCAGCAATAACAAAGATTCTTGTTTTTTGCAACTGTATTTTTATTGGTATGCTGTAATGTGTTTTCTTAAAATCTTAGCTTTTCTAGATAAATGTATTTTACATCCATTCTTATTATTGAAACTAAATACTATATATTGCATTCTCTTATAGACTTAATTTAATTGCATGCATCCAAATGTTTTACCCTGTGATTCTATATGTTATGTTCTGTTATCTTTATTTGGTTCTTAGGATGTGGCGATAGTATCAAAACAATAAAATAAAAGAAATGTTAATGTCCGCTGCCTTGTGATGTCACTGTTCTGTAGACTACATAGGACACTCGGATGATTTGTGGGTTCATCCTGAAGAAGGCAATGTGTGTTAAACTTAGAAATAAAAAAGACTCAAGAATAGTGACTGAGCATCTCTCTTCCTTCCTGTGATGTTTGACTTCTTCCACACTTCCTGTTGTACAGGTGCAGGGTTCTAAGGGCTCTGTGTGGCCTAAACAGTGGAGAGCATAATCCTCCGCTTGGCGCTGCAAACTGCATCATGCGTGAATAGACAACCAACAAACAAATGAACCGACCAACCAAAACCAAAAGAACACTAACAACTCAACCTATGGGAGAGGTGCCACCTATTGAAATATTAACCACTGCTGCACTGGCTGGGTGTGTTTCTTACTGTGTAAATACTGTACATAGTAAAGATTTCCTCTAGCTGGTTTAAAAGCCTTGTAACTAATATGTCTCAGGTGGGTGCCTGGGTGAGATAGGGGTCGGCCTCTTTCTGCTGGTTAACTAAGCGCTACAGGAAAAAAAAGGGGAAAAAAGACACATTCTACATATACACACACAGGCACACAGACACACACACACATATATATATTACAAGCAAAGAAAAAAAAGATTATCAACTCCAGCAGCACCCAAGGACGGCAACGCATCTGGCTAAATGAAGATAAATGCCTGTGGACCATTAGCAACAAGATAAGATCTTTAACAAGCCTTGTTTAAGAGTGTCTGAAGGCAAATTAATTCACAGTTACTCCGCCGGCAGACAGTGTGTTTTCGTGTAACGCATGTATATTTATGATGGAATTAGTTTCAAAAGGAAGTCCCCAGAGGAGTGTTTTTGAGTGGAAACACTGGTACAGTGCAATTGATTTCACTCTATTTATGCACTTTCCCACTGGCAGTATGTCTCGCACAAGCAAGGAGGCGGTTTCTAATCTTCTATGTAGTATCCACTAATAAAGAGAACGATCAGTGAGTTGAGACAGCAGGGCAAACACAGTTAAGAGTCAGATTTGTAATGATAATGGAGCAGGAATAAACTTGGCTGTTTAACATCAGGGATGAATCATCCTGAGGCAAATTTATCCCTAACACCTGCAATACAATATAGCAGCATATCTTGAAGGAGTCAGGATAACTGAGAAAATAGTGAAAACGAGAAGAACTGTCCTAGGCCCTGAAGTCTGGAAATATGCTGCATCAGCGTGTTCTGTGTGTGTGGACATGAGTCAGTCTGTCTAAACTCACTTCCATAATGAGGTCCCCAGTTTAGGGACAGTAAACGCACTCCGCAATTGAGCGGTTTCCAAACTACGAGTAATGTTTACTTAGCAGCTGAGGAAACAGAAGTCTCCATGTGTTTCGGGTTAAAGGCACATTTCCGCGTTGAGAGGTATAATTGCTAAGCATGGTGCACTTTGAGCAGCGTGGTGAGGCAAACCCCGAAAGCCGCAAACGGTGAATGATAAGTAGCTCGCCAGCTCCAACATGTGTTTCTCATCAAATATCCCGGACCTGAAAACAATTTCCCAATTTCCCCCACGGCCTGAGACAACAGAGGGCCTCGTGCCGACTCGCAGGGAAAATTTAAGATCAACACTATAGCTATAAAGCAGAGTTTATGATTTGTTTAATGGGTGTTTTGATGTGAAATATACTTTTTATACACTACTGCTGTCCAACTAGGCACTCATCGCAAATGAAGTAGACACTTTTTAATCCAATCTATGATTTGGGGATGACGAAAGAAAAGAAACAACATCTATTCTTCCTTTATGCTGTGGAAAGATCTCATTGTTTAAAGTGGGCCAACAGCCCGTCTGACAGAAGACCTTAGCTAGGTCTGTTTCAGCCCACCATGGGGTTAAATCAGCTCATCACTCCCATGTACTCACACATGCTGATTTGGGCCACCACTGCTTTCTACACCAGCGTGACTGTGTGGCTGGGAACGTGAAACAAAATGAGCTATGAGTTGTCAGTTTGTGATGAACCTTGTCCAGGGAAGAGATTCATATTTTTCTTCCTCGTTTGTGCCGAAGCAGATGTGTCCGCATATGTTTTCCTGCGATATCCAGATGCTACAGTGAAACACCCGTGTGCTTAATAAGCTGTGGACATAAAACATTGTCTAAGATTGTCTCTTCCAAGGCACTTTTTTAGAGCCCAGAGATCATAAAGCGATTTATGAGCAGTGTTATAAAAAGCAAGCAACATTTCATCCCCGCACATAAGTTTTTAGAACAATCACTCAGTCGGATTCACCTAAACACTTACAATTCTGAGTAGATTATGAACACTGTCTATAAAAATCAAGGCGAAGAGGAATGACCATATGGTTAAAGATTATGGTCCCATGATGAGATGCACCATACTATTTTGCAGCTTCTGTTCTGATGATATACAGTATAATAAGGCTGTCCGTCTTAGGTAGTTATGACTTGGGGGAGCGCAAGAAATTTTAGTACACAGGCCTCGAGAAACCCTTTCTCTCTCCTCATCAATCAATGGATTTGAACCTGCAACTTTACGTTTACTGAACTCCTTTGTAATTTCAGAGTTACTGCCTGTCTAGCTTTCCCCAAATCATCAATCACGACATAACAGACCTTAAAAAGGTGCAGTCTGCTAACTTTCATGTTCAAAGCCCAGCAAAGCTTAATAAAGTTGTCTCATCTCCCTCCTTTTAGTTTGCAGTAAGATAAATTACACAAAAATATTAGTCTGTGAATTATTAAGTTAGATGTTACTTTTGTTTTTAACCTGATCTGTCAGATGGAATATGGGTGAATATGAGGAGAAACAACTGCTAAACCCAGTAAATGGAAAGAGTGGTGCAAAAAAAAGAAGGGAAAAAAGAAACATGCTTTAATTGAAACAACTGATATTCTAGCAAATTTGGAAATTATTTGGGGTACTAAGTGAAGGATGCTGAGTTGCTGATGAGGTGATAGCTACCTCAGCTGCAGCCAGTTCCTGAGAGAGCTCCTGGATTCTCTGCTGCTGTTGGACCAGAAGCTCCTGGACGGAGACCAGGGTCTGCTGCAGCTGGCTTACTGTGGAAACAAGCAGAATAACAGACGGTTAATTCAGCAAACTTGAAAACACATAAAATAAAGGAAGCAAGATCCTGTGATAAGGTTGTTGTGGTGCCACAAAACTGAACATTTTCTTTCCAGAGACGATGACTGAACTGATGAGACTCAACTTGTGTCACTGATCAAAGCTGTCCTCTAAGAATTGTAATCAAAGCTAATACCCCGTAACTTTAGTCGCAGCTTTTTTGGTCTGAGGCACTGAGGGTAGAGGGTGGGAAGGGGGGCCACATAGGATGGAGATATTAATCTCTAGTGTCTGAACTTAAATCAAATAACAGTCTCTAACCTTCCATTATCCACCCAGACACTGCCTTCTAATGCATCTTAAATCCTCAAACGATCAACAAAGGAAAAAACAAGGCTCTCATTTGGGAGGAGGCTGCCAGACAAAATGTCCCCCCTAATCCTAATAAATATTGTTCTTTTTCCATTGACTTTGAAGATTGAATTAGTTCAAGTGTTGGTGTTGGATGAGGGTGTATGATTTCAAATAACACCGGGCACAGTTTGTTGCCCCCTGCTTCCAGTCACGCGTGTATTACCAAACAATGCATTAAGTTTCCCCGAGCTGATTATATTACAGAAAACCAATAAACATTCATATAAATCATGGGCGTGTAAAGTGTTAAATCAAGCCTAATAGGATTAACATCAACAGATATTGTGGCGGTCCACTGCTGAGGTTGTCAGGCCAATGGTTAAAAGCCTGAGCTGCAGCCGGCTGGACGGGATGTAAAGATCCTTCCTCTTACATTAACCTAGGCTAGGACAAAACACAGAGCCAGGCTTGGAGGCTACGTTTCTTTTGAAAAACCAACTCAGGCAAAATATTTGATCTTTCAAAGACACTAATATCTTGTAGTGACACCTGTGTTTAAATGGGTGGAGTTGTATCAATATAGGTGGGGTGCTGAAACGTTTGATCTTTTCATGCTTGCAGAATCCTACGGAATACGAGTTTGAGCAGGATTGTCAGCTGGGGCCGAAAACCATTGTGCAAACAATTTGAGTTTGTTTCTTGGCTTGCAAACCAGAGTGTGATCAAACTTTCTCAGTAAGGCAATAAAACGAAAATACCGCAGCCATCCCTGCTTAAAAAGGTGTTACAGTGACAGGGTGTGCACGCTAAACCAAGAGCTGCCCTATTAGTCTCTGATTCCATCTCACCGCAAAACAGCTTATCCAGATGTGTGGGTCAGTCTGCCAGCCTATAATGCCGTACCTCCTGAATTACCATTGGCACCGCTTTTTCAGCCACTTCAGCCAAACAGTTCAGAGAGCAGCTCTTTTCATGTCTCTCCACAAAGTTGACTCCTTTGTACTGCTCAGACACTTGACAAAAATGCATAACTTCTTATCCCCAGTTATCACAGATATGAAGCCAAGAATAATGAAGTCAATGACTTTGGCCAGGCATGAATCAGAGGGAGGCTGTAGCTGCAGTGTGTGTGTGTGTGTGTGTGTGTGTGTGTGTGTGTGTGTAAGAAAGAGAGAAGGAAGATGATGTGTGAGGCTTGCAGCTGCTGTGAAGAGGGTGCACATTGTGTATTCAGTAAATTATTCAGTAAATACCTCAATATAATGTACACTACATATGTCCAGGCCTGTCTCTGCCTTTAATGGCCAGCTGGTCACCAATATGGCTCCCACCGACAAAGAGTGCCCAAACAGCCGCACAATTCCATTACAGTCTGGGTACGCTGAAGGAGTTCCAAGATCCATTCATTAATTGTCTGTGTGAAGTTGTAGGCAAATCATAATGGGAGTCAAGGCCCCTACTCGCGAGCTTGGGCTGGTGAGAGAGACTAATGTAGTCCCCATTCAAAAGGATACATCACCTCATTGCGCCCGGCACTAGAGAAATACATGAACTTTAACAAAAGGGGGTTCAAGCAATTGGCAGCAGCGAGGCAGTCGGCCGCTATTACTCAGTGCAGTGAGAAGAGGGGGAGCGAGAGGGAGAGGAAGACAAAGGGAAAGCAGGGGGAGAAAACTCTCAGTGTAATTGCAACCCCTCTCCCCAACTGTTAACTACAACAGTCATTAACTACAATAGCAGCTTGGCTACTGCAGTCATAGCAAATTAGTTCCCCACACTGGCTCACCTACTTGCTGCAAAACACAGGAGGACTATTACTGTGAAATCCTGTCTTTACCGACAAACAAAACAGGGTTTGTAAGTTGGCAAATCTCCAAAAAGTGATAAGTAGAGCAAGAATGGACAGTGAAATAGCCAGAGGAAATGTGTTTGCATAGTTGGGAGAAAATGACCATAAAAGAGCATATATTTGTTAATCAGATTCAGGGTGGCACGCCTCGCACGCAATCTCACACAACTGCTACCCTCCACCTACCTTAGCCAGACAGAAAACAATAGCATGGGTGTGACCGGATAAAATGATAACAGCAATATTTTCATCCACACTACGTTGGTCTGTGACAGGAGTTGTAAACTCAAACAATTTGTTTTAATTTGAGATGGGAAAATCAAACAAAGGATACCTGTATTTAAACTAAACAAGATTGCATATGTGATTCAAGTATGGCTCTTCTTTTTTTTCTACTGCTCAAAACCCAGATACATACAGGTTTAATGCTTGTTTATACAGTCTTCTTACTGTAACAATAATAATTAGAAGTTAATAGTTATAATAATGTAGCAAATAAGAGTTGTTTGCTTCACTAACATACTCATTTTATGCATTAACAACTCCTGAAGTGAAGTTTTTACCTTGCTTGATATCTCATACTGACAGGTGCACACAGCTAATGTACACATGACTGTGACTTTATCAAATTTAAAAGGTAATTAATTAGATTAAAATGCATATCGGGATTTGGCAATTCAGGTTTCAAACAGAAAGTCAAACAAAGACCAAAATTGTGTCCTGAAGCTCTACAATCGCATGAAAGTTTCTCAAGGCTCACCTGTTAAAAACATCTTTTAATGTTTAATGTCTGGTTACCTTGTGCCTTTAATGTGTTTTAGTCCCCATAGGTTCTTTGATTCAACTTGTAAAAAATAAATGTATTATAATTAAGCTGTAGCCTATTTTTCTGCCAGTCAGCCTATCTCAAATGGGGACTGGTACCTTTCAGGTGAAAACATACTCCAGTTCAACAGTACTGCTAACAAGACCAAACTTTCTCAGAGTGCCTCCCTCATTTACGCCTCCCTGGATTTTTAATTATACTGACAAAGAGCTAGGAAAGCATCTCTCTGCCTGCTTCTCTCTCTCTCTCCATGTCTGACAGCCAGGTTGAGATTCCTCACCTGTCCAACATGGGAGCCGCACCTGTCACCGTGCACTTAATCACACTAGGGCCAGTGCTGAGCCCAGACGCCACACAGTGCCATGCCGCACGCACATCCTACTCACACACACACATACACGCACACAAATACACATACGTGCACACAAAATTAAAATGAACTTTCTCGCCACCTACGGGGAAGAGGGTGGATGATGATGATGGCGGTGCAGGTTTGGATGGGGGTGAGGTTGGTGCAAGGGGGAGACGGATGGGAGGGGGGTGGGGGTGGGGAGTAAGAGAGGATGGGCGGGGGGAAGAAAAGTTGTCATTTCCCAACTCCTCATTAATATTCCGAGGTTAAGAGCTTTTCAGCGAAACGTAATTAATTGAGCCCGAGCCTGACAGTAAACAAGCAATTTCAAATTAAAGCGAAATGACAGCGGCGTCATTTGTTAAAAACGTGCGGGGCCCCCCGATTTTGGCGACAGATAAATGAGGGAAAATGTTAAGGAGGGAGAAAGTGATGAAGATATTAATCTTCACCTGTCTGTGTCAGCGTGCCACTCATTGCCGCAATGTTGCTCTCCATCCTCTGCAGATGCTTCTTGTCCTCTCGGCTGCCCATAATGAGGGGAAGGATGTATTTCTGCAATTAAAAACATAGCACAAAATTACACATCTCTCCAGTGGTAAGGGGCAGAAAGATGAGGGAAAGACAGGGCCACCTAGACTTGGCCAATGGAGGGTCAAAGGTATTGTTTTTTTGGACTAATGTCCAATTTTCTAAAATGCAGCAACAGCAAATGTCAAATATTTGTTACTTTTCTCCATTTTGTAGCACTGAAAGAAAATAGAAGCACTCTGAAGATGCAACCATTGGTTCTGAGAACATTTTTGCTGATCATTTTTAGACAAAACAGGTCATTTGTGAATGTAAATAATCACCAGACTAATCTATAATGAAAGTAACTGTTGGTTGCAGGCCTAAAAAACAAATTTGAATGAAACCCAGAAAGAGACAGTGAAAGCAAGAGACAGGCCTACAGGGAAAAACACGGTGGTGAACACTGAAAATAGTCTTCCAAAACCAGAAACAATGTCATGTTGTTTATCATCTCTCTGCCACTGAATAAACAGAACTCTACCAAATCATATGTATGTCTGACAGCCAAATGAGGGTGTTTGTTATCCAGTGTGAGTGTTACCCAGATGAGCAGCTTGTGTGCATCTCCTACACATGTGTTTGTTTGTCTGTGCATGTGTGTGTGTGTATGTGTGTAGAGCCTAGCTCACCAAATAATGTCCATGTAACCTTGGAGGGCCCCAGTGAACTGCATTCAGAATCATAAATTTTTTCTTGGTCTTAAGGCTGAATAAGGATCACTTAATCCCTCGCAGCTGGTTGCAGCTTGCTGCTGCCCGAGCCAGGTTTTCTCTCCAGCTCAGGTGGCAAGCAGAGCAGACACACCAGCGCAAGTAATAAACACTTTTTAGAGGAAAAGATTAAATGAGTGTCAACACGTGGTAATTAATAAGTGGGTTGCTGGGAGTGTGGTGTTTACAAGGTGCACCATAACATAAATAAAGTATGGGCAGAAGCCTGGACATATGGTGCGACTGGCGCTACGCTCCAGTGACATGACAGCAACCTGTGCTGTCCCGCCAGGGAATCCCACCTCCCAGGCGACCAGTGGCTGGCAAACCCTGCTGCACGTAGGATCAACAGTGGACTGGTACAGTGTGTGTTTTCACCAGTGAAAGACCACAGAGAAGAGGAATAAAAGACAGAGGACCCTCAATGTGCATGTGCAGCTTTATGAAAGGCTCTGTGAAGAAGAATGAAGTAATAGGACATAACAGGACCTAAAGAGAAACTAGTATGTCTGACAGGGTCAGGTAGGCATATGCATGTACATGATACGCGCTTCCCTTTCTCTCTCTAACAGACACAGAGGAGAACGGCCTGTCATCTAGGCCAAGAGCTACTGCTAGAGCTCCTGTCCTCCTCTAAAACGAGAGTAATGGCTTCCACATGCCACTCAGACTACTACTAACAACCACTATGGGATTAATGTCACCGGGGACAAGGGGCCTCATGAGCTCATGTTCAAGGGCTGCTAAGCCCGATAAAAACCAGGGTGATTATTTTTAGACGGTAGGACGGCAAAAAAATGGTTGTGTGCTGTGTTAGCAACTATATTTTTTAGAGGAAAAAAATATATATCTGAGAGGAGGAGGGAATGGGAAGTTAAAAAGAAGGGGTTCAAATGAGATCATGCTTTGACGTAAAGCAGGGTAGCTTTAATAACAAGACCAGAGTGATGTTACATACTGCAGAGGCGCCTTCTATTCTAGCACCATAATTCATCATAAACTGATGTACTAGCTAAGCCCACCAATTTAAATGTAATATCAGGGAGAAGCAGTACAGACAGATCTTAGGATGCAAAGTATAATATGTATAACAAATTTTAGAGAAACAAACTGTGAAAACAAAGTCAGTGAGGAATCATGTTCAAAAAGGGCAAGAGAAGCAGGGTGTAACTTGCCTTGTAAAGATGATGAAAGCCAAAGGCAATGCCCACCATGATGATGGTGAGGGCACCATAGTCTCTCCATCTGTAGCCTGCAGGACCTGGAGAAGAGGAAACCACATGTGATAAAATACTGATTTGGAGACTGATTTGCTTCTGTTTTAATGTGGTTCAAATAGTTGCTCAACATACTGCCTCCAGGGTTGGCACACTGAAGACATCAATATGTGAACAAAATGTGATGTGAAACTTTAAGAAATACCATACCGATGTCTTTGGAGCTTTAGCACTAAATCATACACAATACATTTTTGCAGACTATTTTTGAATGCATGTTACATTTTTTCAGTGTACTTGCCTGCAACAATGGAAAAACACATCACAGGTAGTTTTAGTGGGATAGAACATGCAAAACAACTTGTATAGTCCTATAATAAAAAGAAACTGTACACTGCTTTAGCAATTTACTTAAAGACAGTGTAATACAATCGATCTCTTTGTAATGTTATTATCATTGTATATGTACCAAAAGTCTGATCAATATAAGGTTAAGTCAGAAGAACAAACACGCACTCTCTACCCTGCTCTTCCAGAAATGAACGTATTGTTTTATTTTTGGGGTGGGGCATAAACACAGTGTGTGTATATAACCCTTTAAATAACTGGAATGAACGAGAAAGGTAAGGGAGTGTGTGTTTGTGTGTTAAGAAGTTGACTGTCTGGCTGAGTGACGGATAATGTGAAAGTGTGTCATTGTGCAAGCTGTCATCTGGGTAGGCCAACTGTCTGTCAAAGTGGAAATTCCCCACATAAGAGAGGCATTCAACTGAAAATGTCACTAAACAACAAACAGGTTTGAAGGAAATATACAAGTTTTGCTTTTATTTACTCTGGTGGGGCCCAAATGAATAGGAAATTATTAGAGGCTTAGCCACTGAAGTACACCATTGATATTCTATTACAGGTCTGATTTCACCTAATGGGTTATGTGGTACATGTTTACTGGCTTGAAGTAAGTAAACCAAATTGATCTCATGCCTTACCACTTGTGTGATCTGACATGCAAATAAAATGAGAGACCCACTGTCATATTGGACTATGTGGTATATTTTCAAGGTGAATTCTATTTTACTCTCCTTACTCAAGGGCACATTTCATTGCTGCTGCAGCATTCAGGGATGAACCTGTAACCTTTCCTATCAAAAATCTTGAATCATTCTCCAACATCCATATGGTAACCACATAAATTTGGGTCTTCATCAACATTATGGCTGCGATAGACTGTCACCTATCCCAGAATACTGTGCTTCTGAAAGGCCTGGGAGTCCTTGGGATAGGTGTTTGACCCTGAACAAGCCTCACTGCATCACCAGGGGTCTTCACTTGCTCTTTTCCCCCCCTTTAGGACCTTTCATTCTTCCTGTCTCTCCCTCTTCCTCTACCACTTCCACTCTGCCATCTTCCTTTTTTTATTTGGTCACTTAAGCTGTGGAACTGTGGTCTCCATCCCCCGTTTTTCCAATCTCCTCTCAAATTTATTGGGTTCAGTGGAGGCCTTCCTGTCCTTCTACCGCGTGGAAATAGAGATCAGAGTATCCATTACTTCGACAGAGATGGATGCGGGTCCCCGTGCACCGTCCCCATAACAAGGACATCAAAGGGAGGTAGCCCCCTCTTTTCGTCATGACCCCCCATACAAGACTCCCCGCTCTCACCTCATTATGCAGCTCCCTTATAGCCGTTTTGATATAAAACCCCCCACTATGGACAGAGAGCCGCGAGTCTCCCTAACTACATGGCCATCCCATCAACATCACTTTCATTACAAAACATGAGATGCCGGGGGAGTCAAGGACAGTGTGGTAATAAATGAGGGTGGAATACATCTGGAATCATTGTCATATGGGTTAAGCATTACGCGGACTTCATTCTGCATTGGTAAATCAGTGGACAGCACTCATAACCTCCTGAGGTAATAAAGATACAGGTTGCAGCATGGGGTCTTGCCAGGGTGGAACCCCTTGAAACAGAATGGCAAGGGAGACTTCATGAGCTTGTGCTGCGCAATGTCATATTCCCTGTGTCTGAATTCACAATCAAGGCAAATGTTGCACAGCAAACATCCTTGTAAAGATTCTGGTATCTGGTGAGCAATGGATAATCCTGTTTAGTGGCTTTAAATTAATAAAAATAAGAGGGTGGGTCTCCAACAGCAAACTTAAATTAAACTCAACCACAAAGTCTTTTTTCAGGTGAGACTGTGCATGAACATTGATATAATGTACGTGCTCCAGGTACCAAAGGGGAGAAAAGGTGGTGTACACTCACTGTGAGCCACAGGAGCCAGCTGAGTTGCATGGAGTGGATGTGGGGGCCCCACAGGGCTCAGAGGTAGGACTTCTTCTGTGCTGCCAGAGCGCTGGATAGCCAACTCTACCTCCTCATCCGTCAGCCCTGGAATGAAGACACACACCTTTTAAGACATTTGGAGGGACTGCAGTGACTGTGTTTTAATGGGAAACACCAAATGGCTCCTTGGCTATCATAATATATACTTAAATACTTCCCAAGCTCCCCACAAATCTTTTCAGTACAATTTAGAGAAAGTATGTCAAATCTTCATTCAATTTTACCGACCCTCTTCTAAAAAATGCATTTTCATTTCATGATTCTCAATGGAATTCTCCATTGAGAGTTTCTGTTTCAGGGACATCCATCAAAGAAAGATAGTGCGGAAAGGTTCACACAATGAAATCTGAAACTCTGCTAGCCTATTAACTGCCACCAAAGGCAAAGAAAATAAGAGTCTGTCCACTTCTCCAGTTATATTTCCCATGTGGAGATTTCATACACCCCAGACAGCGAAAATGCATTATTTTAATTTCTTCATTGTAATGTAAATGTATTACATAATTTTGCAAATGCCAATATAATTTAATCTTCAGATCTTTTTAATGATTTTAGTGATGATTAAATTGCAAAGGGTTCCCTGATGGAGAATCAGAGGGGAGGAGAAAAAAAAATCTAATATGAACATCTCCTTTTGTGGCAAGAAAGGATTTTATTTCAGGTGCCATATGCTGCCATTGCTGTGGGTCTCATCCATTAATGAGCATCTTAGTCTAAACAAAGGAAAATAATTACAACTTTTGATGAACTACAACAAATACAACATTTACCAATTTATAGTAAAATAAGGAGAAAGCTGAAAACAAAGAATCAAAACTGGCAGGTACATACTGTAGTTCTTAGATATTGATAATCATGATTTACCTTATCATGAAAATGAGCACGGTTCATCTTATAATGCTGCATACTGCTCATTGTAGCTTAACAGGGTGTCTCTCCTAACATTCTACCATTACTTCAGTAAGCCATTTCCCTTGCTTATTGACAGAAAATCCACTTTGTAAGAGAGCCTTTTACTTGAACAATTCCCTCAGGATTTAGAGAATTTACACCAGCTCAGAATAAGCTTCCTCTATCTTTTGAGAGACATCGAGCAATTGGAAAGGAATCAGTTGCATTGTTTCAAGAGTTTTCATTAAAAGTAACTGAACAAAGCCAGATATCCAATAGTGGCCTCCAGAGTGGTCTTCATAAGAGAAGCATACAGCATATGGAGTGTTAATAATACATGTATGTATGTATGTAAACATGTAAAGTGGAAATTTCCATTTCTGAAGTTGAATAAGATATTATAACCAAAATCTTTTCATCAAATGATTCCTTCCATTTGAATATCTGTTTAAGTGGCATTATTGTGAGTCAGATCTGAATAGCAGGATGAGCCTTGATCAGAAATCCCACGTTAACCTATCCCTTTATCAGGAGCCCTACAGAATAAAGAAATCTTTTGATTCTCTACCACACAGCCTATGCCAAGGGGAGGTCCCTGCCGTCACCTATTTAAATGCTCCAAGGACTTCAAATGGCCATGAAAATTGTTGAATAATTGAAGGCAAATATTGGCCGGCCTGTAGTCTACAGCAGGTCCTGAGTGCCAGGAAGTGGTGAGCTCCATGTGCTGAGTTTGTGCAGTCAGACTGCACTGTCAAATAAGCAATAATGTGTCCCTGGACTCCTGATTCATCTGACCACAGCAGACTACATGGTGGCAGACTATTGAGTGAAACTTGCAAGGATCTCAGTTTCACCGAATGAGAAGAAATAAAAACATCAGCTTCAGGTTTTTCCTTTCACCTTGAAATGTGAAGTCTTTTTTTTTTAAATACACATTTATGATGCTATTGAGCTTAATGTATGTACATTTTAATGGCTGATCACATCTTTGATGTTGTGTATGCAGCAAATGAAAGCTTTTTTACCTCGCATCAAAATAAAATACATGGAAATTCCTAAAGCTGTTTTCTAGTCAAATTACAGCTTGCTAAGTTGTGTTGTAGGCTCTGATCTGTTTATTGTTGAGGGGAAGACAACACCAAATGAAAGGGCCCTTAGATCCAAAAGAAAGGGGAACAAGGTGAAAGTGAGTTTTACATATAAAAGGAAAAGACAAAAAAGGGATTGTGAAATTTATTATGGGTTCCAAAACCTGTGGAATGACCCCTGGACCTCCATTTCAGATCGACCTGTGGGGAGATGAATTTTTTAAGACATAAATTACACCTAATGACGACACCATAAAAAAGAACAATAATGGAAAGCTATTCTGTATTTCATTATACTGTATTATTTGGTGCACCTGATACACGCAGTGCCTGTTTATGAGTCACCGTATTAGCAGATGCTCAGCCAAAGCATTTGCTTTGACCTTGCCATTCTCATTGGGGCATGAAATTACGGTGCTGGCACCTCGATATTACAGCTATAAATACTGTAAACTGCATATCTGGGCTACGTTTTCTATTGTCTTTCAACATAAACCTGATCGGTATTTATTTAAAGGAAAACCCATTGCTCGTCAGGTTATTTACAGCTCTATTTTCAGTGGCTCATATTCTCTGGGTATTTTTTAAGGGCAAAGAGGCAGCAAGGCTCTTACATTAAATCCATTTCTCCGATTCTGGCACTTCTGGACTTTATGGGTCAAGACCTAGGCCGGACAGCCAATTATAAAAATTGCTTACTAAAATATTTTGGGTGGTAAAAGGTGAATGCCTTTTTCGCTGTCCTCCAAGGCCTGAATTATGAAGTCGCCCTTGAGTGAAAATTACTTACATTTTGAATATCGTATTTAGAAAAAAAAAAGCACGACAGGGGTCATGAATAGATGGAGGTCAATGGGTTATTAAGAAGTCGAGTGCAACTTCAACCTGTTTCTCACGCTGTGCTGGCGAGGGAGATTCTACATGTCATTTGGTTCAGTACAACTGCTTGAAAATGGCATGCCCTAAATAATGACCACTCTCATAGAGTATTCATTTATGTATTAAAAAAGCGGACTCTGCTCTCATTTCCCTGCTTTATCGCCTTGTACTGATGACAAAGTAGGCAAGGCCTAGGCTAGGTGGCGCCGTGGAGTAATTTATAACCACATCAATCCCTTTACCTTCCACGCAGGCCTTGGTCATTGTCATTTTTGTCCGAGAGGTGAGTCACATAACCCCACTTACAAACAGGATCCTATTAATATCTAGAATGATGAACCTTACCCTTACCTTCATACCAGGTATGGTAATAGACCAACAGCCTACCTGTGTTCCCCCGTGACCCTCGATCACTGGCCCTCTACTCAGGGTGAAATCTATTAGCATTATTTATTCAAGTCAATAACAACTGGGATGGCATAAAAAAGAAATAAGTCAAGCCATCATTTATGTCTCACTGACAGAGAATGTACTGTGTCCGTTTCACAGGCTGAATTTACCTGTAATGCAACAATGTATGTGTACTCTCAGTGTTTTACCCTCCCATGCAGCATTCAGTCTGCTAAACTGGGAGTGGCTGAGTGATGTCAGTTTAAGGGCCACGGTCAAAGTGACATGCTGAAAGCTGGAAAATGTTCTTGACTTTGTCCTGAGAATTAGAATTTTTTGGTAATTATGTGTGTAACTGCTAATTGTCTGGGCTAAATGGTGGTGCCAAAATGGGTCCCAACGCTCTTTAGTTGTTACATCTGTTAATTGTAGAGGACATAGATGGCACAATTCACTAGATGAGACTGTAGCGCATTATATTTCACTCAAACACAATAAAATTTACTTGATCTTGGCAAGGAACAAGTAAAGCTAAATTGCTTCAAGATGGCTGCAAGACAGTTTAAATATGATTCATTTCCCCACTCTTCTGCAAAAGAAAGAAAAAATATCCCCGGTTTTAAATCTTAATTTATATTACATCTAAATGACAAACTTTCAATATTTCAGCCAGTTTATTCAACAAGGACTCAAGAAGGGCAGCTAGAAATATTGGACTGCATAATTGCCAATTCATACCCTGAAATTGACAGTTGAAGGAAAACAGAAAATTATATTTTTCAATGAATATTGAAATAAACCACACTATTAGGATCTCTTTGGAAAAAAGGAAATGTAACCAGAGAGGCATCCTTCAACGCAGATTAGGGCACAAATGTGCAGAGAAATAATATGCACGAGCGAGATTATTGTGTAAAGATTCTGCAACATGTAATCAAAGTGGGCCCTATTTTCCCCTTCATCAGCTGTCCAGCGTAAGTACTGGCAGCAAGAGGAATCCAATTTAAATTCCACTCTACCAGGAGATGGTATTGTTTCATTTTATGTGTGCTTTGACATTTCTGGCTGTTAATATAGAGTAAAATCCAGAAGTATTTACATAAATATGACATTAAACTGTATTAGAAATTAAGACTGACACATTTGCTGTGGTGACTGTGGGAGGAGGAGGCTGATTGAGTTTCTAGGTCAAAAGGTTGAGAGGACAATAAATGCTGGGTACAGAAACAGGGGAAATGTGAGTGCCGGCTTACTGTTATGTCTATGGAAAAGTTTAATATGTCTCATATGTTACTAATGCTAAAAGTGAGACAGAAAAGAAAGTAACCAATCACCAAACAAGGTGATCATATTCTGTTACAAATTTGAATCAACGTAAGAACATTTTTATTACAAAATGGAACTCTGAAAAGCATCTTTTAATGGTAAGTCCTACACAGTACATGTACATTTTACTCTCTTTTTTTTAAATTCATGATTTATCACTTCAGGAGAGTGTTTTTTATTCCTATCTTTCAACTTACTTGTTTATTAAATGACGATCAGTGTTCAGGGTTAATCTTACAATAACCTTTTCCTTACACAATTTCCTGTAAAATAAACATATACAAATACTGCTCTAAGTTTGAAATTAGTGTGTTGATGACATTAAAGTAAAGTAGTTTCCTGAAACAACTCAGGGAAGCTGAAGTATGAATGTACAAGATTTCCAACTCCACTTATGTATGACTATACCATACAAGTCAAGAGTTCTCCCATGAATACTACCGCAGAGTGCTACTCAAATATACTTTGTGCTTAGTGTTACATTACTCTATTTTCTCTCATCTTTACCCTCTCTCTTCCTGAGATCAATGTCCTTATGCAAATTGAGGGTTCTTGTTTAGATCTACAGTGGAACCAACTTTCCAAAATAAATCTGCATTAAAGCGTCATACATATTTCATGGACTTAAAGTGCAGTAAGAGCAAACCATTTTGGATAGAGGAGCCCCGTGGAGTTTATAACAAAGCAGAAACTAAGAAGAAAATGAGGTGTAGCGTGACATCATTTGGTACTGATGAGGCCTTAGTACATTTAAGATAACCAACAGCAGACTATGAACATGCCTTAGTTGTCAATAATGAGACACAAAGACAGAGAAATTTCAAAAGATACCAAGAGTCATTAGAGCCAGATGAGATGTGTGTAGTAGCAGCCGGCAACCATGGATTTGGTTTCAGGTTACCTATCCCAGTCGTGGAGCTTTTAGGCTCACTTTTCAATGTTTGGCTACCCTAATGCTGGAGGCAAAGTCACCCAGCACTGCAGAGGTACAGTCCCCTAAGTACTGAACTGTTTTTCTAAAGAAGTGAAATAAAAAAACTCACCACAAAAGAGTTTATCTGAGGTAAAGCCACATGCTCTCTGTACACATTGTCGCTGCTCGGCTATAGGCCGACTGTAAGAAATTCATGGCATAACACTGCACATTTCCACCGCCGCATTATATTGAACCGACTTAAATGAGTTCAGGGTAATAAAGCTATTTGCAAGTTTTATTGCACAAACAATATTCTGCCATGTGTCAGAAATAATTTCAACGAATTACAAAGAAACTGAAGAGCCAGCAAACATTTCCACCATCCCTGCTTAGAAAACCTCCCTGTGTCATGCCTCAAATTTACGATAACAGTTAAATTAAGTAAAAGGGTTAAAATGCTGGAAGGCAATATTGATAATTCCATTGAAAATGCAGAGGGAGTTTGTCAATATTAATTTTCCTGAACCCAAAGGAGCATCCCAACTGGTGTGTCATTTATTCACCGGGCCTGAATCATGCACTCTGAAGCTAAATCGACCCCTGTTAGACCCCTCTCCCCCCCACACACCCCTCCAGGGCAAAGAGCTAAAGCTACAACCTTTGACCCTTACATACTAATCTTACCAAAAAAATAAAAAAGACACAGTGTGTTTGCCTCTGGCCAACCACATTTTGTAAACACATTATAATGTTGATGCTATTTTCTGACAAATACATATACACGTATTTTTCAAGGTTTTCAGTTCTGAACTCAACAGAAATTCAGAGCAAATCAAATGTCTCTCACCTTTTTTCTTCAGGAAAGCTTTTCTGGTGGCCAAGGGACTCTGACGTACTTTTGGGTTCTGTAGAAATTTTACAGCAGTGGTGATCTGGGAAGAGACAAATGTGATTTAATTCTTCACAATGAGATAATGTGAGAGGAAGATAAGATGCACAGGAAAGTGATGCTTTCAACAGTACAAAGAACAGTCTAGACCTTCTTTAAGAAAAAGGTTCGTTATGAATCAAGAGCCTAAAAAAAAAAAAAAGAAAAAAGAAAAACCTACATAAATGGATTCCATTTGATAGTTGCTTCTACGCCCCCACACCCAGCAGTGAGAAAAGACCACCTGACCACTTTCCAGCTAAATGTGGGGAATGACCAAATCAGCAGTTATAAAATTAGCCCATCAAGAGTGCTGGACAAATGGAGTATGGAGCTTAATTTGCTATTACCCTCTTAAAGACAAACTTCCATTCTTAAGTGCGCAGTGGAAGAAAATCTATACTTAATGCAGAGGTGATCATTTGTATCTAATAACTTGAGAATCCTAGGCTGAAAACTTCTGTAATTCTTCCAGTTAAAAACCTGCCATGATCAAATCACCCAGCCTGAATGTTGTAATGACTTGAAACGTTAATGCACTAGAACGTTAAATAGCATCAGAACATCAGTAGTTTTAAGTGCACTGCGTTCATCGATTCTATTATGTTTTCCTTCGAGATGCACCTTAATTTTCCACCCCAGTATGCATTTCCAAGAATTGGAGGGAGAAAAAAAATCTTCCTCAAATGGCATTAAAACATAAATTTGAAGTGGGCGCCATGAAGTGGCGCCTCCTAAAATAGATAAATATGTAAGAACATGGAGAAAGGGGAAACACACTGGAGGGGAGGTTTAGATGACTTATTATCGCACCTGTGGTCCCCGTGATTCAATTGTAAAAGTCATCCCTCTAATAGGTTGAAAGGTTTTGATTACTCTTCTTTTCTCTTAGTGTTGAAAGATACAAAGTGATTGAGCGCCCTGCCAGTGGTAATTCGTTTTGGGTAATGCATTGCATACACTATGAACCCGTTTCAAGCCAAAAGAATTGCAGTTTAAACTTGTCCACGGTGTAGGTGTGGCAGGGAAGCTGTGTAAAGAGCTGGATTTCTGTGACAAACAAACAGCACAGTGGAGAATCACGGCACAGGCATCTTTATGGAACTTCTGAAAATGGATTTGTATTTTCTTTAGTAGGCTATGACTAGGCTGAAAAGAAACTTAATGGCACGTTTACTTTAATTAGGTGCACACATGAAAATACCACGCAGCATCCACAGACTTCCTGCAGTATACTATATATGCGTTAATGAAACTTCCAACAGTGAATTTTATCAAAATAAACCAGATTCATCCCGAGAGATGCTGCCACAATTCATTTAGACACTAATCTTCAGTTTCACTGTGACACTACCGCGACCTTGATGTACATAAGGGTTACGCAAGGGGTATGGAATTTCCTGGATCTCTATATGCTGAGGGCTTATTAAAGTCAGTCACCCGGAACCTTCATTGTGACAAGCAGATTAAACCATTTGCATGGTGAACCCCCAACTGATGTTCTGGGCCAAAAGATACAGTCAAAACACAGAGAAAATATCCCTTTGATAACAAGACAAAATCATCCTGCTCTTGGCGAAAGCACTCGCTGTTCAAGTAAGTGAGTCAACAAGACTACTTGTGGTAAAGGCAGAAACCAGAGATAATGAACACACTAAAATCTAATATCCTAATATTTATTCCAGTAAATAACAGAGTGATGTAGGCCCTGTGAGAGGTAAATGACCTAAGAGAGGAGGAATATGCTGAATGAGCAAACCTTGTTTACATTCCCTTAAAATTTTAGTAGCACAATATTGACAAGAAAATTGTGTCAATGTTAATAGGCATAAGTATGACATCTTAGTAAGGACCGCAGCTAGCTCAGCGGCAAACTAATGAGGTAAACGTCCATTTGGTTAAAACTGTAGTGGTAGATCTTCAGGGAGAGGAAAAGTGCACTTCTTAGCAGATGACATAGATGCTTTGCACAAGTTCCACCCAGACATCTCAATCAATTATAACCACATTGCACAGATTTCAGTCTTGTCTTGTTATTGACTTATGGATCACCCCAGTTATAGTGTTGGGTAGCACACAACAGGGCTTTTAGGGGGGTAAGATGGATAACAGTACAAGACACATTTGGATTGGCAGCATAAATACCTAAGAAATTTTTAAAATTAGGTGAATTCCCTTCCTTTTCGGAAAACCGGTGAATCACTTTTAGTTAAAACAGCAATTAGGCTGCAGTGTAAAGCTACTTGTAAAGCTTTGAGTGCTAATGCACCAAAGTGCTCCATGTTTAGAGCAATAATCTTTGCAAACTAGATAACCAATAAAGTGTCAGGTAAAGCCGAAAAAGAGGCGAAAACTCAATCATAGGAAGAGATAACATTAACCAACACACTTAAAGACAGTGAAGTTGATGAAAGGACAAGATTACAGCAGTGTTATTGAGTTTGAATTGGACAAGACTTTGCACTGCACTTGTCTGAAAATTACACTTGTGATACCTTGAATTGTGAGAAATGAGGATGAAATCCAATTATGTTCGAACTGCATGGTTGAACGCCTGAGGAAACTCATGTAACCAGTTGTATATTTTTGCTCTAACTAGTAATATCACGTAACCATAATATACAGTAAAGACCTATGGATGTTTTACAGGCAGACATTGTGTTTCAGGATATGAGCAGTAGGGAAATTCAGACTCTGTTCTGAAACAGCAATGTGTTGTCTGTCTTACATTTGTTTCTTTTGGCAGGTTTCAGTATTTGAAATAAATAGGAGAACAACATCTGAACCATAACAGATGAAAAAAATTCCTCAAAAGAAAGGATTCAAGACTTGTTTTCAGTCTTAATAATTCAGGCCATCTCAAACCACCGCTTATCAAACAATTACTCTGAAATGAATGTGCTGTAGGGTACAAACGCAGTGTTTGCAACTGTAACTTTTCCTTCTTTAAAGTTTGCAGACTGTTGTTGATCCCTGAGCCCAGGGTTTATCTAAACTTCATTGTCATCCAAAGGCTTTTTGTACAGAAAACAAAACACTGCATAAAAAGATCATTCAAAAATACCATGTCACATCTAATTTCCTTTTTTTTCCCCCCGAAAATCAAATTGCCATGCACTTAGCAACTTTTTAATCAATGTCATCTGTTTCACAAAAGGTAGATTTTGTCTGCAACAATGAAGACATTCAGAGGGCATGATGGAACTGGAAGTTGGGTGTGGGGGTGCAATAGAGGGGCTAAAAGGAAATCATTAGCAAGTATAGGATTCAGTCTCAGTGTGAATCAATTCATTCCAAATTGCCCTGGCCTGTACATTTGTGGAGAAGTGCCCCTGATATAATAACACACTGATAGACACGAACAAAAATTGTGTTAGGCTAGTCTCAAATTTCCCCCCCCAAACACAGGTTTGGAGGACCAAAAGCCAGAGAAAGTGAGAGACGGCGAAAAATGAAGCTCTATATTAATTTGGTGCTTTCATGGATGATTTGCTATCAGGGGCAGCTGTCTTAAATGACTTAACCCAATACCTTTCTGATACCGGAGCCCTGCCAGAAAGGAATGAAGTTTTAATGCAATTATTGTATTTCCTTTAGTCGCCTGACTGCTTGATGTGGCAAACAGTGCTTTTTAATCTTTTTAAAAGAGCAGCTTTAAATGCCCTTCTAATTGTGACATCTTTCCCGCCTTAATGTGACCTTTAGCAGAGGAAGCAAGGCCTCATGGGAGCTGCTATAGGAAATTATTGACCCTGAGAGACATCAGGAAGTGAGGTGCAGACTCGACCATTTAGCTAACCTCCACATCCACCCGCGTTCAGACACTGTACATCAAGGGCTCTGCTGGAATTGAACCATTCTGACAATGACTGTACAAAAAGAGCCGTTTGTTTGTTGCTTTCTCCACTTTTGGGCGGTGCTTTTCAGAGAAGCTACAAAGTGAGAAAATTAAATGAAAAACCATTACCGAAACTCAACTTCAGCATCAGTAAGATCTGATAAAGGAGTACTGGTAAAGTGTGCCCTTTTTTCTTCTTCTCTTGAAAAACTATGTGATAGTTTACACCTACTCTCGCATGTTAAAATTTTACAGTCAGTGACAGGGTAAATACAGTGTGTTGTTTTTTTTTTTTGTCTCTTACACTCTGAATGTGGTCAATCTTTATTGAATGATCCGAACCTCGGAAATTTAAAGGTCAAAGTCAACATTTCAACAGATGAAAAAGGGTCATGGAAAACTTCATTGACATTTGCATTGCAAAGGTTTAAAAATAACATACAGCGCTGTATCAGTGTCAGTGTTAGGGCCATGGGCAAGGCTACAATCATGACATCAAAAGCGCATTATGCAATTTTTGTAAACCGGGGGGGGTTGGTGGACGGAAATCAAGCTTTTTTCAAGACCACTGCATGTACAGACCAAAGTTTCCATTCAGCAGCATTTCCCTATCAGAGCTCTGTCATCACAAACATGGAAAAGTTGAGTAGGTTCAGTGGTAAGAGACTCAGGGCTAAAGTACATTTGATCCAACGAGGACACTATCAAACTGTAAAAACTGTGCAGAGTAGAGATAAACACAGATAATAGAGTCTTGGGAGTCGTGCTAAAGCTATCAAGGAAAACAAAAGTTGACCTATTCGTTCCCCTTTCTCTTCTATGGTTACAGAAAGAAATGTTTTAAATTATATTTCAGAGCTGTAGCCACATACTTTATGATTCAGTATGTTGAGTGACTGACTGGGTGTCATGTGACTGTTTTATTTCCTTTGTAAAGTAAATACAGTTATGACATGTCTAAAAAGTGAATAATATGGTCAAAAAGTGTGTTGTGTCTTTTTACAGGTTGTGGTTTGCAAAAAATAATTCAACTTCTCTCAGGATCTGAGTGAACATGATTAAAAAAAACAGAAACAGTTTAATGCAGCACAAAGAAACAGTGGCTCATGCCAGTCAAGTGTTTTAGAAATGAGATAAATCAACACCAAAGTGAGGCATTTCTTTTATTCTTGTGAAATCTAAACCTGAAGAGGAACACATGGCATCCAGCCAATTCAAAACTAGCTTGAGAGATACGGTATAAAGCCGAGTCTGACATTTCTTAATGTGTAACTGTCAGCCATGCTGCCTGGGGTTGCCCTTGCTAAACTAGCGAGACAGATGACTGTTTAGATAAGGACATCCCCAGCGGGGCTCTCAGAGCCCCGAGAGCCCCGATGACTAAAGAGCAGTGACTCCGTCAGTGACACCTCACTTTCACTTACTTTGGACAAAAATACTTATATAGCCAACAAATTCCTTTTAATTCAGGTAAAAGGCCCAAACCATGAGTCTGGAGCTGCTCTGAGAGATGAGGGTCATCAGAGATTAACCCATGGCACTTTAGCAGTGGGGGTGCAAGAGGGGCGTCGCAGCAGAGCACAACAAACTACTTAGCCACCACAAAACATTCCTGCCCCCTTCTCAGCTGCAATCCAGTAATGGATACTTCCTCAGCTCCTCGATTGGTCAAAATGTTTTCATACAATAATTTAATTCAGAAACACATTTACAAAGCAGGAGTAATCAATTTTAATTAGTTGATTTTTTTTTTCATTCGCATAAAATTTAATGTACTGCCATCGATCTCCTTTGTTCTTTAATGCAGTGCCTCTTTCCTGTAATTCGAAGCTTTTCTTTTTCTTTTTTCTTTTTTTTTTTTCTTTTACTGTCAATGATGACATTCTGTGACAAGCAGCTCCATGTGCTTTTCAGTACAGGGAATGAGCACTACCATTCACAGAGGAGTGCTCATGATGTCACTTAAGATCAGAGGAATGTACTAACAAATGTAGTTATAATGTGGTTTTGGAATGTGTCATGTATGAAAAGTTTTATTCAAAACCGTACATCAAATACAAAAAATATATTTTATAATACAATAAAAATGTTGAATTGGACAAAAACTTTGTTCACTGTGACTTAAATAACTTAACCATAAAAAAACATATTCAGGTTATTTAGTTTCACAAAATTGTATAATAACTATGTACCATTTTAGAAATGCAACTTTAGATGAGTGGAATGTACTAGACATGTGATTATAAAGCGGTTTATACATGTTATTAAAAGGTTTGTTAAAATAACAATCACTGGCCAATAGTCTCTCACTTTAAATTTCATACAAACATAAATTACACACTGTAAGTAATTTTCTCTTATAAGATCATTGTATACAATTTTACAAATGAACAAAAACTGCACTAAGATCAATTAAAATCAGTCAAACATTTATATTTTAAAATAAAAGTTTTTTGCCACAATAAACTGATCTGCACGAATTCTTTTGTGAACAGAACCTAGCGAAGCGACCGGATACAGTCACATAAACAAGCACACAGGCTTTTCTTGAGTCTGCCACTGCTCTATGTGTTGTCCTTCATATCATCAAGGCCCGCTGGCCTTTCACATTCAATTAGTTGATTGAGGCAAAATGCAAGCGGCACCAGCAGCAAACAACGTGAAGCTTGTGTCCAAGCGACACACCACAGAAGTTGTGTTGTGGTGTCAGGAGAAGAGCTGCCTCCGTCAGAAGCAACTTACAGCGACAAGCCTATCCTCCTCTGTTGATCCGAACTGCTCCTCTCACTGAGGCGGCACCCACCCACAGACACACACAAGCACACACCCTACAATACATACACAGCAAAGTAACATGAAGTGAACCATTAAAATAGGCAAATAAAGCAGGGAGCTGGGTGTGAAGATGCTGTGAGTTGGCATCAGTTTTGTGTGCATTCCTGCCAGCCTGCCAAATTGACTAATAAAACTAGAATAGAGAGGCCAGTGACAATAGAGAGAGAGGTGTCCTTTTATTGATCAAATTATTCCTTCTTGGGTACACTGTGCCACCGGATGAGAGTATGCTCACAAAGACAACCAGACAGATTGTGACATTCCAGTGACATTATAATCACGCGTCAACCCTTCTCCAGTCAATAGGCTGAATGCACTAATCGTGCGTCTTGGATCAGCAATTTCATGGTCTTCAAAGGGGGCCAGGAATTGGTGGCATGACCCTCCACACGGGGTGAGACCCCTCTTTCCTCAGCGAGTGCCACAGAGAGAAGGAGAGGAGAAGGATGGTGTAAAGGGAGATGCATCGAGGCAGGAGCGGAGCCAGAGAAGATTAACATCGCCATCTACTGGTCAGGGGCAGTACAGATTGAGTCAAAGGGGGGGAGGAAAGCCTGGCAGTTTACCCTTGCGGCCTGTCTTTCACTGAGACCTGTCAGAAACATTTAGGCACACTTGCCAAGACAATGGGCCACACATCTACAGCGGCAGATAAGGCAGACTGAAATCACTGTCAAATGGAGGAAGGAAACTTTAAGTAGTAGGCCTTCATTTGGTTTTGGAGAAAGAGCAAACATAGTCTGTTTCTGATCACACCAAGTGACAAAGAAAAATGCCTGCTAATTCTCCTTTTCTGGAGGCCTCCAACTGCCAGTAAGAATCTAAACCTCGAAACTAGGATGAGCATAAAAAAAAAAAGAGTGTGGTGCTGACAAAGTCAGAAAACAGCAGTCAGCAGGGTCACAGATGTAGCAGTTTTCTTTCTTCTCATTTAACCCTGATGCCAAAGAGGATACGAACACGACAGTTCATCAGATCAAATAATAATTCTTCATTTCAACCTTTCTGAACCAGTGAGGCTACACACTGGAAATTTTGTTGGTTAGAAAATGTCATAAAGTGACAGCATGTGTGACATTTGGTGTATACATGCCACACCTAAACATAATCCGCCTCTTCTGAGAAGTTGAGACAGAATATCAGGTTTTGCCACATGTTTGCTCAATGCAGACTTTACATAAATATACATGACGTGACAGTGATATGAATCAGCACAGTTATTCCTATAGAACTACATCTGCCAGACCCATAATACTCCCACATTTATGTTCCTTTTTAGATATCAGATCACTCAGTGTTTAAATTGAATATTTGATTTTTCTCTTAAACAGTGTTTTTAAAGGGGCACTTATTGTACTGTAATCTTCCTAAGAAGGTCATGATTAATAATTAATTTAAGGAAACAGGCTTCCCTCCTCATGAAAAATGATGTCTGCTAAAATGGAAATATTTAATCAGATTCAGAACTGAACAAAAAAGGGAGTAATCAGAAAGGAATGCTGCACGTCACTGCTGCACAGCACCCTTACTTTTTGTGACTACATGACAATCAGAGGCAATGGTCGAAGTTTATGTGTCAACACCCATCTGAACTGAACGGTGGCCGGGGGTGGGGGGATCCATGTTTTACCAGGCTCCTCCTAAAGAATGAGGAGAGGAGACAACCCACAGTGAACCACTATAATGTCACACAGGGTGGCGTGTTACAGCAAAGGGGCTGAGTTGGCAAGCAGCTCAGCGGCAGACGTGCACCTGTTCTGACATTTTCTGTCGACCTTGACACAGAAAACACATGACAATGCCACTCTCTGCATTTCAAAAAGTACAGGCCATTTGACGAAGCCCCTTCACTTCCCCTTTTCTCATCCCCATGATACCTAAAACCACTTTCCACGCAGTATGGAAGCGAAGAAAGCCATGACATGGCCATATAGACGTGAAGTGGGGACAGGCAGTAAATAACACTGAAAAACAAAGACTTAGAGAGAGAAATCTACAAAAATCTGACACTAACTCATACTTGGGGACAACTGAAGACTGTTCACTTTCCACAGGACTGCAGGCCACCAATACCTCCCTTTAAAATCCCAAATTCCACAGTAAATACAATGTGGAAGGGACAAAAAGGCCTCTGCCTCTATCGCTGCTTATTCCATTTCTATCGTCTCCTTCTCATCTGTCCTTTTGAAGCACATGACAGAGCTACAATTCATCCATCCATCTACTACTTTAATCAAAAAGAAAGCAAAGTACTGCTGCCAGGAGAGCTGCGCAGGAAAACAAATGCAATCTTCCTGTTAATCACTGCATTAACAAGAAGTCGACAGTCCTGACGCACATGCCAGGGAGGGGAGCCAGTCCAGGTGTTGGGTAATTGTCAGTTGTGTCAGTGGCTACGGTTGCTTTTTTTTTTTTTTTTAAACTGTGCCAGCCACTGTTTCACTGCTGATCTACACTTGTGCCCCACCTTAATGATAGCTTTTAAAAGTCCTCTTTCTGCTGAAGACTGCATACAGACACAAAGAGGTCTTGGCAAGGGTTTCCCCATGCTGACTGTAGTGGACTGTGGATGAAGGCACAGACGTCCCACTGTAATAAGTGCCAAGTCAAGTGCGGCTCAATTTTCAAGATGCATGAGTAGCTTCTATTTTCAAAGGAAAAAGAAATGAAAACCACATCCAAGCTCTGTAACCTTTCCGAAAAACAAGTCCATACATCGCATTGCTGGCAAACAACCATATGTTAGAAACACATCACAGTAACTGGAAAAAAAAAAGACTTTCCAAGACAGCAACTTGTCAGAAATGATTCAAGCGTTTCTTTCATTCAGAAAAAAAGTCCTTCAGCTGCAGGTGAGGATAATGTCATTCTGAGAGGAGAGGATGAATTGTAAGCAGCGCTCAACTTTTCATTATAACGCACTGAAAACTTTGCAGTTTACCGTCACTACGCTTATGTATCACACATCTAAAGTTAGGACAATTAGAGTGCAACATTCTACACTTAACTTCCCTTTTTTTAAATCTCATTTTCTGTATTTCACTTTCATTTCAGCCTGGAGAGCGGCCCACTATCTCCTTTTTTCAGATTCCCCAGATAAAGCCACAATCTCAGGGCGCCACACACAGAGAAACTCCAAAATCCCATTAGCATTTTGCTTTCATTATTTTTAATCAAACCCACAAAACTGACACATATTAATTAATATCCATTACCAGTTTTTTGCCCCTCTCCCAGAGAAGACGTTGGGGGGAAAAGAAGCAATTAACTTAACAAAATAATCAAAAAAATTGTTTCAGAAATCCCTGATAAATGTCATGTGAGGTCCCGTCTAAATGTAAGAAGTGTAATACATTCTTGCTGTCATATTCCATTAAACTGCTATTACAGTCTTGATAGAACTATTAGTCACTACATTATTAATAACATTAATGTATTTACATTTTTGGTGTACAAGCCCGCTTTCATGCAATAATTTATGAACCCGACTTCAGATATGTTATAATGTTCCCCATCTATGCTCTTTTGTGTTTATTATTGATTGTGAAAACAGTCAAAATTCCAAGTAGATCTCCTCCCCCCTCTGCCCTCCCCTCCTCCCCCTTAATGTATTGAAGTGGGCTGTTTACATTAAAGGACTGGAATAAAGTGCATTTACATCTGAAGCATAACTTCATAATTTACATTCCAACATTTATTAGAGGTGACAAACGAGCATTTGGTCCACTCGTGCTTTTCCACAATGCAGCACTCATTCAATCCATATAAATTACAGCTGGGCCAGGGAGTGCAAGAGCAAATTATTTTATTATATTTATGCATGTATGACTCTATAGGGGGTTACTAAGACAAACAGGGAATTACTTGATTAGGCCAACTGTGGTTAACAAAGAAAGAAATATGATACTGAGGGTAGGGCCAATCAAATTTCACCATTATTCAAATGTCTGGCCTTAATTCAAATAACTAAAATACACAGACTTTAGTGTAAAAGCGTTACATGTCTAAGAAATTTATTTTTATTAAATAAGTGAACTGCAGATTCTATCTACATTTTACAGTAGACTGTATACAGTATAGAGCTGTTTTAAGTATTGCTGCTCCAATAGCTTACCCTTAGCTAGAACTAATATTATTCAATTAAAAGAAACTTGCCTAAAAGGCAGTATTATATTACATAATTAGACAGGGCAGCATTTTCAGAAGTGTAGTTACAAATGCACTGAGGGGATCCCAGCATTTGAACAAATATCTGGCGCTGTAGGGGAGCTTGCCGACAAATTAACAGCTAATAACTTACTGGGAAGCCAGATAAAAAGAGAAAAAAATGTTCCCCAAAGTGTCAATTAAAAATAATTTTTCCTCTGATTTCCACACTTGTGAAGGCACAATGTGCTAAAAACCATTTGGAATAGTGTGCCAAAATTGCATGTTGTTCATTTCTTTCTTTTTTATTTTTGTTGTTTTTACAAACTGGATTCATTCAGAGAGAGATAATTCAGCATCAGCAGCAGGACTGTTTAGGCGCTCTGAAAGTGTAACCATATGGCTCCCTTGCGAGAGCACTGGCTGGTCAGAGAGGAGAGATGGACACGCAGGTGCAGGGACAGGGGGAATTGAAGGGGGATTCAATCAAATTCATGTTCATTAAAATCAGAGGACATCACAAAAATTAGAAAGATGCTGACAAATCAAAGGGTCTCAGTACCTGAATTACCATAGTCATTTACTTATTAAAGCCAGGATGCTTCCTGTCAATCAAGAGCCATCACATTCTCCATTTGCAGCGGAAAGCCAGCGTAATTGCTTCTCATACTAATCAACACAACTTGTGTAATTATGCCTTGAAAGTGACATTGGAGGCTGAGAGCGATGTGAGCAGTCTTGACAGCGGAGACATCTCAGATTCATCGGGAGATTTCCAGCCTCGCTGCGAGGAGACAAGCCACTCTCAGACCAAGTTACTCACTCGAGCAGTTTACAACCATAAACACAAAGAAAAGACGATAAATCAAGCTGAAGTAATTACAAAGCAGAATAGAGAGTATAAAGGAAGCTCAGCTCAATAAGGCCACTTTCCCAAGTATATTGAGGCAAAATGACTACGCTGTAATTAAACTAGTGTCGTATTTCTATCATTTCTTAAGTAAACACATTATGACAGTTCACTAAATTGTGGGAGAATAGGAAATTACAGCTCTGTTACCATGCTGTTTACATTAATATACTTGCTGAGACGAAAACCCTACAAATAAAGTCCTAAGTATTCATTAAAGTTTATTGAATTCAGCTTAATCACAGACTTTACATATGTCTCCGAAATGAACTTTGCGTAAAACTAGCTTCAGCATTCCTCGGAGCATTGGAAAACTATCCAAACCAAATTCCCAGGCTGCATCTGTCACTAGTCACACTGCAGCCCAGCCAGGAAGGTCAGGGCGAGGTCAAATTAATGCAACAAATCAACAGCCACGGGTCACAACATGAAACTCTATCTACATAAAATATGTGTATTATTGACATACAGTGACAACAGCTTCTTCTTCATTTGCCATGAACTTTACAGTGAATTAAAGGATTTTCATTGCTCTCATCAAAAACCAAGATAAAAATTCTATTGTCTGGGTTGGCAACGCAGATCTGGTCCAGCTCAGCACATGAGGCAGAAACCACAAAATAAATAAAATGTATAAAATGGGTTCGACTCATCTGCGCTCATCATTTTTCAAAGAGGTGGGTGGAACCATCAGAAAAAGAAGTCACCAACATCAAAAAGAAGTCAACTGATAATTCTGGCATACTATGAGGGGAATAAGCGCAATGATTTCATCTGCAAACAGAAATGAAGATGAGAGATTTATGGCTCATAAAAAGTTCAAACGACAGAAAAACCAAAAATCCTTGTCTGTGTCATTCCTCACTCATGACCTCCAAACTTAAGCACATGTTGAAAACAAAGTAAAGAAATTCTCTTTTGTGGCCAAATATGAGAAAAACAAGTGCAGTTACTGACATAGAAAACAGAGGCTTTTACAGGAAAAGCCTGTGTGAATCACCCCCTGTATTCAACTCTAATGAGTCAAAAAGTGTGACCTGCACTTAAACAAGAAGTCACAGCCAGAAGCTGTAAACTCATTTTCCCCCATCCAAGCCAGCAACGTCTGCAGGACCTGGAAGATGTGCTCCGAGCATGCACGATAAATCTGACGTGAAATCATAATCATAAAAGCAATTAGCTGACCCTGCGCCACTCGTCCTTGGACATGACAGTGAGAATTCATACAGAGTCCTCTAAGGAGGCTGGCTGCCGGGTTGGGCGAGGAGGGGAAAAAGTGCAACACAGCAACAATAAAATGGAGGGCTCTTCCTGTATCATTAACCACCGAAACAAACAGCGCATGATGCACAATGAATGTTGCGCTGAGAAACAGAGAATTGAGCTTTTATGCTTTTCAAAGAGAAAGCTTCACCACGACCACTGAAACGCACTGAGGTGTGAAAACGTTTCACATGTAAACCTATGGGCATATGAAACAAAACACAAGTGATGCCATGTATGCCATCTCCATACCTCACATAACTCTGCACTGGTTCCCACTGTAAGACACAGTTTTCAGATAACATTCAAAATGAGTTTAGTTATTTGAAAAAAAAAAAGCACAAAAATATGGAGACAGATGATTTCCACACACGTCTTTGTTTTGTGCTTCCGCACAACATGTAGCATGTTTACAGTCAGCATGACAGGAAACACAATCTATTGACTGTGAGATGAGGTGATCAGATTTATTCGACTTTTCTCTTTCAAGGAGTGTGATAGAATCAAAGAAATCTCTCTTCACACATCCTTGCATGCGCATACACACACACACGCTCGCCATCACTTCCCACCCAGTAATTACAGCGAGGCCGAACTAGTGGCTGCCACCTAGTGACCGTCTTCTCCAATAATCATGAAATATCTCTATGGCTCGCGCCCCCACTCGGACCATAACTCTCCTTTACTGCAGACAGCTCCAATAAAGGATTACAATTACAATTAAAGTAATGAGCAAAGAGGAAAAAAGGAAAATCTCAGAGAAGGTTCCCTTGACTAACTAAATGGTAGCCTAGTTTCTTGACAGAATGGAGTTACCATACCAGACTCATTACTGGCTCCCATTTCTTATTCTGCCCCAATAATTAATTTGGAGCGTGTTGAAACCTGGAGTCCTCAAAAATTAAAGTAATGGTTTTAAAAGTGATGAATGTGAAATGAATTGAAATATGAATTATCAAATATGAGATTAACTTCTTGTTATTTTTGCTTTATGGCGGTGGAAATCTAAAAAGATTCAAATCACTTAAAATGTATTGTAGTTTTTTTTGAGCAATGTGTAAGTCATACATAATCCATTGAAGAAAAACACATGCACACGCACACAGAGGACAGATCGGTTTTAAAGGACACATCTTTCCACAAACACATGTTCCATGGGGAAAGCCATTAAGGGCAAAAAATAACTGAGTCAAGACCCGAGAGTAACCTCTGACTTCCTGGTATCACCACTGTGTTACATTTGTGTTACACCCACTAAGTGAGGAAAGAAAAAAAAAAATCTCTTTTCAGAGCTAACATATGAGCAACATCTGTCCGCCTGCGACTCACAGGGCTCAGCAGAAGAGCCGTCAGGGAGGGAGAGGTGAAATAAGGAGAAAAAGAGCCAGGGAAAGACAAAAGGGGACAGTAGCAGCGGCAGTGCCTTCATGTCACCGGCTGGACCGATTACTGCTGGCATGTCCTCTGCCAACCAGCCAGGTCCCCCACAACTCCTGCACTTAACATACTGTTCCTTTTTTCCCCCCCTCTCCCCCTCTGTAGTATGATGGCTATTGCAGAGGGGCTACGGAAATTCGGAGACTGCGGAGCCAAAACAGATCACTTCAAAGCGGCTTATTTAACGCTTGCTAAATTTTTCATCACAGTCGCTTAATATCCTGGGGAAGGGGAGCTTTTGAAGTTGCTGTGAGACCGGGGATGTTCTTCTTACAATTCTTTTTCCCCTCCCATTACCACCCTCCCTCTGCTGTATTAAAACCCCCAAACCTAAACACATACACACACTCAGTTTATACTATGTATGCCAACATGCACGCATAGAGGTGTGCAAATGGTACAGATGTGTGCATCTCCTGCACACGTAACCTGCACGTTTGCATTTAGGGCCTGTGATTTTTTTTCAGTGTACACAAAGTTCTTAATATTACCAGGGAAAAGAAGAAGAATTCTATTTGGGGAGGGGTCAACACTTCTGGAGATCAGCTGCACTCTCACATGACCCTTCATATACACACATCACAAATCAAAGTTTCTCATTGAGTGACAGCTGATAAGCCTTTTTATGTGCTGGCCGTTCACAAACAAAATCAGGGACAAACCGGACACTCAGTGATTAGTTAGTAAAATAATCATCAGATTAACTATGGTCAAGCAGGTATTCATTTTTCAATTCATTCAGATCAGCCACATAAATTCAGAAAGCAGAATTACAGACGCAGATCTGTTTTCTTATGTGATCAAAGGGACTATGTTAACATATCATTATTGTTGTGATATGTTATTTGAAAGCAATGTGGACAGAGTGACTGGAGGAGACTAAGGGTGAGCACAGGGTAACACTGTAGGGAGATAGCACACAGACTAGGGAGACACCAGCAAGAGACTGGTAGGCATAATGGCCATGGCAGTGATAAGTGGAAGGTGGAGGGGGGAGGGGGCTATAGACGGAGAAGAAGCAAGCCGGGGTAAGGGCGAGCAAAGAGCAGCGCCAGAGGCAACAGCAGCGGCTGGCAGTGACTGGTATACCAGTCAACCATGGAATACACACTCACGCACTTTCTCCCACACATTTTTTTTTCTCTCTCTACAGTAACTGCAGGTCCAGACCTGCACCTCTGGCCTGGATGGTGGCAGAGGCTGTGGCACTGGCCCCTGAGCTGGGCCCTCTTGCCACAGAGGAGAGCCCATGCCATGCAGTGTGCCAGGGCCTGCTGATCTGGGCGAGGTGAGTCAGAACCTGTTAACATGACTGGTGTCCCCAGCCTGACACACAGGCTTGTCTGACATGCACATGTGCACATAAATGTTATACAAACGTGTGTGCTTGCTCTCTCTCTCTCTTTCTCTCTCTCTCTCTCTATCCCCCTGTCTCTCGCTCGCTCTCTCTCTCTCTGCCCTCCCAACCCTGCCAGCACTCCCTTTCCTCTCAACCAGATAAAATCCTTTCAGACACAAATTTCAATTATTCACCTCATCCAAATAATGCCATGTGACAAGAATTATCCCTACTGTAATAATCCACTTAACTGGGAAAGAGCAGCTCATCAAAAAGAGAAAGGAGAAAAGGGGTTGGAAGTGAGGGTGGTGGTGGTGGTGGTGGAGGGGGACTTGTCAGCCAGTCTCGAATCAGGACCCTCATAACAAGAATTTCTTCCCTTTTTGAGGAGGCAGTCTTGAAGCGCACTGGGATGATGAAATTGAAGTAAATTGAAAGAAAGCCTGGGAGAATGCTCCCACAATCAATAACCCCAGGATTAAATTAGCCTTGGCATGAAGGGATGATGGGGGGAGGATGAAGAGTGAATGGTGGTGAATGACATTGAGACATGTAGGCTGAACAATACAGCACTCCTCTAACCTGGATGCTGTGTCCAAACAAGGACGGTGAATACACCTGCGATGTATTCCATCCCACTTAGCAATAAGACATTCTATATTATATTGTTATAATCGTTGTCATCACTTGTGCCAAGCACGACTTATAAACACTTTTATTCACACATTATTGAAAAAATAACTGATGTTTACGCTTATTAAATGATACAGGCTTTGCTAGTACTACAATGGGTATATGCAACTTTTTCAGGGCCATTTTTCTTACATACACTGCTGTGGACAAAAATCTTACTCAAATGAACTCGCAGGAAACCAAAAACTTCCTGGATCCAATTATATTGTGGATGAAAAACAATGGGCTAAACTAAGGACAATAAAGGTATGTGGTGAAAGTTTTGCTAAACCTTGATTAAAGCAACTATGGGACCATTGTGCTGCTAAAACAGAACTTTCTACATGCTTTTTACTCTCCAAATACAAGGGACATAAAATACACTCTCATTATGGGCTTGGGGACATCAGTGTGTTGCTGAATGACTGGCTGCTAATTGGAAGCCTTTAACACTTGATCTCACTAGGGAATGTGCAGTATCATCTGATTAGTTAAGGAAAAGTGGTTTGTTGATGAAAAGATGAAAACAAATGTCTTTAAGTCATCAGATCATAAAAAAAACAAGCACAATGTTCATCAACTCTGTGCCATCAACTGCAAAGAGTATGAAGACTTTCATTCTTTCCAAACACTGTGGTAGCTGATTTCTCTGGTTAACACACGCTCAAAACAGAAGCACTGATCAGTAAAACCAGGTGGGTGGGACATTACTAGTACACAGTTTAAAATCACGGCATGCAGCATTTTCAAGAAAATTAGAAAATGATCATGTAATTGAGAAAACACAGCTTTCCCTAACATATGAGATTACATTAAAATTGATAATCATTCAATCCAGCCTCCCATCTCTACCTAGTATAACATTTACATCAAATGGTGTATTTAAATTCTTTTGTGATTTTACTCACTAATCAGTCATTTAATTTGTATAAAACACTGAATTCTTACCAGTGCTTCTCTAGGGGGGGTTGCCACATTATCTCCAGGTGGAAGGCCAGGCTGAGAAGACAAACAAACACTTGTATTAGAGTGCCATCTACTGGAGGACAGCGGGTATGTTGTTTTAACACAACAGTGCTTAAGGTAACATCTATCTATCTATCTATCTATCTATCTATCTATCTATCGAACTGGTTAATGCTGCTGAAATTAACTAAAAAGATAAAAAACATGAACATTTTCAACACTATATAACTGGAAGCCTCGAACCCCTACCAACTTGACAGTCTAGCAAGAGAGCAGAAAACAGTAACATCAGTCATTAATAATCAGCTGAATGCACCTAAACTCTAGTTATGTAAATGGGACAGCACAATAAGCTCATGCACTAGCTGATTAATTGAGTTTAGCCAACACACAATCTACCTTTGAATACTTCACCTCTGAACTTTGCACAGCATAAGGTATACATGGTATACATGTGTTGCATGTACGTGTTGCACAAAAGCGTAAAGCTGCCCTTGGTCAGGTGTGTGAGTCGTAACTTTTTTAATTTGTTTTCTAGGAATGAACAGTGCTTGTCAGCAATTTAAACCGCCACAGTGTTAGAAAAGAGCCGAGTACAAACCACCAGGCTTGTCTGGCTAACAGTGACCTTTCCTCATCATATTATTAACTGCACATAATAAGACAGGGACAAGGCTACATGGCCAGGTGGAAAGACGTAAATTTGGTCAGGGTAAATAGCTAGCCGGGTAGGTATGCAAACCACATAAGTTTTGGCAACATATGGTAAAGAACAAGAACGTCATTGGCCCTTGGTGTCCACTTGTCAACACAAACATGTCTGAGAGACAACTTTTGAAACGCTGCAGGAGCTAGCTAGCATGCTAACTAGCAAGCATGCTAGCCTACACTAACTGAGCAGCTGTAAAAGTAACTGACGAAAATGATGGCATTTAAGGGTCGCGAAATATAAACACGCTGCAAGAGTTAACTGTCGTATCTGGACACCAAGAGGTAAATGTTGTTGTATAAATGTAAACCTGTGTTGGTGGATCAGGTTGCTCGGTGGATGCCATCTTCCCACACCTCGTTTGTTTGAGAGGCTGCTCGAGGGAAACACGCTCGATTGCTTTTCCTGAAGGATAACTACAGTCAATACAAAATATCACTATTTACTCATTAACTCAGCTGAACGCCGCACAGTTTTGGAAACTAACTAGGCCTTAGTACATTTACGAAGTATTATTTAAATACAATTTAGATGTACTTTATTCGAATATTTATTATGCTACTTTTAACTTCTGCTGCACTACATTTCTGAGGAAAATATTGTAGCCTACCTTTTATTTCACTACTAATTATCGATTGTTCTATGGAAATTTTACATACAATCACTGATGATGCGTTGGGAACCACTGTTTCCTAACCAAAAAAAACAAAAAAACAAATCTCCTCTGAACACACGATTTCATGTTTGAGGCCCAGAGAGGTTTATTATTTCACAAAAAGCAAAGATTACAATTATTCCTTAAAAAAAACACATACGTTCTTGTGTATGAGATTCTTCTTCTTCTTCTTCTTCTTCTTCTTCTTCTTCTTCTTCTCTTCTCTTCTCTTCTCTTCTCTTCATAATCATCTCACAACCCATCAGAATTTTCTGATCACCCTTTGGATGGCCCTGATCCCTAGGCAGGGACCACTGGACTAAACTGCAGGTGAAACTGGCTGCACATTGAGCAGATACAACAGTAAAATGCTGCTTACATATTAATCACTCAATATTGGCAATTACAATACTATAATTGTTAATTATCGAGAGGTTATTTAGTTGTTATAATACATCAGTAACGGGGCTGTTCTAGCAGTCGGGGCACCTTTACTTTTGACAGTTTAAATACATTTAGCTGAGAATAATTCTGTGCTTTTACTGAAGTAGGAATATAAAATACAGGACTTTTACATACATTGGGGTATATCACATTGTTATATTGGTACTTTTAAGCAAAGGATTTTAGAGCTTCTTTAACCACTGAGTAAAAGTGGGGCTCCTTATGGCCACGGCCCCCTGAGATCCTTGGCCCCTTTGTCCTTTTAATAATCCAGTCTCGTCTGGCAGACTGAGATAAGCTGTACTAAGTTATTAATGTAATAAGAATTTTCATAATTGCCACTAAACGACACATTAAAAGGGATGAAATTAGCTACTCAGAATGTTGTGGTTAGGGGTAAGAAAATGCTGCCTACACAAGATAGACAGACACTTTTTAAGCCATTTGGAGCCACATCGAGTAGCGGCCATTAGTAGTATTGCATCCTAAAACACTTCCGCATGGGTTTCGGTTGGCGGTCTAATCATTCAGTCATTTCGAGCTATTTTTAACCAACAGTTTTAACCAGATCTTACTAGTGCTCCGGGGATTTCGATTATTATTTCAATTTGTGCAGTTGTTGTCGTCCCTTCGCTTTTTCGCATCTTAGTGTTACGATATGTAAAACTACACATCCCAGAGTCCGTAGCGCCACCGCGGCGGTTCCGCGTTCGAATCTGCTAAAGCCGAGGTAGTAGTCGAGAGCTGTTAGTTGATAGAAGAGAGAGAAAATTTAAAGAAGTTTCTCCTCCTAAAGCCTAGAATGACAGATAGGAAACCGTGTAAGGTGTGCAATTTCACACGACAGAAATCATATGGGTTGGTTGTCCCCTCCCTGGATGAGCTTAAGATAAAAGGTACGTCTTTAACGTGTCTAAATTACTGTATAACTGTGTCTGTGTCTTAGGCAGTAAAAACTATATATAATGAAAGATAGAAGTCTCCAAAATCTGACATTAAAGTGAAACCCAATCTCATATAAGCGTATCTTTTGGTTACTGTATTTAGCGGCGATATTTTCATATTTTTAAGTTTCACAGCATAGCCTACAGCCTACAGCCGTAGGCTATGCTGTGAAACTTAAAACATAATTGTTATGATATAGATACAATGATATTCAGCACTGTTGATGACCACTAAGATGACCGCCATCGTGATGTTGCTGCCCTCTCTTAAGATCACTTATCTGTCATGATCACAGATGAGCTGTGCAGCAACTTTTCCATCGTGTTCAAACTTGCAGGAGGTAAAAACTGAAAAGTCAAACAAGACCGTCCTCCTGTCCTGCTCATTCCTAGAATGCTAGTCAGCAGGCGTTGCCCAGATCATTGCACTGATCCAAAGTTTCTGCACATTAGAGGTGTAAATACAGCTTGTGTTTTAGATTATATCTAAGGTGGTTTTCTAGGACAATGACAATGACCTTGATCTTGATGAAGTCTTAGTAAGTAGTAATGACTCAGTACCTGGAATACTGTCATTTGAGAAACTTCCAGTAGCTATTTCATATCTCATTATAAAGATGTAGTTGCAGGTGTTGAGCATTCATGAATTATGCACCTTCACATCTGTGCAAGTTCAGACAGAATATAAATAACATAAATACAGGTAAATACAAAGGGAGATTAGGTTTGCCCTGTTGACCCTGGTTCTACTCTCTGTGATGCTCTAAATGTGAATTCAAAAATTACACAAATTACACAAAAGATTCAGTGGTTGTCACGTCTCAGTCTTCAAGAGGCAAATCCCCCCCCCAAAAAAGCCTAAGCTTACAGTGGCAGCACAATCACTCAACAGCAGTGTGTACTGGTATGACACATAGGAAGAGCTGTGATGAAAGAAGAGGTGACAGCTTAAATGGATTGACTTATTTAAAGTACAGAAGTCGCTGGTATTTGCTAGAGCTGATGATCAGGTGGTGTGTGAGTTATAACTGCCTAGAATATTTAGCTGACATACAAGGCATACCGGTTGTCCTAGTAATTTTGTTTTGGAATACAGCCAAAGACATTAGTGTGTTAAAATTCTCTGTGGCATTCATAAGTCTATCATTTCTCTTTTCTTTCTACAGGGTGTGAGTTCCTTGGGTTCGCCCCCAGTGACCGGGTCTCAGTGGTCCTAGAGGATGATGGGACGATAGTAGAGGATCAGGCCTACTTTTTGTGTTTACCCTCAAACACAAAGTTTATGCTGTTGCAAGGAAAAGAGTCATGGTCTCCAGGTCGTAGGAGTAAGCATGTTTACTTCTGTTGGAGATTTGGCTACAGTCTGGAGTGATTCTTATCATTTTAACAGTGAAATGCCCGGCCTTGTGTTTTGGTACTCATTTACTTTTCATTGTAGTCGATGGTGGCACAGCCTGGATGGCCAGGGAGTCAGTTTTGCTGGAGCCTGATGCTGTGGACTCATCCAGTGCTGTAGCACCCTGGTGGGATCTGGCTCAGCAGCTGAAGCAGGATATGGCCAGCATCATCCTCATGTCTGAGGGAGACTTACAGGTGCCAACATTTTTTCCTGTTCCGTTCATTTTTGTGCCTGTCACTTTGAAGCATCGCACAGACAGTGTTCTCTAAGTTACGGTATATTATTGCTTTAAGTATAATTTGTGTCACCCGCTGTTTCAGACCTTAGTGGATGCCCCAGGCCTTGAGCTAGCTGCTGCTCTGGGCTTCCAAGAGAAAAAGGCCCAGGACCTTCAGGAGACGCTACAGAGGGTTTTGGACCGAAGAGAGGAAGAGAGGCAGTCCAAGGAGTTACTCCAGCTTTACCTCAAAGCTGTGGAGAAAGAGGACAGACAGCAGGAAGAGCCAAGTGAGCCCAGCGAGGGAGGTATGGCTGTGTCATTATGTGGTTTCATAGTTTATACTGCGTTTTCTGACACAATATAAACTATGTGATAAGTTGTTGCTCTTTGGTTAGAAGGATATTTTAGTTTTTGTATTTCACTTGGATCAAATTATCTCACAGTGATATTCTATCATAGAGAATTCTTAAGGAAAATCAAGAGTGATTTTTTGAGATATGGTAACCTTTGGAGTATTGAAGAAGTCTGTTGATTAGAAAGACTTTAGCAGCCCTATCTAACTGCCTGTTGATAACATAAAAATGATTGTAATGTCTGGCTTTGAGCTTTGCTCAAGTGTCCGTTTTCCTGATTATCCATTTCGTTAATTTGTTCTTAAATGCCAATGTATTGCTAAGTTAAATGATGCCAGAGGTGCTCATACATCCTCCTCAACCCTAAAATAGAATCCCGTGATCAATAAGCATGAGCAGAAAATCCAATAAAATAATCAATATAATCCTGTGATTGTGGAAGGTAATGACCCATAAACTGCTTGTTCTTTTGATGAGTCTAGGACAAAACCTCAATCAGCAAGCAGAACTGGTGCAATAAGAGATTCTTAGGAAACATGAAATCTGAAAATAATACTTGATAAATATTTATATATGTAATTTTATTGATTAACTAAGAATACTATTTGTATTCAATTACCACATCCATATTCGTATATATCCTTTAGTTTTTGTATTTGCAGAGTGGCAAACCATGTGGTCACAACAACAAAATGAATCAAACAGGAAGAATTCTCCTTGAAACAATAGATTCTTGATTGAAAATGCATGTGGTGTGCCAACACTTACTGATAAATCTGTAATCAGTCTAATCCTTATGCTGGCTCAAAGTATTGAGATGGCTCATGGAGGAAGACATGCACTTTTGCATTTTGGTCACTAGATGGAACCGTTGTCACTGCTGAATAATCCCACCTCCTCTGTGATTCTCAAAAACTATACTTATTTGTATAACGAATGATCGTAAGAGAAAACCTGTTTTGATATGTCAGGGGCTGGAGACATGGACATGCTGGATGGAATGGAAGTGGACTCTGCATCTGGATTCATGCCTAGGACACTGATGGTCTTGAAAGGCAAAACAAACCCAGAGACCAGGCTTTCCACTGAAGACCTGCAGGTGGTTTTTACACTTGTGTTGTGTGTAATTGCAAATACAGATCCAGTCTGTCTCAGAACTTCCTAAAAAGGTCTCACAGTAGATTTAAACAGACCTGAGAAAACATACACATGCACTATCAAGTCTAATAAGCAGCTGAAAAACTGATTATGCAATTACACGAAGGTGTAAGCCCTGCCACAACACATCCATACTTTATTAGTGACACAGTTCTGTTGTATAATCCAGTGGGCATCTACTGTAGCTAAAATGCAAGTGCTAAAATGCAAGACACAACAAGGAGAGCAAAACAGAAGCACTGGTTAAATAATTCAGTCAAATATATCAGCACCACTAACTACAGCGTCAAATCAACCCATAACACAAAGGATAGATTTTAGTACAGGACTGTTCACATTCCCAGTGTTTGAAACTAAGCCTGTTCCATGTGTCTTTAGATGGTAGTGACCAAAGGGGTTGAAGCTATGGAGCAGGTCCTGGGCTGGGACAGAACGAGGACGTCAGTGCTGCTGGAGACCTGCGAGGCCGAGCTGAACAGACGTCTCCAGCAGGTTCAGGCCGTCCAGTCCATCAGGAGCAACACACAGCCAGACAGCAGCCAGCAGTCCAGTGAGAAGAGCGCGGAGGAGGGCGAAGAAACACCAGCCCAAGGCGGCAACTAGGCCAAGGCCTCACCTGAGCAGAGACTGATAAGAATTCACACCTGCCTCAGGGTCAGTAGAATGGGATTTACCCTGTGTTACTGATAATATCCATAATGCTGGAATGCATGAATGCTAATGATGTTGACGCTTGCATCATTTTGTAGAACTTGCAAACCACTTTGCCTCAAGAGGAAGCAGAGTCATGTTTATCAAAGACATACTGCCATTAACTACTGGCATCAACTCTCTATTGGCTCCTCATTTTGATTGAGTGAAAATAAACACACATAAACATACCCATGTAAAAAAAACTTTGAGCAATACTTTGACATTCTTGGGAGTTTGGAAACTTCTCATTTAACTCTCAGCAGGAAAGTATATTTCCCAAAATGTGGAAGTATGGTTTTAAGGTTTTATATGAGTGTTATTGTTTACATTCTGCTTCTCTTTAAACACTGCCAAATAAAAACAGAGGTATGCACTGCATTTTTTTTTTAGAACCTTAGGCTAAATACAGGTAAGAAATATACTTTCAACTAGCTAGAGAAATTCTGTCAATCTCCAGCATATGGTGAGTGGCAAAATAGATTATTATGTGTTGGAAATAATTTATATCTGCTATCACTGAAATGACATTAAATATTGAATACAGCCCATTTTCATGGATGTTTAGGGAAGCACTGTGTCAGCTGGCAACTGTGCCTCATGACTTGCTCCTGCTTGTTATCTTCCCCCTCGACTGGTTTGAAAGTCTACTTGTGTACTCTTAATGTCAAGCAATTTATAATTTGAGTTGAAAAATGCTAACATGTTTAGAGAAAATGTGGCATTTTCCTTTTCCTTTTGTACCTTGGCATGAAATGTCATCAGTAACTGACCTGTAACTAATAGGGGAGTCTGTACATGCAAGAATCAACAGTAGAAATATTATAATATGATGAGCAGGTGAACTCTCCATCCAAGACACAATAGTGTAACATACACAGCACTACATTAGAATAAAATGGAGTGTGGACAGAAACTGTGGACAGGAGAGAGAGAGAGAGCTCGGTCAGCATGAGTAAATACATCTAATTGAATGGATCACACAGACTAATTTATCATTCTAACACTAAAGAGTTAGACAAGATGAGATGTGTATCACATACAGGCAAGCCTCACTGCGCAGATTATGGCTTACATTATGGGTAAGAATGACAAAGCTTCATCTTTAAAGTACACAGAACCAACATTGGTTATATATTATACTGTTAAAGTTCCATATCAGACCAGCGGCTGCATGGTATGTAACGGTGTGTACAATGTGTGCAGGTCTGTGTGACTCATAGGTCGTGTAGAAGATAGCCTTTGTCATGCCTGTCATCTCATCATCTGTCTATTGAACAATGAACGCAAATGACGGTGGGTTTGAATTTACTGGAGGATTGTCTTTTGTGTTTTGGTGAGATTGAGATGTCACTACCAGCTTGTACTTGCAGAGTTAGATACAGAGAAAAGTGGAGGAGTGATAATGATGTTCTGTATACTCAGTATTGTGTCTATATATGGCAAAAAAAGAAAAAAAAAGGATGAGCCCCAGCACATCATGTGGTTTCAAAAGTAACCTGTCCCTGCTAGTTTACATTTAACCCTGTTAGAACTGGACTGTGTGAGTTGACATTTTGTGTTTAATTGAAACACGTACGACAATTGTTACAAAGATTTGAAGTGATTTAAAGTACGTTTTGTACACCTGTTGAATGGTGGCAGGAGGGATTTTCTGAAATAAACTAACCCTAACTTTTGACAGTGCTGTTGACCTTCATTTTTTTCAAACTTAAACATTAAATGCGTGTTTATTTTGAGAGTAAATTCACATAGTGCCTAAGTGCAAAAAAGCAGCATTGTGCGCAATATAAGTGACAGATACAATTCTGTATTCTTGACTCTCCTTCCTCTGAAGACTTACCTCAAAGCTGAGTATTGTGTAGTGACATACAACATTAGTTTTTGGCCTAGAGCTATAAGCTATCCTTTGACAAAATAAAATGAAATGTCCAAAAAATACTCAATAGTTAAGATTCCTCCATGGAGAGGACACATTGTCAATAACAGAAAACAATGCAATGCTTGACACAGGAAACCCCCTTTATATGTCTTTCTTCACATGCAGCAAGTTCATGCACGAGTTGCAGGGTTGTCAACAAAGTAGTGATTAGCCACCAGCCTGCTGGCTGCATGTTGCTGCTAGATATTTTCCCAACAGTTGGTTAATGGGCTTCATGGTGTGCGTAATTCCTGTGGAATTGGCTCCAACTAGGCTGAGCAGTTAGAAGTGAGTGAGGTACTGGAGCGGTCGATTGTGCTGTCATATGTCACGCTATCTTGGTGGATTAGATTATGAGTTAACAGTTGCTCAGGTAACAACTGCAGGTTTGCTCTGTAAGCACCCAATTGCCCCGAGGACTGTCTGGGCATTTCATGCTGGAAACAAACCTCATCCCATGTGGTCAGATGACTCTCAGAGAGCTGCACGTCCACCAGAGACCTTGCGAATCTGTTGGGTTGCAAATGCCAAGGTGATGTATGGGTCAGTACTTACCTTGTGTTGCTAAGTTTGTGTGGCCTTCAAGCTACCAAGTATGTAGCAGCATAACAGTTCAGTCAAAGTGAACACAGAAAAGGTAAAAAAAAAAGAAAAAAAGGCGCAAGTTCACAGAAAAGTGGCATTGGTGTTATTCTAAGGGACAAGAAGAAAAACTAGAGTAACGGGAACAGTAAAAATAAATCAACACAAGCACCATTCTTTCTCACATTAGACGTGCTTTTTTGCCCCACTTGTGGGGCACAGATGGAGGAAATGCTAGGGAGTGAATGCAAAAGTGTCAAATGAGAGGCAATTTCATGGGACTGAAGAACCCTATAATGGCTGTTTTGATAGAGGAGTAGAGCTGGGATTGCTGAGAACAAGCTGCATAATGTATGAAGGTTAAACGACTAGCATTCACCGCCTCTTAGACGAGACTGACTGACTTCCAGAATACTTTAAACAGAATTAATTTATATTTCTGCCAGGGCATTAAAATGTGCCTCCCTCTTCAGCTAGAACAGAGCAGAATAAATGTTTGCTTTCAGCTGCAGTATTAGGTTTTTTTTTTTTTAATCAAAAATCTCATCTGATCACAAAGTATAGCCATAGGTTGTATATTATAGTCACAAGACACATATAAATTAATATTGAAGCGCTTTCTTAGTCATATTTTATTAGCACAAGTAACAAGACAAACAAAAAGCACATTACAAAAGTGGTTAAAAAGGATTGTGCTCACCAAATAAAACAATAACAACTGGACAATAAGAAAATAGATACATGGTTGTGCTAAGTTGCCTCAATATTAAAGTCACTGTAACATTTTCAGGTAGTGTATAACTACAGATACAAGGCACATGTCAACAAGCCAACAATCAGACTTAAGTTAAAATGAGGGATTCAGCCTTAGTACTAGTGTACTTGATCTTCCATCCCTTGTTTTTCCCACTACTGTCAGATCTGAACCTAACATGCACTTGGTAACTTCCTGTGTCAATGCGGGCTGGTGGGGTTGATCCACAGAAGGGTCCATACTCTTGTCCAGTGGTTGAAATCTTGAAAAAGAGGAACATCAAATAAGAAAAAAGGGATGTTGATTCATTAAACGTTGGCCTGATTGATGTCCAGCCAAACTTAAATATGCAGGAAACCGCACAGACCATACGGTATATCACCCAAGAACAACAAGGCAGTGACAGATCGCCTCCACAAGCATGAGGAGGAATACATTGTTTATTCATCCTCACGTGCATGTGTGTAAGTGTGTGTGCATGTGTTAGGTTCTAAAGTTACATGACTAACCTTCAACATATCGTACGGACAGGGGGCTTCTAGGTGTCTCTCCACATCAAAAGGTTCCAGGAAGTCGAGGATTACTCTGTACCCCTCTGACAGACTGATGGTGTGGTCACACTGAATCATGGGTGGGTAGGGGTTCGGGTAGCCCGGACTGGTCAGAACCCCTGATGGCGAGGTCAACACCTGGCTTTGGCATGGCACTGCGAAGAGGAACTCACTCACTCAATAAAGTGCTATTCAAATGTGGTGGCATGTTTTATGCATTTTGTCCGTTCTTCTGTGTTCAGATCTTTACAAGTCGTGCATGTTCATTCAAAAACTGATGGACAAGTGTTATAATCCACCTGCAACTGAGAGTTAGAAAGTTGTGGCTATAAAAAAGTTTTTTGATTAGAAGAAAATATCTTTTTTCATTTTGATTGAGATATTTCCTGGCATCATAAATGATGGGATTCATTTAGGTTTGCATTATTGCCCTGGCAAGTGTGCAGATGTTGTTACAAACAAAAACAAATGAGTATTGCAAAGAGGCTGAGTTGCTGTAATTCATATAATTAGTACAATCTGTAGGCAGATAATCATTTTTTGCCTATTCATTGCATGATTTGTTTTGTCACCCCTTTTTCCTCTGGCAAAGAATAATAATTTAAGGCACATCAACTGGTAATTGTGATAAATTACCTAGTGTCAGTACACTATTAGCGCTGCACACAGGTATCAATTTTTAATGCCATTTTGAAGTTGCTTTTCCCTAAGGAATCGACAGTAATTAACCCTGCTTTACACCAGCTGGCAGAGATCAACTACTCAATGCATCAGTATGCCTTTTCAGTCTGAAATTAGTTAGCACAGGCCAGCTACGGTGGAATGAAATCCAATCTAGAACACTATCAACTGGGTGCCCTGTGTGAAATGTCAGAAAATTGTTTTTGGAAAATTTGTTCTGCAGTGCTGTGAAATACTGGGAGCATTTTGGAAGGCTTTTTCTTTCAATAATTAGGTGTAGATACAGGTTTACGGAACAGCTATGTGATCTCATTTCCTTTCACCCTTCTTTTAAAGTCTGAAATTAGAAACATTTTGTTTTTTAATTGCTTTTATAAACTCCTTAATACCACATCGACTAACTGTGCCAGCTGAGAGATTCAGCCAATATAATAGTTAAATCATTAACAAATGCTGTGAAATTAAAATATGTTGTAGTCAAAAGCTTCAAACAGAGGTCAATGCACACTAATGGACATTGCTTTGCTTTATTGCCATCGATATTGGCTGTGTCTGGTAGTGAGGAGCTGAGCAGTGTATTTACACGACTTTACAAGCCATATTTAAAGAGATCAATATACAATCAAACACTGTGTGCCAAGCTCTTAACACTGCACCTCGCCACACAGCTTTTGACTGACTTTGAGCTCAGGTGAACATGACTCTTAAGCTCTGATCTGTATAGGATCTCTTACCTGTGCAGGATCTATTGTTGTCATGTAGAAAGTATCCTTGTTTGCATGTGCAGTAGTATCCACCAATGTAATTGTGGCAAAAATGATCACACACTCTTTCCCCATCTACCTTGGACAGACATTCATTAATATCTGTGAGAGACAGAGAGGTTAGGAGAGTGACACTGCACAATAAATATGTATTTTTACATTCATGAACCTTTCTGGACTGTGTATGTCACCATAGGTAAGTTAAGGTAGATACTAGGTACATCTACTTTGTCTTAACATCAACTGATGATCAGATGTTTGAAGAACAATTTAAACAAAGGTGCTGCAACAGCCATGGAGGTGTGATTGTTACATCCCATTAAAACTCCAGGTGCATCAACAACAGAATACCATAATTCACAGGAAGATAAAGAAAGAGGGTCTGTAACAAACTTCATCTGGGAGGTGAGTGTTTTTTGTTTTTTAATGTAGGGTTGCAAGCACAATAAAAAAATAGGATGAAGTACTTGCCAAACTGCTTTTTTATTTGTAAATTAAGTGTTGTTCCAAAAACTTAGGTTGCACTTTATCCCTGCTGTGTGCCATTGCTTTGTTGTTATTCCGCTGTATTTATTACCTATAGTCTTATTTCTCTCTTTCTAAATCTGAATCTTATTAATATAGTACTGCATATGCTTGTAATGATGTAATCCTGCTATTTTGTCTCTAGAAACTCCATTACACTCCATTACATTACACACAGTGTAATTGCAGCTGGCAAAAATGTATCTGCCTTGTGGCAACAAATTTCACTATCCTGCGTCACCTTCAGAGGTGTAAAATGCTTGGAAGCCAGTGAATCGGCCCTCATTAGAGTAGTCACTCCTAAAGACCACTGACATGAGGTTCCCAGCTGATAGGATGACGGTGTTCCTCGGGGTACTTTCATAGTTCTTCTCTTCCTCACCGCAGAACCGCAAGGTTTCATTTCCCTCTGCCAAAACCTGGTTTGACAAGGTCAGAGGCCTTTTAGTACAGACTCCAATGCAGGTAATAGGAGTTGGAGTTTTTCTCCAGCATGTACCTGGATGTAGTCATATTCACACTGGTTGGAGGGTTCCAAGCTGAAGTGGGTGAAGTAGAGTTTGACCCTGTGGCCGTCTGGAACAGAAATGTTCCACATTGCGAGCTGGTTGTCGGGGTATGGCTGGGGGAAGTTGGGGGAGGTGAAGCTGCCATACAACCCTGTCATTTCCACACTCAGCGAGACATGGAGGAGGGAAAACAGGACAAATACACAGCACCCACTGGGCAAAATTAAGAGCGATGGCAGCACTTTCAAGAATTATTTTGCACAAAGAAATGCTAGCTGACACTCACCTGGCCATGTTGGCTTCACAGTCCCCAGATATTCTGTGTATTTTGGAAGGGCTCACTCCCGCTGATCTGAGGGTAAATGAACCTGGCTGTCCTGGCTGGCCGACATTTAGGCAAACAAAGTGAGACGGGCGCATGATCAGTTTGTCACCGTTCCCCACCCCCCTCAGTCACAGAAATCTATCAAACTGATGAATGTCAGAGTAATTTATATTCATTCTTACTCATTTTGCTTTATCACCTCAAAATCACTGTTCAAAAGAGGGAGATGATCGTTATCGTTATAGATGATTATACTAGATGAAACTAGAGTAACTGCTATTTCTTGCTATTTCCTTCAAATTCAGCAAAAAAAAAAAAAAAAAGATTGGCAGCGCTGAAAGCATCACTTGGTTGTCCAAATCATGAAACTAAGGGGGGAAAACACAAAATATATTGATTTTAATCTTTTTTTTTTTTTTTTTTTTTACATTTTTAAACATATAAATTAAGATATACTGTATTTATATAAATGAATATCACCTGTCACCTGTTTCACACCTCAGTGCCCTGTGAAATTTGTTTAGACAGTGATGCTGATCAGACCAGACTAATTATTTAAGACCTTGCTCTACCCTTGCTGAGCAGCGAGGCTGTTAAATAAAAGCCCCACAAAAATAAACACACTATACCCACAACATTTACAAGCCCAATCCTTTTGTTTCCACCTAATTACTATATCATGGATGGAAACAGTCAGTGGTAGAGCAGCAACTGTTTCCTAGTGAATAAAACCAGATTGCATCATGTTATTTATTTATTTTTAATTCTTTAATTTTTTTACATCTGCATCTCCACCGTGCCAAATGCTTTGAGGTCAGACTTTATTGTGAAAGGTTTTATAACGAGCGAATTGAGTATTCATGCTGTCTGTTTTGATGGAATACGGATATTGATGTTATTCAGAAGTGATGGGGCCTTTCAGCTAGCAACAGTTGTGCGATAAGTAAGCATATAATAACCAACCCCCATTTTCCCTAATGCTAAAGCACTAATGGCTAGTATTGAAGTGAATTACAATAATTATCCGCATAAACATCAATGTTAATTTCCCTTTTGCGAATGACCTCTCTGATGGTGCTCTTTTTAAATGGTGCCATAACCTGTCCCTTTTCGCCTGATTGTGAGCTTGGTGGGATGCTGAGCCACAGTGGAGTCTGCTGACAGCAGATGTTCTCCCCTTGGATATTATCCCGCTGCCACTCAGAGTTTGATGCACCAACAGAGATGAGTCCCTCCAAAATGAAACAAATAATTCCTAGAAAATCAAAAAGAAAAAAAAAAAAAGACATTTAATAATGATTGTGCCGCCTATGCCCCATGCGTCATTCAGGCCTAGGGTCTCATTTCCGTTGCCTCTGAAAGTGTAAATTAATTTCAATCTTCCGGACCTTTAGTCGCTATGATGGTCTTAAAGGTGAAAATAGAGAAAGATCCTGGGCTTTTTTTCACCTCAGCCTACCCTCCGAAGAGCTGTGTCATTAACCTCCTGACAATTTTCTTGTTTTGGGCCCTAAGTGCACTCTTCAGATACCCTTTATTTCTCTTTGGTAGAGAGAGATCTTCTTTAAACTCCCCCCATGTAAGAATATTTGCTGTTTTAAAAATGGAGTGACAGACTGTTCTAACCTTTCAGTCACCTCTCCTACATTTACTGTAACTGTAGACTTCTAAAATTCAGATTTTGTGTGATGTTGCCTTTTTTGTGTTTCTTTCTTTCTTTTTTTTTTTAAAGGTGAAATGTAAACTTCCCCTGCTCTGTATTAAAATATAACATTTCTAGAAATTAGTATCTATTTACATAATTACATATTGAACAAAATGGTACATGGTGGATGTTTGAAATATAGATGTAATTATTCACCCTGATGTTGTATGTACTGTTGTATAATGTTGAAATGGCTTAAGTTGAACCTATTCATATTCTGTCACAGCTTCAAAGCAAAAAGAAAATAAATAAATTGTAAGGATTCACAAACGGAAAGGGAGCCAAAATGCAGAACTGCTATGATAAAGAATGATAAAGAAGGGTTTATTGTGAAAAAACAGAAAAACTTAACGAAGGAGCAGGCAGGTAGGCTTCCAAACAAAGGTGGACTCAACTGAGAGTCAAAAACTAAGAATGCTGACGAAGGGGCAGGCAGGCAGGCTTCCAACAAAAGGTGGACTCAGCCGTGAGTCAAAAACTTCAAAAACAGATCTCCAGGGCGTGGCAGACAAGCAGAGGTAGAGAACCGCTTTCATGCTGGCAAACAGACGATCTGACGAAGACTGAAGTGAAGGACCAGGGTATAAATGCAGCAGGAGTCAGGTGAGGTAATGAACCAGATTGATGTCAGGAGTGTTTGATAGAGTGGAGGGAAACTCAGGTAGGAGGAGATAACCAGACAGCCACGCCCTGGAAAACAGACACAGACAGGGGAAGACAAACAGAAGACACAGGGGAGGAAAACACACTGACCACAAGAGGGGAGAGAGGCATACTGCCAAATAAATAAATAAATAAATAGACCACTTCTGTCCAGTTAATTGTTGAGAAAGACATTCACACATTCATTTGAATAAGGCACTAAACACAACTAATGTTGTCATGTTAGTTCTCCATGTTGAAAACAGTATTTTAGGGTTTGCCTTCACTGAGAGTAACTCCACTTTCTAAATGTCATTTCAGTGATTGTCAGTCAAAGGCCATAGCTGTAGTAATTAGAGGTTGTAAGACAGCCGATTCTTCATAATGTACACTTTGTTTGCGTTATTGACAGGACACAAAAGATTTTTTTTGGGAGGGGGAGGGGGCTAGGGCTGTTATCTGCACTGCAGTGTGATCTGAAGCATAAAAAAACAGCAGCATCCCCCTAAAATGCCTGCAGCTACTGACTACTGACACCAGCACCTTTTCCATTTCTTCCAGATCATGCTCTTTGTAGCTGCTCAGCTTTATAACCTTTTCACACCCTGAGGTCATCCCTTTCACACCTTTAGGTCATACCTTCAGGTGTGAAAAACCTTTCCTTTCATTTTGTCCTGCCATGGACTGGGGGCAGTATTCAATAATAAAGATTGAAAACGAGAGGGTGAGTGGCACAATTAGCACATCAAAGCTTAAATGTGAATCAAGAATCAAACACAAGAAAACAATGATAATATATTATTATCTTTAAATATTGCGTTGCTCACTTGTCGTTTCTGAATTTTAACTAAAAACCTGACACTGACTGACTTAAGTGATGATGTCCTCTGAAGATGGAAACTGGAGCAGCTCTATAGACAGAGAATAATGGAACAACTACTGACACAGTTACAGCAGGCATGGTGTTTTTACTGGGATATGAAGACATTTTTGATTCATAGTTAAAAGCTCCGCCTTCAAACAAAACTGGCTTGGATGGACACAAAGCCATAACCAGCACATAACAGTCGACCTAGTCACTAATTCACTGTCAAAGGACTGACTCCAAAAATCATCAGTCAATCATCAAGTGTCATTCATTCAAATGTAAATAGGTAGATTTCCAGCATAGAGGGAAGTTCTCTATTTGTAGATTTCTGCCTTTCTGTCATTTTGTATTAGTGGAATGCATTAAAGGAGCCTTAATTGCATTTTTTTTTGCCAGTTTTAACTTGATCAAATAATATTTAATGATGCAACATCGGGGACTTTGGCATTTGCATTTATATGAAAAGCTTCATGTAGATACATCCTCTTATACCTAAGAGGCTTCTAGGTGACTTAAATTAAACAACTCAAAGCACAAAACACATTCATTATAAAAGCTTCAGGATGCAGTTGAATATTGTGACAAGTATTATACATGTGCGTCACAAACAAAGAACATATGCAAGATATTGCCTAAACTCAGTGGCATGTTTGTGCATGTACCCGCAGATAATTTGCTCACCAAGCACATGCAGAGCTGAGCATGCACTCAAAACGTGCAGGATACACATGGCATTTGAGCATGATCAAATGCTGAATGTCCATGTGCGCAAGACAGACGCTGTCCTCACAGGATTGTTTCACCTGCTTGCTGTACCATGCTGTAATGAAGCGCTTCCTTCCTTGAAGTCAGCCAGTCATTAAATAAAGAATCTTGAGATCAATTGAAACGACAGTGACTACATGCATCTAGCTGGTCAACAAAAGGCAGTGATAGAGATGCAGGGAGAGAGCATTCAAATAAATGTTAAATCAGATGCTGAAAGGAGACAAATGGGGAGAAGTTTCTGTTTTTTTTCTTTCTCATTTTGTACAATTTTCTGATCTCTCTGCTGGTCATGCAGTAACCCGCTACAAGCACAGCTTTGCCCTGATTCAGTATCTCTTTGAACATCTTGAGCTGGAAACAAATTATACTCCCAGACATGCGAGTACACTTTGCGAGTATATTTACCCCTCACTGTGACATCCCTCTGCCATCTTCATCCTCACTCTCATCCTATTTGTCCTTTCCACCGGCTGCAATCACAGCAGTCTCAACCACCCACATGCTGTAAACTGTAATTAAGGACTTGAATAAGTGGGGATGTGTCATTTGAGCTGAACACCAAGGAACAATGTAGAGTTAATCCACTGTAATTTGCTTGTCCACTGTAGTTATGAAAAAAAAAAAAAACGATGGAGTTTAGGCGCACTACCTGCCACAAATAATAGACAATTTAAAGCAGGCGCAGGCCAAAATGTCTCCAAGAGTCAGATAACCATCTACTCATTAGTCATTGTCTGATTTCAAGTCACTTGGATCAACACATTTCAGTGCAGAAATGTAAAATGTGGACTATGAGGAACATCCACATTTATTTCACAGAATTGAGAAAACAGGTTTCATGTATCATTGCCTTTGGTTTTTCCAGGGTCTCACTCTCATTTTCAAACCCCAAACAATTCCCTTGACTTGAGCCTCGAGGCCAGATGTTCACAAGCTGGGGAAACAGAATTGATTGAATGCCGTCAATATATAACTAACATTGTTCTTTGCTGTGAGGCGAGAAGCAGGTTCGGTTTAACGTTTCCATTAGCATTACTATTGTTCTCGTTCATTGTGCGTGGGTGCAGAGAATATGGTAAATGGCACAAAACAAAAATACACCTGGAAATGTCTCATAGTGCTTTCTTGCAAAAGACTCATTTCAATTTTCTGCCTGTTTTTCGTTTGCCTAGAGCTTTCTCTAGGGGTGACGTCAGAGAAAATTACAGATTAAATGCTGTTGGTGCTGTCATCTTGGTGGGTGTAATAAGTGATCAAGACAAAGAAAAATCAGGTAGAATGATCTCACAAAGTGATTTTCAATTTGAGAAACACAGCAGTCTTAGAAATATAAAAATTGCCTTTTATATTTTACTTTATTTTATTTTTACTTTAATTTACTATATTTTACTTACTTATTTTTCCTTTTACAAATATCATATCTTCTAAGAGGCTGCTCTGCTTGTATCAGAAAAGTACACAACAGGTCAGACTGACCAGTGCTTCTCATGCAGGATTAATTTTGTGGATGAGGAAAGTTTCCAGCTCATTCAAATCAGTGATTTAAGTCTGACTGCCATGTTTGACAATTAAAACAAGTTAAATTTTACTGTTCTAAAAAAAAAAAAGTTCCATTTGGCTGATTACTTCTTGGCTATATAGTTATTGTTGTGGTTACAAGACAATATCAATAGTTTGATTTGTTCATTGACAATGGTGCATGATGGTTAATGCTGCACAATATTTACACAAATGCACCTTTTAGTAAATGTGGTTAATAAATACATAAAGGGGAAAAAAAATACATTTTAAGGTTGAGAGACTGTAGCTTTTGAAACATTTCTCAATTATCTTCAAAAATCCACATAAATATATCAGCGAGCGTTGTACTGTTTCACTCAAAGATAATTATACTAACTACCTTGGTGCATTTACTACAAAGTGTCCCAATTGCTAAACCCACATGTTCAAAGTATAATTCATTGTTCAGCCCTGTTCCCAACATCCCCTGATGCTATTGATCAAGAATGGCTCCTGATGAATTGATGTTGAGCCTTTTTGTGCTGGATTTCATTCCTGACGTCAGGCCCATTACTCTTTCAATTTGGCCTGGCATGGCTCTTTTTCACAGATAACAAATACGGTCATTTCCTTGCTAATTCAAACAGGCCCCAGCTTTAGCAATTCAGTGGACAGCCATAAGGCAGTAAAGCAGTCGGTGACGTAGATGCGAAGAAGCAATGATGAGAAATGGCACACAGGTGCTGCTCCTGCCCCTGAATCCTTTCCTTCATTATGGTGCCTCACTGCCACCGTGCTTTTTCCTTCATTATGTTTCAAACAGCTCTCTGGCACAAAACTACAGAATTACAATTTAAGACTAAAAGAGAATTTTTAACTTAAGAAAATAAATAAATAAATAAATAAAACCACTGGCTCATCCAGAATTACTCAGTGCTCTCAAATCACAAAATTGCTCACCTCTTTGAAGTCCTTGGTAAGCCTGCAAATGATCAGCAGTAACTTTCTTATAACATCATACAATTATGAGCCAAAACATTATAATCACCCCTGTTTAACATGCTGATGGTCTTATGTGTGCTGCAGAACAGCTCCAGTCCACTGAGGCATGGACCCTACAAGACCACTGAAGGGTCAGACATTTGCAATAGATTGTTTAAGTCCTGTTAATTGTGAAGTGGAGCTGCCACAGATCAGACTTGCTGCAGCACATCCCCCATAACACCCTGTCACTTGTTTCTTGGTTTGTCCCTTCTCAGACCACTGTCGTAGGCACTCACCGCTGCTGACCAGGAGCACCCCACAAGCCTTTTGTTATTGTCAAAGATACATCCACATACCCATATCACTGATATGAAATTATATAATAGTGCTGACAGGTCATGACTGAATAACTCCAGCAGGGATATTAATGGGGGGGCTATTTCTTGTATAATTGATTAAACATTTTCGGGTCTGTTAGGCTTGAGAAAAATGACGGTCAGCCTGAACATTAAACATGGATTTCCAATATGAGTAATGGCACGACTCTCTCTCGCAGCAGCGGGGACTTCACATGCCATTAATAAATGAAAAACATCACTGTCACCCATAATGCTGTGGTGACATTTAGGATCTCGGTGGCTCACACTGTGTGTATTTGTGTGTGTGCGTGTGTGTGTGTGTCTCTGCACAGAGACCAGGACATTTGACATAACAGGATTTTGTGTTGTTAGAGCAACTGCAATCAGGTGTATTGTCATCCCACAAGGGCCCAATTGTCCTGAAAATAGTCATAAGTAGCACTACATGCTGGGAGAAAATAACATTACTTGAGATCCTCATCTGGTGCTGTGGCAACAAGTCTATTACAGGTGCAAAGGTTGAGCCAAACAAGGAGAGCTCGGGTAGCTAATCACAGGAGTGTGTCCCTTGTGATTAGAGACCTATACTGTGCACATCATACAGGACACTGCAGTGCTTAAACAAGACAGTCAATATCATGATATGGTGCTTTCTTCCCTCCCTGCAGTCCTATTCTTCTAATGACACTATCAACATGAGTGGCTCCTGGTCATGAGTCTGACGCTCAGCGTAAAATCCAAACTAATGAACTGTGACGGTAACTCCCACTGCTTTATCATGATGGATCACATTCACTCTGATAGAAGTTTAGTGACTATAATACAGCAGCACTCAACAATTGAAAATTATAGATAGAGGCTATATGAGTGTATATGACTTGAGTGCTTGACTTGTTTTTTTCTCTCAACGTCCAATCAGCTTCCCTCATCATACGATTAATGTTGTAGAGCTGCTGAAAATAGCCAATATACGCACACACTCGGGTCTCTCTTGAAAATGAGATTTCTATCTCAGTGGGATCCACCTGATAAAATTAAGGTTAAATAAACAAATAAATATAATATTCTAATTTCAGTCACTCTGAATCCAGTAGAAATTGGCCTTGGAGCTCACAGCTCACAGAAGGATTTGAAAGTTGTTCTGTGTAACCTTGAGACATGCAGACAACAATAATTTGCTTGGACAACACCTTCTCATAGAAGGAGTCAAGACAGATGAACTGATGAGATTAGTTGTCAGTGTAGAGAATTATTCAGTTTGTCAACGAAGCACAAAACAATTAATCTTTACATGTTTTGCATTGTCACTAGAGGTACAGCCCCATATCTGCACTGCGATGCAGCTGCTACTTCTCTACCTTGCTGACTAACTTTACAAAAAGTCAATAGTTTTTGTGTGAAATATTTAGAGGAAAAGTCTGTATGCAATATTTTATGTCTGGCAGTATATCATCCACAGAGATATAGCCTTCTAATTCAATCCAGCCAAGGGTATAAACTGATCCCGCTGTTTTTGTGGGTCTAGCAAGTGTAACATTTCCCTTACCTGCAAAATATGAATATAACCTGCTGAGCAATTTTAGGTTGGTTTGCCATCAAAATGGTTATAGCCCTCAAGGATTGAATTAGGCCAAAAAGCTTTAAAAGGATGTCATAAACTACATAGTATATGGAAGATATAAAGCATTATCACATAATGTATCCTGCTTTTCTGGCACTGTATTAAATCAGAGAATTGGACAGTGTGTGCGGCAGTACACAGTAAGCTCTGGGTGATAACAGCATGACAGTGTTCAGATGTCAAGCTCACATGTTGGTCATATGTATATGGTATGGTATGTTAATGAGTTAACAGCTTCAGCATCAAGCTTCAGCTCTTATGGCTAAAGAATTGTTAGCGAGAGAGTTGTCCTATACTTTGGCTTATAACTGCATACAGACAAAACCAATGAGATTCCCAGCTAATTAGCGAATGTTAAAATTAAATTAAAATAGCGAATGTGGTAAGTATTATAACTGTTAAACATCAGTACAGTGTCATTTTGAGGATGTTAGCATGCAGATGTTAGCATTTAGCTCAAAGCACCACTGTACCTACACGCAACCTCACAGAGTTGTTAGCACTGTAGAGTTTTAGTCATATAATCGGGTCAAAACCTTTTTAGTTTTTCTTATTATTTATTCAGTTTTTACTGGTGGTCCTAATTTCGAGGTAGATGTCATTATCTGAGCAAACTAACAAGCCTCATTTTAAGACATCTCATATTAAACTTATAAGACTGCTTCTTTTTGCTACGTAAATGTAACTTATGGTTTGCATCCTACAGCACTTAGATGTCATTCTTAACTAAATCCTTGAAAACCTGTGTTTTTCTCTCATGCCACAGATCTGCCCAGCTTCCCAAAGAAATGGCAACCAGAATGAACAGGGTCACTATAGTGACCACCGTTCTGCATCCCTTCCTCCCACTGGTGACAGCTCATTTTCTGAGCCACGGCTTTAGCACTGAAAGAGCAGAGGGCCCTATAATGATCAGCTTTTAGTGCTGGCACTGGGAGGCTGAATAAGCCATCAGGCATCATTAGGCCCTGGTGGGGAAAACAATCTCTCCATTCCCATCGGTGCTCCCAAACAGAAGAACTCTTTGGGAAAAATATATCAGAGACACTTCACTCTGTGTTGTGTGCGCCAGAATACTTTGTTCTGTAAATGCTGGGCATCATTCAGCAGTCAATGACTCCACATTCTTGATGATGTAGCTCCTAATGATGCCTTTGAAAAGCATAATTTAATTAATCTGCAACATCTGGTTGTCAAAATTATCTGTCAACATCTACAAATCTTTACTTAAGCTAAAATCTTGATTTAAAAATTCAGGAAGCAGCAACTCATCAACAGCAGGAAGACACGAAATCTGAATATTTTCACCTGAATAGAGGAAGTCACTAATGATCTCTCAACAGAGTGATGCAAACCTGTCACGTACACAGAGAGATGGGTCCATTATTCCTACTGGGCATGTCCTTTCCTTAGTACATTTTTAAAAATGGTTACATATATATTTATTTTACTTCAAAATGCCTCAGCTAGTCACCCATACTGCATTTGTTCGGTGCTCTGGATACTCTACATCTAAAATGTCACAACTAAACAAATTGAGCCAGGCTGACAGAGATGAATAAGGCTACCGCAGGCACTGTGTCCAGAGTCGCTGGGTTAATAAAGTACAAGTACATGTCTACGGATGGCACATAATTTCCATCTGTGTTTTTCAAACAAAACATGTACATCCACTTTATAATGTAGCAAATAGAAATTCAGGAAAAGTATAAGGAGTGCTCTCCCATTCTTATTTTTTTTAAAGCAATGATGTAAAATTAATGTAGTTATGTTGTTTTATATTTCCAATTTATTCCGGAACACACTGAATTAGTACGTGCTTTGAGGACACGACACATTCTATTAAACACACGTCAGCTGCAGTAGCCTGAATCTCTAAAACATTTAATTTCAAAAGATCATTCCAGTCCTTTTCATGTAAATTATTTTTATCAGCATGAGCCTTTGTTGATAGCATTTGCAGCACACAGGAGAGGACACAGCCGTTCTTTCAGCGGGGAACCTGCCTGTTAACACCTTTCCTCAGAAGCATCAGCCGAGCACTGGGTGTTAATTTGGCCTGTCTTGACCGATCAAGGCCAGGTTAGGGAACCGTTTGATGTTAACCGTTTCTAAATTTTCTCTAGTGCAGGAAGAAAATGAGTTCTGACACATCTGTGAAATATAGAGACAAACACGATGATTATGTGTCAGTGAAGCAGCTCACAATATAGGTGAAATTATTAAATATAGTATGCGTTTGTGGGTGACATCTTATGTAAATTTACAGAATGATACAGTAAATCCTTTTGAGTGTAGTGCCAATTAAGGTTGAAGTTTACTCTCAAAAATAGTTAGTTTGGTGTTAGCCAAGACAGTGAAATCATCATGGACATATGAAATCTCCTCACTCCTTTCTAGTCTGACAAATATCATTCTAGGTTACAGTCAAGTTCAAGGGTATATTGTCATATACATTTCAAAAGTACAGATGTATATTTAAATGCAATAAAATGCATCTGCCCAGTCTCTGTCAGCCCTTAAACTAAACTATATATATATATGAATATATGAGAATAAGTTAAAAACAAACAATAGTTAAAAACACAGTAATAATAACCCCACAATATACTAATGAGTCATATGAAGGGTGGCACGGTGGTGCAGTGGTTAGCACTGTTACCTCACAGCAAGAACCGGGTGTGGAGTTTGCATGTTCTCCCTATGCCTGTGTGGGTTCTCTCCAGGTACACTAGGTACTTCCTCTCACAGTCCAAAAACATGCAGCTTAGGTTAATTGGAGACTCTAAATTGCCCATGGAGGTAGAGGTGGCTGATTTGAGCTCTAATGCTGGCCACTGCTATGAACTTCTCTAAAATGCACATTTGACACAAAGCTCTGGTCGCACCACAAAGTGGTGCAGTGACATTAAATTTGTGTAATCGTTGCTAAATAATTGGTTCTAAAGTCTTAGTGAAGGAGTCATGCAGTTATCTCACAGGACTAGTATAAGCCCCAGGTGGACCTTCTTTCTATTTCCTGTCTGTTGTTCTGGTCACTCACCCCTTTTGTTCACCATTTTACACCATTCAGTTCAAGAAAAAAAAAAAAATACTGAAGTCATTGCCCTCTTGTGAGGCAGTTAATACTCTGATAGAGCTGGGTTACATAAAACTGAATGGTCCAGCACAGCCAATAGCTAATGATAGCATCCTCCATCTTGGACTGTCTACTCTCCTCCACTGCCATTATATTTTGTTTGTTGGTGCTTATTTGTATGAATTTTTGCTATTGCTAGCACTATCAATCAATTTTTGTCTACTAGGGGCAAAAGCCCTGACATCTTATCATCCTCTAAAATTGTTATTGCTAATATCAGTTGCCTGTTAAACATCCAGAACAAACAGAGCAACAATGATTTGGAGTTACTGACCACCTGAAAAATGTCCTGTGATAGCTCTGTTTTGGTTTCCCTTAACACCTGAGAGAAATGTTTGTTAATATAGCTTGCTAAAAAATCATACTTTCTTCATGAGGTAGATACTAAATACTAGTATTTAGTAACTAGCTCTAGTTACTAAATACTAGTATACTAGTAGACAAATACTAGTATACTAGTATACTTGACAACTATACTAGTATTTGTCTACTGTTTGGCATTGGGCTGATAATACACAGAGGATTAGCCTGTTTGGTGAAAACAGCTTCCTGCTGTTGCTGGAAACAGGGCTGACAAAATGGTGAGAATAAATCTTAAAATAAATGTATGGGCTAGAAAACCAAAACAATTAGCTAAAATAGGCCAGAGGGCTCTGTGTAATGATATTTATTATGATGATATTTATCTGTGGTTGTGTCCCAACACCGACCCCTTTCAAACTACACAATGTTGTTAATGAAAATATTGATTAACCAAGCAAACATTCACATGAGGATCTTTGCCTATTGTCTTATTAATGACCTAAGATGCTTTGAAAATATTTTGCCTTACTAGATGTCCACCAGTCCTTTTATACAGTATGCTAATATGTATTTGTAGATGTGCATATTTACCAGTCTAATTACCCATCTAATTTTGATCCTCAGAAACCACTCTTATTATTTAACATGAAATAAACATAAATCACTAACCATACATCAGGATGTACCACCAGCCTAATTAATGATATCATACTATACAGTCACATCCCAAGTTTACAACTATTCTCTACATTTATGTAACCACGGTGGGTTCACTTTGAAGTTGTTTTTTTTCCTCCTATGAGGAGCACCAACAAAACCTAAGTCTTTGTTATTTTTAAACACCGGCACATATGAAGTCACATTTAAATTTGAATTACACGGTTAGGCCTGAGCACTCCCTTCCCTCCTCCTTCAGATCAAAAGGAAAGCCAATAAAATGCTTTGCTTGCAGGCATCAGCTTTGATGTTGCTCCTCTGCATGCTCATTTGAGCCCAGGGGCATAAAGTCAGGAGTGGACAGCACCTCTACTGACATCAAATTGTTTTCTCTTATCTCAGCCCCAGAGATACTGATTGGTATCAAATGCTGTGTTTTTTAGCACTTTTTAGCATTTTTTTAAATCTTATTTTTTTTTATTGTTTTTTCACATTCTTTGTATTTTTCAAAATGATTGTTCCTTTTATTCTGCCACTGCACCGTCTAGTTATTCTCCCACAAGTTGTAAACCGGGAAATGTGTCATTTTGATATGGTTCTTTTTATTTTGCGAGTGAAAGATGCTGCGTGATGAACTGTAATCAAGTAAGCCTATAGGAGCCTTTGTTTATTCAGTATCGTTAAAGGGAGCGACAGTGCAGAGTTCCCAGCGGTTATGAGAACCATGTAATTACATTGCTTTGAAATCTGTGGAACTGTAACTCACCATCAAGTGCTGTTTTCAGGGGATTTCAAATTGTCTTTTTTCAATAAAAACTAGAATGGATCATTGAGGAGCTTTTCTCTTCAACTGTCTCAAACGTGCTCACAGTGATGATAAAAGGGGGGAAAATGTCATCACTGTGCCCTTTAAGGTTCCACCTGTAATTGAATCACTATTGTGAACTTATATTAACTCATGTCTTTGCAATAGAATTGAAAGAAGAACATTTATGACTCATTACCTGCTATTCATTTTGTTCAGGGAGATGATGAGGCAGTGACCCACCTGAAAAGAGTGCATTGAAACTACTCTAAGCTTTGTCGTGGGATGTGTAGGATTCCCACGGACTGGACTGTGGGCTATTTGAGAGTTCACAGATTTCATTTGATTAGCGCCTTCAGCCTCTGCTAAGCAATGGGTTCAACTCTGCATTGCCAGTTTTCATGCAGCACACACAGCTTGTCTTGATCAACAAAATGCAAAGGCGTTTATGTATAAAAAAAAGAAGTGCCAGAAAGTTTTGTCATGTTTAATATCACAGCAAGGACCTAAATAATGCTACGAAAGTGTTCTTATGATTGTTAGTCATTTGCTGTTCAGCTATTCAGTGCAAAGTGTTGTTCTTGGTTTTGTTTGTTTTTGCTGAATTGTATGATTGGCCAATCATATCACAACTATTAAAAAGCATGACTTATCTGCCTCATACCGCAGTATACTTCCCCTGCATGTAATTTACCACATGAAATACATTAGTTCACTAATTGGGGCTGTGGGCTCAGGCTTGAAAATCAATATTTGATTGTAGGCAGCACCTAGTTCACGCTCTACCTCCATAAGTGGTTATAAAACACACACATCACGGTGGTTGTACATGCCACAGGGGCTATGAGACCGCGTGGTAATTGTAGTGTGACTGATTGGGAAGTGAGCCGCCAGTAGCCAACGCAGGGTCTTGCTTTGCTGCAAGAATCGAAAATTGGGTTGATAGGGTTACACAGGGAACACTTCATTATCTCAACATGGAACAGCAGCCTTGTCTGTGCTTTTCGATATCAAACAGTGAGGTCAGATTAACATCAGCACAGAGGAGATTTTTCTGACTGGCAATTTTCTTTAAACCTGTCATTTTGAACATGGTTTATTGTTTGTTTGTTACACTGTTTCATTGCACAACAGATTTCCACCTTCCAGGCTACATGTACTGTAAGCTCTGTCAAAGGAAAAGCATCGAGTAAATACAGGGAAGCTCTGAATTTATTTATGCTCCTATCTTACTTAAGTTTAACAACCTGTGATACCTGTGACTGGGAATTAATAAGGACCACTGCCTGGAAAATAATCAAACATATACAGGTGATTCACACTGCAAATTCTCACCATCAAATTTGGTTAAAATATATTTTTATATATATTTATATTTGTAAAGTACTGAGGCACAACATCATTGTTTGGATTTAATTCAGTAATTGCATGATTTTTATTAAATGTGGAATTTTTCTTCAATTTTTGTTTCTTCTTTGTGGAATGTTGAATATTTTCTTTTACCATATTTCTTCAGCATTTTTTTTTTTTCACAAAGCAGAATTTGTAAGATACACACATTATGAATTACGCTCTGTTACCTCTTAAGAGCAGCACTGAAAAATGATGATAAGCAAGGTGAAAAATTCTGTCTGCATTCTCTCTGTGCCATTTACTACCACTACTTTTTGGTACATGAAGAAATATATTTGTGTAATGGAGGCAAACAATAAAATTTAAAATCTGAATTTTAGTGCAGTCAGTGCTCTAATCATAGTAAAAATACAGCCATAATTTTAGCATGAAATCTGACTTTGCTTTTATATTGTAGAAGCAGGTGGAAAATGACTCCTTCTTTTCTGGACAATTTGCAAACAACAATTAACTGTTATTACCATCTCAAATATTATATCCATGCTTTATTGTTGACCCTGAAAGAAACTGTTACATACATAAATACATACATAGTATACATAAATAGATACATAAGTAATTAATATTCAAACAGACACACTGTCTCAGTGAAGTCCATCGATGTTGCATGTCTGACTGGTGTAGATGATATGTACAGCTGAGGTCAACTACAGTTCATGTGGAGCTGGGAGGCAAGGTGTACTGGCGGAGCTGTGGGGAGATTTTTTTGGGGCACTGTTAGCAGGAGGTGAAAGTTTTCCAGAAGAAGTTTTTACAGGGGGCTTTGCGGTCGCGCTGAGGCAACGATAGCCTGTTGTAGACAGCCCTCTCCTCTAGACGAGACTCCAGCGGCTCCTCAAGATCCACAGGTGCCACTTCACCCGGCAGCATGTTGGTGTCCAGAGCTCCGTCCAACAAGCCTGACACCAGCTTCAGGATCAGCTCCTTGCGCTCTTTGCTCAGCTCCTGATCAAAAATTACATAAAGAGAGGAAATCATTATGGACACTAAATCATGGAAAATGTTATATGAAAATGTTTATATGTTGCACATGCCTTATTGGGAAGCTCAAAAATCTTTTTTTTCACTTTTCCCATTTAAGATGGTTCACAGGAAGGATTAAAAACTGTTTTAAGTCTCTACTGAAAATTACTTCAAATGCAAATTGGAAATATCACCCGGTATTTATTTTTACTTAATTCAAAAATTCACAAATAATTGTGAATTGAAATGATTGTAAGTTAAGATATTCTTTTTAGAATTCTAATATTCAAGCATTTTTTCCCACAAAAAAATTAAGAGAAATTTTCCCTTGAACAGTAATAATCTCCTTACCCTGTTCACATGGATAGGGCTCCTATCCTCCACAGGAAGCACGGCGGCTGCTCTAACGCTGAACAGAACCCCCATGAGAGCTGCTAACACCACCAGGAGCTGCATGCTGTGAGAAGAGTGCAGGTGACAGACCAGAGTCACAGGAGCAGGAGGCTCACAGAGACAGGAGTGTGTGAGGGCGTGAGGGAGTGAGTGAGTGTGTGTGTGCGTGTGTGTGTATGAGTGTGGGCGTTTGAGAGCAAGGAGTCCGAGCAGTTCAAACAAGCCAGAGATCCAGAGGAGAGTGGTGGAGAAAGTGCAGTGCAGTTGGTGGCAGCTGGTCACAAGATTTGGAAACCACCACTTTCTTCTGCTTCTACCTCCAAAGTCCCCTCACTCTTTTATACGCCTCTCCAACCCCCCCCCCCCTCCGCCGCCCATCTGTGTGCCGCTGACGTGGATGGTGGTGGGTGTATGACGGAAGGGTGGAGGGTGGATGTGTGCGTGCGTTTTGGGGGTGGGGGGTCGTGGGCATGGAAGAGGAGGGGAGATAGAGGGGTCAGCACAGAACAAATGGAACGATAGAACAATTAACCTTTTTGACAAATTGTGAGGTGGCTGTGTTGTGGAAGCATCTGCAAGAAGACAACGTCACTGGGCTAAAACCAGGTTTTGACATCAACATGTAACTAATGCATTGGCACTTATGATAGACGGTCTCAAACAAGACCTCTTCAGGAAGGTGGACGGACAATACCACAACTCATCAGCCATGTGATACTATAGGATGTCCTCCTTAATACTCAAGATATAAACGGTCACATTTCCCTGTAGCTGCAATAAAAACATCTAGAAGAAATACAAAGTGATCACAAACAGCTGATCGCCTACACATCCCAGCAACAACATCTGATTTCTGTCACACTGCTCTGTGAGTGTCTCTCTGACACCTGCAGATTACAATTGAACGGTCTGACACTCACCATGACTTCGGGAAGTGTCGAGGAAATGCACATCACCAATCTAGTAGAGTAAACGTAGTTGTTAAGAGAAAAAAAAAAAGAAAAGAAAAAGAAAAGGCAGTTTAGTTCCAGATGTATGGAGCAGATGGCAAACTTTGGTCTACATTGACATAGGCAATTTGGTAGATTAAATGTGATAGTTTTTTCATTGCTTTTTTAAAAATTAAAAGCAAAACAATGACCATGAGAGAGCAATATATTCCAGTTGGATGTATTGCAGTGACTATTGTAGCTGTAACTGTGACTGTAGCTGCTGTTCAGTTCAGTTCACACTATAAACAAAGCTGTTTGGATTCAACTACCGAGAAAACATTTACAGCCGCCAGTCCACATTCAAAATGACTGCATTAACCAAGCCTTATGTACAATATTCTCTGAAAGTTTGCCCTGATGGGCACTGTTTATATGATTTCTATACTGCAACATTAACTGAAAACACAAATTAAACAGCATACAGTACTTTTTGCTCTTCTCAAGTGATTCAAAATGCATTTGTCTGCATTTGGTGGTTATTCAAAATCATATGTTGTAGATTACATATGGACTAATTTATGTGTCATGTTTCTAGAGACTGTGACCTCGGTATATGATTAAATAACATCACTTAATGTAGTTTATGGCTAAAAAAAAAAAAAAAAGCCAAGACTTCTGTGAGTGTAAAGTCCAGTCATACTGGTCTATCAGCTAACTCATTATGGAGAGCTGATTAAAAGCATAAAACATGAGATAAAACAGTTTCAAGTATTTGAGAAGCTGACCATAACCTCCTGGGTATGCAATAGCACAAATATAGTAGTTTGCTGTTCTGACGTCTTTCGACATTGCTACCGGCAGGGAACATACAGTACTTATATTCCTGTATGCCTTGGCTGATATGTTCAAATGGATTTGATGTGCTTTAAAAACAGTTTTTGAGGTATTTTCTTCATACACTGCAGAGCTGAAAAAGGCCCGGAGCGAATCCAAAGATTAGCTGACTGTTGAAATGGCTATATTGGCAATTCAGTGTTTGAAGAATCTACAAGTGGCCCTCTTAGAGGTGTCTGCTGTTCAGCCTGCAAGAAACTTCAAACAGTGGAAAAATGTCAGCATGACGAGTGGTATATAGGTGCTCCCAGATGTTACTAATGTGCGTGGAAGTCTCTGTTTTTCACTATATCTACTTCAAGTGCAGCCTCCAGCTCTGCCTCAACAACTCTCACAGAGATCACAAAGGAATATTGACTCAAAAATCATCTGAGGATTTCGTGTTGAGTGCTATCTGTTAAACCGGTGAATCTGAAAATGTGGGTAAATCTGTCTAAGTGCAATGGAAACACGTAATTTGTCTTGCATGAAAATTTAAAAGATGAAGTAATGTATTGTCATCAAAGTTCTGTTACCGCAGCAGAATTTTTAAGCATATCGTTAAAGCACATAAAAAATAATGGTACTTCCTTTTTGTTTCCTGTATTATGGCATGTGAACGCTCATGGACATTAACGCATGAGTCCAGCCATCGCAACGCATTATAACTGCAGTATGACAGTAATGTATTGCATGGTTGCAGGTTGGTCACATTTACTAGAAAACCAGCAAGGACTGAGGTCTTACACAACAATAAGTAGAGTTGATGCAACTGAGGGCAACAGTAACATTTCACACTGCAAAACACCAACTGATGCAAACAATTTGGTGGAGCCAAGGGGCTTTTCATCCAAATTCAAAGAAAACTTTAAATAAGAAGATGTATCCTCTGAATATGCATTTTTTGAACAGCATCATTTAAATACATTCCTTTATACCTGTACAATATGCAAAACCAGCTTACACATAAATAGAATAAAGGGCGCCATCTTGTGGCTAAATATTGGAACTGCACTTGAATCTCACTGGTACTACAGCACCTGCAAGACTTTGTTAAAGATTATGCCTTTCCAGTGAACAGCAGCTGAAACAACACATCACATATTAACCTGCATTTGGCTGGAAAGTTATGCTGCAATTGGTAAAGATTAGCTCTAAACTAGAGGATAGGTTTCAACATAACAGATAGAGACCTTTTTCATCACTTCCCCTCTATCAAACGTGTAACACTGTTTAAAAGATATCAAATATTGAGACCAGGGAAAAAATAACTAAAATGTAGTCCTGTGTCTTGCTGTAAGGACGCAGATGCCCGAGTTAACTCCTCACTGCACACGCACATCAAGTAACTGTTTTATTTTTTATCAGTTGATAACAGTTCATAATTCTTATAAAAACACAAATTCATTGCTCAGGTATGACACCATTTCTCGACAGATATTCAATGTGGATTTAAAACTAATAGGTAGTAACTTAAGATATTTTGATGTTAGCTCAACAAACAAAACAACCACACTGAGACATTAGATTTCCTGTAAAAGAGAAAATGAACAGCATCCTGCAGTAAGACTCAAACGTAGGCTTATTACAGTACAGCCTAAACTACCAGTGGTCAGTACCCAATACTGCAAGTTATAATTGCATAATGAATTCACATCTTAAAAGACATTTCTTGCATTGCAAAGCTCAAATACTATACTTAATTTTTTTTCTCATCATTTGCATTTTAATACCATAACATTGAAGTTAGATTTACCTCATTTTTAGTTGGTGATATTTTAAAGGGACAGTTGTCTCAACTCTTGAAATTTGAACTTTCATCTAGGACAATATCTGCCTGGTAAACTATGAAAGATACAGAAAAAAAGTTTCCTTTTGCAACAATCAAATTCAGGCACTATAGGGATAATGTGTAGAGGACACATTGGTATTCTGAATATCCAGTAATGACCGATGGCAGCTATGTATTTTCCTATGAGCACAAACTGATATCAAACATTACGAATAAAAATGCAGCAATACATTACATGTACATACTCTTTATGGTATGTAATATATTGCATAACATGTAGGTGCAGTGACTCCCATAAACAGTACAACGTTTCAGAGTGAGGTCAGGTTTGATGGCAACCCTCTTACCACTCAGCCCCAGCCCGTCAAATTGCTCATTACCAAAATGCTGATGAGACAATTACAGAGTAAGAATGAAAAATCAAATACACGAGAAAAATAAATATACACCACGCGCATGTAAGACTGGAAGGAGGGGCACAAATTAACGCTTTCTCTGTGTAAATCAGCAAGTTGCCACCCACTGATTGTTAACTGCCACCACACATGAAATCTTCAGGAGGCTGCTTCAGTGGTGCTGAAATGTGTTGAGGAGGTGGTGTAGCTGTAGAGTAACGTTGCTTATCTGTGGTCTGAGGGCCAGGCAGAGGATGAACATGGCGGTCTGTTGTTGCAGGTCATGCTTCACTGAGTACCTGTCAATGGTCAAAAAGACAGTGAGTGAAAGATCGCAAATGAGTCAAGAGTTTTGAATTGTGCTCAAGTCAAATATGAAAAAGTCTTTAACCAACATACCTTTCTTGCAAACTCAGGGAGGACGAATGATGCTTTGTGAATTTCAGGGTTGTAATATTTAAGGTTCATACTTTCCATGTCTTCTTTCGACAGAGCTTTCACTGGTTCCTTGAAATTTGTTTCCTAATTGAAAAGTGGAGGTGGACTTTGGTCACGTGATGGACATTAGCAATGATAGAGAAACAGCCGACAGAGTTACCGTGCAACAGAATGGTTTTACATCAAGCCAGTGGCATTTATAGGCATCATGTATATGGCGAATGGCAAATGGAGAATGAGGAGCTCACTTACAGGATTTTTACTGCAGAGCATGAATCCAATTTGGCCACTGGGATAAGTTGGGATGGTGCTGTAGGCGTAGTCCACCACAGGGAATAGGGTCTTGCAGAAGGTCTGCATTTCCTTTATCAGCTCCAAATGGAGCCATTGACACTCTCCTGTGAAATTGACGCAGGAGCAGAAGAAAGGGCATGTTAATTTCCTGTCTGCCTTTTTTGGCATTGTTCCCTCTTAAAGTGGTTGAAAGACAGACTATATAAATGGGAACTTAAAGGCTCAGGAGGAGTTTCTAGCAGCCGTAAATTACAACAAGTGCTTTTGGTAGATTTGAAAATGACATGTAATTTATAATTTAGCGGCATAATTATCACTTACCTTACTAAAATTAACTTTTAACGCAAAACTGTTGTGAAATATAAAGTTACCCTGGGAACAAAGAATTCCACCGTTTCGCAATGCTGCCTTCATCAGTTGATAGTACGACTCCTTGAACAAACTCTCCGCAGGCCCTGCAACAAAAACACAACTCATGATAGGACTGGTTCTTAAAACAGCTGGCAAAGAAAGATATTGCAACACCTATGAAGTGGCACTTACCAACTGGGTCTGAAGAATCGGTTATAATGACATCGAAGGCATCCTGGTTCTGCTTCATGAATTCAAAACCATCTCCAACATGGAGGGTGAGCTTGGGACTGAAGAAGCCTTTGGCCATCCCTGGGAGGAACTTCTTTGATACATTAATGACATCCTACACAGGAGACAACATAGACAGTGATATGAGCAGGCCTTAAGCTGGGGAAAAATCTGTGATCAGTAAAAGCTCTCTGGAGAGTCTGTGTTGTTGCTCCCACCTCATCTATCTCACACAGCACCACCGATTCCACCAGGGGATTCTTCACCACTTCTCTTAGCACACCACCATCTCCACCACCAATAACCAGCACCTGTAAAATGGGAAATGTGCGGTTGAACTGTCATGACAGGAAACATGACTCCTCCTGAGGATGCCTGTATGGCAGCTTGATTGATCTCGCAATAATAATAAATCTGAGTGCTACCTTCTTGGGGCAAGGATGGCTGCACAGTGGAAGATTGGCAATCATCTCTTGATAGGCAAACTCATCCCTCTCTGTGCACTGGATCACTCCATCCAACACCAAGACATTACCATAGGTTTTACTGAAAAGTGATGTCATAGCAAAGTATGAGAGTATGAAGTGCCGACTCCGAGTCGACGATTCTCATTCAGAAAATCAAATAATAAATCAAAGACTGCTACCGCGATTCCTGTTAGCCTGTCAGTGACGGTTACCATTACACAGAGTTACTCTTACTAATATTACCACTCAATCTGCACCTCATTCGCCACATAGCTAGTCTGTTTGTTGGCTAAAACTTGAGGCAAACTCACAGGTAGCTACTACCTGAAGAAACTTATCACGACCTCATGAGCTTCAGGCTGCTCATTCATTGCTAGAACACGCTAAGAGCTAGCAACGTTAGCCAAGTTATGCTGCCCAAAATACTCACCTCTTGAAAACCATAACATCTTGAAATTTGGATTTCTTATGGTAGAGGACCTCTTCCACTTGGAGGCTCATCGCTTGCCCCGGCCATAACGTGCACAATTCCGTAAACCACCCATCTTTTATGTGGTCCATAACAACTGCCAGCAGCCACAAGTAAAACTAACGTGTTTGTCAGTGTGGCAATGTGAGTGAGTTACGACAAAGATGACACTTGGCCGTGCTCTGACAGCTAAACTTGCTGCCTCGTCAGTATAACGAATAGGATGCTGCTGACGTAGGTGAGGTACGGTTGTTCAAGCCAATGGAGTGGCAGCTTGAGCCGGTTCGCGTATAGTTTGTTTGACTTCGCACTACCAGCACCGCCCATAGCACCGCCCTGTAGCAAGGAGTCGAGAGTGCCCACGCGACGGATAGACCACGGTGGGGTATTCCTGCGCCTGCGCAGACTAGGAAGCAACGTGCGTTAGGGGGGTGGGGGGACTATTGACTCTGTATAAAATATTTAATATGATTAAATTTTATTTCAATATTTTTAAGACAATCTTATATAGTCTATGGAGGGGGGGGGGGGGGGGGGGCAACTATGTGTTCATTTTACTTATTTATTTATTTAGTTATTAATAAATAACGCAAGATTCTCTTCAGAGTAGCACCTTCCACAGATGTATGGCTACAACAGCTATGACTAAGCTCTCCTCCCATGGTCCCTCTCCAAACTTTTTCAAAGCATGACTAAAAGTGGATGTCTGGGTTTGGTTCGCTAATGACACACTGTGCTATCATCAAGTATCACATACTTTTTTTTTTTTTAGCTTCCAAGATCCTAGTGATTGAACTCTACTGTACAATACAGACAAAACTATGTGGTAACATTAAAAAGGGGTTTATATATTTCTTGGTTTTTGTGAACAGCATAAAGGGACCATATAATTTTATTCTACAATCTTGTGTATAATGCGCCATGCATATACGCATAATGACAATGAAATTGAAGCTTGAAATAACACGTACCTATATATAATATATGTAATATCTTAAATATATAATCACAGTCGCAGATAGAGGCACAATAATGACATTAACATACTATTATTTCATTGTTATTATCATTATTACTACAATGTTCTGAACGCTACAGTTTGTATCATAATTTTCAGAGTTTTGCTGACATGATGTCATTTCTTTTTTTAATTTCTTGAAATGCACATATTTACTTTGATTCATATGGCAGTCAGTTTTGTACAAAGTAACATACAAATGAGATAAAATCCAAGCCACAGGAGAAACCTTTGAGGAAAAATACCTAAACACTCAGTTTCATGTTCAACCCAACATAAATGCCACAAGGCTGCAGGTGCATGACAAAACATAAATGCATTGCAAAGAGAAAGACAGAGAAGGATTGAGACTCACACAGAGAGATAATGTTTATTAACTGAATAAGTACTCTTAGAAGGGGTAGGTCTAAAAGCAATTTTTGATGACAGAGAGGAGTCTGAATGAGAAGGTGCACAAGCCAGAATGATGGAATTCAGATAGATGGATGCTCCGCTGGTGGCTTCTTTGCAGGTGAGCATTAGTGACATGAACTTAATGTGAGCAACAACAGAGAGTAATGACAAGTGGAGTGATGGGCTGTTTTTGGTTGGAAAAGGCATAGCATGTACAGCACATTGACAAGAGGTGGGGATCAAGCACTGTTCATTGCAGTACCTTAGTGGAAAGAAAGTGATCCTCAGATTCTCCTCCTTGTCATGCCATTTTGAATGAATGCTCTGTGAGCTGGCGCTACATGAGATGCCTCGGGGGGATAGGATAAACAGGAAGATTTAGTGGTTTACTATGATTTGTCACAAATTGCCTGGGCATGCCAAGAAGAATGAAGGTACAAACTTGCTGCAGTTTCAACCTGACCTTTTAAGCTAACATGGACAAGAAATTCATATAAGGGTTCAGACAAATTAAAATGGGAATATCTAAAAATCTGTAACTTGGCAAACTCAAGTAGCTGAAGACGATAGTGTGATATGGTGGAAAGCTCCAGAAATGCTAAAAAGAATGATTATTTTTTGGTCAACTGTTCAGCTAACGGCAGTTGATGTACTAAGTTATAGTTGTGCTTTTTATGCAGAGGTGCATATATACAGTAGTAGCCTTTTTTCCAGGTTAAGGCAGTTACTTAGTATTTTATACATTACTGATATAAATACAAGTCTGTGCAGCATCACGGAACATTAATCTGGGTATTTAGTTGTTGGTACTGAAAACCTGTAAAACCAGTCAAACCATTTGTGTGTACTTTTGCTGTAGTTTGGCCTAGATTACTTTATTCCAGGCAAAACTTATTACTCCATACAGTAATATTTAAGACAATAGAGTTCTTTCAATTTTGTGGCAACAGTCTGAGGATGCCCCTCCTCTGTTGCAACAGTTCTCCAATGCACAGAGTGAGGCCCATACAGTGTTAAAAACCTTGACTGGGCCCTGACCTCCCCATCAAACACCTTTGGGACAATCTGGAAAACCATCTGAATGGCATCAGATCCCTGCAGCCAGGTTCCAAAACCTTGTGGAAGGCCTCTTCAATAGCAGATGTTGTAAGAGACAGGAGTGTTATATTTAGTGGTCACATATGGGTGTAATGCTGACGTAACACAGACTGAGTCATGTACTGTCATGCTCTTCAAATAGATGGTATAACTTGTAGATCCCTGTGTGACTTGTAATTCACTCAGGAGGAACATTTGCACTTCACAGCACACATCCATTATCTTTTATTGAAAGTGTTACCTGTTGTCTCAATATCAGTGGTAATGACACTGATGAAAGGTCTTATTATGATATCCACAAAATGAAACTGTTTTGGTTTTGTTTGATTAAAGAAATGTAGACAAGAACTTTTTCCTCTAAAATCATCTTTAATGAAGAGGTCTAGGCTCCCACATATTTACAGGGTAAACTGTTCCACAGATGGGAAAAAATACACTTTGAAATTCATTAAATAGTGAAATACTGAATTTCGTTTGCAGGAAGGTAAAACGCAGGATCTTTGTTTTTGTAGGATGAAAAAATTGTTCTAAAATAAGACAGAAAATAACATCAGAGACAGTTTATCTTTTGGGCCAGTTATGCCGGAATCCCCTGTGGAGGAAAAAAAAAACAAGCTGTTAACATACTGGGATGTTTGCTGAAGTGAAAAGAAATAAATTCTTGGACCGTATTACTGTATATGTTTACCTCTCAGATTTTCCAGCCATGTATGACATACTTCGGTTTCCAGCCCCAAAATTGGATTTTTGTCCCTTGGGAATTTTCTGTTGGACAAAAGGTTTAAATTTATCCATCACTGCTTAAAAATATACAGTTCAATAAACAAATTAATTAACAAACCTTTACAATACCTTTTTCTTAAAATCATGGGCTTGCCGGTTTGGATCAAACTGTGTGCTGTCCTTCGATTTGGAATCTGTGAAACAAAGATGGTGCACTGATCTGAATCAATTTTTAATAATGTACAGCAATTCTAACTGAATGTGCAGAACAGTGAGTACTGATGATGTGATGAAAAAATAAAATCACATATGCATACCGGCAAAGACTTTGAGGTCTGACTGACTGTAGTCGAAGGGTGTGAAGCTGTCTTGGGGAGGTGGTTCTGTCTTCTGTGGCTTCTCTTTCATCAGCTTCTTACTCGGTTTGGGAGTCGACTCTCCAACCTCACTGGCGACCCTCTCTCTTTTCTTTCCGCCGCATTTTGCAGATTCCTAATGGAATTGGTCATCAAGTTTTATTCTGTACAACACTTAAGATAATGAAAGATGTTAGATGCCTGTTCCAAGCTATGGGACAAGCAGTATTTGTGTGCAGTTTTATGGTACAGGTAATAACAGCATCCTCTTTATATTTATTTTTGATAGTTAAATATTCTGGGGTTTAAATATTTCAAGCAGATTAAGCATTTATGGTGCAACATAAAAGAACATACATCAAGGGAATCTTTGGGCAATTACAATGGAATAACATATTTTCCTATGCTGCATACTGAGTTGCTATTTTGTACCATATGGGCCTGTGAGTGAAAGAATTATACTGCAGTGCCCCCCACAAGTCAACATTACATCGACTCACGAGTGCTAATACAGTCTGGAGTTGAAAATCTTGCATCTGCTGCCATCTACAGAGTGACATTTTCACTTTGCTTTTCGCTCTGCAGCATTAAACTGTTAAATCACTGCTGACTGAATCCAACAGACCACACTGTGTGGTGTCGTCAGACATGCACAAAAGACTGAAGATGTGTAATCAGTCTTCAAGACGAGACAGAGGTTACAGTCTCTGCAATGGAAAAACGAGATAAAACATCTCACAATCTTTATCTATGTTAAAACTGATCATCTTGTAGTGATTCTGCTTCCCTCTGTTTTCATAAGTCAGTATAGTCTGTTATTCAATCCATGGAGAGAGGTTTTCCACTAGGCTGGACAGAGCAGAATGGTTTCATATTATATAACTACAATCACAACATAAGATGTCAATGACATCATCAGTGTTGCCTCAGAGGGTACACCTTCATGACTGTTTTGCAATTACAAATCTGCCAATACATATATTCTTCAAACAGCAGAGTTTATCATTCATATTTATGTTTGATGAGTTTGATGGGAAGATGTCAATGATTTTTATTTTCATCACTTGTTCCAATAATCAATATTGCATCCAAATGGAAAACCAGTGATCCTGGAACCCGATCACAGCACACACTCTCCTTATTATCAATCATAATATCAGTGCAGTATTTGGAAAACCACAAAGCTTTCTTTCAAACTGAAATCAGACAAGAAAACTTCACTGCCAAAGTGTTGGCTGAAGCAGACAGTTAGCCAAGCACAGCCAATATTTGCCTGCAGTTGGCAGGTTGATGAGTGTTACTTTCAAGTGCTACTGCCAACACTTGTGACTATGATGCATGCCAGCGTGCTTATCTGAAGGCGCCATTTCAGCAGGGAGAGACCTAAAACCAACTTTTCACTTAAACCATCAACACACAATGGATTACTGTGGTGCATATCATTACTGTGTGCACCAGTGACTGATGGCTCATGGCTTACGCAGCAAGAGGCTGAGGGGAAGTGGTGGCACCAGCAGGGACGGAAGCAGGAATCAAATGGTGGTGACCATCCTGCACCATGGACAGAAGATGAAGCACAGAGGACTTTTGTCTAACTGAGCATTTAAAATAGAGAGGAAACACCATATGGTGGCAAGAGCATGTATGAGTAACCAAGCGGGAGGGTGCCAGGCAATCCCCCAGGTAGACGGAGCTAACAAGAAGTGGGCTTTTGGGAAAAAAGCAGCTATTGTTGTTCCCCAGGAGGAAAGAAGTGTGTTTGATGAGTGGAGGACATGTCTCTAATGCTCCAGTCCCACGCTGTGTATTCCTCTTCCCCAGACACATCATGAGACAGATATAAATATTAAAAAGACACTACCTTGCTGGTGCTGCAGACTGGTAACAGCGGTTTGCTGGCTTGTGAGTCACCCTATTTATGTGCAGAAATACCATCCACATCTTAAGAAAATAGGGGCCATTGCACAGGGTTAAAGTGGCGATTAAAGTATCTTTTATATGCTGTGGCGGGCTCTTGGGTAAACGTAACTCATGTTTTTCATGGATTTGTACTTTCCCAACAGGGACATCAACAGTGAAGTTGATAGAGTTCAATGCCTATCTGAGGTGGAAAAGAGGAAATGGAGGGATCAGAGAGCAAAATGACTCACCGCTGCTTGCTGGCGAACAGTGGCAACGTTCTGGAGAGACTCCTGGTAGCTCTGTTTGGTCTTCTTTCTTTCCTCTGCAGAAATCAAATCAAATACAGTGAAGAGCGTTACGTTTACTTTTACATTTAAATTTAGAGGAGGTCAGACCAATTTACCTGCCACTTTCTTGGCCTGTTCCTTTGCCTCTTCCTTGGCTTTCCTCTTGGCCTCTAACTCTTTCTGTTGCTGTTCAATACTCTGCAGCTTCCATCTTTTACTAATCTGTAAATGTGAGATGGCACAGCTATCAACATTCAAATATGTATTTAAGCAGATAACACAACCAATTCTGGATATGAATGAAAGCATGGAGCTTTTTATTACCTCAAATATTTTTGAAGATGGGTCAAATTTGGCGTTTTTGTTGACGTGCACATCACTGGAGGGTAAATACTAAAATCCAGAAGATGATAGTTGAATACTGTATGTCTGGTTACATAACATACAAGTAATACTTTAGATTACTCACTGGACATCTCTTACCATTCTGAAAGGGTTCTCAAAAGACTCAATGATGCGTCTGGCCTTCATGTGAGCAACAGAAAGGGACTCCTCGTCATTCTTTGTTTCCAGTTCCTTTGAAAGGAAGCCGAGTCCTCTGCATTAGTTTCCACAGTAACATACAAACCAACAGGCTGAATTAAAAGGGCTAAAAGTTGATCTCTACCTCAAACAGTGTGATTTTAGCTGGTGCAATGAGACCACTCATTTTCTGCACATCAACATCCATTTTGTGCTCATCTTCTGAGAAAAGCATCCCTTGTTTAACAGGCAGTTCTGAAAAGAAATACATGTGTTTGAAGCCTAATGGGCTACAACATTAAACCAACCAGGATAATGCACAATATGTACATGGTATCAAACTTACCATCAGGAGAAAAGTGGTGGAGCTCACTCTCTGAGACCCTGGAGGTATCATGAGGACCAAACAATGTGACCTCCGGCTGGAAAATTATACAAGATCACAGGTATTTTAGCACAGTTGTGGGTTTTTCCGCAAAAGTAAAAATTCCATCTGGTTTAATCAGTTTTCAAACCAACCTTTTTTATGGGTGTGAGTCCCTTCTTCTTTTGAGCTGCAATTTCGGCCTGTGTGAAGTGCAGAAAACATAGATACCTTCATTGACAAGTAACTTAACAACGCTAAAATTGCATCACAGACAAAACACATTATATACCCACCGGTGACACCGATCTTTTCTCACCTTAAGGAGAGGCATTTCTCTTGCTTGCTGCACTAACAAATGGAGCTCGTTGATCTGCTGCCTCACCAGTGGGGGTACAGGGTTACAGCAGGCAATGATGCCCTGAGGCTCTCTGAGTAGATAACAACAAAATACAAATAGTCTGTGGTGTAGGTTACGAATAAAAACACTCAATCCATCCACACCGAGGTGAGAAAAACTAACACTAAAAATGAATCACAGTTTAAGTGGGAAATCTAATCAACTTACTTGGGCAGTTCTTCAGATATCTTACTCATCATGTGAGTGGGCAGGACATATCTAAACACATAAATAACACAATATTAAAACATTTTAAGGAAGATGTAGGAAGATTGTGGATGATTCATTAATTGTATTATTTCCTTTTCTCTATAAGTTCATCTCCTAATTGTTGTTTTCATTTTCTTTGTCTATGTAATTTGGCTCAAAATCATTGTAAATGAAGCTTTCTCTCAATGATTCTCTTGAGTATAAATAAAGGTAAATGAATGAATGAATGAATGAATAAATAAATTCTAAAAGCTGGGAGTCCCAAAATCATGAAGATTGTATAATCTGGCTGGGCACCAACTATAAATAGGAAAACAGGTCTAGCAGATTTCCAGAACAGCAAGTCCATCCATTTCCAAACAGCCTACCCAGTGCTTTCATCTTCCTGCCTGGCCAGCTTGTCCCTCCAGGCAAACAGCAGTCTGAAGGCAGTGAGCTGCTGGGTGTTAAAAGACCTTTTCTGCTTCCTTTGCAGCTCCAAATATGACTCCTCTGTGAATATAGGCTTCACATATTTCTGTATGAAAGGGGGGAGAACATGGTGAATCATGACAAATGTCCGAAATTGCAATTATGGTGTGGAAATGTAAAAATATGTTAGCAATAAAGAAACTGTACAGCTATTGGATAGAGAATAATGGAATGGGAGTAGGGAGGTAGATTTTTAAGTGTCAATTTAATCTTGGTGGTGTATGAAGTAAGATTTGTGCACACCTTCAGGGAAATGTCCTTGCTCTTGTTCCAGACACTCTGCAGCAAGCCAGGCTGCCCGTGGTTAAAGTCCAAGAGCTGTGCCCTCACACAATCGTAGATGTAAAGGAGGTAGTGTGTGTCTGTCCGGGCATACTGCACCATCTCATCTGGCAAGGGGCTATAAAGCCAAATTATGGAACAAATTTTACAAATTCAGTAATATGTTCACTTTTTTTTAAAGAGAACTGTTGCAAACAACCTGAAATATGTGATTTTTCTGCAGATTGAACTCTATCTCACAGATAAACCTAAGAAAAATGATAAAGCTAAGCATCAAATGGTCATCTCCATACCGAATCCTCCAGTCAGCCAGCTGGTAGCGTTTGTCAGAGTCCACGCTGCAGAAATGTTTGAGCAGGTGGTCGAGGGAATGTCTGGCCAAGTTCAAGGCGCGACTGGCCTGATGCGTGTCAAAAAGGTTGACGACGTACAAGCCGAGGTCCCTCTGGAGCCACTCAATGTCAGAGTCAGCACCATGAAACACCTGAGAACAGGAAAGAAAGCCCATTCAGCTGAAACCTATCTGATGAGGAACCGACTTTTTAGAGGAAAAAAAGGATTTTACTGCTCAGATACAAGAAATATTAAAAAACTGGGGACACACCATGTGTCAATATTTTCCAATTGGCTTATTTTCACAGGATCTTTCTGTAGTTCAAGCCCACGCACCACACTTTTTCACAGGTGTCCTGCAGTGTGTGAGTCATGGTGGCTCCTACGCACCACAGGACACCTGCCAACTTCATTAAACGTGTTTGCAGACAATGGGGTTCTGAGATGCCTCAAAGAAATTCAGACTCAGAGTTTTCAAGATTAAATCTTTACAAACTTATCATTAGCAAATTACTGAGGGATTTTTTTAATCTCTAGGTTCCTATCCAATTTCAATAGGAGGTGATTGGACAGTTCAGACGCAGCCAGTTCATAAGGTAGTCTGAGCCATCTTCAATTACATCTGCTTAAAAATATATATTCCCTCGAGGCTATTTTAAGACCATTTTCATTTTCATGAGATTTGAGAATGTGGTGACACAGCTAGACAGGCCTTTACAATGCAGACCAAGAGCGCAAGGTGAACATGTGAACATGATAGGCTTTCTTTAAATATCCTCAGTTTAATTACTAAACCACTTATTTGGATGTAAAACCCAAAGGAGACCAGAAATATCTCTCTCACGAACTCTCCATAGCATTACAAAACGGCATACCAAACTACTGTATGTCCAGTAGGTCAAATCTGAACCTGGACGACGTAGCTATGCAAGATCTACTGGATTTTTACAACTGATGGTTGTAACTTTAATATTCATCTTAATTTTCACTTCTAAGTGTAGTCACTCCTTGCATTCTGCTGTAAAGATGCCATGCTCTTAGATTTTAATGACAATGTTGGTGGATAAGTTTTTCACTCATAACACATAGAAATCTTAACAAAAACTATGAGATAAAACCAATGTTGAACAGCAAAAGAGGAACCCCCCAGCTCAGTCAAAAACAGCCACACAGACCGTGCAGCTGGCCATTTTGAAAACAAATCTAATGAGCCATGTAATCTCAGCTTTCCTTTAGGCAGTTAAAGTCACAGAACAGGATAAAGGAACAAACAAGTTGTGGAACGCTTTCATTACCTTTACAATAGTCGGGTCAGTGAACGCCTCGTTCAGGATGTACATCTCGCTGCGGAGCTCCAAGGTGTCGATGATGAAGTCCTCCTCTCTGGTGGAGATCTGCATCAGACAGGTGAGGCCGAGGAAACTCCTGTAGGAATGGTGCTGCAAGAAAGAACAGAGTGTTGACAAAACATGTCCACATCCAGAGGACAGCTTTATACCATCCTAAACAACACTTTTTGTTAGATTAAATCCAGTATATGATCTCTGTACCTCAAGGTCCACTGCAAATTCAGACAATTTGCCCAGCTTCTCATTCAGAGCCACCAAATCCTCCAGGGAGTCAATCAAGGAGAACTTGGTCTCAGCCATTGGTTTGTACATCTAAAAATATTCCACAGATAAAATTAGGTGGGCATAGAAACCTAACCAACAATGAGAGGATTATGTTATAGGATCACTATAACTTGCCTGCGGTTCTGGCTTAGACAGAAGGCTTTCTGGTATTGTAAGGTGATCCAGTTCATATTGGTATGGGTGTGCAAACCTACATGGATCAGAATATTTAATTGAGATGGACAACAAAAAGAAATGGGAAAAGACTAAATGTTAATATCAGACAATATGCAAATCTTACATGTCTTCAACATGTTCCTGAGTTCTCTGCTGGTGAATGAAGTCAGCCAGAGCAGCTGGGACATCAAGGTCCTCAGGTCTCTCTTTACGGATTTGTTTGTTGGTAAAATCTACAATTGGAGGGCAAAATATATTACAAACAGTGTAGACTATACAAATTAAAGCTGAAAAAGGCAGACGAGAATAACATGAGAGTAAAAAGAATGTCTTACAAGAAGGAAGAGGCTTTATTGCATTGGGCTTGATGAAGATCTTGGGAACAAATGGAGTGTTGCTGTTGTCAACTTTTTCCATGAATTTCAGCTGAGGCCTTGCAACGTTCTTGGCATGGAGCAATCGGAAGGTCTCAGAACGACTGCCAGAGCCTGAACTCTGATCAATAAAAGCATTGTTTACCAAAAGGTCTGAAGCACAACATTGAATATTTATCAAGTGTTCCCAAAAATACTTAACAAGTAACAAACATTCTAGCACTTTAAGTGTTTGAATGCCAGAACTAGCACATAATGCATCAGCTTGAAGCAGCCCAAAATAGAGACTGGAATCTGCAGTTTAAGAGCTAAGGGGTTAATTAGCCAACCTTGCGGTTCCAGCTGGAAACAACGATCTTAGGAGGCTGAAACCCTGCAGGCATGACAGGCTGCTGGCTCCTGTTCACCCCATCAGCTTCATCAAGAAGAATCCCCTGGAAATCAGACACAGGAGCTTGGTTGGTTTGCAAACACTTTTCCATGAAGAAAGCTTTAAAGTACCAAAGCTGCAGGTCATACCGCTCTCTCTAGGATGACATCATTCGAGTCTACGACCAAGTCAAACCTCTCCTCCAGCCCTGTCAGCTTGTTCTGGTCTCTCATGTGAGATCTGCAGCCGTGGTGCTGCATGATCTGACTCATGCTAATACAAGGAAAAAGTGAAAAGAATTCAATCCCTTTATTGTGAAACAGCAGGCAGCAGGTTACTCATCAAACCCACTCCTCTGTTTGCATGTATAAAGGTTCAGTCAGACTTGCTTTCAGGCCATTTAAAATGTATCACACTCGGCATCAAAACAGGATGTGATCATGGGTCCTACAAAAATCAGGAGACTCTGAGAGGAGCAATCATAGACTGCAAAGGCAGTATGAGAGTATTGTGGCATTGAGTAGTCAGCAGGCAGTGTACTACTACGGGGGTGATATGAGATTGCTTGAATCGACCTTTCCTAAGTTTTCAAAGGCAAGACACATTAAAACAACATCAAATGTGGCCCACAGCAACTGACATAAGACTTCACACATTCCTGAATTTATCAGATGCATGGGCTTTAAGGTAAATGAACAACAGGTGGAGCAAATATTAGCAGACAGATGGAAGTCTGACTGAACCTCAACTCAAAGGAGACAACAACATACCACACACTCACCAGTGCAGGAGCTTATCTCCTTGACTTTCACAGAACTCCTGGAAGCCAGGGAAACTCCGGTAGAAATCAAATTCATCTCCAGCTTGAGGCAGGCCGGCGGATGCTTTGGTGGCTGATAATACAGCACCCAATCCATACTGCAGGGGAGAGACAGGCTGAGCTGTTAATCAGTGCCTTTATAAAAGTTTTTGATATAATAAAATGGAATCCAGCAGGGAAACACTGTTATATTATGTGTATTCTGTTTTTTAGTTTCATTTTCAATGTCGTGTCAGATTTTAAAAACAAGAAGGTTATTCATATGCAGTAACACATGGCTATTAATGTTATGCAAACACAAACAGTCTCTCAGATTTTCTCCATTTTATAGTCATCACTTTAACTAGCTAAGCAAAATAACTTTTAGTTTTGGGTTGTTGGTCCGAAGTGAGCCATTCAATATGTAAACAACATTTTTTTTAACGAAACCATAAATCGACATATTAGTCAGAGAGGGACATGTTTTTAAGCTAATGTATTAGCACACCAAAGAGACATAATTCTCGTAATGTCGACCATGACCTTACCACGTACTTGGATAAACATTAAATCACATGTTGTGTCAACAGTTACCTGTGCATATTTTCTACCAGCACCTAACTTTTAAAGTGACTACTGCATCTCGTAGCCACTAAGCTCATCCACGTTGCCCCCAAACTGGCTGCTAGCTTTAACTCAAAAACTCTTGCCTCCAGTTTGCTCCCTTCACTCACTTTAACGAAGGCGTCCACGTCTTTAAAACCGGGACACAGCTCGGGTTTCTCCTCGTCGTTGGCGTCTGAATTACTGTCTTGAGTGCCACTGTTTGTGGAATTATTAGTCTTTGAAGAATTCATCGTTTACTCTGATACTGGTGTGTACATGTGAGCCACAGGAAGCAACCTCTTTCCTCAATGTTTTCTCCTGGCTCCTGAGAGGGACGCTAAGGGGGGAGACAGCGCCCCCTAATGGCGTGGAGTGGACGCGCCGCCTCAAAAGGGTGGACTATATTTTCAGCAATTTATTGCAGTCGTACTAGAAACATAATTGCCACATGACCACGTGTAAAAACGTTTGAATTTGCAGTTGAACATATTCCTGAAATTTCTAACTTCTATTTTAGGTATCTGCAACAGTTTTGGTTTTATTTGTTTAAATGTTGTGTAATCTGCTACCACTCTGAAATACAAATCTGGTTATGAATCTTGTCATTTTTCCCAATGCACGGCAAGGCTCTAGCCGTAAGGGTGTACCCATTCATTGCAGTGACACTGCAGACACAGCCTATTCCCCCAGCCCCCCCCCCCCTCCGTATTGCCTCACCCATTCAACCAAAGTGTTGCACCAGGATACTGGTACCATGAGGGGGCAGTATTGACATTTGCAATCTGCAGCATTTGCACCGCCTTGAGGGACAAAGGGGAGAAGTAATACACAACAATCATGTCTTAGCCAATATCTCTGTTAGAGCTATCTAAACCACATCTGAACCCAAGGCCTTATGTAGTTTTCAGCAATAGAGGTAATACTATGGGTATACTAATCATGCATAAATATCCTTCCTCTGGTGCCTGGTGTATAAAGAAGTTACAGTGGGCTACTGTTGTGATCCAGTGGTCGATGGCATGTGAAGAGCCATTGCCGAAGTATTGACACACCAGCTCATTATGGATGATCTGTGGTGTGTAGGGAGAGACCTCTTTTCTTCACTTCCCCTTCCTATTGATCTCTTCACAGGGTCCTCTCCCTCTTATTATCTTAAAAGCATCTCTGCAACACTGGCTCAATCAATATTTCACAGTAGCTTTCCATGTCATTCTGTTGTTTTAGTGGAAAGTATCTGAAGTTCAGCAGATACATGCTCTAATAATCCAAAGAAATGAATCAGTATTCTTCTGCAAAAGCTGCAGTGCAAATCCAACTGCTTGATGCATTTTTATTTTAAATAGTGTATTCTTTTAGATGGTGCATGTGATCTTAGTATTCATAACATTTGATTCTCTGTGATGATAGGCCTTATTACATAATATAACAATTAGGATATGCAGCAAAAACCTGAATAGGACATTACTGCTGCCATTTACTCTCATTTATATGCTTTTTCATAACATTTTGCATTTTATAGCTTTGATGGTGCCCCAAGGCACCACTCAAATTCTTCCTGCAATAGAAGACACTAAAATTGCTGATGCTGAAAATGACACTGTGCCACACATAATTCAAAGAAGAAAGAAAGAAAGAAAAAACCCAAGACAAAATCCTCAGTGAACTGTTTTTATTAACTCCCTCATTTAGAAAACACAAATGCACCAAACAATATCATACATGCACAGCTTCAGCATATCAAGATCAGCTGATGTCTTTTCAATGTGAAAACGCTTATGCCACGATCTCACAGAGATCACCTGGACATCAAAATACTGAGGAGTCACAACAGAAAGGCCAAGCGTTGTCACCCAGAGCTGTAAATTGTATTTCTTCATTACTCTTAATGGAATTACAAATTTTGGGTAACTTTTTTTTTTTTTTTTTTTTCATTTTTTACATTTTCTGATCAATTTTATAATTCAATATTAATTCTGCCTTTTCTGATCCTGAAGGTTCAAGAAAATTGTAAAGTTGTATTGGTATAAAAAGACAAAAAGTACTAGTAGATAGTACTACAAGTATTATCTACCGTGCACTGGCCGACTACCTTGTAACAGGTAGTGTTTGTGTCACTGCACCAAAAGGCTGTGTGTGATAGCAGCTCCTAGGAAATGTTACTCTCTGCTCATGTTTTTTTCAGATTCTGGGTTTGACTGAGAATTACAATTGGAAGTAGGACACCACAATTTGGTCTCCCAGTTGGAGGGTGTGGGGGCGAGGGGGGGTGGCGTTGCTTCAAATCACAACAAAACACATTACAGTATGTCCAGTAAACTGTACGAAGGAAAGAGAGATCTCATTGCACTGGCTTTTTGAATTAGCCAACGCTGGCTCTTAATTGTTCTTTTAAAGCAACACTTGACCTTTGTGCAGAATTTTTTGGAAGGAAAAAAAATAAAGAAACAATCAGGAACCATAGCAAACATTTAAAAAAAAAAAAAAAGAGAGAAAATCAAGGCTAAAATCGAAACATCTCCACAGTACTGATACGTTACAAAACAAAGAGGTTGGCAATGCTTCTATGTTCCAAGACACAAGTTCATAAACGGTGTAATGTTGTCTTTTTTTTCAAGTTCATATAATCAATAAAATCAGCCAGAAAGATGCATTTCCTGTGTAAACATCTGTTAGTTTAACAATGACATTCTGTGATGGAAGAATGGATACAGATTAACCACACGTAAAGCCACAAAAACAACGTAACAGGATTCAAAGACTGCTTTCAGAAAGGTATTAACACTGATCAGGGAAGAAAAGCTTTTTTCTTCACCTTTAATACAAATTTTTATCTAGCAAGGTGCACCTGACCTGGCCTTGGATTCTGGAGCTTTTCTACCCCAGTTGTTCCTTTGCCCCAGCTATCCACTGTAATTTGATAGAAAAGCAGACGTTTCAACTCCCATCCTGGCTTAAACGTATTTTTTCTACCTCCCATAGTGACCTCGTATTACTCTATTTGAATGTCCGCAATGCTTCAGTTGCTCAAAGCCCTGAACCATGGTTAAGTATAAAAAAATGAGTTTGAACTTTTTTTTTTTCAGCTGAATGGTCTTCTTGAAAACTCTTGTCCATGACACCGCAGGGTAATATAATAACCACGCACGCGCACATGCTCACACACACACGCACACACACACCCTTGAATCTTCCTGGTTTTCATCTTGATGGGATTGTCCTGATTTAGTCCTCACTAAATCCTGATATATTAGTCTTGTGTGGGTGTCATTAGTACCATTATTCCTCTGCCCTTTCCCATAGAAGCCCCCCAGGCCTGCTCTAATTTATTGAGATGTTTCAGTGTCTGCTAAATCACGGCACATATCAGGCTTTCCATTTGTCAAGTCAGACCCGTGTGTCCTGTGCTGACAGATTTCTGCTCTCTCTGCTCCTGCCATTTTAGAGCGATTGAAAGATATGGTGAAGCAGGTCTGAATACCTGAGCAGTGAGGTTACGCTGAATACATAAATGAACAATGACAACACATACCACGTAAAAAAAGGCCAATACAACTGACGACAAACAACAGAATCACAAAGTATTAAAACACAGCTGACCATACATTTTGCCAAGTAATGTCTAAGCTGGTGGCTAGATTTCAGTTATCACACTGGCATAATCGGCAGCACTTTAAACCTCCTGTCTCGACTGTGATGGCTGATGATGCACGTTGACTGGCACTAGCTGTGTGTGCTGCCCAGATGGATGCAGACTAAAGCTGCAACTGACGATTATTTTCATTATTGATGAATCACACTGTTGTATTTCCTATTAATAGCTCAGTCTCTCAAATGTCAGCGAACAGTGAAAAATGTGTATCACTGCTTCCCAGTGCCCAAGGTACCATTGTTTGACCAAGTCCAAAACCCACACACAGAATTTTCCTTTTGACTATATACCGTGACCACTGAGAACTGTGACACTTAGTAGTAGATAGTTTACTATTATAAATTAATACACCAGTGTTTAACTGGTTTGACAAAATAATCTTTTCTCAAATTGCACCAAAGTAAGGAACTTTGTTCTCATGAAGATCCTTGGCAACTGAGTAAGCTCTTCATTTGCTGATATAGTGTGTGGTTGAAAGCTCTGGATAAAGCTGGTAAGTGGATTTTGAGGTGCAATTATTTTGTCAAACTATTATTCCAGATGTCAAGAATGAACTTCTACATTCATTCTTGTAGTTTAACTGTGTTACTTTCCAAATTTGAGCGCATTCACTGAAATTACTCTTTAAAGGAATAGTTCAATGTTTTGGGAAATTTGCTTTTTTGCTCTGAGTTAGATGAGAAAATCAGTACCACTCTCATGTCTCTGCATCAGCTATGCAGCCGACCATCCGACAAGCACTCCTGATGAAGTATGCTGGCCCCTTATCGATTCAATAGTCGCAGATACAGTGTGTTAATTTGTGAGCTTCACAGGTGCTGGTGGGAGTATCTGTGAACGACGGACAAAGCCAGGCTAGCAGTTCCCCCCCGCCTCCAGTCTTTATGCTATGCTAAGCTAATTGACTCCTGGCTTCAGACAGATGTGAGAGTGGTACTGATACTGTCATCTAACTCTCTGAATGTGACTGTATAATAAGTGAGGATCTGGACTCTACTATAGCATGATGATTAAACTGAATTACCATTTTGCCTCGTTTCATGTGATAGAAGGTCTGGAACAAGGCTAAAACATTTAGCCCATCACTGTGGAACACAACCTCTTCCTACTATCTGCTGTTTGGTGCTTAGCTGCAGCAGCAATTCTACAAATGACAGAAATCACTGTGTATTTCATGATATTAATGTACCAACAGAGAAGTGAGAAGAATCTTATTGTATAAGGGACGATATTTCCAATTTGATGACAAGTGGTTATAGTATAAAGCTGGATAATTCCCTCCACGTTGGAGGTAAATGGATTGTAATGTAACATACACCTTGTATTAGACCGTATGTTTAAAACAGAGAAAAGAGGCAACTTTGAGAAGCTGAGACCAGTGAATGTTTGGCATTTTTCCTTGATAAATGACTTAAATGATCCTTGTTGATTATTTTCTGTTGATTGACTGACTGTGTCAGCACTAGTGTAGAAGGAAATACACTGGCTGCTGTATATGTCTCCCACTACTGCTGTATACAAGCAAATGTAATCTTTGTAAATGCAGAGTTAAGTCCAATCCATCAATCAGTGGGCCATCACAATAACTGGTCTGAGGCTTTAAAACCTTTAGAAGCCCTCATAGTACATTCAGCTTTCCACAATCAAATGATAAAAGGTAAATGGCTAACACTGGCACTGTGGGCTATTTTATGATGTTTCATCTGGGACACAACCAACTTTTAATGGAGCACGTAAAGATGAAGATGGCTGCGGTGTGTCCTGAAACACTAAGTTATCACTGACGAGTGTCTATAAGTTACGCCATTACAAGAATCTCCAAAGGCACGGGCACGGGTGAATGAACATGTTCCTACTCGCCGATTCAGATGTAGAGAGGAAAACTGAAAATAGAGTACAAAACACAACTTCTCATCACGGCCCTCCGGAAAATACGCAGAGACCTTCAGTAATAATAAACTGCAAGGAATAAAATGTTGAGGAAAGCATGTAGCTATCTTAGCAATAACGACAAGAAGGCTGAAACTACTTTGGCACATGAATGGAAATAAGGCATCAGTATCATTCTAGAGTCAAAAAAAAACAAAAAAAAAAAAAAACAGTTGAAATGGAGCATTGTTCCCAACCTGCAAAGATGTCAAAACAGACCTAAAAAAAAAAAAACAAACAAAAAAAAAAAAAACCACAAACAAAAAAAGCTCAAGCATTTAAGTATCTGACAGCACGCTCCGCTCTGGTGCTGCTTCGTACCTGCAAACTAACACTGCAAAATAGTATGGTGTCACCTCCAAAAAAAGAGGAAAGAAAAAAAAAAAAACTTGACAACTTTCACGAATTAAAGATAAAAATACCAATACTGAACGGTGAAAAAGAGCAGTCTTTCAGTGCGTCACGACGTTGACCTGAATGTTGATATTGCAATGGCGAGGAGCAGGGAGAGGGGGGACACGTCCACACTCCAGGCTCTTGAGCCACGGGCACTCATACCTGGAACACACAGAAAAAAGAAAAAAAAAACTTGATAAACTGATGTTAAAACCCGCTGGAGGAAGCGGACACTGCTGGCAGCAACACCTTGGGCCATCCATCTGAAATACTCCTCTTATCTCAACTTTCAGCTCTCTGTTACCTGTAGATACAACTGAAAACAGATTTGCTGAAAACATCCCTAACTGAATTAGATATATGGCTTTCCAAAGCATAAAACATGCATAGTGATGTTTCACAGGGGTACTTAAAAACTCATTTAATCCCTGGCTTGTGACTGTGATTGTAAGTAAAAAATGTATTAAGGGAGCTGGATGTAAAGGAACCACAAGCCTGATGCAGTTTGCTCTCATCACCAGCTTCTCATGTATGATTTAAGTGAGTCAATTAGCTCTTTAGAGATCACTGCTTTCCTGTAATGACATAATATCCATATAAAACTCATTCCTGCATGAATAAATATATATTACAGATTAAAAAGAAACCTCCTAAACCACTTCTGATGCTTCCGAGTAACTACTTTCTATAAACACAGCACTCTCTTTTGCCTGCTAATGTGTTTTGCCCACATATTTTTCTTAGCAATATCCAAAGAATGTCTGGGAGTAGCCTATTTTTCAAACGAAATTTAAAAGAAAAGCCAGCATGGAATTCTATCTCTCTCAACTGCTGTTTTCAGGGATTCAACACAGAATATCAACAATGCAAATTAGCATTTAGAGCAGAACAAGAGCCCCCCCTGGTGTCCCACAGGACGGTAATAGCATCTAGTAAAAGAGGAAGTCAACCTCTGCGACAGAGATGGATTGTGCTGCATATTTCAGCGAAATATAAGCTGGAGGAGCCCAGGGGTGGGGGGTGGGTTGGGGGGCGGCTGGGGACACGAGTAATGGCGAGTCAACGGAGGACAAAATGTCCCTGTCAGGTTTAAAAAGTGTTAAGTGACTTCAAGACCTGGTAAATAATAAAAAATAGACGTCGTGACAGATTGAGGTCCCGGTGAATCTATATGTCAAATTTTGCCATTCTCCTCTGTTTCTCCGGAACATGGTGGCATCAGCATATTTCACTGCCACGGCTGAAGACAGAAAACCTTGGAATAAGTGTTTTTGTATTCCATCTGAGGGAGAATTGAAACATGCAGTCATTGTGTGATGAGCAACTGAAATCACTACTTGAATGCTCTTATTTTTAACCACATAACCACCGCGACCCGATAAACCCGTCAACAACGAGCTTACTTAATTGGTGGATTCGTATGGGGTCAGAGGCCGGGCCGAGCCCCCCTTCGCTCAGCGTCTGAATGTGGATGATGTAGTCATCGTCGTCTTCAGGAAGGGTCAGCTCTGCCGTCGAGTTGACCGTTGTGAGCGTGTTTACCTCTTTGTGTCTCTGTCTCCTGTATGACAGCTAAATGGTAGAGAGAAACAAGGCGGTTGACACATTGTAAATATGTATTCTTGCCAGTCTGACAGCTCAGAGTGAGCCACCACACAGGTAAGGTCCATGCTTTCACTCAGTCTGATACATAACAGGAATAAACATGCTACTCTGAAGCACACGCAGAGAGAAAAACTCACTTGGTAGCCTGTAACTTCAGACTCTGATTCCATTGCCACCACAGGTTCCCAGTAAAGCGACAGCTGAGAGCCAATTAGGGTCCATTCAACATTCAGTGGAGGTTGGGCTGGTGCTGCATGATACAAAAATAATTCATTTCTATATTTCAGCATAGAAACACATTACTGTCACATCATTATACTAGAATTATCATATTTCTCTTACAGGATAATGCTACTTCTGAGAGTGAGATTAGATATAAATATTGTCTCTACCATCCATCTGACCTCTACGATATGAGGATGCAAAGATGCCTTAGCACATATTAACTTTCTCCGGCGTTGTCGGAACAGCAAAGAAAAGACTTGATTCAAAATCTTTCATAGTTTCCACTTCTGAATTACAATCAGCCTGGATAATCAAATAAAATCAGCCCCCTGAGCAACGGGGAGTTTTGGCACTGCAACTTACGTGGCTTCTTTGTGGTAACATTGATTGCCGGGAGGAAGGGGCCGGTGCCTGCTGTGTTGAAGGCGCTGACTGTAAGGAAATACTGCGTGTTTCCCGCCAAGCCGCTCACCGTGACCGAGGTTTGGTTCCAAGGCACCCTGACCTTCCCCAGGGTCTCCGGTTTAGTGTCGTCCTCCCAGTAAACCACCTATTCGAGACGAGGAGAGCATGTCATCTGGGATGTAACCATGATATATGTCTTTGGATTGGAGCAAGAATGTGTTCACTGGCAACATGTATTTTCTATTACATGCAGTGTTTGTAGTTGTTTTTGATGTCTGGAGAGAAATGTGATGTTGTTAAATGATCGCCTCTGGGTGCATCTTCTGAAGAGAGATCATAGTTTTCTTTTAACTTTGCAGCAGGATCTTCAATCTGATATTATGAATGTTTCACTGTTGTTCAGATACGACTGAAAGAGAGGCAGACTTGGGCAGAAATAAAGGATTATTTCAACTATTGAGTAATCCACTTTTTGATCAATTAATCAATAGTTTAATCATTGAAATATCAAAAATAAATAAATAAAACTGTCAGTTAATAAAATGAGTGTATTTACAGTAAGTTACAATGGTAGAAGACAGAGAAGCAGCAAATGCTAGCATGTGAGGATCTGGGAGGGGTTTTGCATTTTTGCTTGAAGACTGAAACAATTGATCAATTATCAAAATTAACAACCAAGATCTTTTGGTCGCTCCACTAATGGATTCATTGTGTAATTGTTTCAGTGCTACAATACATCAATCTATGCTACCCAACATGGCATGTAATATTTATTTCCCCCCTGATGAAAATCCGACTAATTAAAATACGCATTTAAATCGTAATATTACTGATTAAGTTCCATCATTTTCTTTTCTGTCGTCGTTATTCAACATTTGCTGATAGATAGATAGATAGATGACTTTATTCATCCCCGAAGGGAAATTCGGTTGTCACAGTAGTCCGTATGTGAATGCAACAAAAATACAACAGTACAAGATAAATAATATAATAGAATAAAATAGAATATAACAGTATATAGTGCAAATGGCAAGACAGATATATACACCATAAATAATATGCTATGAATATGAATATGTAAATAGAAAGTGCAAAGGGTTGATGTTGACATTACTGAGGTAGCTCGGATGTGAAACGGCACAGGAGCTTACTTTCCCAGATGGAAATATCACAAACATCTCTGATTTTCCTGAGCAAAAAGAATAACAAATCTTACATTAAATCTTACATTAAAGCCCTTTGATCACCCTGATTATTCAGTCAGGAGCAATCAGGCTGTTCCAGTTTCTGAAGCTAAGAGAGAGGGCAATCAGCAGTTTTGGGTTTAAAATGTAACAGTTTAATATTCCTGTTTTATTTAGAGTACAATGACAGGGCTAAAGATCGATCCCCATGGTGTTGCTGGGTTATCAACACTTGACAATTTTCAATATGAGTCTCTGGTATTGTATTATGGCACTTCTTGCTACTCCCACATGAGGTCTGGAACAGTATTGCAGTGCAGACTATTACGAAGCTCCGTATCATGATATCCAATAACTGACAGCAACATGAAAAGGCATGTGGACAGGCAATTTTCTTTTGTTCTCTTGAAAACCCTCTGACATGTTTTCTGTCGTGTCGGCACAAAGAACTGTATAATTTTGGCTATAACAGTCGCCCAGCTGAAACAGCCATTTCCATGGCGACGGCAAAGTTTGGAGGTGATGGCTTTGAGGGTGCAACAGGGGTGATGACAAGCATTTGAATTGTGTTGTGAGTGATTTCTATTTCCATTTAAAAGAGTAAAATGTACCTCATAGCCCAGAACCCTTTCAGGGGTGAAGGAGAGAGCCTGCCAATTCACCTCAATCTCAGAGGCTGAGACACTTCTGGCCCAAACTCCTGCTGGCATCCCACTTGGCTCTGAAAACAGACAACGGGAGACTGAGCGCTCCTGCCTTCCTCCAACAGCACAGAGAAAAACAGAGCAAATCTCTTCAATTTTTACATTTAGAACCACACGGCATTCTTGTTGATCTCTACTTGGGTGAATCATCACACACAGGTGCTGCTGGTAAATAGACCGGCACTACACTACAGGCTGACCCCCTCTCAGAGTGTTGAGAGGTACCATAGATCTAAATGCCAACCGGTTCTCACTCTGGCACAGCCATTGATATTTGGAGGCAATCTGCCTATCCTTACATAAATGATGTGTTGCCATTTTTTTCCCCCTCATTTTCCACCCTGTTTTACACGTAAAAAGATTTCTACAGATTAATTTTCCCACATGTCTCTTTTTTCATGAGTGCTTTCAGACCAGCAGATGCAGTAAAACCACTTTCACGATCTTTGTCCTTTGAAAGAACAGAAAAAGGTTTTGTAGCTTTGCAAAAATCCCAATCACATCCATTGCCTTACCTATCTCCGCAGAGTAGATGGTGACCACGGGGCTGAAGGGACCCTGTCCTTTGCTGTTGTAAGTGCCAACCTTGACATGAAATGGAGAGAAGGGCGCAATGCTGTCGTTGCGGTACACATAGCGCGAGGCGCCGGGGGCAGAGGTGGCCACGTGAGTCCAGGTGACTTCTCCGAAGGCACGGAAAGCAATGATGTAACCAAAGCTCTCACCATTCTGTAGTTCTTCGGGGACGGGCTGGGAGTGAAACACAAAACTATAGTGATATTAAAACATATACAAACCACTCACGTTCACCCCGCCGCTGGGCTGACACAATCACCGCCCACTCTCATGGCGCCAAAAGAAGGGCATGCCCTGCAAATTGCTGTCGTGACCCACCTGACGAAATGAAATGAGCATTTAAATGCCATAAAAAAATCTAAGCTCATTACAGAGCGTCTGTGCAGCTTTTAAAATGAAAAGTTATTTCTGCATTTAATGAAATGAGAAAACTCAAATAATGAGATAACTTTGGCCACCTAATGACTTCTTCAATTATTTTTCAGACACTCCACTGGCTTAATTCATTGCTAGATTTGAGCATCTAAGATTTGGCTGAACAACAGTAATTCACCATGGATCCAAGCCTTAAAAGTGACAATAACTGTCAGATTCAGTGTTCTGCTTGTGTATACATTGCTGCTGCCTTACATGCAGACTCTTTAACTAAGAAATTACAACGACTGCAGCGCCAGACTTCAATTCACCCAAAATTTATGACACCCGCAGGCCAAACAAAACAGGAGCTTTGATTTAGTGAGAAATATTAAGCACCTCACTCAAGAATAATAAAAAAGACTAACTGCAGCCACTCTGAATAACAGACTGGAACATAAGACTGATGACTTACCTCCCATGTGATGACCAGTTCAGATCTGCTTCCGCCTCCTCCACCCACATCACCTGGCGCTGCATCAGGAACTACACAACACAGACCGTGTTCACAGCTTCATATCAGAAACACTTTAAGATTCATAAACTTCTTTAAAAAGAAATAGCAGTGTAATCTTAAAGGAGTTGTATTTTTGCAGATGAAAGCTTGAGTGTTTGATATTTTCTAACTAATCCAAATAAGTCATTTGGCTAAAAAAAAAAAGAGCAGCATTTATTATACCTGCGTCTTCTGTCCTGGTCTTGACAGACACAGGGCTGGGTTCTCCAACCCCAACACTGTTCTTGGCCAAAACCCGAAACTCATACTCCACCCAGGCATTGAGGTCCACTACAGTGGCCGTCAGTGTGTTCCCATCGATTATCTCAGGGACTAGAATAGAATAGAATATTTGGACATGTGGAATAAAACAAAAGCAATAGAGCCAAATCTATACAATATTACAAAATAATGACATGAAAAAGACAAAAAAACAAAAGCAGCTTCTTGCTACTGCCAAGTATTATGCGAATGAGAGCAAAAAGACTCAACCAAAACAGTAAAAATTTGTGACCAGGAAAAGCAAAACAATGAGCATATGAAATGGCTCTGTAGAGTTTAGGGGAGCTGCAGATATGGGAAATCATTATCTTTTGATTCATCATCACTACAACAAGCCTCTTCCTGATTTAACATAATCTGGGTAAGTACTGCACTATTGTGTGTGTTCTTTTTTAATGTTGTGAATTTATCTAAGATATTTAATTTTATTCTATTTTTATTTCTTTGAAACCCTTTTTAACATTTAGCGAGGGACAGCAGATAAAAAATGTGCTTTTCAGGTTACCTCCGGCTCATTTACAGCTATTTTTTTTCCTTTTGATCAGAAGCAGTGTCCCTGTCAAATAAACCACTGAAATAAGAAAACACACTTTATTCATTTACATTCGTTTGGCAGGTGCATTTGTCCAAATAAATTTGTAATACATGAGATCAACTTTCATAGGAACAAGCGCCGAATGTCATCAAAACAGACTTGACTTCAGCAGATGGAAAGGGGTTTTGGTTTTGACTGAGCCAGGTGTAAAGGTTGTTTAAGTGCTTTAAAGGAGATCATGTAAAAGCACCAACATTGACCCACAGGTCTCTTGAGTAAGACCCTGAATCCCTTGCATCTCCAGAGACTTTGGTTCTGCACTCTGACCTCCCTGCTGAAGGGGGAAGGGAGGGTGAATTATCTGAATCACATGTGCTATAGGGTGAAAATTCATCATGCTCTGCCTACCTGTGTTAACCCTCTGCCAGCCCACAGTGAAGGGAGTTCTTGTCTGGATGAGGTAATTGGTGATGGGGCTGCCGTTGTCTCTGCCGGGGCTCCACGTCAGCTGGGCTGTACTGTCTGTCACCTCCTCCACCGTCACAGAGTCTGGTGGGCTGGGGGGGCCTGGCTCAATCACAGGAACAGACACTGTGAGGTACATGCAGAGGCACAGACGAGACTACAGAATGTTGATGTAAATATGTGTGCTCGCACATACTGGAGTGAGCGAACAGCCGATATATCTGCATAAAAAACACATCCACTTAAACTATATTGCTACTACAGACTGCTACGCTTATTCGAAAAGCCGTTATATTTTGAATTCAACAGCAAAAGCACAACGCATTTCAAAAGCTTTGGGTTTGATGTGAAATAATGCCCTTCAAAAGGAATTAAAAGTTAATTCAAGATTTATCCTCCAATATTCATCCAACTTGTAATCCTTCCCTTTCATGGTCCTGCTGGTAATTGATCGATGAAACAGTAGACGTAAGTAGATGCAGGCAGTCGAATTAGAAGGTAAAAGATGAAAAAGGACCTCATAGGCCTGAAGAAAGCCAGAGTTTTATCATATATTTTCATTATCCCACCAATTAAGTGGTGTGATGTTTTACTTTAGCCTCATCTGCTGTTTCCTGTTCTAATAAACGTGTCGGCTCATCAGAAATAATAGACCACAAGAGAGCTGTGAGACAGACCGCAAGAATAATAACGCCCCCAGCTCTGCTCGCACTCCTCACCGGCTCTGAAGTGGTTTCTAATCTAAAGGAAAATTTTCTAATCATTAACGCGTTAAATGATTATTCTAATAAACAACCAATGCGTTGGAAACATGTGCAGATTCTGTATTAATGTTTTATGCAGGGTCTACATGCTCTATGTATAAATGCACGTATAAATATTGAGTGCACTGCATTTAACATGCGTGCTGAACTACATTTTTTCGTTTGTGTGTTTGTTTGTTTACACAAGCCTTGAATGTGCTGCCCACATACATTTGGCCTTAAAGCCCCGGCTTTAGAGATATTGATCTTTGTAAAACTCATTAGCAGCTCTTGAGGAAAAAAAAAAAAAAAAAAAAAAAAAAAAAAAAAAAAAAAAACCTTTAATACACTGGCCTCATTAATACATATTAATGGAGCACACAATCAAGGATCAATTCCTTATCCTCTTAATTATATTTCATTGGCTGAGGCATAAGGGTGCTGTCAGTGTCTTGAGGGTGTTCAAATAATCTGTTATTAATATGGACAGACCGTCTGGGCTTTTATTGTGAACTCGGCACAGAGCAAATTAATATCTGGCTGTATTATGAATACGTACAGACATGGTAGTATTATTTGATCTGAAATGAATATTACCCAGATTTGTAAAATATGCTGTCACACATGTCAGAAGTGAATATAGATAATAGCATGTTGTAAAACTGATAAAGTAATAATGATAAAAAGACATAGTTCTGCAGTGTCGTATTGGCAGTTGTGGGGTGTGTTTCCCTACACGCTGTCTTCCAGGACGGCTATGATGATGATGATGATGATGCAGCTGTCAAACAGGCACAAGTGCTCACTCACTGAGTGGTTTGAATGCTAATGACCACGATGTTATCCGTACAACGTGACCTTCTCCATAACCACCATCACCCAGTGGAGTGTTTGTGAGACATCATGGAGTGGCAACTAAAACATTTTCCACTGCCATTGTAAAAAAAACAAGAACCCAGATTGATCACTCAAGAGTCTTTGTGTCAGGAGCGATTATCATTGACCTTCAGCGCTGTGAGAGGAGTGGAGCGAAACAGGATCGGAAATAACACCCTGCAGAATTACTAAGCTACTATCACTGGCTAATATTACATGATTGCAATAATGTGTCTATTGCCAATAACACAAATAGTTGCTATTATTGTGAGTGTGATCTTAAACACCGCATGTTCCTGCGTTCACTCCGAGTTTAAGCGTAATCACACCGACATAATCGCTATCACAGTTGAATGAGTCCTGCATTATTCACACTGTTGTCTTAACATTAAAACTGCATTTCTGAGCACACGTAAATGCAGCTGCTAAAGGAGGCAAGATCCTATCTAAATATTTTCTCACCTACCTCTCGCAGTGTACAGCCAAAAAGGTATACTGCATTTTATTTATTTTTTCTTGGTTTTTTCTTGTTGTTGTTTTTTGGGTTTTTGTTTTATTTGTCCAGGTTTTGAGCTATCAATCTCTAAGATTTCTCTTTCCACCTTTGAAAAATGACATTCTTTAAAAATTCAACAGCAACATCTCCTTCCAGATTCAGTGTCCCCATTGCTTTGGATAATCCACACAACTCGGGACAGTTTCTCTGGTAGAAAGTAGTTCAGATGAAAACAGTATGTTCTGTGGGTTATCCAGCCTGGAACAGGGGCATGTTTTTCTAAGAGGGTCTTTCGCTGTCAGTGATGGAGAGCAACTAAGTGCATTTTTTCAAATTCTGTGTTTTTGTACAATTTGTACTTTTATTCCACTACATTTAAGAGGGAAATACTGCACTTTTACCCACTACATTTATCTGACAGTTATAGTAAAATAAGTACTTAAAAATAATAGTATTATATTCAAATAAAATGATCAAAGGTAAATGTTGTACGCAAGACTTTTACTTGTAATGGAGTATTTTTACATTGTTTTTTTACATTGTTTATTGCTACTTTTACTTAAATAAAGGGACAGAGTACTATGTCTTGGCACAACCTGGGCAAATTTAACCTAAACTTGACATGGTTAGGTACCGCTGGAGGTGAGAAGATAGCTTGTATGCTAGGTGGTTCATATCCTCCATGTGCTTAGCATGGTGCTGCACTTTGTCTGAAAGTGTTAACCTGTGTCCTTTACGGGTCATAGGTATAAAGGCAGTGAGGGTTTCCAAACAGGATAACGACCTCTAGCTGCTAGATTGGAAAATAATAATCTAATTGACATGTGACCACAGTCTGCTGACTAGAGGTCTGCAGTTGCAATCAAGCAGAGCCACTCTTTGCCCTCCATGACAGGTTTTCTGTCCAGCTTCATGCTTTGCCGCCCGACATTTGAAGCCATTCGATCCAAGCAATGAGACATCCATGACAGCTGCCGTGAGCAGGAAGTGTAAATAATGCACAATCTGAGTCACGGACTCAAAGTTTCTCTCCAGTCAATACTAGGGCAATCCATTTCCAGGGCCTTGATATTGCCTCCACTTGAGAAACAGCCTTATTCCCACTTAGACCTCAGCCACGTGGAAAGGAGTGCTTATTAATATCATTTGCCTAGGAGATCTTCAACATGCCAAGCAGAATCACTGGTGGGTATCCTTACAAGACAAAGATATGGATCCAACCTTTTCAAATCTTGACACCAAAATCATCCCTCACCTCATCTGACATTTAACATATTTGCTTAGTGTCAATTTGCTGGGCTATTTGGCGTATTGATCAAAGCCAGAAACATGCCTCCTCTCAGTCTGCGCCACTCCCTGAAACATATAGCAAAAGTTGTTCTATTTTGTTCTGCCCAACGTAGCTCTCTACAACTGTGTCTCTGGATTATACATACTGCATGAGTGAGCACAGACAGGCATCTAAACAGTCCACTGTCAAGTTCATTGCAGCAACATCTAAAATTGGACATTAAAAAGAGTGGGATGGGAAAAAAAAAAACAAACAAACACCCAACATGTTCTTAAAATTCATGGCTGATATTCCTATAATTTCTTCTCAAGTTCTTTACTTGCAGAAGCATCCCTTGGTGCAATATAAGAGAAACGCAAGCTTCCTCTATTTGATGTCATCAAGCGACTGCTACTAAAAATAAGCAAAACATAAAAACTGTGTGATATCCAGAACAATTTTCTTGAGGGTATGGGCATTTTGGTTGCACTGCAATCACCGGCTGAAACAAAACCCATTTGAGTTTAAAAGCCAAAGTGAGCATTATATGCCTCTGAAAGTCAGAATTCTTTTATTCTCAGTAAAGCATATCCATATAATGCCTCCAAATGTATCTCTAGCAGAGCTTTGTGTGGTAACCTTTCCAGACAACAGACATCTTTTTTTTTTTACACTGTGGCTGCATCTATCACCCACTGTACAGTTAAGTCTGGATTTTAAAATTTCTCCTATTTTAAAAGAGGAGCCCAAACAACGGTCCTGGCTGTGAGCCCTGTTTTAATTAGTGACTGCAGAGCAGAAAGGAGGTTTTCTTACCTTTCACAATCAATACAGCCACGGCTGACAGGCTCTCCACGTCTGTGTCCACCACACAGATATATTTGCCGGCATGGTAAAGCTGAATGTTCCTGATCATCAGATCTCCTGCTGTTCTCTACCAAGGAGGAAAGAAAGCTTTATGTAGCATGAAAGATAACAGACCTTGTGACAGCTTATTAAAGAATGTAGTGAAGCATACATAAGGTGCAGTAAATAGCGGTGCCAAAAAATGTTTGCAGATCCTGCAGTTATTTAGCCAAGACTCTGCAGAGGAAAATCAGGCCTGTTTTTTTTTTTTTTTTTTTTGAAAAAAAAAAAAGAAAGAAAAAAGAGGACATTTTATGGCCAACGTATTTTACACACATCTTTTGACACTTCTTGCAGTCAAAGCCATAAAAGCAAACATAATGAAAAAATTCTGAATATAAGAGAACCTCTTTGTTATATCCAGCTGTTCAAGATGAGCTGAGATGAAAGAGATCAAGGCCAGAATTCACAAAAAAAAAAACCTCCATGCAGCAAATGGAGTCTTTGTGTCTAACATGGCCTCAGCTCTTTCGCACGCATTTTGCAGAGGTCATCGCCGTGACCTTCAAAACCTGTTGCGAGGAACTACACAAATATGCTATTACTAGTTCAGCTCTGTTGTTTTTTTTTTTTTTGCTTGATTGGAGAAGGAAAAAAAAGGACCCTAAGATTCTCATCTGAGAGGACACCCTTAAGCAGCAAATGGTAAATTAGTGGTGAAATTGTTCTCTTGGCATTGGCAGGGAAATGTGGCAGTAGAGCCAACATGGTTTAATTATGGAAATTAAATTCCCTGAAGCAGCAAAGTTAACTTGATAATCTGTTTGGACTGCAGGACATTCTAACATTTTTTGGGGGGGTAAGCAGTCTGTTTTCAGATAAGAACACTGTCAGTCAAACATACACACAGGAAGAATGGTTAATCTTGAAGAGTGTGAGGGTGTTCTGAAAGTGTTTTGTCATCTGGGGCTCTGCCATGCTTTCATTCCTTTAAAAGACACCTCTAATGATGTGTATTCCCTTCCTGTTATGAGGAGCTGTGCAGCGGGCTATGTCAAAGTGGGATTTGAAAAGAATTCAAGACCAGCCAAAGTATTAAAAAATAGATTACTTCAGTCGGCTGAGCTCGAGTAGGAGAAGTGTCGTCAAATAGATGACAACTTGTCACAATGGCTGAGCAACTAACACATTACCTACATCATGATTTTTATGTAGGAAGTGTATTTTGACACAGCAACCGCCATGTTTCCATTCACAAAAAGTACAACTGGAGGCTTAGAGGGACTCGGTGATCTAACAGCACGTCCTCGTAAAGATTCCCACAGCTTATTATGCCTCAGAGGAGACTTTTGTAAATCATGAAAAGGGTGGTATCACACCGACTGCAGCAAAACTAGCCACGGAAAATCTCTCCAAGAAATACCATGACGTCAGACCACAAGCTGTCCCTTTCGACTAACGGCTGGGATGAGATGAAGCAAGATGTGCCAAGAGGTTGCCAACCACCCATTCACACATTCTGAGGGAAAGTATGACGGCGGGTCACTCACCCCGCCCACCAGCTCAAAGTGACCGTCTCCCTTGGCAATGAGCTGTCCGTTGAAAGCCCAGGAGAAAGAGACGTCAAGGACGGGGTCACTGGCGACCTGACACGGTAACACGATGCTCTCGCCCACAATGATCTCCATGTTCACCGGCCCCTGGATGATTCTGGTTGGATCTGCCCCACAAAAACACACACACACACACACACACACACTGTGAAAGGGCATCATTTCTGATGGGGTGGCTGCCAGTCTCACACAGAACACAAGCCATTTCATTGCAAGGAGATGAGCAGCCCCCATTTTTGCAGATTTTCTAAAATGGAAGCACACAAGTGCTGCAACACTTGCCGGAACATGTTCTGTAATAAACTAAGTCAAAGGCACTGCCGTATTATCTATATAGGGGAAGGTCTCATGAAAGTCTTAGTGGAATAATGTGATAACATACAGCCTGCCACCGCTAAAATGGCCTAATACTCCAGGCTGACACAGCTAGAATAATCTTTTGAAATCCTGATAGCAATTACAATACACCGTGGATCAGATAAAACTTCATGTAATGGGCTCCTCTGTGCATCCAGAACAAAAATGAGGGGCACTGCTTCAAAGTCTACTCTAGCAATCATTTGACTAAGTCTGCTGTGCTTCAAAACGCATGATAATAAATCTGCTGGAATCAAATAAAGAAGGTACAACCCAAAGGAAGAGGATTTGTGCTCTCAAATCTTACCTTATAAAGACTGTCAAGGAACAAAAAAATGAAAGAGAAAAAGGTCCCCTCAGTTCTTAAACTAGTAATAATAAGTGTCTGGGTCATGTCATTGTGTTGCATGACTGCATTATGACCTTGAAAAATACTCCAGTAATAAAAAAAATAAGAGAAAACACTGGCCGTGACAGACATAGCAGCAAACAATAGCATTCAACACATTAATAAGACCAATAAGAATCCCGGATAACACTCAACTATCACTCCAGTGGAAACACACGCTCAATACAATAACAGCATCTGTAACACCTCCTCACTAATGCTTTCATTGCTTCCACTCAGAGCACTTTCATTTGTTGCAGTAAATTGGCTGTTTCAACTGCTTTGAGGAAAACAATGATCGAGTATTTTCTCAAACACCTTCCAAGTGCGTTACTGCAGCTACTGCAAAAATGTGGCCGGACAAAACAGCTCAATATAAAACTGCACTAAAAGTCAAGAGTTTTTCCCATGTTGCAGCTGAGCTTTGGTAACCAATACACACCTTTAAATAAATAAAGAAAGAAAAATTACATGATTCTAAAAACATTGAGGACTGTTATTTAATTATGCAAAGACTCGAGGTTTAGAGCCCTCCAGGATAGAGACTTCCCAAAGTTCTGACACACTCCTCACGGCAAAACTTTGAGTTTGCTTATGTTTTCTGCCCACCAGTTATTGACTCAAGTCCTCGCGGTACAGTAGCTCTCACTTGTGTTAATCCATACTGAGCAATAAATTCAGCTTACTAAGTGGGACGCCCAAACATTCTTCTGTGTTTAATAGGGGGCGGGGGGGCTTTACCGGTAACAAGGAGCCTTCCCGTTGTGCTCGACATGCCGAATCTATTCCTAGCGAAGCACGTATAGCTGCCTGCATCGGACTTGCTCACGTTGGCGAGCCTCAGAGTTCCATCTGGGGAAAGCGTGATCCTGCAGGAGTGGGCAAACAACGACAACAGTTTTACAATCCAGCCTCTAAAAACAAAGAATCATTTTCTCATTGGTTAAACTCTTGTTTCTGGATTTGTCTACATGATCACGGAAATCTGGCAGCTAAGCAGTGTGTTTGTGTGCGTGCAGTGAATATTGATCAATCAGAGTAAATAAGGCTTGAAAAGAGCAGAGTTGGGATAAATAATGCACCTACTCTGAATTGTTTATGTGTGTACATTGGCATCAATATTTTGAACAGCCATCAGTTGTTTTGCAATGCCATCGTGACATTGGTTTCAGCTACTTTTTAGCCCAGTCATTACCTGTCTTTGGTGTGAATAGGCAGGTTTCCTTTCTTCCATAAAATGCTGGCGAGGGGATAGGCCTGGGGTTTGCACTCTAAAGTCACTGTAGTTCCTGCCTTGGCTTTGAGCAAAGCTCTGAGGACATTCCCTGTGAAGTCTGGAGGAGAGGCTGATGGGAAACAGTAAACTGACTTTAGTACAAGACTGCAGCAAATCTCACAGGGCAAGCTTCAGTTTGATCTGGGCGAATCATCAAATCGTAAAGTAATGGAGACAGACATTTTAAACATTTGCAATGGGAATCAAATGGATATAAAATCGAGTCACTGCTGAGGATGTTTTACTCCATTTTCCATGTATGAAATAGATTTATGAATTGGATAGTGTTAGAACTTTTAATTGGATTTAATGTAAAAGATCATGTTTATTGTTCAGCTGGGAATCTATCATCCCATCCTCACAATAAATCACGCTATCAAAAGGGAAAAATATTTTTTAAATGTGTTTGACCCCACAAAACCATTCTCACTGACCCCATTATCCGTTAATCCAGACAACCTTTAAGAATGACAGTAAGATGACCTTTAAGATTCTTTGGCAACAATGATTTGAGGACTTAAGGGAGAGATAAATGCCATCCTACCTAAAACCATTAGTTCAGCAGCAAAATATATGATGCCGTGTTTATTCTCGGCCACACACTGGTACATGCCGGCGTCAGATAGTGTCAGCACCGACACTGACAGGACTCCATCCTCCACATGGATTCTGTCCTGTGAAGAAAGAGGATGAAAAAAAGCAATTATTGCCTAAGACTTAAAGGTAGCTTTTGCTTTACTCAGCGTGCTTTGGCAAAGCTCAATAAGCATTGGATTGTGTTGGAGGCACTGTCAATAGCCGTAGATCAAATCGGGATTATGTTGCAGAGAATGAATCGAGTCGAGCACGAAACACATTTTTGTTTTCCAAATATGGCCGTGCTTGTTCTCACCATCATGTAAACTCTCTTTTTAGTTTTCTGGCTGGTCCTGCTTCCAGCTGTTTCAAGACTAAACATCCTGTGGTGAAAACTGAGTGCTCAAGGTTTGTGTGCGTGTGCATGTACGTGTGTGTGGCTAAACCAAGGGTCCCAATCCATTATAGAATATCACATAATTCCATCAATCCATACACATAGCCATTAATCTAAACACATCATAGTCCCTACCTTTGTTTTGTGCTTGTTTTGACATGAGGATTAGTTTAAGTATGTACATTTACACAACAGTATTCTTGTTTTAAGCCATACGTCTATATGTATATTTGATACTTAAATCATGAATATTACATAATCCTGCCCTTTTAATGGCAAAAATGTTAATCACATTCTAATTCTTGCAACAGTGAAAATATTAGTAAAATCAAATTAAAGAGTGACATTTAAAAATGTGTATTTTAATAATAAAATCATACAGGGTATATTTGCACTTAAATTCATGCCTCGTTCTGAGCGTTATTAAACTTGTACTAAGGAAATAAATCTCAGCAGCATGTTGCAGTCAGCCAAGTTTAAAGCTGTGGGTCTCAAAATCCACACAACTACATATATTTCTGGTGGTCCTGAGTCAGGTATGCTGCTCTATACAGTATATTTCACAGCAGATTAAGCCCATTGTCCCTAAATCTGGAGGAGCTTAAACATGCACCATGAATAATGAAAAACAACCACTGACTTCATTCAGATGGAATGGAGCAATCTCCTGGGGACTACACTGATCCACTCTCTAAAACTGTGTAATCCGCCAAGGTAGAGCAGAATAAGAGACAGTTACATCCATGTCTCATCACTGGCACACCTCAGCGAGATGTTTACACTCTCCCCTCATCTCACTCTGAATTGGGCTTGGAAAAACAGCCAAGGTGTTTGATCGCCAGGTGCTCCGAAATGAAAAGGATGAGCTAAAGCTGAAGATTAAGTCTTTAAAATGAAACACTGGTCAGTGGCAGAGGACGAGACAGGCAGTCAATTTACCTCCGAGAGAAGCTGCTGGCCGTTCTTCAGCCACGTGTAGGAGGGCCTGGGCCTGCCATTGGCTCGACACTCCCAGTGCAGTCTCTCCTCTATGGCCAGGGCCGTGTCCTTCATGGTCTGGATCCACTGAGGCTTGGCTTGAGGACACAGAAATATCTTCCAGTGAAATGTCTAGGCAAGAACCAGGCGGGGCAGTTTTCGAGGGAGCAAAATTATCACTGCGTCCAAAATAGTTCAAAAGAAAAGACGTGAAGATTGACGGGTCGGATCACCGGAAATCATGAAAGTGTTACCTCATTAAATACGTTACGTCCGAAATATTTCAAAGGAAGGCATGTGAGGACTGACAGCTCCAATCAGTGAAAATCGTAAGGCACTGGGAGAATGGGTTTTGTCTTTAAAAGAGACAGAGAGGGGAGAGTGAATGTAGGATATCACTCAGTTTCATCACTTCAATGTGTCAGCAAGCCTGTGGCAACTCGAGATTAGCACGAAAACACTGCAGCACAGAGCGGGGCAGCTCTCGCGCCGGGTGAAGCACGCGCCAGGCGTCACTGTTCACCCCAACCTGTCACCTTAATTCTGTGCATAATAAACATCACGCCCCCTCCACCCGCTGTCAATTTCCCTTCCGGCACACATTTTCCCGCATCCTGCCTCTTACATATTGACAGCTTTTCAGGAATTTTTCATAGGGAGAGAAAGTTGTGCTCATAATAAGCACAGCTCACTTCGCAGGCACTGTACATACCATCAGTTCCAATTTCACAAGTGTCATTTCAGCAGCTGAAGGGAGCTGAGAACTCAAAATATAATAACTCCAGTAAAATTAATACCAACACAGCTTATTATACGAGAAGAAGGTAATGACATTTTCCGGCTGTGGATATACTGTAACACATAGCTGTTAAAATATGAATTATCAAATTACCAAATTACAGCTCTTAGCCTAATACCAATTAAACTGATCCTTGTCACATGCTAACAGCAGCACCATTAAATTCAGAACCTGATAAATGGAAATTTTACATTCAGCCAAATAGAAGTACCATAAAAAGCCAGTCGACCCGCAGCCGTGTTCTTCCCCATCTTGTTTTCGGCCACGCACTCGTATCCCCCCGTATCATCCTGCTGGAAGCTGGGGATCTCCAGCACGGCATTGGAGTACTTCATTTTGACTTTGCTGGGGAAGGGGACGCCATTAGCCCTCTTCCAAGTGATCTCTGGGACGGGGCTGGAAGAGACAGACAGGAGGGAAACTTCAGTCGAAATTCTGATCTGACTTCCTCTGAAGTTCTAAGACTGTCGCTCAGGCTGCAGGTGTCTGCAATAATCCTGCAATAAAGTGTCTGATGCAGCTTAAAGACGATTCACTGTGGGGTTTTTTTTTTGCAGATGAATGGTTTAGAGTTAACCCAATCCAACAACAAAAAGAGCCATCTCGTACGGATTTCAGACGAATCACAGCCTGATGCCACACTCTAAGAAATATAATTTCCACAGCAACTTTACTATATAGAAATCTGGAGGTGTCTTGTCTGGAATGAAAGACAGCACAAGACTGAAAACATGCTTGAAGGAATCCAGCTTACTTCCCAAGGGCGAAACACTCCAGTGTAACTGTTGATCCTTTTGCGGCGGGCACGTTGTCTGGGAAATTAACTTCTATTTTCGGCTCGTATTCACCCATTACTCCTATGTAGAATAAGCACAAGAACTTGCTCAGGCTTCCATTATGCATGACTTACAAGCAATATGGCTTGCATTATGGACCAAACAGTGGCACTGTAAAGCTAACAGAGGAGAAATAAAAGACACATGAGCAAACATTCTCTCATGGGTAAACTCAAAGTAGTACATCACTTAAGTGTGCAGTCACCAGAGTGTAGTGAGATTCCAGCAAGGAATAATTTAAATCTCTTCTTGGTGGAATAGACAGAGTATATGTGAAATCTTGTCTTTTTCAGCTACTCTGGCTTTTTATCTATTATTTCAAAGCTTGAGTGGGCAGTTCCCAACCTCTGGTGTTTTATTGTTTATATCAGTATTCAGGGAAGACAGGCAAGACCGGGATCAGAGTGATGCGATGGGATTTAAATTTATGCAGCTACATGTACAGTACACTGAGTGGAAACTAACTGGTTGAGCCACCAGAACACTCAATGTAATGGTCCAATGACGTATGGCTTATGTTTAATTCATTCCAAAGGCAATCTTTATTCAATCTTTCTATGAAAGCGTAACAGAGAATAGAACAACAGGCCACTGAGAAGCAGCCTGAGAATTCATGTGAAAGCAAAGGGAAAGCTTTTAAAGGAAATGGGAATTATAAGAAAGCTAAGTCAGCATAGAGGAGATTTGGGTGCTTTGTTTGCTGGCCTACATTGAGAAGCAACTATTTACTTACAGGCATTAGCACTCGGTGACTGAACTACAGTGAGGCACGACAGGACAAAGAGCACTCATGCTTGTATGATGATTAAAGCCACCTTAAAAGGAAAGGTCCTTAATACACAGCCGAAAGGTGCACTTGTCACATTGTAGCCGGGGAGCTGCATCTTACCATCTGTCCTCAGGATCAGAGACGTAGGTGAGCTGTGCACTTTGCCCTTTGTGATGCTGTTCATCACCACACAAGTGTAGTTACCCACGTCAGAGGGCTCCACCTTGGCAATGTAAAGGTTTCCCGTCTGCTGGGAGACAAAACGCCGATTGTCTTGCTGAACAAAGTATGGGTACTCATTGAAGACCCATGCATAAGTAAGGTCTGGAAGATAAACAAGAAGCCAAACATGGATATATGTTATTAAATGTGATTAAGAGAATAAAATGTGATTATAAAAATTGAATCAATGGTGGCAAGATTATGCTTTAATCTCATCCAAACACATGACTAGAACTCTAAATAACAGCAGTGTCGGAGGTTAAGATGAAGGCAAGAGAGTTTACCTCCTGAGGAAGTAGGTGTTCCACAAAGTAACACCACTCCTTGTCCTTCTCGGACTGACACCGCGCTTCTGGTATGGACTTTGAAATGATCTAAGTCTAAGGAGAAAAAAAAATGAAAAGAGAGATCACCGCAGGATCTCTCATATCCGAATGGAACAGAGCTGAGTAAAAGCTTTCAGCAAGACACTGACACAAGCCTATAAGGAAACTGTCATGAGGATTGCGTCTGCAGTGCCTGAAAGACTGAAAGGGAGAGACAGCGTGAGACGGAAGAGAGCTTGTTTTAAGGGCTTTTGTAAAGTATTGGGCAAAAATACAGTGCAAAGAGAGATATACATTTATAGCTATAAATCTCATGACATGGGAAGTTGGCTGATAAGAACAGGTTATGGCTCCTGTAAAATATGTCTCTATAAATGCTGAGTAACCACTTGAGCATGGCATAATGGGTTATGCTGCAACCCTAACCTGAGCCATAACACAACTAATTAAAAAACACACAAAAAAGTGTTGGTCTAGAATAAAGTTTAAAGATGATATTATGCAAACAGAGGGCAAAACTTTTGTGAGTGTGTTAGATAGTCTCATATTATATGGCCACATTCACATTTACAAATCAAACAGTGTGAAAAATAGTAAGAGCGACTCTTAGCCTTTGTTGTGTACACTGTTCAATATTACTTACAATGCCCTCCAATGATTTGGGTCCTAACTTAGGCTATTGTTGATTTAAAAAGTAACCTCTTGTTATTATGGTCCAGTAACACCACATCCAAATGACGCTGAGATAGAACAAACTAAAAACCACATTATAATAAAAAGTTCTTGCAAACACTAATATACTATACTATGTTACTATGTTATCACATGTAATTTCCAGTGCATGTTAATTGTGATACAAGGGTACAAGATATATACATATCTTTTCCACTTACCCCTTGTGGTACCTAGCCTCTCCGGTTATCTCTCAGTTTCTCTGCATAGCTCACAGACGTCGCTGCAATCACTTTCCAATGAAGGACTATTTTCATTTCAAGGTGAAAATAGCTAAAACTCTTATCAGTGAGGTGGGTAGATTACCAAGTCTATATATATATATATATATATATATATATATATATATATATATATATATATGTGTGTGTGTGTGTGTGTGTGTGTGTGTGTGTGTGTGTGTCATCATTCAGTATTTTTGAGCACAGCAACAGTGAACTTGTGAAAAGATGTTTTGTTGTTATCTGCATGAAAAGAACCCTTAATTAATATTACATAAATAGTAAGTATTCAGTTCTTCAGTCATCTGAGATGTTTGCAGGTTTCACCACCAAAGATGTGTGATGCGTGACAGAAATCACAGTTTATGTACAGTCTAATTTACTGTGTTTTGTGGCACTGCAGTTGTAATATAAAGCAAAGCACTGTAGCATTTATTCATTTGCATTACTCTTATTTTCTTTTTTTATTACAGCCTGGGCATATTATGCTCCAGTCAAAGTAAATGTTTGTTCAGGCTTCAGCCCTTATTAAGTTATTCTTCAAACACTACTTACACAATATGGCTGACTACTTTACCCCAGAGTGCATCCAATAAAAAAACAATGACTTTTGATAAAGCTAGGCAACACAAAGTGGAGCAGTCATTCTTAGTTTGCATATATGACCATCAGTAAAGAACAGTCACCAAACTCAAACTGTTCCCATGTCACTTTAACATTTAATGTAGCTTCACACCAAACTTGCAGCACTCTGATAAATATTGCAAATATCGCGCAGTCGGTTTGGTGTGCGTCTGCGTTATTTGCTAAGTGCACTTTCAGTTCCCATGACATTTCTTAGGAAAAAAAAACACAAAAAAAAAAACAAACAAAAAAAAAAGACTGACAAACTCTGACTGTAACTTACAGGCAAACTGCAGACTGGCTCTCCTGCTGAGGATGGCTCCTACAGTGTTGTAGGCCATACACTGGTACATCCCTACATCCTGGTGGCGGTCCAGACTGCTTATAATGAGGTTGCCCCCAGACAGACGCCTCCGGCGATCCAAGCCCAGATTTATGAGAGTCCCATTCAACGACCATCTGTGAGGGCAAAGGCACCATCAGTCCCTGGCAAAACGCACCGTCCACTTCTTTCTGCTGACCAAGGTGGTCTGACAGGAGGTGAGTCGAGAACACAACTTACTGTATAACTCACTTGAAGTGAGAAAAATATACTGTAATGTTTGCGCCGGTGTCGAGGAATTCACAGGCTCTCAGGTTGAAGTGGGAAACAGCTTGAAGTTTACAGTTATGTTTTCTGCTTGCCATTAATTCTGTCCCTGCCGTGCTTCAACTTTCTTCACAAACAAAGCTACAAACAAAAGTATATAAAGTCATACGGGGTAACTTGGAAAATACCCTGTCAAAAACAAACATACTGAAAAGCATTTGACTGACCTCTGTAAAGTTATTATACATACATTTCATGATTCCTGCATATTTTTTGTCCAAGTCATGTGTTACACATTCAAGTGTTATTCTTCTTTATATATTTATATTGTTTTTTTAAGTTTTTAAATTATACTTTTCTTCATTTTGCTCTATCACTATTTGCTGCAGCAGCCATCCCATTTTCCCCACAGGGATCATTAAAGTTTAATCTTAGAGTATCATGCACAAAGCCATCCTCTGCTATTTAAGGGAGGCAGAAGATAAAGTTTTTAGGAGCCATCCCAGATATTATCATCAGTCTAACCATAATCACCTCTTCTCTGTCACATTATATTTACATAATGTGACATTATTCCACCTTTGACTTCTCATTAAGACAAAACATTAGCACTTGGCAAGAGGTAACAGTAGGCTGATGTAACAAAGGATGCCTTTTACACTCCATTTCACCTTCCATTACATCCTTCCTACACTTAGCAGGCGTGGGAATTAAAAAAAATATAATACTTTGCGCACCAGGTTCAGAATGTGCTATCAAATAAATGAAGCACCTAAAAGAACTCTTAAAAAACATGGGGTTAATTGATTGATTTAAACAAAACCCCATTATTCCATCAGAAAAGACTTTCATTCTCTGCCACCACAACACTCTATCTCCCTTTTTGAATGCTATTCAAAAATGGAGCATTGACAAGTTCAAGGACAGAGCACTTTTCAAGAATGTTCCATCATTTCTCTCTGAGCATAAAAAAAATAACAATTTCTTTTCCTTCAGTCACATTCTTCTACTCTGCTCTGCCTTAAGTAGAAATGAAAGACGTGGAGCTCATAATGGCCAACCTTGCAAAGGCTTTCAAGTCTAACTTTCAAAATAATTTCTTAAAGAATATCCAAACCATTGAACGTTCATGAGTGTCTGCTGCCATATTCTAGACACTTATATTTAATAGCTGTGTCACTTCATGTATTGAGATTAACCCCGCTGCTCCTCAAGGCAATAAAGTGTGAGAGATTGTGCATAGGGTCAGATCTGCTAATCATACATACTCTTGTTTGTCTGGGTATCTGTGTCCACTTGCACGCATTCAGCTCTTTATCACTGAAGTCACAGTTTTCACCTCTTCTTGACCTGCTCTGAAGCGTCTCCGCTGTTCAGCGGTGCCCTGAACATTGGGCAGGTGATTGAATAGCAACTCCAAAACTGAATTACTCTGCTTGAGACTCATTTTGTGAACACATGTTGTCTGACCATCTGACCATGGAGAAACTCGAGTATTCCGGATGATCCTGCGGCTCCGGAGCCACGGGTTTCAGATCTCAGGTCAAGTAAAGGTTAGACGAGTCACCTTCTGTTTGGATTTTTTTAATTAATTTTTTTTTTTAAACTCACACTGCATCACTTTTCTGGCCCCACTGTGAAGGAGATGCTTTTCTATATGAGATGCGGCTTCCTCCCATGAGTTATTATGCTGCTACAGTGTGTGTACTATGAAAGCCTCATATCTTTGTGAGTGACAGGACTGGCAGAGGAAAGGAAAAAAAGGGGGTGGAAAGGGAGGAAGGGGGTGGGAGCAGTGTGAGCCCATTTACACTTCAAGAGAGGAGCCGGAGAGGTGCCGAGGGCATGCAGAGCCTAGAACAGCCAGCTTGACAAGGCACCACGTTAAACATGCTCATCTCACCTTTAATCAGTACATGAAAATACCTGGTCTTAGGCGGGGAATGTGAAAAGCCTGAAATAATGAGTGTATGCACTCCCCCACCACTATCATTCAACTCATCTGTGACTGTCAGTGCTGCAGTAATTCCACTTTTGAATGCCAAAGACACTTGTAATCAATGCCTGTTGGTGCCAACTGGTGTCTAGCAACCTGCATTGGTCTCATGGCGTTTTATAAGAGGAGACAATCATTAAGATGCTACACGTGTGTCACTAAGATACTATCTGACGAGACAAGAGGCAAGATTGGCGGCGTGTTAGTCAATATGAATTAGTGAAGCCATAATGGTGCCACTGCTTAGAGTATCTGTATGCATTTCAGTCTAATTTGGAGAAAGCTAATAAGGGAGAAAGCTATTCCGCATGAAAAATAGAATCTTGGAATGGACAAATCCTTATTTACAGTACTGTGAATGACTGAAATGGGTTTCACATGGATGGAAAGCTGTAAGGCTGACAGTAGTATGAAGAATATATTTAGGTTTCTCTATATATCTATATTTCTATATTTTGGTTATTAAAGTTTTGCATCACAGACTATCTACATTTTTTTTTAAAAAGCTGATCATTTGAAACTAATTTTAATACAGATCTTATGTGCCAGTGCATCCAAATTTATGTTTCCTGCGCTGATCACAGTACATTAAACAAGGTACTCTCATGACATTAACAGCTCTGAAAATGCTTTCAGTGATGAAAGTGAGGAGAAAAATAGAAAGAAGGTGTCAGTGAGCTGCTGATTATGTGTCTGAGTCCCCATAAGTTCATTAGGAAAAAAGCAGCGATAAGATGGTGTTACATATTGTATTCTTACAATCCAGTTTTCCAACAGATTTCGGGACTCTTGATTTGTAAATCAGATTTTCAATTGTTTTAATAAAACAAATGTTTTTTCTTTTCAAAACCTGAAGTATCGCAATGCTTACACACCCCCCGATTTGAATATGCTCTCACCTGTACTGAGGAGGCGGCGTTCCCTTAGCGTCACAAGTCAGAGTAGCTTCTTCCTCTATGGACTCGACAGGGATGAACAAGTCACCTGGCTCCATCCTCCATCGTGGACCATGGTATGATCCACTGTCCAGACAATCTGTCAGAGAAACAGTAACAGCCTGAGCATACAGACAGAGAAAAAGTCCCGTTTTGATAGACTCAGACCTCCATAATTCCCTGCTCTTCAGGAGGAAACAGGATATTTGGGCCTAACAGGCAGTCACTTTTCAAAATGGGACATACATTTTTGTATTACCTTGAGGTGCTGCAAAATGCAGGTCCCTCCAAATGGATTAAGTGAATAGAATCAACACCTGAACCTGGATGCCATTCCTGTCACTTTGAAAGTATAAATTTTGTTTTTCCGGTTATCATTAAGCAATTATATTTTCATATGACAGAAGAGAAAAAATTTAATTGTTTTAATTATTCATGGGTAAACTGTTGCACATGAAGTCATTTTTAATTTGTGGTGAATTCAGAGGAGAAATCCTCTCTGTTCTTTGTAAGCATAGATATTCTGATGAGGTTTATTAACAAATCCAAACAGAAGTGACACTGTTTTGTGCTACTTGAATTTGCTAGGGCAAAGAGTATAGAGGAAAATATCTCTCCATCAGATTACAATCAGAGGGGAGTGAAGAAGAAGATTGAAAGTATTGTATCTGTGTTGTGAATGGAAGTCAATACTGAGGAGTGTTCCTTTAAACCTGGGCCATCCTATCATCTCTGACACTGACATGATTTTCTGCTCTTCATTCTATCATCCTGCAACTGTAAATGTCCGAACGTGAAAGAATCATTACTCATATAAAAAGGTGGTTTACCTGCCAGACAGTCGATGATTGATAACAGTAGAAGCTGTTTCCATAGCAACATCATCTTTGGCAGCCAAGGGCAAATGAGACTTTCATCCAATAAGCTTTGAAATGGCACTCGTGTTCTCCGAGAGAGAGGGAGCTTGACCTGTTGGAACGAGAATTTTGTTGTAAAATGCCAAACTCTGCGAACCCCAACACTTTTATTGTACTTTCGGTATTCAGCCTTTAAATCCTCCCATCAGACAGAGGACGTGAAGACAGAGGGAGTGTGCATTTTTTAGCAGGAGAAATATAATTAAGATAAAAGCAAATGTAGTGTTTGGTTCAGGATGTGTCTCATTTCTTTTGTCCATTCTCTCTTTTCTAATCAGCAAAGATCAAGGCAGTGTCACTTTGTGCCCCACCATGGTGCGACCAGCCTGCACCCCGAGATGTCAGAGGGTGACACCGGAGGCATATGGGAGAAAGCCCATGCCAGTCTATTAGGGGAGCGACCAACGCCTAAGCTCATCCTTCACTTGGACGGATTCACTCTCTGGCTGCCTGAGGAGACTTGGACCTGGGAATTGGGTGCCGTCCAATCAATTAGATTCACCCACAGCAGCATGTGTCTCCCCACATGCTGGGGTGAATCAAGACAGCCTGATGAGGAAGCCATTCCACCCAGGTCCATAATCAAGGGCAAGTGTCTGTCTGCTTGTAGCATGTGTTGCAAATTGCGATGCACCCGCTTCTTGCAGGAGACTGAGCGAGTAATGATGCAATTATGAAATGTCAAATACACACACACACACACACACACACACACACACACACACACACAACAGCAAACCGGCGATAACACAGCAGTTAAGTGAGCAGTCACACAAGCATGTACACACATGCGCAGAGCAGACGCATATGTGTGTACATCGGTGTCACCTGCGCAGAGACATGCACATGAATAAGCTGCCCTGCACGCACAGAAACACCAACAAAAAACACATTTCTTCAAGAGGTGTTCAAGATATATTAAGGGCAGAGACAGATAATAACACCAATCTGCTAAATGTCACGCAAACCCACACACACCTACACAACAAACTCACTTTCTCACCGCGCACAGCACATATAACACCCAGCCTCCCATACACACATACACTCACTTTCCATTTAGAAGACATAAGCCGTGATGTGTGGCTCATTTGTGGCCTAATCCTGGGGCAAGGCTGCTTCAGAGCGCTACTTATGGAGGGTCTAATTGTTTGTCAGCTGCCTGGATGTCAAATCAGACACGTGGGGTCTCAGCCAGGATTTTCTTCCCTACCTTTCATGTTCACTCAGACCTTTTTCTTCCCCCAAAGTCTGCAAAATTGGATTGGTACGCTTCCTCTCAAAAAGAGTCCTGCATGCCATACCTCAGTGATAGGCCCACAGTGTGCAAACTGCTGGCACCTCAGGACTGAGGATTGGTGTGTGTGTGTGTGTGTAAGGTACAGTGGGTATTACACTACTGTCGACTTTGCATGTTATGGTTTGCATTTGTAATGGGGTTTTGTCTGGGATGGCACAGCATGACAGCTGATGCCATGTGTTCCTTTTTTTTCTTATGCAGATCTAATAAATCATTCACAATTGCAAAATACAGAGTTACACAATTCTGTCAACGATATTACACAGAGCGCATCACTCAGTGATTCACATGTACATACTGCATAAGACACACATGCACACACACACACACACACACACACACACACACACACACACACACACACACACTCACACTGACACCCACCCACATTCTCACACACATACACACATACACACACATATATTCTCAGCTTGCACTCATGGATAATGGTGCTAACGATGATGGTGATATAAGGTGGTGAGAAAGCTTTACGGGGTGAATCACTCTCAATCAAGGAGGATACCTTTCTGTACCAACACACTAGTTAACTGACACACACACACACAAAAAGAAAAAAAAATGTACGATCACGATATCTACCACCTCCATCACACTCTGCCTGCATCCAAGTAACACGCTGTTTGAACAAATAGCCCCGCTAGGAAGAGTGGGAGTGTACTTACTTTTAAGGCCTGAGCTGCATTCATCACAGATATTCCAGCTGACATATCATGGCATACCAGTATGCAATTACCTGGTGAATGTTGCAGGGTAGAAGAGGGTGTGTGTATGTGTGTGTCTGCACCTTTTCACTTATTGTATCTCATGAGACATAAAGCCACTCATTACCACAACTCAACTCCTCTCAAGGTTTGCTAAGGTTTTTTTTTTTTTTTTTTACCTCTTAATAGAAGAGGGTCCTTGATAAGAGTTTAATACATTTATGGTTTCTTTTTTTGATCAGCCAGCGTGTACAAGCACCAGACATACAAGTCCACCCAAGGCTGTTTTAACCATAAAATGTGTTGATGAGATGTGGGGTTTTTTTTCCCCCTCTTCTTCTTTTTTTTGCCTACAGCTACACATTTCAGAGGAGTGAGGTGAAGTGAAGCTCCCTATCACGCCAGGTAGGAGCCGCAGGGAGCTGTTGGAGGCTAAAACACCACATGTGACTAATGGAACTGCACCCCTACATCACTTTAACAAAGAAAGGCACGGCTGAGAAACTCCTTATTTTGAAAAAGCAAATGTATACAAGAAGTGCCTGTTTCTGGATGCATGCCCTTTCAAAAAATAAAAAATAAATATATCAGACTACTCAGTGTGGAGGAATTGGCTGCAGTTGGGTGAGCACGTCACGTTGCTCCAGCCTAAAACAAACAATTATTATCGAATATGTGGTATCAGGAATTGGTGGGCCAATTCGGGATAGGAGGCAAGAAAGGCCGACATGTGAGCCTGATCAGAGGGGATAAATATTTTAGCATATAAATATCACTGTGTAAATAATTTAGCTTTCTCTATTTAAGCACGTTCACGCGTTTTATATATATATATATATATATATATATATATATTTATATATGTACATTTTTTGTCTTACCTCTTATCTTGAAATATCTTGAGACCAACAGGAACCAAATGCAGCCCTCACGGATAAAGCGACAGATTGATCCTCCATGGAAACCTCGTTAGGAAAATTTCGGTCACAATCGCAAGGTCGTTCATACAGGTGAAATTGAGCCGGTGGTCAGTCAGCGATAACGGGTAACGCAGGAGGTATAAACACACGCGTTTCATATCGCTGCTCTCCTCCTTCTTCCTCCACTCCCCACCAAAAAAAATAACATACACACACACACACGCACACGCACTCACTCACTCACACACGCGCGCACACACACACACAACACCCACGTTGTTTGCCGTGCTGCTGAATCACATTTGAAACATCCCCCAGTTAAAGAGGCTCGACTCTTCTCCCGTGTTTACGCTCTCAAATCCAACAAACGCAAGGGGTCTGAAAACGGGATTGGAAAGGAATCTTGCAGAGATGATTTATTATGCGCATCAAGTCCGCTCCCTCTCCGCGAAGAAGAGGAAGAAAAAAGAGAAGAAGAAGAGGAAGTGGGCTGAGGGTGGCGAGGAAGCGATAAAGCAGCCACGACCACTACCAGCAGCAGCAGCAGCGGCGCTGGGATGGTAAGGTGCAGGATGGATATGAAGGAAAGCGCACCTGGCGGAGAACTGCGCCCCCCTGCGTCAGACCACAGTGTTGCAACAAAACTGTGAGCACCTACAGTTATCGCCAACTATTATGGGAGCACGGGGTCATATGTACTTCATCTCTGAAGGTTAACACCTGCAGATATATTTGATAAAGTCATCCTGGCCTACGTGCAAAAGCTTCACACACCCCCAAAAAACAGTGTGTGAGACCAACATAGCTTTATTTAAATTCTAGTTAAGGTCATGAGGTGTAAGTTCAAACCTGAACTAAAACTGACACTGATTCACAGGAAAGTGTTTTTGCCATGTACGTCAGTCGTCCATGTCACATATGTCTGATTAATCAACAAGTTCATTTTATGAGAAACAGAATTTTAATGGGTAGAAAAACTATTCAAATGGGGAACAGACACAAGACCAGTTCTGCTCTCTCTCTCTCAGCGATTACCATGCAGAATGCACCTTAGCATTCTGGGTATCACCACCCACATCCAAGCCTTAAAATCTAATGCCAGCCCTTAATGCAGCACTTGACCCCATTCTGTATAGTCATATAAGGAGCACTGAAGCTGCTGCTACTGCTGCTGCTGCTACCAACGTGCTGCTCACTATTCGTCTCCTGTGTAGGCAGTTGGAGCGATTCCATGGGTTGGATGAGTTGAACTGTCAGCACAAAATATGACCAACACCGTCTGGTTCCTTTAAAAGTAAAATGTACAGGCCTGTATACATGAAAATGTATAACAAGTCAAATACGTCTTAGAAGAAAATGTCAATCACAGAAGCGGAAGCTAAAGAGCTTTATAGAAATCAGATCAGTTTGATTTTGAATTCTGACTCAGTGCTAGATGAATTCAGCAACAACGGCGCTGTGTTTTGCTCCAAGTTGCAATTATGAAGTTTACCACAACTCTGATTGGCACCTCTGGCTGGTTTTTTCTCCATAGCAACAGTGGCTGAGGCCCATGTGTATAGATTTACACTCATTGTGTAAGTGACAGAGAGAAGTATAAGGTGTAAGGCTGGTTTACAAAGACAATCATTTTCAAAAAATCTCTTAAATTGTGTTAATTTACAGTAGTAAAAAATTGTGCCAGAGAAATCAGTACCAGTGACTTCTCCCTGTTCTTTTCAACCATTTGAGTTGGATTTTCTCATTGTGGGTGTCTTGTCTTTGCTGATATTCTGTCTTTCTCTCCATATTTCCATTAATTAAATTACTATCTACTTGATGTAATCACCTATAAACTTAGCAAGATATAAGAGTTATTTTAGTTGCATTCAACAAATACAGGTCCACATGAAACTTTGATAGTGCACACCAGTGGGATTTGTTGTTGAGTGCTGACAAAATGATAACTTTATTTTGCTTAAAATGACGATTTTCACATTTTTCTGTACAGTATTGTTTAACTGACAGTATAAACAGCAACCAGATTGAGCTTAATTGTTTTCACCAGGAAGGGATTGCTGGTGGTGAACAAAAAAAAAGACAGTTAAAGGAATAATTGGATATTTTGGGAAAAAAGCTTATTTGTTTTCTTGCGGAGAGATAGATAAGCAGGTCGATACCACCCTCATAGCTGTAGTGCTCTGCCCTATTCTCAGCAAACTTAAAACAAACAAACAGGTCTAGGTGCAACCCTTAATAGCACCTACTTTTATAGTCTTTTGTCTTAACTATATACCATTTAGTACTGAGTTTTATTTGGCTTTTCTTGACAGTTTTAAAGTAGCATTAAGAAATAAAGCTGCAAAAACAAACTCCTGTGGAAAAATGGGTCGTTTTGGTTCGGCTTTCTTCACCAGTCACTTGTTTACTTCAGCAAGCCTTCATTTCACACCAGACAGGCAGCATAAAATCAGCTTGTGTGAGCTTATGAGCTAGGAGTGGCTGCCAGTTATAATATGTGGGGTCAGCGAGAGCCACTGGGACTCGAGCATACATGTACCGGGAAAGCAATATAATGAGCTGCAAGTGGCTGAAAACACAGAGCTGCAGAGTGGGGTGTTAAAATTACTCAAAAATGTGTGAGTGTGGCTCCTGCTTTGTGTGCAAGCGGGCTGAATGGCATCACTCAAGATAGTTTCTGATTGGAGGAGACTGAAGTGTTGTGGGTACAACAGAGCTAGTTTTTCCACTGTACCACTCACTGCACAAAAAAGGCACCTGGTTGTTATGGAAATGTAATAGAGCAGGTACCTGCGGTCAAAACAAAAATACATTTAGTGTGCTACTGATGATATTTATGTTGGTGACATTTCTCCTTTTCTATTTGTCCCTTTTCACTGATTTGTTGACATGTCACAGCAGGGAAAATACTGGTGCAAATAATAAAATTAATGATGGCTGAATTCGGTTTAGTTGGTTCAGGTTCAGGATCCTGGTATTTTATACTAGCAGCAGCCATACTGAACCCATGTCATCATGGTAACAAAATGAACATATAGTCAAGGTCAGTATATAACAGTTTTTGTCATGAGTACTTTCACACTATCACAAAAATTCTTTCAGAAAGAGGTCGATTTTTCAGATTTATCAGCCAATCACAGTCAATGTGATTGCTGATAAGCTGTCCCACTGACATTCTAAAATATATTTATGACCAGCCATGGTGGATCTTCAGCTCCTGTATATTCGCAGGCAAATATTTAGCTTTATTTGTGTCATCCCAAATGTGTAACTCATAAGCTTTACTGTTTAGGTAGGTATAGCAACAAAAACATCTTGATTAAGTTTGGGAAAAAAGAGTAAAATTAGATTAGAGGACCTTTGTAGTCATTGTTACAATAAAAAAATAATGGTTAAGATAAAAAACGGTTAAGGTTGAGGAACAGAAATGGATAAAAGAAACAATGTTGATGGTCGGTTTCACACAGCAAATGAAGAGCAGCCTTGTGTGTGAAAGCTCTGTCCACCCCAACCCTCTTTCTCCAAACATGGACTTTTATGTTGTATTTACTACATTACCTAACACACTCGTTTGCTCCCATCATAATTACTTCAGCCACCAGAGGTTGCCTAACAATAAAACATAATAATCAGTTGTAATAAGCTGACAATGGGCTTTTTTTTTTTTTTTTTTTAGGACAATCTCAATAGAATGGAGCCATTGTTAATGTTATGCACTTGTACTTTTCCTATTATGATCAGTGTAGTTATACCATGGTATATACCTGATGCCCAGTACACCACACACTTAAACATTTAGTCTGAAACTCATTTTGTCTGAAATTCAGAATAAATTACAATACTGAATGATTTAATTTACTGCACTTTTGTTTCTAAAACTCCTGCTTCTGTCTACTCCATACATCAGCATGTCTGTCCATTCTGTAAGAGGGATTCTTCTCTTTTTTTCTCCTTGCTCAAGTGTCTTTTTCAGACTTGTCCAAATCAAGGGTCTAAGGATAAATAGAGGGCGTTGTATGTTGTTCAGATTGTTAAGCCCTTTGAGACAAATTTATGATTATGGGCTGTATAAGTAAAATTTACTTCAGTTGACTTGTCTATAATTCAGAGCTGCATTTGGCAAGTGAAAGAAATCGGGTTTCTGTATGTACTGAGCTGCAGAAGGCTGACGTTTCACAGTTTTTGATAAGCATCCGCTGACTGCTTTGGTTCATATCGAAAAGATGTATTTCCCATGACAAGACTGAAAAGAAACTGCTCTCTCTGTCTTCCAGCTCTCTTCCCTTCTTTTCTCTCTTGAAAAACAACTGCCCTTCATCACTCGGCCTGTCTGTCTCTTTCTCACAGCCACAAACACTGAATCCTTCTTCTTTACTACCACAGCAAAGTTAGCCTTTTGGACATCACCGCCCTCCTTCTCCATCCCAACAATCACAGGTCACAATACCTCTGCTGGGCCTCATTGAAGCCTAACTGTATTATCTCAGTCTACAAGGAACCCCATTAAACCTACATTGATCATCCTCATTTCAGGCCCAGGTTCCTTTAACATGGCCGGGCCATCGTTAATAATGCTCCATACAGCAGCCATTTGACATTTCCTTTAATTATCCCTGTAATTTATTCATGCACTTGATCCTAGGAGCTTGTTGTGAAAAGCTTCCTCCAGGAATATTTTATCCTGCTCCTCTCGAGGCCTAAGGATTAACCATCTTAATAGCAAACCCCTGAAGGTATTATTTCCTTCAGTGTACGTGAGTGCATCTGCATGTGTGCATGTGCTCTTGCAGTATATGTGCACGAGGGCAATGAGCATTGTGCCTTGAATGTGTGTGTTAAGCTGCAAAAGTCATTAGGTCTTATTTCTCAACCATTAAGAGGACTGGATGTAAATTCTCCTGTATTACATTACATCATTTTGGGAGAGCACAAAGCAAAGTGCAAATGGTTGCAAGATCTGTGCTTATCGCACAATGCAGCGACCCCCACGTTTAACCCAGTTTTGTAGAGGAAAACATCGCCGCTTAATTTGCTCACTCTGCAGGTCGGTTAACAGACAGCAAAACACAGCAATTTCCCACAAAGTGGCGGAGGAAATCTAAAATGCACAGACTTCAAATAGGATTTAAGATGTTAATTATGATGTTTCTTCATCACAGAACATTGCTCAACTCCCGACTGCACACACCTGACAGGAATTCTTCAAGCTGTGTGTGTGTGTGTGTGTGTGTATGTGTGTGTGTGTGTGTGTGTGTGTGTGTGTGTGTGCATTTGAAAACTGGAAAGAGGAGGTTCTCATATGAAGAGGACACACACACACAAAGGTAGAAATGGAAAGCAATTTGTCTCTTGTAGATGGGGAGTAATTTGACAATTTGTCAATTTGTCAGGGCTGGAAGAAACACTATATAGCCTGCTTTATTATTTCATAAAAAATTTAACAGCTATTGCTGCAAATATGTAAACTTACATCACTTTCACTTTTGTTGTAATCATTTTTCACTAAACCATAAATCCTCTTCCCTTTTTCATACCCCTTTGCGCCGTTGTATAATACATCTGAACATAAAAACATCTCTCACCTACGTGATTGTCAATCTAAAACGATTTGGTTGTTTGCTGCAGTTCACTTAAATATATCACACAGATACTCCTGAGGGTCCTCCCTCTCTCCCTCTCTCTCATACTACCTCAGTCAGTTTCTCTGGCTGTTTTCTTTCTTTTTTTTTTTTTTTTACTCTTCCGGTAGCCTTAGTTCATTAGCCAGACTCTTTTCAACAGCCTTGCATAGAAGACTAATGGGCCAGCATGCCTTTTATTGCATACTGCAGTTCCATGGCAGTGGAGGTCCATTACTTGTTGGAGGATCAAGAATTTACTCTCTGCTATAGGGAGGCATTGCTAGAGGCTAATGAAGGGAAAGATCTACTTTGAGATAAATCCTCCTGTAGGTCAATAAAAAATTTGCTTGGCTACAGAATAGACTTGCAATTAAAAACCAGCTGGTGGGGTCTGACCTGGGGTGAGTCCAGTATATTCAGCAGGGAGCTGCACTGTTTGTCTGTCTGTCTATTTATCAAAAATGCATATGGCAGCAATCACAGGCAGTAACTTTAAACACCTATATGAATGTATTAATCTTAGGAGGCATGGGCTAGATATAAGATATCTTGAATTAAGCCTGGATTTTCCATGAGGGAAAATGCATTTCAAATTTCCCACAAATTACATGGCTACATCTAACATTTCATCATTAATTAATTATTACTTAAGATATTTTGAGACTCATGATAACCATACAATACAATTTACAATTTGAGTCACTGGGTACACGGAATGCTGTATTAACACTACATTTACAGCACAAACAGCACAGCAATCATAAAGCATAAAGTGAACTAAAGCTTTCTTTCAACAACAGATGGCGGTGTAAGTGAAAGACTGATGGAAAAATTACTTTATCCATTATCAGCTCTTATCTCTCTTGCTCAATTAAACAAAGTCACGCAGAGTGATGCCCAGGGGAGCAAACAGCCTTCTCCTCAGGAGTTTATTGGAGATGTGGTCATAATATGGATCACAATTTACCTTTTCTTTGCAACAGGGGCTGTCACTAATTATCTCAAGCACAGTGTCATTAATTATATCACAGTAACTGAAGCAATTGACTGTAATAATGATGTATATTGATTATAGTAAAAATGCCACACATAGTGAGCAGTGGCAGTTCTAAATGAAATTTTTCCTTTCTATTTACATGAAATGGACAAAAAAACAATGTAAAGTTGGTGAAGCTCATAATGGTCAGTTGTGCTAGAGATTGTCAGAGGTGTTGATTTAGCTCAATGGTCATTCACAGGCTGTAGTTTGTAGTGTTATTAAGCAAATGTCCTGTTAAGTGTTTTTTAGGCGGCGTTGGTAAGGGGCTACTTATGACCAGTGGTGCTCTTCGCTAAAGCAGTTATCCTGAGTGTGGAATACACTTATTGAGAAGAAGTTCCCTTTGCTGTATTATATAATTTCACAGTGTTTGTAACTGATGCACCAACAATTTCAGCCGGCGACAACTGTTAAAACAAAGCTTCACACAATAAGTGAGTCATTTCTAAGCCCAACGCCAACCAGCAGCTTTACTGGGGTTCAGAAAATCACAGCTTTTACGATGAGTTTTCAAAGCAACATAAGGCAACTTAAAGAGGCACAAAGAGGCCAGAAAGTTACTTACTATTACTCTTAGCAGGCAGTATATCACCCTTGCAGTAATTTGGGGTTTAATGTCTCACTCAAGGGCTCTTAAATAGTGTTTGTGGTCTGTAACAACAGCCACCTTGGAGTTGATAGTGTGCAAATTTAATGGCGTACACTCCTCACCCGGTGCCAGGAATCAACCCAGCAGAGTTTCTCAGAGTAGTTTGTTGACAGTCAGTATCTATACCTCTGGGCCAGCCTTGAAGTTTTGACAAGATTAAATTGCATTGACATCGTCATCATCATCTCCCGATGCCTTTACGACCCTGGTAAAAGGTCCCTAAATCCTAAATTCGCAGTGCAGACAGAATTAGACTCACTGCCAGTAGCCCTGCACTGCTGAGCAGAAAACATTGGGAGAGGAGCAGGTGGCAGCAGACATTACTGCCCACGTCCTCATGCCAGTCTGAACAGGCATTTCCAGTGCAGCTCGTTTGGTGATAAATTCTGCCGATGGCAACACATAAAGTGATAACCGAATCAAAATTGCTTTAATGCTTTCGTTTCAGTCAGGGCAGGGGGAGGGGAGGTGTTAAGTGTGGTAAAGGGTGGGGAGAGGAGATTGTTAAATGGAACAACTTGCCATGTGTTATGAATTTTCAGACAGGAAGTCTGTCCTGCTTTCATATTCAGGGATACTTTACCTGACAGCATGAAAGAGACGTTCAGATTTAAATGATGCTTTTAGGTCTCTGAAACTCTTTATATCCATAGAGACTGTCAAGCCTCATGTACAGCGTGTTTATACCAACCTAGACATCCCCAATGTTTAGGTTGTGTGGCTGTTGCATTTATTTAAGCAGATATAAATATTTAAACTGTAAAACTGTTGTGAGGGGGATGATGCAAAAGTAGTCTCAGCTGAATATTCATTACTTATAAATATTTTAGCTCTCATTTCACCAGCTTTCCATTGACTCTTCGCGTGTGTGCTTGCATGCATACATGTGAGTATATTGTTTTCAGGGTTCTGTTTTGCTGCCCAATATTAGATTGTCAGACATCTGCAATCAATAAAACTACTGAACCTACAAGGTCAGCCTACTTCACATGAGATCGGCAGTTTTTCTCTTAGAAGAAGCTGCATGAATCTGCACAATCACACAGGGTTCTTGGTTGGCTGCAGGGCCCCATTTTATTCTCTTTAATATTTCTGGAGACCAGAATTGGACAGGAGAGAGAAAAGCTATTACTTCATCTATTCAAAAAATGGGAGGAAATGAGCAAACTAATTTATTAATATTTACTATTTAATATCAACTTATATGTCTGCAGACATCTTTTGAATACCCTGACAGGGCCCACTGCTCACTTGAATGAAAAATGTAGCCTTAGTTTTCATAAAAACTCATCTACAAGCTAGCAAATATAAACTATTATTAGCAGAAAAACGTGTTTGGATAATTCTCCAGCTTCATCCAACTTGCTTAACCTGACAAGTACTGCCTTGCCCCATAGTGTGCCCCCTTAAATAAAATGTTTGCCTCCTTCATGAGAAAATGAAGCAGTTGGGAGTTGTGTTTACCTTCATTTTGAGAGCATTACAGGCTTATACCTAAGTGAACCCTGCAGTGTAATGGAACAAACAATGGGGATGCCACCAAAGTGGGTTCTATCCCACACTTTTCTTCTCAAGAGAGGCCTCCTGCGCCTAAACACACACCACGGATGTCCAGCTAGAGCACAGCCTAGTGCTGCTGGCATTTGTTTTCGCACATTATTCTCAAGTGTTCAATGAAAAGATCTATCCTAGGTGATTGGGATTTAGATATGTATAGGTGCAAGGTGCAGACCACTGTATGGATTTTCAATAGTCTCTTCCTAATGAATGTTTTCATTCTCTACTTGTCAATGACACACAACGATTTCCCTGAACTTAGCATACATTAAAAGCTACAAGCATAGTAGCACGTTTATAAAAACAAAAATGATCCACGCTGATTTTTAAAGATGTGCTTTAATAGCAATTAGACACTGACATAAACACACAACAAGCAGTGCACAAAATATGCTCATCAGCACACTGAAGAGAATGCAAAAACACAATCAGCCTCAAAACAGCTGGTAACGAGCGACTACTCTGCAGTTCTCAAGTGTTAACTTGCACATTTCTCACTTTTTTCTTTTTTTTTCTCTTTTTCTTTTTTTTTTTTGGTGACAAATGATGCAGAAATACTGTAAAAAAAAAAGCAAAAAGCAAAACTTTTCTCATTATGTCCACCATGAACAGCAGTACATCTGCTTGGCTCTAAAATGTTCACAGATGATCATTAGCTGGGTATGGGTGAACACATTTGTGATGCCTTTGTATACGTAGCTTAGCATTCAGGATGTCAAATACATGAATTATTCAAACATCTTAATTAACATAAAGGATCCCTTCATGGTCAACATGCTGACTTATGGGTATACATGAAACGGAAAATCTATTCAGTAAGATTCATTATATATATATACATCACTGCTTTGAACATGCTTGTAACAATCTCAGTGTTCTACATTAGTATATAAACTTGTATGCAAAGCTTTTGCTCATTATTATAACTGTATATACATAACAAAAGAATAATTCTATTCCTCCGATGGCTGTTATTGGTCAAACTTTTGGTCAGTGGACCCAAATCAACTGCAAGAAACACCTTACTGAGCTCTGACTTTGACCAGTTTGAACAAAGCGAACCAATGACGACAAATGTAAAGCATGTGTGGCAGCTATATATTCAATGTAATCAATTATTTTTATAAGCAATAAGCGAAGCAAGCATATATACAAACACATACCCAGGCTTATTCTATTCATCTGTCACACACAGGAAGAGAGAGAGAGAGAAAGAGAGAGAGAGAGAGATACATGCACAGAACAACACAACAAAGCTAAATGAAATCCTCATTCACATATTCCCAATATGCACGTGTATTAAAGTCATTTAACATTTCAATTTCAATTTTTCCCTTGGGCACCAATAGTTTAGTGAACTGCCCTGTAATACTGTTAAGTGGTGATGATGTAACTTCTCTTATTCCACTGCAACACTGATATTACACACATTCTCACACACATCCACACCCCTGGGTCTTGAGTCAATAAATGAAGGCAGCTGGCTTTGATTGCACTTATCAGTCAACATTTATTCCCGGTCCATCTCTATTTAGCACCCATTGCGATGCTGTAATCTTGTTGGCCAGCAAATGCGAGATAATTCAGTGCCTGTACAACGGAAATTTTGCATGGCGGTGTTTGATATCCCCAGTGTAGTCCACACAATACAATCAGTCAGTCAGTAAGCATTCCCCTCTGATGCTTGACACATGTTCTGTATTCTCCGAAGCATTCCTCTTCAGAAAGAGCATTGCTCCACACAAGCATCACCTCCTTTCTTTACACATGCCTTTCTTCCATTCTGGTACTCTTTTATGAATCTAACACTTAGGTAAGGTAAGGTTGGTGGAATCAGACACTGCAAAGAAAACACCTGAGTTATGCATGGCATGCATATACTGAATATTGTACTGAAGAGGAATGGATATACAGGAAGATTCCTGACATCTTCAGGTCAGTGTGCCCACATGCTGGGCCGCAACACAAAGAAATTCATAAATGGATGATTTCATACAGCGAGCAGCGGTTCAGCCTTGTGCCACGGATAATCCTTGAAGCGTCGCTAATATTCACAGTCTGCATGATAGCCTTGCAATGGCAAAAGAACTATCAGTCAAAAGCAGATGGCAGCACAAAATCCCACTGTATTTCTGGTTATATGACATAGATGTGAATGCCATGGTCTATAATTTAAATTTCTTCTGAGAAAAATTGACAGCAAGTGCACTTAGTCTGCATTTCCACCAGTGATCTGTCATTTAGAGGAGTCCACATTAATCAAATCCCCCCTCACTTTGTTAACAACTTTGGTGCCCCAATATTTATACTGATCATTACATATAAAGTGACTTAACCTGACATTTATTAAGAGACAATATTTTCAAAGATCAATCACCTTAAATGTGTCGCTTAAATTACGCTTAAATTAAAAAAAAAAAAAAGAAGAAGCTTCTTCTTCTTCTTGTTTTTTCTACTTTCTTGCCTTCAGCCTCATTTACCTTCCCCACAAATTACCTGAAGGTCACTGCCAAATTAAAATGCAGGCTAACTCAGTTTAGGGAGAACTGGCAACAGCTTGCCAAAGATTTCAAATTAAGTACCATAATGTTCTCTGGGGCAGGCTGAAACATAAAACAGGAGGGAAAAAAAGAAAGTTACCAGTTCACTTTTTTCACCAGCATGTTGTAGACCAATAAGCCACCAGGGAATCCTTCAGAAAATTTGACAGCCACCACAGCCACACTGATATAATATTTTATTTTATGTCAAATTTCTACCTGGAGGGCTGAGATAACTGACATAAGTACGGAAACAACAGGGAAAAGTGCTCCGAAGCGCCCTCTACTGTTTAAGTCCAACAAATAAAATATGTTCACATTGGACAGTGTAGGCAGCAGTAGGAGCTCTTGAAGAACATTTCTTACTCAACCAACTGAAAAATCTACACATATCTTCCACATTCAAACAAGGACCAAACACAGGGAGAAGGGGCTGTGGTGCAGTGTTTCTGCAGCTGGTAGAAATGATGTTTCATGCTCAAATGCATGTGAGAGAAGGCAGACACTATTCACCCACTGTACGAGACTGGCCCTGCAATATCAAAATTTGCCATAAATCTGAACTTTTAAATATACTTATTCAGTCGACTCACAATGTCCAGCATCTCTGAATACAGACGACATCAAAGAGTAAAGTTTTAATGTTTCCAATAGTTACTGACATTGAATCTAAAGCCTGGTTACATTTTTCCATGCTTTCTGAGCTTGCTGGAGTGAGGCTCTGAAAATACTATTTCTGGATTGTGTTGCTGCTTCCCTGGTGTGCAAGGCCATCTGAGATGTCACTAGGGGGCATTGTTAGACCACAGGAGGAAAGACCAGCCGCCAATAAAATATACATCCATTACCATGGCAACTAGATGTTCTACACTCCTTCCACTGAGGAATATCTTTTGCACGTTTTCTCTGTAGCTCAAACACATAGGGGGCAGAGGTTGTTGTGAACTACAACTGGGACTGCATTGACAAAAATAAACTTCTGCCAGAGGCATGAGACTCAACAGTTGAATAAAGAGTTTTCAGTTTGGGCCAAAACATTGTTTTCCCGTCTGCTTCTGTTAATACACACTGAGAGTCAAACGTGGTGAGGAATCCACACATTTCACTTATCTGCAATGAAGTGCTTCAAGCCAGAGAGAAACACAACTCAAGGTCAAGATTACAGGTCAGCGCAGCACAATGGCCTTATAATGGGTGAAAATGTGTGAACTCCAAGCTGTGCTCTGGTGTCCCCCTCAGTGGAGGGTAATGTCAGGGTTCAGGACACAGTGTTCACTGCTGGTTCGAGCGGTAATTGGAATGTAAGCTTCTTCTCAACAGCCACACAATCAAGTGTGGACCCTGTGGGAATGGAGCATGGCATGGACAACTTGAAAGTGAAGAACTTTAATTCACGTTGATGTGTGCGCGTTTGTCTGTGTTTGTATGTTATTCGACATCTTATTTTTGGTGCCCTCAGGGTATCAAATGTTTTTTTTCATTATCAATTAATTTGATGATTATTTTCTTGATTAATTGATTAATAATCTACAAAAAGTCGGTAGTGGGAAACTGCCCATCACAATTTCCTAAAGCCCAAGTTGACTCATTTCAAATGTCAAAACCTCAAAGGTATTCAGTTCACTGTCATAGAAGACAAAGAAATCCAACAAATCAGTGATTTGTGTAATTTGAATGATTTTTTATTTTATTTTTTTTACATCTTTGTTTAAAAGACCATGTGAACACAGCTGGACATTAGACTGTATGTGTACACAATACATTGAAACCTTTCTGCTTTCTTGCCACATATCTGATCCTCACATTCTTTCAGACATGTGAACAGACGCCTCAGGTGACAGGATGTTTCAACTCCAGGACAGTAAAACATTCTTTGTAAGTGCTAATTGTGTTGGTCCTCTCTTAGAGCTGATATGACTCTGGTGCAGCTGTTAAGTGAGATGGGTGTTGACTCATACTGTACAAACAGAGGTGTGTATTGTTTTCACTTAGACTTAGTCTTTCTCTGTGTGCATTAGAGCAATCATACTACACATTAAATTATCAAAATTATTACATTTAAAGGCATATCATCCTTAAATTTAAATTTAAACTACACATGCACAGAGAATGGAGAACAGCCAACTCCACTCAGGAGCCATTCATCCTCTTTACATATACGGAAAGGAGCAATTAGTGATTGTCCTTTGAAATCACCGATAACAAATGTAACTGAAAACGTTTAGAAGGGATGCTCAACTGTTTTTTTTTTGTTTTGTTTTGTTTTTTTGTGAATTAGAGGTAGCACTCTGCGCGGGCACTCTGAGTAATTCTATAATTCTATGGGGGCAAAAAGCGATGACGCCGCATCTCGCGCCTTCGACTTTCCCTATGATTGACAGTCGACACGCGCGCGCGTGCACACACACGCGGACTGAAATATTTCCCCACGTTTAGTATACGCACTATGGGTGGATGCCGGTTATAGTATATGACAGCAGTCATTCCACACAACACCGTCTTCAGAGTCACTGCGTGTCCTTTGACCTCTGTCGCTTCCAAAATAGAGAAACGACCTTGTGGAGGCTTGAGTCATAGTTGCAGTTGTTGACTGCGCAGTTTTGGCTGTCAGTCAAAGAGTTTCACGCGATGGGCGGCTGAGGTGAAGAAAAAAAAAAAAAAAAAAAAAAAAAGAAGTACGCAGTTAACTTGTCGCAAAGTATTCCTGCAGGAGATGTGAGGTTTGCCACACCGGGAGCACTCAGTTATAACGCGGACTAACCGTTGTCATCACTTTTAAATTCTCTCCTCTGAGAGAAAGTGAAGGCGAAACCTCGACACAAGATTGTTGTCATCACTGTAGTTGCTCGTCTTATGGGTGAGTTGTGCTAAATTTACCTTTTGGGGTTTTTGTGTTAAGCCATTCAGCTTGCTCAGAGGCATACTATTGCGATAAGTGGAGATGTTAGCAGCATAAAGCCAGAACTATAAAAGAATCCACAATAATCAAACCATCAGGCGACAGGTCGGCTGCCTTGTTTATCAGTGTAAATCAGAGGCTGATTCCAGGTAAACAAGTTACCCTACCTGTGAGCTCTTAGATCCTAGTGGAGCTCAGGAAGGAAAATAAATCTGTATTATGCAGGATATTGGAGCTAAAATAAAACAAACAAACAAACAAAAAAACAAACAAACAAAACAAAACAAAACATCCTGAACTGAAAAGCCTGTCAAGTTTTGATAAGAATTTCTTATCTTAGCTTTTTGAGGCTATACAGTGTTGTCACTCTGCTTCTCCCTCCCTCTGGAGATCAGGCATTTTTGTACAATGAAGACACTACTGTTAAAGTTACTTAATGTTACATGCAGAATGTTGTCTGCAAAGCTTCTATTTCTCTTTTAACATTAAAATCATGTTTCCTCATATTAAATGCCATATCTCTGGCCTTTTTCATAGTTAGATGTCATCGCTAAATCATTCAAGTGAATAACACATTTTCACCCCTCAGTCACTTATCAGAATTTCTAAACCATGGTTTGTAAAAGGATCTCAAAGTGAGGCATCACTCAGGAGGAACATTGCAGAGATTGTATCACTTTTCACTCTTGTTGGGGGCTGTGTTGACTTCAGTAGAGATGTTTTATTCTTATACATGCTGAAAAACATTTATTAGCACATTTCCTGCAGTAGATTTAGAGTGGTCATTAGAGACAGGGTTTTTATTGACAGTTATTTGGATTTGTGTAAATTGGTTTGTTCACTTACATGGTTGATGTAACCCTCAGGTGATTCCCCTGTAAAGACACGTTAAACTCACTTGCTCCATTATTCTCAAAGTCTGAATTCCTTACATGTGCATATTATTCAAAGTGAGATCACATGTCTCTGTATCTGCTCCTCTGTCTGGTCACTCAAGAGAGTAAAGGGGAGCGGCGGTGGATGAGTTGCCCAGAGCATTGGCCACGCTCACTCCTGTAAAGCCGGCCTATTCAAGCCTCTGCAGCTTTGTCGTAGCAAAATGGGTCGAGTCTCTTTCTTTGTGTGACCCAACTTGACTGAAATGTGGTAATTGGGGAATCCTGGGATCCTCACTCCCTGTGGTGATGTTTGGGCCAATCTTTCAATAAATTCATTTACAGTACAACAAGTTGTTACATGAGAAACAGGTCAGCTTTTAATTTGAATTCTGTGTTCATTCAGGCGTAGTGTTCTCGGTCAGATTACCCCCCCACACAATGATATGTAGACTCAAATCATGGCAATGTACTCTATGTGAAAGTGTACACATGTTAGCAAATGTGTACATAAATACAAGGAAACAGACACACAAACAAAGACACAAAGGCTTTAGCCACACATCCTGCTAATGACTCAATGACTTGAACCACTCACTCAGTGAGTGAGTGTACCTCTGCATGTTTGCTTATAACAGACTGAGAGCTCAACTTACCTGAGAAATGAATGGATTGTTTCAGGAAGAAAAAATGCCCCAAAATTTGAGCTTCTTAAATGCGATTTCCTGATTTCTTTGCTGCAAATAATTGGAAAGTGAATATTTGTGTTTTGGACTGAAACATCTGAAGAAATCTCCTTGTTTGAGCATTTTTCACTATTTTCAGAAATTTGATGGACCAAATGATTGATCAAGAGATCAAGAGAATAGGCAGGCAGAAACAGGCAGAATAATCAATATGAAAATGCTTATTAGTAGCATTTGTTGCATCTTTGATTCAACAGTTGAGTTAAACACAGAGACATTTTGGAGTCTCCTCACCTTAAATCTCTTTTTTAAGAAACTGTGTTGTGCAGGTTGTTTTGACTCAAGGATTCTTCACAAGTATGAACTGAACCCTCCATATTCACAGCTCACTGGTGTTTTCTAGATTACTACAGGCAAAGAAGGGATGATAAATTCTAAATGTCAGATGGTGAGTGGCTGAGTTGCCTGAGTGCACTTCTTACGAAGCGAGTGCTTAAATGCAAACTGACAATGGATTCATGCTGGAAATGTCATAACACTTTGACACTGTGAAATGGAAATCAAAACTTTGCCAGGCAAATAGCTCCCTAGTGGTAACAATGAGAGAACATGAATGTAAAAGTGTCCCAGTAAATCACTTCCCACTATTTTTTTGGAGGTTGTACACTCACTGTCACCCTGCGACAGGTAAATCTAGCATGTGTTGCCACATGCCAGGCATGCTGTCTCCACCTATCTAGTTTGCCTTCTGGAGAAAAGAAGACATAATTACCCTGCAGCAACCTGTGTAATTGTATAATTGGAGCCTGTCAGAGGAGTTTTACAATATTTTCTCAGTTCTTCAGTTGTAGGTCAAATGCGGACTTTACACAGATGGTGAACTGACAAAACACTCCCCTAAACTTAAAATTTTGTGTATTATTACACTGTAATTCATTATTATGTAATATTGCTAATGCTAATATTGTTTAATGTCTTTGATATATTTGAAATGCTGCCCAATGTGTCGTGACAGAACAGAGTATATTTAGCTGCCGTCAGCATCTGAGCAGCTCATTGTTATCCATTAGGAGCAGCTAGTGCAGTGTAAGAGCCTTAACCAGGCAGGGGGTGAGTTTCTCAGACGCTTAATCAGTGATGTGCTGGGAAGAGTAAAACTCCATGTCGGCCACTTATAGTAAACAACATTATGCTATTAACATGTAGCCACTACACAGATGAGTATAACTTAACCTAATAATGTAATTTAGCGGTCGAATAAACTGTACATCACTAAAAGAGGATTTCAGATAGTTAAATGTGTGGATTTGTTTTCATCAAATGCTGAAAGCCACTAGGAATTGATTTCTATGTTGGATCTCTATTGACTAGGCAGACCCAGCTGTGGATTCCCCTTAATGAGAAAGTATAGGAAAGGAGACAAACACACATACCAAATCACAACATTTTACCGCATAAAGACTAACATCAACTCACAAAATCAATCAATTACTTGCTTAATATAAAGCAATTGAAAGACTTCTCATCACTGCAAAGTATAAAAGTTGTTAAATAGGCACAAGAGGCTAAATTATTTAAAGTGCAAAGCTTTTTAAATGCAGGCGAAAGGACAATTAAGAATCACACACTACTACAATTTCACTGTCATTCATAAATTACCACAAACAATTCAGCTGACCTGTGGGAAGCAAAATGCAAAGAGTGCTTTAAAGTAGGTGGCAAATATCTCTCACTGCTGCAGAAAAGAATGAATCTGAAAAATGTGATTATGTTTGCTTTTCTAGAGAAGCAGCACAATAATCACTTATTTTACATATCAATAGTCTCAGAGAAAGCATTCATGTGGATTAAGTGTTTAAGCACTGTCTAAGAAGATAATCTGAGAATGCTGCATGCATGAATAGATTAAGCAATCTGTGTACTTCTGAATCTGCTCCTGAGAATGTAAGATAGCAGCTGTCAGAAACATAGTGTTGCAATTGATCTTTGCATGTTTAAGTAATGTCTTGTGCAATCTGAGATTGGCCTAACTGCGTTTTTTCATGTTAGAGCCAGTCTTCAGTACCACAGAGCTATCCATCATCTGCACACAGCCCCTCAACACAAAACGAACAGAAAAAAAGAATCCAAAGGAGAATTTTTACGTGTGATAAAAGATGGCAGGTGACTCTGCTGTGTCGTTCCCATGGTCTTTCCTGCTGTGGCTATTAGTTTGTGTGGTAACTCCCTGCAGCTGTACCATAAAAGGACATGCAGGAATCCCTTCCCCACTTGCAGCTCAGTAATTTAATGATGCTTCGTTTGCTTTGATCGGAAGATGGCCATGAAAGAGAAGCTAAACGGGCCAAGCACTGATGTGTGTATTTGGTGAGGGAATTTACTGCTGTGCTCCGAGGACAGCAAGTCCACATTTGGAATGCTTGTGAAATATTTACAGGAGTCACTGTGGTCTAAAATAGAGGGGTCACTGTCAGAAACTGATTGTGTCTTCAGCCCGTCTATCCTGTCTGCCTTTTTAGTTGACATTTTTGTTAGCGTCAAACCTTCATCTGTCAAGGGATTGAGCGTGTATCCTGTGGAAACTTCTTTAAAATCCTCAATGAATCTTTCCAGCGTAGATACCAGCACTCCCGTTACCATGGTGCCTGGCTTTCTGCCTCTGAGCTCAGGCCGTTCCTAACAACCAAGAGCAAAGGTCATGACCGCTCCAGCCGACAACTGCTTGGTGAAATCAACGCCTCACACGGGGGGTACAAATAACTTTGCTCCACGTCTGAATTAGAGCAACTGAAGTTTCTCCAGTGAACACGAGAAGAGCGGGACTATCTGGCTTTGAGGGCAGTCACATATGCTTTCCTCAGCTTCCCTCAACCACCCCCTGTGCTGCACTTTCAGTAGCTTTTGCATGAGTTCAATTGACAATAGCCTGCATTCCTCTTTGCGAGTGAGTAACATGGTCTGCTGACACTTGAAATACTCTTCATGGCATTCATCTGGACTCTTGCGTTTGAACAGTGCCCTCACTGTTAAAGACTCCTCTTTCAGGACACTCACTTTGAGGCAGAAATACAGAAATGAATGTGACATATACAGCACGTTGCCGTGTTGACAGTGACAGCATGTCCCAGTTGCCAGACTATGAAGTAAACATCCTCTCTGTGTGTGGTCACCTCCTACAGATTTTTCTCAGTGAATCATTACAAACTCTGTTTTGTTTTGGTCCTGGAACCTGTGGAGATGGAGAAACACTAGATAGAGAAGTTCAAAAGCAGGGCATTTCACATGATGGACAATGAATCTGACTGCACAGGGGACATGTGTGTGTGAGTGAAACATAATAATACTAAGTCTTCCGTGTTTGACAGGAGTAAAGAATTTTGCTATGACGCACAGTTTCCATGTTCGTACATGTTACCCTGCTTTAAGGCTGGGACGATCTAAATAAGCAAGAACAGGTCCCCACCACTTATAAATACCTAATGGCAGATTCAAAACATGTCAAACGTGTCTCTTTCAGCACTGCTGCTGACGTGCAGCATTTCCAATATGTTCCTTGTTTTTGTGAAGTTTTATCTCTTTACTTTAAAAAAAAAAAAGGCAATGTCATAAATGTCATCAGCAAAATGTGGTATCAAAAGTATTCATTCAAGTGCATTATATGATTACTGTTTTATAATAACCTTATAGTTAAAGTGTTATTCATTCATCATTTGATTACTATTACTTACTTCATTATTTACTTTAATTACTTTATATACTGGTGCTTGTGCTTATGCAAATACATGTATTTAGTTTTTTATACAGCTACCAAAAGTGGATCGTCTTCATGATCTGGATCTGTATTGTTAAGTGTTGAATCAAGGGGCTGTCATGAATGATTATTTTATTTTTCAATCAGTCTTATGCTTACTTTGTTAATTGTTTTGGCTGTAAAATGTAAGAAAATTGTGAAAATACCTGTTACAAGGGTGATATCATTGGTGAGAATACCCAACAATACTCAGCTTACTCTCATGTATGATAAAGAAAAGAATAAAATCCTCACATTTTACAACCTGAAAGCAGCATCTTTTTCTAGTTGAATCATCTGACTAAATTGCACAAATGGCAGTCATGCATGAGATGTGATTTGATCACTACATTCAAAAATATGATTGTAAAGGCTTCTTTTCTAATCATTACAAGCAGCATTCTCTTACTCAGGCTTTCATCCGTATGGTGAGCACATTGTGCAAGTGTTGTACAAGTTTGTTAAAATTCCTGCAGTGTGTCATGGTAATATACCTGTATGTTGTTTTATCTTCATCACATTTTCCTCAGGGTTTATTCTGCTTTTGTAGACACAACATGGGAGGATTAACTGTGACCCACGTACTCACTGAAATGATTTTGCTCATCTACTGCTGGTACTCCTAACAACAGGCTCTGAACTGAATGTCTGTCTTTTCCTGCTGCTGGAATTTGATTCATATGCTAATGAGCTGAATTCCCATGGATTTCTTTCTCCTGTGCCATAGATATTACCCACAAAACTCTCTCCCTGCCTCCCCCTTCTCATTTGCGTCTCTCTCGCGCTCCTTAACTTTCATTCTTTCTCGGGGGTCACAACCCCCTTCACAGTAATCTTACACAAGACACTTGATGTGGTAGCACGCAGCTCTGTCTTTGCGGCAGGTGTTGATATGTATCTGCGTTGCCATCAGGCTGTGTAGAAGTTCAGGCAAATCGATATGCATCTCCCTGCTTGTCTGAAATACTTCTTTCCCATGTAAAGATAAAGATAAGGCAGCTTGAAAATTTCCCACAGAAGAAGGTTTGTTTTAAGGTGACTTTATTTTACAGCTGTCTTGTGGACACATTCTCTATGTCAAAGTTCAGAAAATAGAGAAGATAAAAATGAGGGATTGGTGACAGTTATTATACCCTGGCCACAGAAAACTGGTGTGGATATGGCAAACATAATTCCAGTCAACATTTAAACCAGTGTCATTAATCACTGCCTTAGGGATGTTATACTGCAGGTAACTGAAGCAAGTTGCCAGTTAATTCTTGGTGGTTAAATGCACCATGTACTGACTTTTTCTGTGGTAAATGACTATAGTATAATGGTGATAAAGTACTCTTAGGTCTTCATATATAGAAATAATAGACTCACAAAGACACTTATAGCATTAGATTGAACAAGTGTGCTTAATAAAGTGCCAGCGCAGGAATGCCTGTGTCATGGTGTTGTCCTCCACTGTCCTCCACTATTTTTTGGACATCTCTTTGTGTATTATTGCCTACATGCACTCAGTGGTTTCTTATTAAGTACACCTGTACAATCTAATACAATCCAATAGAAATGCCATAAAGTCTCATTTTGCAATGCCCATAATGTCCATACAATGAGGAGTTAATGTTGAGGTCATAGTTGGTGATGGTGTTCTTCTTGCCTAGATTATATTTAGAGGTGTTTTCTGTATTCTGCCCAGAGAGGACAAAAAGTTAGAAACTCCTCTCAATATAATATAGTGCAATACAATACGCTCTTTAACTTTAGCCCCAATAATAAACATGAATAAGTTTACATGCTTCTGACAGTGTCATTTTTTTTCTTTTTTTCTTTTCTACGTGTTGACAACACATTATGAAAAGAGAATTTAATGAAAGAATGGCAGTGGTGGCATTATTTTTAAAACATGCTTTTGCTGACGTAGGTAGTGAAAATAGAGGAGACAGTTTAGCACTGTGAGAACTAATGTTCCCTTCTCCTCCCTTAATGGTGACAGACCATTTGTGTTACTTTGTAGTTACTGTTCTCATTGTCAAGCTTTACTACAGTGCTGTAATAATATATAATAATAATATCCTTACTCCCAGCAATACCTTTGCATGAAAAAACTTTTGTATTTGATTTGATTTGCCAGAGGGGATATTGCAATCTCTGACTTACAGTAAACAAGCTTTGGTTGATACTTGGCTCTGAACGTGAGACCAGCCACCCTGAGTTTAATCACAGCCTGCCAACTTGTTCACTGTCTGTGTTGAAACATTTATTAGCCTGACTGATGTTGCCACTTGTTATGTGGCCTACCTGCACGCACGCAGAGAGATGTCCAGAAGTTTATCATCTGCATACAGAGTGATTCGGGCCATCATGTCCTTCAGAACATTTTTGGCTCTCTCCTCCAAACACCAGCTCCCAAACTTCCGACCCAACACAGTGGAACCCCTAAAACACTCCTTAATGGACCCTTTCAATTGGGTGCACAGACCAGAACAAACACTTTCATTCATGGCATTCCAAAAATGCTAATGAAGCAAGGCCCTGACACTTTCACAGGGGTACCCCTGTCATGGGCCTGTGTAAGACAGTAGTGAGGCTATCACTCACACAGGGTGATGCAAGGTACAACTCCTATGGTGGCTGTCCCGAATGTAATTTAGACTCACCAAGCTGATGAGTCTCCTCCAGTGCCATTGGCTCTGAGCCACACAATAACAGGGCAAACCAGGGTAAAACAAGCAGGAAATAGGAAGTTGGAGTCAGCTGGCAGAGGCAGCTCTTGAGATGCCTTAGCTGCCTTTAATGATTTCAAAGAAGCACATTTGAACAACCATCAGTCACATTACTTAATTTCCCTGAGGGAGTCATCCCAAAGGGATCAGTAAAGTCTAAGTCTAAGTCTATTTAGATTGGCACGAACCGGATGTGTTAACTTTTCTCACTGATTCATTCACTCTGAAGATATGACTCACAAATGAACTCTTAGCACTCTCTTTTATTCATTAAGCATTATCATTTTAAAGGTTAGAGTTTTGTCCAATTCAGTTTCTCAGTTTTGAAAAAAGGTTGTACTTATCTGATTTATTTTGTGCTATGAGCCCTTGTCAGAGCTTGCTGCAGATGTTAACAATATTGAAGAATAGCTCGCAGGGTGCGCTGTGAGGTGACTCATGAGCCTTATTCTTTTGACATGTTGCAGCAGACGCTTCAAAACTCACCGATTGCCAACTCATCCTGAGTAGGCGGATGAGTAATTTATTTTATGATGAGTTTCCCACAAGCACGATGATTTTTTAAATGCAGTGGATGCCAGACAAATTGCCTTTGCTGACTTTTTTTCCTCCCAGAAAACACGCTGTTAATGAAGAGAATTTCAGCAATTAATTGTCAAGACTCAACAACATCACTTCTCTTCATCCCATCTAGGATTGTTAAAAAGATTCACTTTTGTGTACTATCATGCATTCAGTTTGAACATTTACTTACATTTATGTATTGCCCCATATTTCAGTGATTAAAAGGTACATGATATGATACCTCTTAATGTCACGCACACTTATGGGATTGGAGTCCTGGCACAGACTCTCCTCATCTACGCAAACAGATGTAAAGGTGGAAAGATTATTCTTCATCTTCATCTTTCATCTTTGTCTTTCTTGTTTGAGGTGAAACTAGGCTGCAGGTGCAAGCCATTTGAATAAACACCCAAATGCATTTTTTCAAAATGACAGGAAAATCACTGCCCCCACCCAACACCTTTTATTTCAGTGTGCCTAAAGCTTGAGGAATGACATCCACAACTATGTTTTTAGTGTTTAAAAGACAGGGTGGGTGGGAGAGGACATTATAGTCTTCACAATGTGTGTGTACATGGTACAAGATCAGGCAGGTCTCGCGCCGTACTGAGGCTTCATTCGTTTCTGTGTCTGTGGTCTTTGGGGATGAATGTTAATCCCCTGGATCGTAGAACAGCTGTTGTTTCTCAACATCAGAAAATGGCATCTATCACAACTTGTCACTAAGTACATGAAGTCTCTGTAGCTCCATGGGTGGCTGTTAATGTCAGCTCTTTGTTTTCCTCCCACCTATGAGAGGACTAGTGAGATGATAGGAGTTAAGTGCGTCAACAGGTGTATTGATTGTAGGCCTGCCCACTGAGACTTTACTGCCAGTACATATAGACATTACTTTTTGAGGATATGTGCTATTCATTTCTTTGTTACACTAGTCATAGTAATCAGTCAAGGTTTGTTGTTTAATGAATGGTGATGATGGATAACTGACATTTGACATGTTGTTAAAGCTAAAGCAAAAGCTGTAAAGCAGTTTTCTTCTTTTGTAATGGCACTGTCATTCTGTAAGAATCCATTTATATACTCACAACACAGGCTGAGCTGCTTGTGAGAAGCAGACTCATCATGTCCCACTTGATCTATTAAACAAGAAAATGTTGCCTCTGCAGTTGAAGTTCTCAAGGGGGGTCAGGGGCTGAGGTGGGGGTGGGGGGGGGGGGGTGGGGGTCTGGGGGTCCTTGTTAGAAATTTGAGTTTTAAAAACTGAACTCACACGGCTAGTGTCTTTGTGCATCTGTAACTAATCCTACACACAAACAGACACATACACACTGTGACTGTGCCAGTATGGTATTTATAGGTTCACTACCCTGAGCAACTAACCAGATGGAAATCATTGTTTTAAAATAAATTAACTGTGAAGTTCATGATGTGAATTTGAACAAATTGGTCTTCCCATCACCAAAATTCAAACAGTGTTCCCTGTGATAAGTAAAATTGGTTTAAAACATCGACTAAATTAATAACAGTAATATTTGCAGACACAGTAGTAAACAGGTATATTTTCGACCATAAACTGTTTATGTTGAAAGTTTTGCAAATTTAACTTTGGTCAAAAACCTGAAAGATTTGACCTAAATGAAATTTATTTCTTCCATTTGTTGAACTTCTTAACAAAGACTCCACCAGCCCAACCAAATACCACTTTAGGCCTTCAAGATTATCCCGTAAACTAATTAGCAGCTTAGTTTAGAGCATAGAGTGCAGCGCTGGCCGCTTATCTGCCTCTCTGCAACAGTGATGAACAATGTGTCAGGGTGACGGAAGGTGTGAAGAGGTCTTCTCGTGGCCTCAGTCAGCGTTTGAAGGGAGGAAGTTAAGTGTGACAGCTTGTCTGCACACTGTCTCCCTCTGCGTTGCTAGCTGTGGCAAACTGATTAAGATCCTGAATGCCACCCTTTGTCGCTCCTCACTTCTACAAGGGACATGTTTCTATAGTGATTCATGTTGTTTTCCAGCCCGTGTCACTCAGCGGACTTTGACTTTTCTTTTTTGTATTGAAATTCAGTTTTTGTAATAATTTATTATCATAACTCCACATTTTCTCTGAGGCAGGACATATTTCCAAAAAAGCAAAAGGAGTTGTGGAGGATAGGAAATGTGTTAGATTAGGAAATACCCAATCTTAAGCTGTGTGTTTTGATTTCAAGAATTTAAGGTTGTTAAGTTTGCGTGCCAGGCTAGCTTTTGTTTAGAGAGGCAACTCTTCTTGTGTCATTCCTCAAAGCAGTGTGTGCCAGCACAGGAACCACTTAAAACCACAACTGAGTGAGTGGCCCTTTAATGAACCGACACACCTCCACAAACCTCCACACAATACATGTGCACTGCAAAAGTTACATTTAAGAGTGGACAACCATCACTTTTAGGTCAAATAAATCACATAGCAGTGGTGTATGAAATAAAAAGATAAAGGAGAAAAATTCAAATGCTAATGTTTTTTTACCTCTAACTTTCCATGTGCACATGCTTCGCAGTGTTTTTGTTGGCATGTATGAGCAGAATATTAGCTACTGCATGCTTTTGCTTTAAACCTGTTGTGCTTGTGTACAGTGTGCCCATAGTGTTCAAAAATGTAAAGCTCCTGCCTCTTTACATAACACTGGAAGCACAGGTTTGATGTGGATGTGTTTGATGTGTGTCAGAGAGTTGTTTGTTTGAATTCCAGACCAACGTGATTACTAGTCTGTTGAAGTGCTCGGGGGACTGAAACAGAGACGAAGAGAACGTAACTGCACCGACAAGTAATGACGAAAAGATGTGTCGACCTTAAAGGTAAGGGAGCTGTTATTTTATGACCTTAACTAGCTTAAAACCTTGATGTGTTTGGAGTCAGACGTGGCTGTAGGCTGTTAAGCCCATATAGTATGTCACTGAGGAAATATCTGTATTTTTCAAGTTGTTATTGGTATAGAGCAAAACTGAATATGAGAATATGTACTGTAAAGATGGGCTTTGGCTTCTTCTTTTTTTAAAATATGGTTTATCCACACTACTGTAACTGATAAGAGCTGATTACTGCCTTGAGTGAGAGTGAGGCTACTGTTTCTGATTCCTAACAATTCTGATACTGAGATATATAGTAGTACATGAATGTTCCTGATGTTGGCATGGCAGCAGTGCATATGTTTTTTAATGTAGACAGTCATGAATAGTAAATGGACTGCATTTATATAGCACTTTTTTTAGTTATATCGACCACTCTGAGCGCTTTACATTACACTTGTAATTTGTATCTTCCCCAAGGACTGGAGGAGCTTGGGGTCAAACCACTGACTTTCGGATTAGTGGGCAACCCACTCTACCTTTTGACTACATGGTATTTGCCACATAAACAGTCATCAGTCATATATATATATATATATATATATATATATATATATATATATATATATATATATATATATATATATACACATACACATATATACACATACATACATACATATAAATATCTAATGATTTGTTTCACTCATATTCTAACATCTAATCGAGACTATAGATTGTAACCACATCAGTTCTACCAGTAATGCACACACACTAGTCATGAGGCCCGCATTCAGAAACGCATAACTCAAAGCCACTACTCTGTTGCATGTGGTTTTGAAGACATTTGTGCTATCTGTATTAGGAACCAGTTGAACTATTTAATTACGTATTCATTACCATAACATTTGCGTTTAACATCCTGAATTTTAAGAATGAGACCTTAACTAGCCCAACTCATTGAGTTTGTGTACTTTGGAAATACAAAGTACGGGAAGGTTTTTGTTAGTGAAAACACTCTAGTATTTGTTCAAGAATAGAGTTTGTCTGGAGGCTGGCTTCCTGTCTGTCAATCCCAGCTGATGTTTGTGGACGTCTTAAACCTCCTCCATCATTGCTGTCATTGTCTATGTTGACAGCAAAGCTTGTCCTGATGATACGTTTCTTTTGGGTGTGCAGTCATATGATGTATGCTTATGTGAAGTGTCTACACATGGGGTTGCGTGGGTTCACACGCTCACTGAAATCTTTTCTATTGTGATTTCAAGCAACGTGTGAGAATGTAATAGAAACAATACAAGGTCACAACCTCAGCTGCTGTTATAATAGAATTACACTGTGATGTTAGGTGTGTACTGGTGGCCTTCTGTCCTTTCTGTGATCATACTCGTGACACGCAGGCACATATATTTTTGTAGTTATTTTGACCCACTTGTCTCATGTTGTAGTATGTCCAGCTTTTCGTAAGTTTGCTCGGAAAGTATTTTGTAATTACTGTGTATTTGTGAGCCTTGCATGAAGACAGAAGTAAACAACACGTAATTATCAGAAAGCACCAGAGGCGAGGAGGAAATGCATCATGACAAAGGCACGGGGCAGGGCAGCCATTTCAGTTATTCACCACAGGCAGCTGAGATATTGGTGGAGACGTGACGTTGGAATTCACAAATGATGCTGCTTTAACATTCACTATAATTTACCAAGAACAATGAAACTGGTCATGAGCAGAGACTCTGAAAACACTTGGTAAAAATCCTCTGCATTGTCTTTGAATGTTTTTGTTTATTTCATTATGTGAGTATCTAGGTGTCATCAGAAAGCTGTAAGTTATAATTAGAGAAGTTAGAATCTGATATATGCTAGTGTATATATTTATAGTATATGGATAGCACAATTGAACAACATATATTTGGCCCTGTCCATCTTAGTATGACCATGTCTCTTCTTGTCTAACTTTGAACATTATTCCATATTTTTTACAAAAACAATCTGTATTACTTTTGATGACAAAAAGATGAAAGAAAGAATTGTTTTCATCAGTCTCATACAGACAGATCAGAAATATGTGAGTGAACATATATAATATATATTATGGAATGTATCAGCAGCTTCTTGTTATGTTATATTTTGTCTCCTTTTGACTATAACTGTGCTTCACAACCAGTTCTCACAACCAGCAACCAGGTGACTGTATATATTTCCTCAGGCATGACAGTACATGTTTTGTCCCACGTCTACACCGGTGGTCAAGCTTTGAGGGAACATATGAGTCCGTTAGGCTTTGGCTGTAAGGTTTTTTGCTGTGTTTACAGAAACCCTGCTCTCTTAAACACGGAAAAGATCTGTTTCAAGTAATGACAGCAATCTTAAATGGACTGTGTAATTATGTCCGGCCATTCTGCACCCACAGTGACTTTAGGCTGAAATGCAGGCAAGTCTAAATCAGTCACTGATTTAACAGTACAAACATAGGACTATAGAAAAAATGTAGCTTCCTAGTTGATGTCAGTTTTTATCCATCAATAAGTAAAAAACAAAAACAACATAGAATTATGGAAGACACTTTTAATTTCTTCATTAAACAGAAAAAAAAATAAGATTGTTTTTACTCTGCTGCTCATTGAGGCATTCTTTGAAATGTTAGTCTGTCATTCTTCACTTTATCTGACATTTATAAATTTCATAGAATAGTTCTTGACTAGCAAGGACCCTGTACTAGTTAATTTCAGGCTTTGAGGTGCTGGGCTGTGAATGTCAACTCATTTTCCTGCTCGTTGAATGACCCTGCAGGGCACTGTGAGCACTGCCTGCTCTGTTGGTATGGCCATTATGTCTCCATTAGCCTAAGCAAATTATGTTGTAGATGCAATCTCCATTATTCTCAGTACAATACAGATCTGGAAACACACTTAAACCCCAGACAGTGTCTGTCATGCTATTCATACTGCAAATCCCTGCTTTGCACCTTATAATATAATTGATTCTATTTAGAGAATTACTGATAGATAACATTGGAGACCTCTGCATAAATGTACAATTTTAGTTGTTTGAACAGCTTCACAAGAAATACTGATTTAACAGAATCATTCTTTACATATCTCCAGATATGAAACTATGCTTGCACAATATAAAATCTTTTTAAAAACTGGAAATGAAAGCCAGATCATGTATCTAAAGATCCTAGTGGTCTTCTATCAAGAACATCATGTCTATTTCAGGCATATTCTTCCAGGCCTCCATCTATCAATACCCTGGAGCACTACATGGAAATGAAAGTACACTTCCACAAAAGCTCCGGTCCTCTGAGAGAAGATGACTCCCTCCCCTTTTCATTGGAGCTGAGACACATTGCATTAAAATCACTGAGACAGAGCTGGGTGTAAATGGGCGTGCATAGTTTGTGTAGGGCAGGATGGAAGAATCAAGGAAAAAGGGAGAGAGAGTGAGTGAGAAAGAGGGAAAGAGAGAGAGAGAGGGAGAGACATACTTGTACTTCCTCTCTTCCTCTGCCCATTCTTTAATGCTCACAGAGTAGCCCCGCAGTGCAGGCTTTGTCCCACTCATTGTCACAGGCTTAGAGAGCCTCTTTGCCAAGTGAGAGGCTTTGGCGACATATGTCACTTCAGTGAGTCTCCTGTCGCTCCTTTAGCCGCTTGAGTGGAGGGGCGGGCGGGGAGGCGTGTCTGTGCACCGGGAGAGAAGCAACGTGAGGTTGTGTCAGAGATGTTGGTTCAGACAGAGTTGTTGGGATGATCCCTTGATGGTTCTGCCCTGTGCTTTTTCTGTGGACTTGTAGTGCAGCTACCTCAGGCCTCTACTAGAGGTGGACGTAAGATGTAGAATGACTCAAAAAAGAGTAAGTACTGATTACTTAATGAAAAGTTTGATGTTATTGATTCTCTGTGTACTTACTGTATGTGTGTGTAAGTTGAATGCACAAATCATTTCTGCATTACTTAACAATGTTTACTTTGCAGCTCCACATATATATCCTGTGGAGGTGCTATTTAGTCTGTGGGAGGTTGTACTAAGTTTGAGCTTAAAGACAGGGAGGGGGTTATTGTATACAGTGTGTGTTGGCAAGGATTAGTTGTGTAGTAGTCACACTCTTCGTGCCCTGGCTTAGGAAACACAATCCCTGCAGATTTGTGGCTATGATCTGCCATGTGTTCAGGTAATAGATCCCTTGGCTCCCAAAACAAACACTTTGTTATCTGTTTACACAGGGACTCCACCCCATTTTACGCTCTAAGGATCTTTTAAACAGACTGTGTCAGCTTTGTTTGAGTTCTCATTAAAGTGGCAGGTTCACAGCTCTCCACGTGCGTATGCAGCCTAGTAATTTGCCTAACCCACAGTTTCTTTGAGTGTTCACTGGGCAGTGGATTTGCTGCACATGAATGAAAGTCGCCTGTTCACTCGTTGTTGCTGTGTTGTCAGGATCAACACAAATCTGGATGAAAGGTCCCACTTCTCGTGTCACTGGAGGAGTGTGGGCCCCCCACCTGTCAAGGACACTGCTGATCTGATGAGGTTTTCTGTCCATGATTTAAATCACAACACTTTCAATAAAGTTTGTACTTACGCCTGTGTTATAGTGCTGCTGGTGGTCTCTAATGCAAAACTGTATCTGTGGGCAGGCGTGCACGTGTGTTGTGTGTGTGTGTGTGTGTGTGTGTGTGTGTGTGTGTGTGTGTGTGTGCCTCTCTATACAATAGCGCCAGACTAGGAATGAGAGAGGCTTACAGCTTTATTACAACATGAAAATGTATGTTTACACTGGAACAAACATCTAACCAGCTTTGTGTACCATTCAGCCCTATTCACAAAGAGTCCTTATTGCAAATAATACTTGAACAGAGTCACTCAATTTGTTTAATTGATTCTTAAGTCAAGCAGCTTAATCCTGAATCTAGTCTACTACAATTATCACATTAACCTTTCTCACTAAGAAGAGACAACACATGCAGCCTGTTGTCCTTAGAAGAACCCTGAGTAGCACTCAGCCATTGTTAAGCAGCGTACTGTATGACTGCTGGAGCTCCCTGCCTTCATTCTTGTGATAGAAGGATTAGCTGGAGGGTGAACCCATTTGGCATTGCCAGTGCTGCCGCCACAGTCTCAGCACTGTGAGAACTAAGCCGTGAAATACTGACGGGCTTAGACCAATTTATATTCTGCCATCTTGGATCTAGCGATCGTAGCAAACAGCGGCTTAGCCTTTGTGCCAGTCGGGTTTACTGTAAGCATGCCATGCGATGCCACCACCAGGGCATTACAGTTCAAAGGGTAATCTTCAGACAAGTGCTCTGCTGTGCTGTGCTATGACATCAGAACAATAAGGGACAACTGATGTTAAACGGCTGACATCCTCAGCATTAAGTTTGCATTAAGTTAAGCACAGGTTCTTTTAAGGAGCTTTATTACAGAGCTTTAACTTTTCCTCTATTTTATTCAAGGAAAATCAAATATATTTAATGTGCAAATTTCTGAAATTTAATTTTCTAATTAAAGTCAAAATTATGAATTTTAAATATTTATTTTGAAGTTATTTATTCCTTTGCTGAAATTTTCCACTACTCCTTTGTGTCAGTTCTGCCTTGAAATTCAAAGCCTTTAAATTCGTTTAGTAAATGCCCTTTAGGTAATCTACATTTACTTGCAAAACATCATGAAGAACATTATTTTTGCTCTGAGGCACAGCATTTTTGAATTGCATTGCATTGCATTTTATTAAAACAGAACAGAAGAGCTCTTGCATGTATTTTAATTGGGATTTTCATAGAAAAAGTGGATTTGATGGATTTTTATGTTGCCAGATCTTATTTATGGATTTGCCCTCTGGTTGTCTTTAGTTTCACTCGGCATTCAGCCACACTGTATCACACTGAATGTTTTCAACATTGCTACCTTTCGTGTGAGACATTTTCAGCCCACTTAGAGCAAAGAAACTCTCCCTCTGGGATGTTCACTCAGCCCTGCATTTCTGTGATTAGAACAGATGCCCGTAATACCCTTATCTGACCACTTGAAGAGCCAAGTTGAGTTATTGAACCTGTGACTTATGTTTTTTGATCTTATTCTGACTCTTCCAGGTCCTCTGTGCTTTACACATTCCAAGTGACACCAGCTGATCAACACGTTTTCTGTCTCCCGTCTCCTGTAACCACTGGAGGGTAATGAGGTTGGCAGGGAGCCTGCACCTTGCTCTGCTCTTGGCCTTGACCTCCAGAGCGTCAGGCCTCAATATCCCTCTGGAAGGTAGGAGTGCCATGATACTTAGGGCTTACTTAATCACTACCTCTCCAATAAATGTGAAGGGTTGATTTACAAGGTTTGATTGACATGGAAGGAAAAATGTATTTTATTTGCAAATTTAACTTGCTCATTATGTAAATCTTTATTTTCCTCTCTCTCTTTGTTCTGAGTAACAAAACATTTGTTAAAAACGTGTGTTCATATTTTTAGCTGTCCATCCTGCTTGAGTATAAATGTTAGAAGCTTTTAAAATAATGACTAACAAATAACAACTTAAAGTAAATTGTTTAAGTCACAAGCATTGCAGCAGAGGTTTCTTTGTTTAGGGTAAGAGTGTTTTGCAATCAAGCTCTGGTGTGCTATTTTAGTTCACTGTCTAGCCAAGGCACCTTATTTGTACAGATTATGCAGCATTGTTGGTATGCAACTTTATCAAGTTGTTGACCTCTCTTTCTCATACAGGGTAGTAGAAAAGAACTAGAAACAAACGAGGAAAAGCACAAGTTGTAGTTTGTATTTTTTCAGTGTGATTTTGTAACATTTAACATCTCTGTGATCATGTGTGATTTTATGTGTATGTTTCTTCATATCATAGTGGAGCAGCCCCCAACAATAGTAACTCAGACATCAGGTCCCATCATTGCCCTTCCTTTTGACAATGTTGTCACTATTCGGTGTGAAGCCAAGGGCAATCCGCCACCAGAGTGAGTGACATCAACATGATCACTGCCACAGTTTAAAACTGATAAGACAAAACATTATAGCTTTCATCACTTGTACAAAACATTGTTCACTGATCAGAGATTTCCTGAAGGAAACTTGCTGTATGTTTTGCTTCAACAGGTACAGATGGACAAAAGATGGCCAAGACTTTATCCCACCCCACATCACAACAAACAAGAGAGACCTCACAGGTGGCACATTTGTGCTTCACAGTAAGAATCTAATCCAATTCCAGGGTAAATACAGATGCTACGCCTCTAACAAGCTGGGAACTGCCATAACAGAGGAGATTGAACTGAGTGTTCCCAGTAAGTAACCTTTATATATATGAGAAGCTTGTCTGTTACATAAAGTTGCTGATTAATGCTTGTCAGACTGTAAGTTTTCCTGATAATGTTTTATTTTTGTTTGTCTGTGTTTTTTTTTTTGTTTTTTTGTTTTTGTTAGGTGTCCCTAAATTTCCAAAGGAGGAAATTAATCCACTTGTTGTTAAGGAGGGAGAGCCAGTTGTCCTGAAATGTAACCCTCCAGCGGGCGTGCCCCCACGTCAGATTTACTGGATGTCTATTGGTAAGTCAAGAAGCAGCTGTTTATGCTTGTAATTTAAAGGGTGGATATGCCTGTCTGTTAGTTGGGGATATGAATGGGGATGACAGGCAATACTTTTGGAAAGATTCTCCTCAAAGACACTCATGGTCTTGTACAATCTGCAGGAAGCAGGAGTTCAAATCCTGGCTTCTTTCACTTCTCTGCATACCTGGTTAATCACAACAAGAAATCTGACTGTTTACATTTTTTGATATATCTTTCGAATGCAGGATAGAGTGTTTGACATGCTGTGTGCTAATCAGTAGCAAGTACTTTGTTTGGAGCCTACTGATGCCTTCACTGCTAATAAGGGATCATGTCCTTGTCATTGCACTAGTACTGTGCAGGGTTTGAGGGACAGTGTGGATAACATGGAGGTTTTGGAACAATTAAGTCGGAAAACAAAGAACGACTAGTATTTTTCAAATTTTTGTTTTAAGTTAACACAAAACCAGTTATGGGCTTAAAAACCATCTGTTTCATCGTACATTCAATTATTTTTATTTTGTCCTGGAAGTCACCCAATGAACGATAGCACAAGATCCCTGTAAGCTAGCACAGTCCTTTTCTGTGCTACCCAGCCAAGGTTAATAAAGCCAGCCTTAGCTAATTATGTTTTTGGGCAGTAAAGTAAAGGACAACGGAAACATGAAGATATGGGCTCTTAGCAGGGTGTTTCTTGCTCATCTATTTTCATCTTAGATGGGTGAAGATAGCTAGCTAAGCACCATGTGCTTTGGAAGAGGCATGAGACTGTCATCATCTACTGGCCTTCGGTGAACAGTTAAAGGTACTCTGTGTAGCATTCAGAAAAACCTAGTTATAAATGACATCAGTGGGCATTAGGTTAACTGCAGTCAGCATCCTGTTGCTCGTGGTTGCACTCATGCTTGCACTCTATAGGTAGCTGTAAGCGCGCATCCTGGAAATTGGCCAAAACAGTGAGGTGACATACTTGAGATTGAACATGACTGGCATCACGTTGATAGATGACATTAAGTAAATCATGCCCGTGCCAACCACTGACACTGAGATCCCGACATCAGTATTTTACTTTTTTAAAGTGTGTATAATAAAAGTTATGAAATAATTAACTAAAAATATTTCACTAAAAATACTCAGCATGTGGCTCTTTGCTCTCATAGTTTGATTATAAACTATATGTGAGTTATAGTTTTTTGTGCTGGGAGCTAGTCGTTTGTTGACATTAGCCGACTCCATTTTGAAGCTAACGTTAGCTAGTGTTGCATACTGTTGGTGCTGTAGGGGAGTGGAAGAGAGGCACTAAGGCAAGGTTCTCCAGAGCAAGCATTAATGTCACATTCTTTAGATGCAAATTCATACTGGGGGTTTTACATAGAAATCAATCCACAGGCTGTTATAGAGAACCAAGAAAATCGAGGAAGGTCAAATTTTTAAATTTATCTTATAATGTGCTCATACATTGGTGATAAAAGATTTATACATGTTAATTGCTTCACATTCTTATAAATACTACCTTTAAGGAATTGTATGCACTTGAGGCCCACAAGCTTACCTCACAGCAGATTCCTTTTTCCCACCACTGCCAAAGGAAATGATTTACCGTGCAAAAGGTCACCTTGGTTTTGTCTGAAGTGCTTTGTCAACAGGGGTTGAGTCTTCTGTCCAACCCCTTGGGAGGTTCTCATCCGCCTCCAATAAACCTGACTGATATCAGAGAGAAAAAAAATATAAGAGGTTGCACACAGGCGTGGGACAGAATGAATGAAAACACTTCTTCAATTCTTGCTTTAGATTTAGTTTAGTTTCATACATTTATATTTTGAGGGATTGTCACTAATTGATGCATCAAACATCATAAAATAAACTTTAATATGTCTGGTAGCTTGTTAACATACATCAAAGAAAACAGTAATGTCCATGTGCATGTCTTCATATTCTCTTTGTAATAGTGACCCATCTTTCCCTGAGGTGCCACGTGACATAAATCAGAACCAAATCAGTTTTTTTAGTGAGGTTGCTTTGAACATCGACATAACAACCAATGTCTTAAGGCTATGTCTTAAATGAAGCTGCTAAATACTGTGAATGAATGAACAAAGAGTGGCACAGAGCGTCACTGACCTGTAACTTTAATAACATCTCTATGTAAACCAAATATGCTGTCACAGTGCACTTATGAGTTGACCAGCTCTATACAAGGAAACTCTTTAGGGCATTTCCATTACTGTCTACTGTAGGTCACATGATGACTTAGGTCTCGTATGAAGAGGTTGTTGAAATATTTTTTACCTTTGTCCCTCTAATGCACCCAATGAATATATTTGAAAATGTATGCAAAAGTCCAATTTGTGTTTTCTTACTAGTCATAACTGATAACATGGGTCGACATCAGATACAGACTTTGTTGCATATTATTGATACAAATATGTTCTTTTCCAGGTCTCCAGCACATTGAGCAGGATGAGAGGGTTTCCATGGGCACTGATGGCAACCTGTACTTCTCTAATGCCTTACAGAAAGACAATCGTCCTGATTACTGTTGCTATGCTGCCTTCTCCAAAATACGCACCATCGTCCAGAAAACCGCCATGGCTGTCGTGGTCAAGAGCTGTAAGTTTGAAAAATAATGTGTGGCCTTAACCAAATTACAGCCAACTGTACAACTAAAGCTCAATTATCAAGCATGGCATCAGTAACAGAGAAGTAAATGTGACACATATCTTAAAATCCAATCAAATGATACAAATCGGTACATTCCATTTTAGCTTTTTCAAGTGTAAAAAGCGGATATTTGCATGTTTTTACAGGTATTTTTATTGGTATATTTAAGATATTTCTCTACTGCATACCAAGACTTGCCTTGGCATGTTTATGCTCCCAGAAACTCTTGTTATGACACTGGATTGAGGAATTCTTGTTGGCGAAGACAAAGCATTGCCCCCATTATTACCAGTATTGTTCTCACAGCATTTTGTTTTTTGTTCCAGTGAAACCTGATAATGAATCTGCCAACAGCAGTGATGCCAGTGAGTGATTTTCCCACTTCAATCCCTTCAGAATAAAAATCTAAACAATCTTCATATTATGTGGACAGAGAGTTAGTTTGCATGTTGCCAAAAGCTAAAAGACTGACTATAAGCTTGTGTGTAGTTTTAAGGACCATTGATAAAAATATACATTTGAGTGATGAGGACTACTCTTTATGTTCAATGTACCTGAAGGCCCCCCAGTGAGAATACCTGGCCTGCTGCTGCCCTCTGGTGTTCAGACAGAGAAGGTGCTGTTGAAGGGAGAGGAACTGCAACTCGAGTGTATACCAGAGGGATTGTATGTGTATATACTCTATCATCACTACTACAACCACATAATCACTATATGTTGTCCATTATCATATTAATCTGCCATTACAGCTCATAACATGTCATTGTTTCATGTTGTAGCCCCACTCCGACAGTGAAATGGATGAAACTGGGAGACAAGCTGCCTACAAGGACAAAATTTCTTAGCTTTGGAAAGCTCCTGACCATCTCTGCTGTAGAAGAGCGTGATCAGGGGAAATACAAGTGTATAGCTGAAAACTCTGCTGGAGAAGTTGACCACTACTTTGATGTAATAGTGGAAGGTATGTCAACATCGGGGGCTAATTATGTATGTATTTGTGGGTGCATTTGTTTTTGCTCCAGAGGGTAAGCTGTTGACACAGGCATGGCAGTTGTTTTGACTCAGACCAACACAACTCTCCTTAACGTCTCCCAGAGCCGCCAAAGTGGCGGACAGAGCCTCCTCAAAGCCAGCTCACTGTGACCGGCTCCGATGTTCACATCAAGTGCTCGGTCGGTGGAAAACCACCGCCAGACATAACGTGGAGGAGGAATGGAGAATTTTTGCGAGGTGAGTGGGAATAATTCTAGCTGTGGTTTCATGCATCTTTTGCCTCTGGGCAGGAGAGGACAGTGCAATGAGCAACTACAACAAACTTCAAGGACACACACTTGAGTCTTAATCGACAAGCAGCTGTTGTGCTACATGTTCTTCAAAACTCACAAGACAGACTTGACAAGGAACGATTTGCATTATTTCAGGGTTTGAAATGCAAGGTACACTGAACTAAAGCATACACCGATACTGTTAAAAATAATAATAGTATTAACTGCATGTAAGTAACATTTATTTTATTTATCAATTGATCAGATGATTGTGTTTTATAATTGTCAATTAATTTTATTTGTAAAATGTCAGAAAATACTGAAAATGTCCATAAGAATTTCCTAAAGCCCACAGTAGTGTCCTCAGATGTCTTGTTATCACCAACCAGCAGATCAATATTCAATTTACAATTTTCTAAAGTGGAGAAATGCATCGTCACATTTAGAAAGCTTGAACCAGAGAATGAATGAGTAATTTTTCAAATATATTATTAATCGATTTTCAAAATAGTTGCTGAGTTTCTGCCAGTCATCTTGATTGATTAATCAGCTACTCCTTGCAGCTCAAAGTTTTATCATATTTATTAGAAGTTTCAACTGACGTCAACATTAGCCTTGAAACATGTTCGGCCCTGCTTTAGTATAGTCATTGTGGAGTGATGTTGTTTTATGTCTGTGTGTCGCTGTCAGATGACCCAGAGGGTAACCTGCGAGTGTTCGATGACACTGTGGTGCTCCATAATGCCAGACCAGAGGACAGTGCTGTCTACCAGTGTGAGGCCTCCAACAGTCATGGCAGCGTTCTGGCCAACGTTAATATAATGATCATGAGTGAGTATTACAACAAGACTCAAAGCCCTCACGCATGGCGCATGAGGACATAGTTTCTTTCATACAAACATCTGATCCCAAACATCCCCATCATCATCCTGGAAGCATTTGCCTACAGGGTGATTAACCATGACAGATAAGGCCTGGGCAGCAACAGCCTTTACGTCTCTTATTATTTGGCTAACTACAGTAGAGGCTGGTCTTCTGATACTATAAATAAAAAGAAATCACCCACATCTGTAACTTCTGCAGCTGTATCCCATCTGTCTCGCGGTTCTACAACTTGAGATGCAGCACTGCATGTTGTTTTAAGCTGTTACTGACTCATGATTGTCCTGTTAGCATGAATGAGGAGTGGCTGCTGTCTGACCAGACCTATTAATTATTTCTTAGTCAAGAAATTATAAGTAGTTGAAAAATTGTGTGGCAAATGACTATAGACAATGCAACAGTCAAGATAGTTTAACTCACTTATTAAACACTTAACACTCTTGATTAATTGATTCTTTATTTGCTCTTGAAGTGTCATATGTAAATAGTTTTGTTTTGTCTGTATTTACTCTCATTAATAAAATGATCAGTTGGTTATCAAAGGTGTTACTTATTCATTATCGGTCAAATGATTACATTACTAATTGTTTCAGCTCTACAGCCATGTTTTACCCAGCCATGGCCTCTTACTAACTGAAATAATAAAATAATATATTAATATTGAATAAACATTGATACTAGACTGTTTTTACAGAAGCATACAGTTTCTAGACATATGGGGTGAACCACACGACATACAGTTGAGCAGGTATATGCTCGTAGGTTTTTAGTAATATGCACCAACATGAATATTAGTGTAGTTTAGAATGAGGTCTTCTTAGTTCAGCATCTCAGCTCTCTCAGATTTTATAACCCTTCAAGTGTTATGAGAAGTTGTGATGCTTGTGCCTGCGTATGAATTATATCAGTATAATCAGTCATCTGCTTTTCTGCCTCCATTTCCTGTGAAAAAAATTCTCATGGGCAATAACTTGACATTTAAGCAGCTGTAATCTCTCCTCTCTCCATTTACCTTTAGATATGCCTCCTCTGATATTGACAAGGGACTACCAAGAGTACGCTGTAATACTAGGAGGGGATATCGTCATGAACTGCAGTGTTTTTGGCTCTCCACCACCTAATATCTTATGGTAAGTCATTGCCAGTAAAATCAGCAAATAGTCTTGATGACATCTGTCAGTGAGAAGCTTCACAAAGTAAGAACCTCACACCTTCATTCAGCGTGATGTGTTATCCTCAGATAACTGAGGTTTTCTCCATGCACTTACATCACTGCACCAGTGTGTGCAGTTTGCAGGTGTCTGTGCTGTAGCCCAAAAGAATGAACCAGAGTGCATGCAGTATCACCGCAGTGAGTCATGCTATTAATTCCACACTGCTTCAGGTGTCTGCATGAAATAGTCTGATGCTGACACTTACGTCTGTTTAATGAGATAATCCTCCTCCGCTCCTTGAAATTGGTCTAATTAAATCCTGTTAACTACCCCTGTGTCTCTGCCACAGTCCCACAATGGGGAAACAGGATCTCAGACAATCCATGATAAAACATTTTTAACCTTACAAAACCCCTCAGAATATTAGGATAGCACTTCTGATTTTATTAGATGATGCTTCACTTCAATCTAATCAATAAGCCTAAACTTGTTTTGCTTAGAATATTCTTTAACCTAAACCTGCCCAAGAAGCTTTACTTTCAAAATTGAGAGAGCAATCAACTAAAATTCAGAGAAAATTTATATATATATATATATATATATGTGTATATAATTTATATATTAATAAATTATATACAATAAAACTGAGCATTATTCACTGTATGGAAGTGAAATGGCTGAAATGAAATTTAAATAAAATTTGACCCAAACCAAATACTTTTAAAACAGAGATGTCAGGCTGAAATAGAATTTATTTTTATTACACATTAATCAACAGTTCTGTAAATGTGCCAGCGTTAGCCATCTGGCTAATTTTCAACTATAGTTCTTTGGCAAGATGTTTCAAGAACCATCAACACAATTTGCACTTGGGCTGTTGGATAACTTTAAAGGTGTGAAAACTTTTTCCCCTAGGGCCAAAAATGATACTCTCAAACCAATTGAGGGAGACCGATTTTTTCCTTTCCACAACGGATCCTTGCAAATCATCAGTGCAAAGAAAGATGACAGTGGGAATTATATGTGTGCTGCCTCTAACATGGAGGGGAAGTCAACTGTCACTGCTGTGCTGGATGTGAAAGGTATTTCAGCAAAATGATTACTGCTTTGTTTGAGCAAGAGCAGCACTAGTCACTGAATACAATTGTGCATTAAATGGCCAGTTCACCTAGATATTTCAAGCTGTGTGACTAGAGTAGGCACAGGCAAAATGTTTTTTGCCATGCAGATGAACAATACATACACAACATATGTGGCTTTACATGAAACCTGCAAGTTTAAGATGCAGAAGGTAGAAGGCCTTTTATTTCTTTCTAACATGCTCTGCTATGATGAATTAAGTAGTTAAAACTAGGTGGTCTGTCTCTATTAGGTTCTTTGAAACATGCTTGTGCTGAAAAGCCAATAAATATCTTCACATTTTGACTTTCAAGTCATCTTTTAATGTTGTTATAAAAAGATAAATAATAATGTGATGGAACATATTTACAAATATATTTTTCATGAGAATTTCATAAATGCAAATTACCATGGAAATTTATTGAGAAATATCAAGTCTTTTCCAGTTTGACTAGTCATTTCACTCATCAGAGGCAGTTACTGTAAGAAAGACTCATTTATAAAGCAAATAATTTGGAACAACTTCAAACCTTTCTATCTTTTTAGCAGGATGCAGGAATTATGAATGATTATTTCTCTGGTTCAAGACAAATATCATGGTATCTATTTAATGTACTATCTGTGATTTTGTCCATTGCATTGTCATTATCTTTAGACCCTACGAAAATCGTAAATCCACCTCAGGACATGCAGATTGTCAGTGGAACCACAGCCCAGTTGATGTGCCAGGCAGAGCATGATGAAAGCCTGAAGAGCACCTTTGAGGTGGTGTGGAGAAAGGACGGGGAAGAGATCCCACTTTCCTCTAAAGAAAATTCCAGGTACGACTGCAGTTTGATCAGTGTGTACATTAGTTTTCAGGTATTTCTGTGTTTACAGCTTTGGCTTTGTTCAGTGGCTTTGCCTACATGCTAGTGCTAAGCAAGAAAAAAAGTGATTGGTTACCTATGCCAGGGACATTATATTTATGTTGATCTGGTTATTAGCTAGTTCATCAGCAGAATATCTAAAAATGTTCCAGTTTCAAAGACAGTTATTGCAAAGTTAGCCTATGACCCAAGGAACAAAACTGATTTATTTTTTTGTGCATTTCTGCTAATTTTTCATGAACTACTGCACCTATTTGAATGACACTATGAATCATAAACCTCAATTTCCTATCACTGTGCATTTTAATACAGATCCACATTTAATTGTAGGTGAAAAAAAAATGGAAATTTTCTGTCATTAAAAATGTCAATATTTGCTCTGCACCAGGGGATGCATAATGCATAATACTCTCTAAATTACTCATTCATATGTTAATAATAACTTTTGTAATCATATGTTATTATTCATTTCTGTATCCTCATGAAAGTGTTCAGAAGTTCAGATACTTTGTGGATGATGGCATGCTGCAGATCATGAGTGTGAACCTGAGTGATCAAGGGATATACACATGCATTGCTAGAACCAGTCTAGATGAGGACAATGCCACTGCGCTACTAACAGTATTGGGTAAGACAATTTGTGAATGATGTATAGTTAAATCATTTCATATTGATTACACAATTTTGGAAATGATTTACCCCATTTAAATGTTATTGAATCGACAGTTATTACTGAGCATCTAATGTTGCTGTTTGCATTTTGTCTTGCAGATGTTCCTGATGCTCCAAGGAATTTACATATATCTGAAATTAAGAGTCCGAGGAATATCAGCCTGTCTTGGATACCTGGAAACGATCACAACAGCTCTATAACAGGTGGAGGTCAATGTAGAGGAAGTAGCAAATCCTCTGTAAATTTTGAGTGGGGTTGAGGTACTAAATAAAGCAACAGAGATTAGCTGCTTGTATACTGTGTACAGCTGTGACCATCAGGTGTTACACTTCAGTTTACAGCCCACATAGTGATGTAATTACTGTGTAATTATGGTGCAATTACAAAATAATTAATGAAACTATAGAGGAACAAAACTGTGTGTGAGTATTTAGAATTTATGAGGTAATTTTGTTTAGTTATGGTGTACAGGCTTGTGTCAACTGTAGCCACCCTTAAGACACACCCTGCTAAGAGAATAGAATAGATTCTAATTTCATTGCCCAACCAAAGGTGGAATTTTTTCTGTAGCCTAATGGTACAATGTTATTATATTGATATTAACACACACCAGAAACATGGGACTCAGCCAGTTTCAACTGATTTTATTCACTGCTGACTGCTGTGTGGATAATAGATCTCCTCACAGCAGTTGTTAAACTGTGTCACCTAAAGCCTGAAGAACTGCTCTTTGATGCAAGTTCTAATTTAGCTACTGTACACCACTAAATATCATGTCTGCTCTTTTGTGAAAAGGGTTGTTAACTGATTTTGCTGCTGTGATCACTGCTGAGTGCTAAAGCACTACCGTTTTGTTAAAAAGTGATGGCTGCAAATAGCAAAATGCTGAGGGTGCTGGCAGGGAAGCTTGTCTCTCGTTTATGCTTCAAAAAGGGACTCATTTATTTTTGGAACTTTTGGAATCAATTGATAAATGCGTCCCCTTGTAGGCTTGTTATCTATGATCAGAATTTAGAACAGACATGTTTGAAAATCATTTGTGAGATGAAAAGGTGTAGTAATTTTAGTTTGTTTAATTAAACATCTTGGAGCAAGAAACATCAGTTGCGAGGCCAGCTCTTTTCTCTTTTTTGATATCTGCAGGCCACACAGTTTGGCGCAGCACCAAGTGGATGTGTGCAGAAATGTTCGTTTAATGTAATTAATTTGCCATGGAAACTTGTCAAAAGCTATGGCTGTCTCTGAAATAACTCAGTTGCTTACTCATTTATTATTCCTTACATGATAAACAGTTGGGTACTCTGCAGCAAGTAGTTAATTGGGATTTTGGAGACTTGTGAAGCATCATCATTTTCGACACACTTACAGGTGTAGTGTTGCATAACTAATTTACACATCTGTCATTTCAGGAGTCAAAATGAAGCTGTTGTGTGATTTTGGCAAAAACGTGTTTTTTGAAAAATACTTTATTATGTATTTATGTAGTATTTTGAGGGTAATAAAATAACATTTAGAGAAGATTTCAGGAGGTGAACAGAGTGCAAGATAAGTGTTGAAGTTTTGGGAGATTCACCTTTTTTACAAGCAGGGGGGAAACAGCTAGCCTCACTTTCTCCAGACTTTGAAAAAACACCCACCAGCACCTCTAAGGCTCATTAAGTGTCTTCCTGTCCTTATACTAAGCTAAGCCAATTGCCTCCTGGCTTCAGCTTTGCGCTTAACTCACAGATGTGACAGTAGTATTGATTTTCTCATCTGTTTATCATATATATTGAAATACAGGAATTTTCCTTTATTAGTCTAGTGAAAGTGTTAAACCTGTACTGTGGATGAGGAATGACTGAAAGTGAAACAAATAAAATGAGTCTGATGCCTTCTTTCTCAGTGGGCTGTGATTAGCAGTTGTATAGTGATGACTGAAAGTGTATGTATCCTCTCTCTTTCATGAGCACAGAATTTATAGTGGAGTATGGGGAGAACAAATGGCATTCTGGCAGGTGGACGGAGCTACAGAAAGTCCCTGGTAACCAGGCAACAGCCGAGCTGGCACTATATGGACACCTTAACTACCAGTTCAGAGTGTATGCTGTTAATGCCGTTGGACCTGGACCACCTAGTGAGCCCACAGAGACATACAAAACACCCCCTGCCGGTAGGACACGCTCTCTTTAATTAACATTTTCTGGCAATTGTGAAAGCATGCAGATTTTAATGTTTCCTTTGATATGTGCAGAGAGGTGCCATGTGGAGAAGCCAGACTTTGGCCACAGGACTTTGTAGCAGCAGGGAGTGTGGATATTTCTGGGTGTAGAAGCCTTTAGTATTAGCTCCAGTACATGTTACTGCTTAACCTTAGTTCTCATAAGTGGATCATGAAATCTGGATACTTGCACTACAATTACCAAAGAGTCTCTTTGTTTTTACCTGTAAAAGATGACAGAATAGTAACATCAACACAAGATATTTTAAAATTTGTAATAATAAGTAATTATAAAACTTAAATTTCTCCAAAGCTCCTGATAGGAACCCAGAGAACATCAAAATACAGGGCCATCTGCCTCATCAAATGGACATTAGCTGGGAGGTAAGAGAAAGATTTTTTAAAAAGCATCTCCATCTGTATGAAAGCATTTTAAATGATTTCTAAGTAACCAGTACATTGTCCTGTTGTAGCCGCTGTTGCCCATCGAACACAATGGCCCAGGCCTTGAGTACAAGGTGAGCTACCGGAAACTTGGAGTGGAAGAGCCCTGGAAGGACCACTTGGTTATAAGACACTCCTTTGTCGTGAGAAACACGACCACTTTTGTCCCCTATGAGATCAAAATTCAGAGCAGGAACAGCCACGGTTCGGGACCAGAACCTAAAGTTGTTACGGGTTACTCTGGAGAAGATGGTGAGTTGTAGACTCAGTACTTCCTCTATTGTGTGTATTCATGTCATTAGTATACTTAATTCATATTTTCAGTATATGATATATTTATAAGCAACATCACATCTGTTCTGCTGTTTCATTAAAACAAGCCCTGAAGCTGGATTAGCACATGTAGATGTTGGTTTGCTTGTGACTTACTGTGAATTTTTTTGTGCTATCGTGTCCCCGCCCTCCCCTCCCCCTGTCTTCAGTTGTCTTTTGGCATTGTCTGCGGGAAAATGTGTCAGGTTAAGTTATTTCCTTTCTTCCTTTTGCCCATGGTTTTAACCCTTTGCAGGTGTGCAGTAGCGACTTTTCCTCCCCTCTGAAAAAGGAAAAAAGAGAAACCCCATTTCAAATCCAGCAGGTGGCAGATAACCTTTGTAGAGCAGAGGGATGTCAATTTTCCACTTCTGTCTCAGAAGCTGTTGGAAATTTGACAGATCATGACACACTTTGCACAGTAGGCCTACTGAGGCACAATGGTTGCTTCCCTTTCTAGAGTCTTACTTCCCTCTCTAGTATCTGATGTGCTTCTATCCTCCTTTCCCACTACTGATACAGTAACATGTAGAGGAGAAAATATTTAGATCATTTTTTTCGTGTTTGGTGTTGAATGTCTCCCTGCTGAAAGAAATAAAAAACAGCTTAAAATAACTGAGCTACTTTGTATGGTGTGTACATATTTGTGCATTTTTCTGCTGATGTAGTGCCAGTGTTTATGTACCACCTTAATCAACAAAAGATCACTTCCACACAATCTAAACCAAAACAATGACCTCTTCTATATTTAAAATAACAGCTCCGACCATCTATATAGGCTATTGCTCTCCAACAAGAGCAATGTTATACGGTTGTGTTGCAAAGGTGGCCTGTTGTTTGCAGTTTGTCTGTGTTCCTGACCTTCCTCCATGTGTTCTTCAGTTCCTGCTGCAGCACCACAGGACATAGCAGTAGAGGTGATCAACACTACTCTTCTGAGAGTTAGCTGGACCCCGGTTCCACCTGTCACAGTGAGAGGTCATCTAGGGGGATACAATGTAAGTTTTCACAATCCTGAAGCATGATTTTTTTCAAGCTACAGGAACTCTACACAGTAGTGACTTCGTAGCGATAGTTTTTTTTTTACAATACAGTAACCTCTTGGTGTTTCAGCTAATACCATTAAATAAGGTGATAACATATGCAGTAACTACCATATAATGACTTAACAATCATGCATATGCAGTAATTACTGGTACAGAGGTTACTTGGCAACTGGTACAAAAAAGATAATGAGCTGCAGTTGGCACTATTGTGAAAAAGTAGGATAGATAAATTAACCCACTTTATTACAATCTGTAATAATAGGGGCAAAAATGCAAATAAATGTAAATTAAGTGTAATTATCATACCTTTAAGTTCTGTCAGTGTTTTTAATGTCCATTGTTTTCATAGCCCTGGAAGGTCAGCAGGGGAGAGAGACCTGCTGGTTAATACTAGTAGTTTTGATTTGGAAAGTTAACTTAGAAGGTCAAATTACCTGTTTGACCTAGTGCTATTAGATCTTTATGCTAGCACATTTTTTTCTAGATCTCATTATATCAGATATTCCTTCTCTTATACCTTCTCACTCAGCTGTGTTCAATGTGTCATAATCAGACATATCTCCAGGAAAGACACACCACCCATGTCCACAGTTGTTTTTTTTTTTTTGTATTTTTAATGGGGCAGGATGGAGCTGAGGCAGAGACACAAAAATGTTCAATTTGTCATTTTACAACATTTTTAGGTGCTGTATCCAAATACTTTCAATCTCCATTAATCAATGAGGCCACCTGAGCCTCAGCCCCGATATGACTTTTAGAGCAAAGCCTCCATAGTATTCCGGCTATATGACACTGATAGGCTGTGTAGGTTGAACAGGTGACACATTGCTGTGGCTTGTAAAACATAAAGCTCACAATTTTCTAAAAATGAAGCTATATGTCAATTAAATTTGACAAATTTTTATCTGCGAAGGACACATTCATTATAGTAACGAGCATTCATTAGAGCACATGGAGACAACTCTCTGTATTTCAGACTCTCTTAATGGTCAAGTGTTGTACCTTTTCCGGTGGAATGATTTTGCCATTAGTTAGCAAAGAAACAGTGGTGCAGCACCTGTGGAGGATGAACCTGACAATGAAATTTCTATATGTGCTCTCACAGTTTTGAGAGAAGTAATAGCCTCTGGAATTAGGCAAGAAGTAAGTCCACAGATTACATTTTTGCTGATTGGTGTGTGACATTTTTAAATCGTTAATTTGTTTATTTCATTGATGCATAACTGAATATATTGTTATATATGTCCACAATTCAGCTAAAAACTGCATGATAAATGCCATTATTACAGTACCTGTAAAAATTATGCTCTTTTGCACAGTGTCCCTTAACTTCACTCTGTCACCTTTACAAGTGTTGTCACTGAAAATATGTAGGCAGTACAGTGATTAACAGGTAAAAATACTGCACGTCAGATTTACAGTTAATAGGTGACATTTGATTTCAGATATCTGCCTCATTATAGGTGAAACTAGGCAGTAATTGCTGCTCACCAACATGTTCTGTTTCAGTGATCTGTCTCACTCTCTGTTTCTTTCTCTGTTCTCTGTGGTTTGTTCCAACTTGTTTCCTCACCATCTTCCTTACTTCTCTCTAACAGGTTCATTGGATAAGGAAGTGGAGTCTGTTAAATCCTAACAAGATTTTAAATGTGCGCCAGTCCCTGTCCTTCCCTGGCAAGAGGAATCATGCCATCGTCCCAGGTCTGGAACCTTTCTCCAAGTACACACTCACTGTCAGCGTTTTCAACAAGAAGGGTAATGGGCCCCGCAGTGACATGGTCACCTTCAACACTCCAGAGGGAGGTGAGAAACACATACCATACAGCATGCAACATATGCCTTGACTTGATGGACATTTAAACCATATGTCACACAAAATATAAATCAAAGCACAAGAATTTTATATATGTCTCAAAAGTGACAATTTAAATAAAGTAGCTTTTTTAAATATAATGTTTATCCATAAGACCAGTAAAGAAGCCATCGAAGGTAGCCTGTATTTGCTATAGTTCAGTGCTCAGTGTTTCAGCCTTGCAAAATGAAGTCTAATGCAAAGAAAAAATATCAAGCATGAAAAGTAACTTTGACATGAGAGACATCTTAACTCATTAACCTCTTATAAGTCTCTCCTTAGAACACACTTCACAGAGCTTCTCCTGATTTTACTTGCTATTTATTGACTTCTCATATGCTGGCAACACTGTAATTAGTTTAATCGGTTTAATTTGCTTATTGTCAGAATTTGTTGAAATTGTTGCCTTTTGTGAAGCATTTTGCCACCTGGGTTTAGAAAAAGTGCTCTATAAAGTGTTGTTATTATTATTATCATCATTACATTTTGTACATGACTGCCTGTCATGAGTCAAGCATCCTAAGATATTTTTAACACTGAAACACCACCTCCAAATAAAAATCAAGCTGCTGGAAAAACATGTCTGTACAGTAGATTCATTAACATATCACTGTCATTTTCATAGTTCCTGGACAAGTGCACATGCTGTCTGCTTCCAATGCCCAGGAAGACTCCATTTTGCTGGGATGGGCACCACCTCGAGAGACAAACGGCATCCTTACTGGTTATCTCCTGCAGTACCACCTCAGTATGTACACACACTGTTGTTTGACTAATTACTCACTGTCTCAAGCAGTGGAGACCTTTGGTCTTGCAAGGTTTTTCATTAATAGATTTCTCTGTGCTGTAGCTCAGTGTTTATTTTTTTCTGTTGTTTGAGGTGTTGTTGTGGACGGCTGCAACACCAGTGGAAGGGGGAGGAGGTGTGGTGGGAATGAATAGGGGATACTACAGTTTACCTCTGAGCATTTTGATTCCCATTTGAAAAACCTGAAAATGTGCCGCACACACTCGCATCTATCCTTATCTCCTTTCCTCTCCCCTCTTTTGTTATCATACCAGTCACTAGGTGGCAGTGTTTAACATTGAACACTCTACAGTGATTTGCAACAGCCCTGCTGTGCAGGTTACTTGAGATTGTGGTTTGACAGTTTCTTCAGTGTTTCTTATCTCATGTCCTCCTGGACTGCAGGCTCTCTTCCAAAAGGATAATTTAAGCCAGCGCCTCTTCTACAAATTTCTTTGGCATTTATCACTCAGGAGCATTTCCTCTCAGAAAATAACACCTTTTGGGGGGAAAAAAACTCACCTTCAGAACAGTTAGGGTGAACAAGTGAGTAAGGGGCTTTCATTACAGTCTCCCTGTTTCAAAGCCTACACTCTCATTGGCTGACATTTCTGAAGTCTTTTGTGTAAAATGTGAAGGCAGAGACAGCCCTTTGCCGCCTCCACCAACACCCACAGAGTCTGGCCAGCTCTTCAATACATTCTGTCCCCCTCTCATTTCTGCTTTTTCCTATATCCAATATCAGACCTTACACAGATATTCCCACACGATGCACTCGGTGGATGTTGTAGGTTTTTCAGTTGAATGGATTCAACAGCGGATGCGTATTTCAAATTTAGTTTTCTGGTAATTCTATGAATAAAATATAATTTGCCATGCCATATGCACAGTCTGCACATCCTGTTGAGTCATGAGATTGCTGTGTAAGTTGTTCATTAACACATAAAATATCCAGTGTCCTGTGCTGCAAAGAAACATCAGTTTTTTCGAAGCGGTACAACAGGCTTGGCACACATTCAGCCCTCACCTGCATTTCAACATTGGCACAGTAATGACACCAACGAAAGGGGTTCAGGAGAAGTGTGTTGCTTTCGACAGTCTGCACACATACTGTACTTTGATCTATAATGCATGTTTGGTGATACATTATGCTGCTTGTGATTGCTACTCTTCTGATTTCCTTTTACTGCTTCTACCTTGTGTTTAATTTTTCCTTTTGCCTCATTATTCCTTCAGCTTTTCCACCTGTTCTTTTAGTTTCTCTCACCCTTTTACACTGTTGGTTTTTCATCTTTTCCTTCATTAAGTCCCCTCTATTTCGTCCTCCTCCTCCTTTTCATTTTCCTTTTCTCCTCCTCCTCTTTTCATCCATTGCCACTTGTTTACACCCCTCCCCTCTTGAGCTCTCTATCTGCTCCTTTCATCTTTTCTCACCTTTCTTTATAATGTAGTCCTCCTCAGCTCACCTGTCACGACATGTATCTGCTACGTTCACTTTCTGTATGAGCTGGCAGAACAACTCCTCATCTTCCCCCTCACCCCGACCACTGACCCTCATTATAGTTGTGTTCCATTAACATATAACACGAGCCAAACAGTGATGACTTTTTCTTGTGTCTGTATATGGTAGACTCACTCATGCCACGTGAACTGACCTGACATCTTTCTCCTTCGTCTATAGTTAATGAGACATCACTTGAAGTGGTTGACTCCCAGGAGATGAACATCAGTGGGGCTGACACCACTCAGTGGCGGCTTCAGGGCTTAGAAGGAGGCCGCCTCTACCAGTTCCACCTCTGTGCTTGCACACGAGCAGGTTGTGGACCTCCACGGACCCAGGAGGCCAACACCATCACTACAGAACGTGAGTAGATGAAATCAGTGTGCCTGTGGTGGTAGTGTGGCTAATAAGATTTATTGGTTGGTTCTAAATGAAGCCTTTAAAAAAGGTTGTCATGTGTAAAAAGTAAACTCATTAAGGTCATCTAGGACTGGAAACTATAATCTTTATTTAAAGACTGTGTTGCAGATTTGAGACATGGGGTTTCCAAAAAGTGTGTCTGTTACATATTCCTTCCTTTCTGGATTTTCACCTGCCAAAACCTTGAAGCTCTCTTGAAATGAAAATAAACTTTATTACAATTGTGCCCTTCACACAAGTAATGCTTAGAGTGCTTTACAAAGAGGAGAGACAGTGAGAACAGAAACAAGTAAGAGGTTGAGCAAAAACAAGTAACATCAGTAATGTAACAATAGAACAAACACAGCGTTTTGCATGAATTATATGATAAGATACTACTAACAAATGGAGCGAACTGAAACAGGTCATATATGCTTGAACATCCAAGAAATTTGCAGACATATACATGAACAACACAACAGTCCTTCTTTAAAGTATATTCCTCTTTTTAGTTGTGTTTGAAGTCTAGCAGCAGAATTATGAGTCATTTCTTATCTTTTAAATACCATTTTAAACAAGGTCAGTGAGAAGTAGCTCTGGTTGAGATGAAAGCATGAATTGGCTTTGTGGCATCTTGCTAGCTTGGGAATGCCTGTACCCTGGCAGTGTTTTCTCACATTGTCTGAGATGTTGGCCTATGCAGAACTTCATTAGATGAAAGAACACTATTTTGGTCACTCTGTTGACGTGCGACTTAAAGCCACAGACACAGCCTTAAAGTATAACTTCTGATTTGATCTGGGGAACCAGAGATCCAAGATTCTTGTATAGTTAATCTCTTTGGCTTTGAGGCCTCATAGTTTTTGCTTTGTTTTCTGTGAGCTGTAAAAATATATTATTGATCTAGTTTTTTAATGCAGAAAGATGGAGGAGCAAGGCAGTTTGTTCATTTGGCTCTGCAGAAATGTATGATTCGCATGTCATCAACATAGCAGTGAAATTAGACATTACGCACTCTGAATACATCAGCTTAAGGAATTGTGTGAAGTGAGAAGATCGAGCACACAATCAAATCTGCAACAAAACAAGTCCAAAGAGCAAAACCTTTGCAGTTGCATGATGATATTCTGAACTGTGATTTCTCTCATGTTTGTAGTTAAAAAAAAAAAAAAGAAGACGTTCACAATATCCATCAGAAACAGACTTTTTATCTTTGATCTCTAACAGGTTAATTTGTCAGTAAAATCAGGGTCAGCATTACTGTTTGGATGAATGTTCAGGTCCACATTCAAAACTATTCTGTAAAAACTACTGATAGGAGGGTCAGATAATTTATAAAGAAATCATGATAAATACTGGTCTTCAGAGCCTATGATAATGATGAATGAATCATTATATGTCCACATTTCAGCTCTAAAATAAGGTATTCAGAACATGAAGATCTAGACTGACCTCAGCACAAGTAGCTTGATTTTTAAAAAGGAGTAAAAATCCTGGCTTTTTTCTCTCATCTGCTTGGTTATAGCATTAATTGATTAAAGCTAATATGTGTTAGATTTTATGTGATTATAGCATCATTTAAATCCATATAATACACTGGATGTGAGTGCTATAATTTTGTCAGACAACCCAAAGTTCCTGAAAAACTCTCTGTTCCCTCCATTACTTGTCAAGGGGGAAAAATGAGCACATGAGAAAATGTCTCTCCACTATCTCTGAATGTCTTAATAAAAGTTATTCATTCCTCTCTGGCTTTTATATTTCCTTTGAGAGGCCCTGCATCTTGTAGGTGGATGTCCAGCCTGAGAGCCATTAGATGCATTGTTTGTAAATATGGTTGAGTAGAGGCTCTGTGGGGAGATAAAATGGTTCTGTTTCGGAGCGCTGTCCTCAGGGCACGTTAGTCACAATGCAGTAGAGTAGATTTATGGATGCCAATAGCACAGAGCAGGGGCATCATGAATTTAGAGACATTAACAGGGAGGAATGGAGGGACAGTGAAAAAAAATGAATGTGCGTGAGTTAGTAAGCCCAGGCTCTGGAGCATTCCTTTTAGATTTCACCTTTGTGACTGAATGAGCTTTTAATGCTTATCGCCATTTAGTTAGGATAAACAGTTGTCTGGCTTAAATTGCAAAAATTACAGACTGACATACCAGACTAAAAAAAAAAAAAAACACAGCCATAGAGGTATCAGCAGATGTGTGTGTCCCTTGTGTTTGCTTGAAAGGCTTGTAATACAAAGAGAGTGGCTGCGGTGAGGCAACACAGAAGGATGGGGTAAAACATCTGTGAGAAAGAGGAGCAGGAAAAACTGAGAGAGAACAGCTAACAGCCATGGCAGAAAAGTGTGGCAGACAGAGAAAAATATCAGTTTTTCTCCATCAAGTCTCATGAGATAACAAAGCAGCAGAAATAAATCGGGTTACAAACCAGACAAAAAGCACAGAGGAGTATATACCTCTAAAGACACATAAAAATAACCAGCTCCTCTAGAGATTAAATTATTTGCTCCCTGCCACAGCATTTGAACTCCCAAGTTGTTATCACCAACATATTTGTTAATGGTTTGACTTCATGTTTGAAAAAGTTTAGTTAGAAACACAATAACTGTCTTTATATTTGCTCTAATCAGCTCTGGATTCAGCAATCAGAGCAGAACAGGCTGTTTCACTGTTTAGCAGCGTTCATTTTTTAAATATAAGTTCAGATAGGGCCACACAATATTCACAGTAGACAGTGTGAGAACTAATACAGGTGAAAACATGTGTGAATTAAATGAAATATGTACCACAGCTACTGAAACATTTCTACCAGTGGAATACTAATTCAGTCCATGTAAAAAATCAATGTAACACAAGAAAATTGCCAATACAGTTTATCCAACATAATGAAAAAATCTGAATATGTGACAAATATCCTGTATACATCCAAAACGAATAACACTATAATCAAACATTCACCAGTTAAATTTGGGATAATCAGATCCTGATTATTGTCATGTTTTAAAGTACAAATCCTCAAAATAGTTGATGATGAAAATACATAATGACTAATGTAGTAGCTGGCTATGAAGCTAATGATCATTTTTTTCATTGTATATTGTGAGTAGCGCGATGATGAGAAACAGACTGAAATACCGTTGGTACATGTATGGTAAATGTACGAATTATATTGTGCTGTTTGGCAGTTAGCATTCAAGACAAGAATTTAATAAATGATAGAGGGTATGTGTTGGTAGATATCAGTTAATTATGGAACTCCCAGTTGTAAATAGCAGGTTTTGTTCAGTTTTGTGTTGCTTCTCCATTTTTTTTGAAACATTATAATCCGTCAAATAATAAATAAATACATTACACTCAACTCCTGGTTAAAATAAACAAGTAGTATGTAATTGGAAGGAAAGTTTTTGCTGCACATTGCCCTCTGGTGGCGCTGTACGAATTTAAAGCACTGCTAACAAACAGATCGCTCATGGAGGTACCCATGTGCGTGTTGTTTGTGAGGATATTTGATATGTGGATATGCATGCATGTGCAATCACGCATCTCTACAAATCTGCGAGTGTGCGTGTGTTTGTGCCCAATCTATAAACCTTAAAGCTGGCTTTCCATATATTTGTAATCTTCTGCTGTATTTCATTTTCTTTTTATCCCTCTGAAGATTTGTCCCTGACTCCAGCTGTGGCCCCTGTTCAGAGCAGTATGTATCAGCACCTGCAGCTGCTGCAGCTTGCTAACATAGAAATAGTGGTGGTAGAGACAGACAAGGTTGTAGCTGTGTAGCTGGTGTAGTTAGTAGCTAGCCATAGCCTTAGTAAAAGTGTGTCCTTTATAGTTATGCAAATATAGTTTAGGTAATTCCTGAATACCAGTTCAGGATAGACAAGACATCATGTTTGCAAAAAGACTCAATCCCTGCTACAGTTACAGTGTGCACTGTACTTGCACAATTACTGCCATTAATACAGTTTCCCTGGTTGCTCTAACAATCCCCCCCTTCATGTCGTCTATAGAGCTCGCTTGTTGCACAATATAGAGCATTAGACCCGACAGTATTGTAGCAGCAATCTAACATCTGAGACTTCCTTTTCTTTTCAGGCCACAACGGCTCTCTCTCCTCTCCCAGCTCTATCTCAGGCAATTCTACTCATCTTTCTTTAGGTATATAGCTCATACTCACACATGCACAGCCAATAATATCCCTGTGATCCCTGTGATCTCGTCTTGATGTTCCTGAACTTTCAACTAACAATGGGATTCAAGACATTCATTTCAATCTGCTCTGATATTCACTCATGGTGGCAGTGGGGAGGTGTGTGTGTGTGTGTGTGTGTGTGTGTGTGTGTGTGTTTGGGGGGGGGGGGGGTGTCAGGAAATGCCAGCTTTGCTTAAGAGAGTGAAGACTAGATGTCACTCCCGCCCACGATCTCTATATCTACCCTTTATGAGCCAAAATCCAGCTCCACTCAATTAAGTCTGGGGCCCAGAGTTGCTTTTTGAACTGTCGTCTTGAAGTGTTTCTGCTAGCTGCACTGTTCTCGAGCTGCGGGGGGATCCTATTTGCCTCTGCTAATCCTCTTTTCCTGCCTTCTTTCTCTTTTTCTCTGTGCCGTCTGTGTTTTCCTTTCCTCCTGATTTTTTCCTCCTACCATTTCTTCTTCTCTTTATCAGTTCCAGCCCTGTTGAACATAAGCTCTTATGTGAGTGACACCTTTGCCAAAATCAGCTGGACTGCCAGAGAAGAGCAGCAGGACTCACAGCTTTATGTGGCTTATATGAATAACCGTAAGCTACTTTTCCTGTCCCCGCCTTGCTATAAACATTGATAGGAATTTTAGGTGGCATCATGTTTAAACGCAACTGGGAAGGTTTTCTATAAACATCTAAAAATATATTATAAGCCTGATGTCTGCAAGGAAACTTTTCCATGATATCCTCAAAATGTATTATTATGTATTTAAAGTTATATGTAGTGCAAGAAATACATTAACATATATTACTTGGTAACAGCTCAACCTATCTTCTTTTTCGATAGCATGAATGCTAATACAGACTTGCTGCTTGTGCACCTTTTGTGCTTGGCTGTGTAGGTGATGGTAACTGGTGGATTTCAGAGGCTGTAAACACTTCTCAAAGTTTCCACATAATTGATGGGCTCAAACCTGGGACGGTGTACACTGTACGCCTCATGGCGAAGAGGCTGCTTGATAATGCTAGCATTTTCGAAGAAGTTATCCAGACACGGGTCAAAGGTGAGAGGAGAGAAACATGTAGCAGGTCGGTAGAGTTTAGTGATTTTAGTTCTACCCTGACATAACAGCACAAACATATCACTGGCAAACTGATATTGACTGTGGTGAATGGATGAGTTTATTTATTTCTTTTGCATCTCTGTGCATTTGTTTTTTTTTTCCCTCCTGTCTAATGTTCTTTCAGAGGAGAGAGAGTTTCATAGCTGTAGGGAATGTGAGTGAAAGTCAATGTGAGAACATCCTCTCAAACTTGAATTCTTCATGTTTTTCTGTTTTTAGTCAAAGATAAATTTGTATGAGGATTGCCTGAGGGGATTGTCATAGTCAAACAGCCCGGCGTGGTAAGTCGATCATTGAGCTCTGTGTCTCTTTGCTGTTTTTGTGCTCAGCTGCGAAGGGCCAGCAGACCGACTTTTCGACCCAGGGATGGTTCATTGGGACCATGTGTGCCGTGGCGCTCCTCACCCTGGTCGCACTCATGGCCTGCTTTGTGCGGAGAAACAAAGGTGGCAAGTATGCAGGTACGCCGCCGCCGCGCCAGCGACCAGACATGTTCTCCATGGAAAAAGGTCAGTTAGTGTTTGACCAGGGTTGGGTCCCCTTGTCATTTCAACTTTGGGAAGTGAACCAAAATGCAGCACACAAAATGTACAGTGCATGTAAAGGATATCAGTCTGATTTGGTTATATTTACTTATTTAATTATCTTAGATATTTTTAATCACCACCAGTTTTTCATGACGATACTTTGATTTGACTCTAAATGTTATTTTGGTTGACCTCCTGAAGGAATGAAAATGTGCAGTGGGCCTCAACCCTGACCCCGGCCCTGTTTGATGTCAGGGCACTTCTGCATGCCAACCCCGCCAAGCCCAAGATCATTAACCCCCCAAAAAACTGTCCATGATGTACTTGCAGCTACTTCTACTGCATGTGAAATAATTTGTGTGGCTCTGTTTGCGCTTCTTGGTACCTGATTACACACCTTGTCAAGCGAGATGATGAGATAAGGATCATCTGGCTTTGTTCCCTTTCCTCCCTGCCTCTCACCCACGCAGACACCTTCCTGGCTCTTCCTCTGCACCTTTGTGCTGTCTTGTATCAGAGCCACATTCAGTCTCCCAGCGGTACCCACCTGCAAAGTGTCTCCTCGCTCGGTTTCTTCTCCTCTCAACCTGCTTTCCCGTCCTCTCCCCACAACTCCCCTTCTTTGCCTGCAGTAGCTTTTGACATGAAGCACTGAATATTTCATCAGCTCCTTTGGTTTTCCCCCTTTGCCCATCCAGCTCGTTTCATGAAATCCCTTTTTTGTCTCTCTCGAAAGCAACTGGTATTTTTAAAGCATATTTACACAAAGAGCTGATGTGTAGCACTTTGTGCAGAAACAGAGAAAGAGGCTTTCAGTGTACAGACTTGATATAAAGTTTACATAGTCATAGCTGCTCTCAAAAGCTTTTCGGTTATGACTTTTGAATTCCAGCTCTTACACACACTGAGGTGATGTAAAAGTTGAGGTCATTTATTGCTGTGCACATACTAAACTTAAATGATCCGTTTTGGTTTTGCTCTAGGTTCCGAGCAGCATCTGACAGAAAATCACTGAGGTGATAAAAGCCAACAAAAGGCAGATGCTACTGTTTGAGTTATTTCTCTCTGGAAAATGTTAAAGACAGGAACCTTTATAGTTATCTGAATATGAAGTATTATAAATGATTTTGTGCCCCAGCAGTACAAGGAAGATGTATTATGATGAAAGTGCTGCTCTTTTAACAATGGTGCTGAAATGTCTGTCCTGTCCCCACCCCTGCAGTGAAAGAGAAGGAGGACCTCCACCCTGACGTGGAGTCACAAGGAATGAATGATGACACCTTCTGTGAATACAGGTGAGCTGTACTCTGCAGAGGAAAGCCGCAGTGCGAAAGTGTGCCGGGGAAAATGACTTTTTTTTTTCTATCTCCTTGAAATGCATTGTGTTGTAGCAATATTAATCTAACAACCATATGTTAAATATTTTCTGGCTGAGGAACTCATTTGTCATGTGTCACAGTAACGTTTTTCTCTCCCCTATCCCAAAAGCAAACCTTGCATTCATGAGCTTTACCAGGATCAGCCTAGAAGCCAGTGTTCTCGCCATTTAATGGGCTAGGTAATCACACAGAGTAGTTAAGAGTAGTGTCGGACACTCAATTTAAGCTTTGTTCCCCTGTAGTTGGAATTGCAGTCTGTGCTTTTACTTTGTTGTGAGAATCTGATTGTGTGCATGTGTGTGCTCAGTGGAGAGCATAAGTCAGCTTGTTTCTGTGCGGATGAGTTAGTTAGTTTCATGTGTTAGTGTGTGTGTGTTTGTGCATACTTGTAGACTGCTTGTTTCTTGTTATGTGTGTTTTTTATTGAGTGTACATATAGTGTATCTCTAGAGTAACTAAAATGGAGCCCCCCTAAAAATTACTGCATGCTTGCTGTCTCTCTGTTTATAATATAGTGACTGTGCAGCATGCCGGCCAAAAGACACATTCAAAAACATACTTATGCATACACCTAACATATGGTCAGAATCAGAATTTCAAAACTCCACCAGAAAGAAAAAAAGTGACAGTAACATTGTGCAAAACAAGCTTAATTAAGTTTCTTGGAGTCTTGCACCAACGCAGGAAGCTTGTTCTTGAATTCAGGAGTCACGTAGTCTTCACTTAAAATGACTGGCAGGTAGACAACTGTTGTAATGCTATTAACTATTTAAGCTCTTAGATCTGCTTATGGCTTAGCCACCTCTAATGTAGAAAGATGTCTTTGTGGAGACCGGATGTTGTTAAAACATTAAATGTTGCTGTCTGCTGCTGTAGTGCCTCTGCCTACCTGGGAATTTGACAGATGCAGATTTACTGTTAAACCCTGATTCACATTAGTGAATTAGGGTGTATTCTGTGGATTCTCTCTAATAGAGGCCACACTTATAGTTGTAATAGGGGAAGCTCCCGCCGCAGACGTACAGATTGATTTGTAGCTGTAAAGTAATTGCTGGAAACAGGCGTAGACTAAGCATGGCAAATGGGTGGAAAAAACTGGGCCTTTAAGCCCGAAGCAGACAACTGTTGTATTTATAATAGCTGTTGAATTTCCATAGTTGGCATTGTTTAGCTGCTATGGTGACAGTTTAAGGGAAATCGACTGAATCCTGTTTTGCTTTGCAGCACTGCATGAACTGTGTGACAGTAGCATGCCTGTTTGTGCACACGCAACTGAAATCACCTAAAATAGCCTCTTCTGTCTGCTTTGATTCTGCTCGTCATCATATTATTCAGAACATGATTACTCACAATTGTGTCGCTGCTGCCAATTGGACTCCTTTGATTCCTGCCAAGACTATAATTGTATTAAAAAAGGAAAATGCATTGTCTAGTGTCTACAACGTTTATGGATTATACAGCTAACAAGTACGTTTTTACTGTCAAAATGACTATAACTATGTGGACGTATAGGGTTGTTGGTTGGCTTGCACACTTTTAGTATGGCTTTCAGTGATACCGGGTTTATTTTGGAGCTCATCAGGCAGGGGAAACCACATTAATATGTGTTTGTGAGTCGGCACAGATGTGTAGCTGCAGCTATCTGTTTAGAATGCCTCTCATGGTTTGGTTCATGACGCTGTTCTCACTACTGTCCCCCTAGAGTGCCCTTAGCCACACTATGATGTTGTTTTCCCGGCTTTAGAGTTGGATTCAGGGCTCTCTTGTGCCCTTTGAATCTCTGAAGGCGATGGACCACCCGCTGGTATGCCACGTGTCTGGGGAGCTGACAAGTGGTAATTATGGTTCAGACGATTTCTCTTTGGAGACAGGGCTCTGTTGCCTTGCCCCTCTGTCCACTGCAGGAACAGCAGGTGTCATAGCTGGATTAGGCTGTTAGCCAACAGTGTGATGCAATTTTTTTCTGAGTTAGATTATCTGTTTTTTTTTTTGTTGTTGTTTTTTTTGTTGTTGTTTTTTTTTCTTTACCCCGCTCATCTTAGCTCTCATCGTCTCTCAGTTTTTATGTGCAATTCAGGAGATGGCAGCAGATGTGGGGAAGTTTTGCTCCAGACACCTTTAAACTAAAATAAATACAACTTGGTAACAGGTGCAAAAAAGTGGAAAAAAATCCATCTTGCACCCGAAGCCTGTGTGCTGCCCCCAAACCACGTCAGCACGGGTCAATGGCAAGACAAATTTAATTACCTTTGGCCCGGTGATGTGCCTCCGTCTCTTACCTGTTTGTGAGGCTTAGGGGAAGCCTTTTCACAGCAACAGCTGAGACTGAGCTGGATTCCGACCAAGGTCTTGAATGAGCTGCGGCTCACAAGCTCTCAGCCGCATTTTATCACTGTATTCAAAGTCACTGTGGGCGGGCTGCAGTGACTGTGGCATTCCACTGCTGTTAGATAACAGCCACTTATCTTCAGCGCTCTAGTGTCGTCAGAGAAATAAGGTTTGATAAGAGTTGAAATGCGGACCTTATGTGGCTTGCATGGTAAACGGTCTCGTGAAATGGGATAGATAAGATTGGTTATTAAAAATCCCTGTGAAGGAGACCCGATTTGTAATCTTAGCTTGAACCGTGTTTCTGCGCTAAAATGCTGCTGAAAATGTCAAGCTTGTATTTGACACAGGTCTCAACTACAGCATGCCTGAAATGGCGCTATCATACACGGGCCACCTGAGCGCTGTTTTTGAACGCAGACACTCTGTGTCATGAATACTAAAACCGAGAGAGAGGCGTCACCAGTCATAGGATAGGTTTAGGGAATTAGAAAAAAGAGACAGGGAGGAAAAATATCCTCAGTGTTTTGAGGTGACCCCGCGTCTGGTAGTGAGACACCTGCAGGTTGGCCACTTGCCCGGCCTTAAATTGGCATCTAATCTCCTCGGCCTGCGTGTGTGGGCCCTTTGGGAATACCGGGAATGACAGGCTGTTTGTCTGGGATTGCATATGCCCCCCCCCCTTCCCTTTCCCTTTCTCAATCTCAGCCTTCACCCCCACCCCTCTTCATCCACACACACACACACACACACATACACCTCCCACCCGTCTTTCTCACTGCACTCTGGCAATTTCCATCGTTGGCTCTAAAGAGATTTGAAATTGCCTTTGGTCCTGAAGCCATGGCAATTAGCAATTAGTGAAGTGATTGTAGCAAGCCCTCCCCGCCTCCCTTGTGCTCCCTTTCCTGGTGCGCAGCCTCTGCATCCACCCCTGCCTACTGCCCGTAGTGATGTATTGAAACCATAAGAACTATGCAAGTGGGAGCCTGTGTGTCTGTTAGTGCGGCCAAGCATTTAATAGTCTATATGTACTGTATGTGCTCTGTACGCTGGTGTTTCTGTGTGTACGTGTGCAGCTTTTCATTATATGTGAAACCATGTGTGTTTCGTGTCAAAGGCACTGCCACTTAGGGCCATGTGTGTTGCTTCCGAACATCTGCCTCTGATGTAGCCATACAGCATGTTTGTTTATGTGCTGCACCACTGACCCCGGTCATCCTTCTCTGTTGTCGTTGATGGCAGTGACAGCGATGAGAAGCCACTGAAGGGCAGCAGCATGTGTTCCCTGAATGGCAATGATGCGGTTGGGGACAGCGTCAGCAGAGACAGCCTGGTTGACTACGCCGACGGCGGAGGAGAATTCGACGAGGACGGTTCATTTATCGGAGAATACTCCGGACTCAAACGCAGGGTGTCTGTTAGCGAGCCCAGTGGACCCGGCCCAGTCACTGCTTAAAGCCAGGCTCCAGGTGAAACAGTCAAAACTTTTCAAGATACTTTTAAAATTCAGCTTCCCTGGCATTAAATATAGCTCAAATAGCCAAATGGGGTGGAACAAAAATGACTCAAATGTGCGCAAGTTTTTCCTGAACACTGGAGAGAATACACCAGCCATACACACAAGTGTGAAAACCATGTGAGACTTACATACCGTGAGAGAATGGACTGCATCATTCGAGTGTTTCATGATTTTATCAATGATAATAGTGTTTTTGTACCTATCAGCCATAATCTTAAATGGTGTACATTGATGTTGTACTGACAGACACAAACATCAAAAACTGTATATGTATTTTTTTTCCACAGTGGATAAAAAAATAACACATGCGTACAGTATGTATCTACAACGTGTCATTTATCACACAGTGCAGGATGTCTGACCTTCACTCTCATGATTACAAATCTGGTCATAGATGCTTCACAGTATCACTGCGTCACTGTATATGTATACATTTTAGATTTTTGTTGATACACAAATGTACAAAAGTTGATCTTTTGTATTTTTTTATTATGAAAATGTTGATGATGTCTTTTTATGTCGTTATATTAAAAGTGTTTGTTGACATAAACGTAAGAACAACACAAACTCGAACAAATTCAAGTATCTGATTTATCTCAACACCTGCCCCTGGTCACCTGCAGAAATTACTGAAGATGTACAGTGTACTAGCTGTTTATAAAGGTTAAAGTGATAAAAGTCTTTATGTGTTTGATTAGTGTAATCATGAATATTTATTCAAGGAACTTGTTAAAAGTCTAATTGGTGAATAAAGTTTTCACCTTAGGGACTCTCTGCTACTGAAGTGGAAGTTTAAAAAAAAAACAAAAAAAAAAACGCCAGAGCAATTTGTCCTTCTCTTATTAATATGGTTTTGGACTTTTTAAAAAAATCATATGCCTTTTATTCTGCTAGATATCACAGAGTGAATCACTCTACATCACTTGATCAGGCAGCTGGGCTATTTATTATCTTGAAATTCTAAATGTCGGGTTCTTTCTTCACAGTTTTTTTTTAACTTGCAGTGACTCATCAGTTTCTATTTGCTGCTCCTTTTCTGTTATTTAAATAGCACCCACTTATATGGTAAGCTCGTTTTCAAGTTGAGATGTCCTTCCACTGAACATGGAACTGTTGAGCTATTTGGAAAATTATGCGGCATATTACGTTCAAAAACTAAGCACCAAGTGATACTGAACTGATAAAAACATAACTGAATTAAGCTTGATTTTCCTCAAAGGAAATATTTTTTCCTGTTATCTCCGCAATACATGCAGTAAGTCCTCACATGCATAATGCATGTTGCTAAAATATTCATCAAGGATATAACTCAAATAAAGTTGAAATTTGACCTATTCAACACTCTTACTTAAACAGATGTAATAAAACGGGACATAGCATTGGTGCTTGCTATAAAGTACTAAATGTTTCATTGGCTAGAGGCTTATTTTTTTATGTTTACGAGTCTACAGCGAGCTCTTTTAAGATACGAAGACCACTTTAAAACCAGAGAGGATTCTTGAAAACCAGCGTACTATATTTCATGTTGAAGAAAGAAAATGTGGTGATAGAAATGCAAACCAGAGAAACCAAACTGCATGTTGTTTGAGTTTCTTTGAAGATGTTAAAGACAAAAAAAACTCCCACACAGTAAACAACATGAGAAAACAAAACTCGACAATAAACTGTATTTTCACTTGAAACCAAAGAAGAACAAGAGTAGTCTTAAAAAGTTTAGCTATGAAATATAGTCAACACTGTAGTCAGTCGCTTTCACATTACTGTACCAGGTCCCATGGCTCCAATTATCTGAACCAAAGCAGTGCTCCCTCTTCCTTCCCTTCAGTTTCTAAGGGGGGCAGCTTTGATGAGGCAGAAATCCCAACTAATGAAGATGAGAGATGATTGACTCATCCATCATTTGGTGGGAACCACTTTAAATCCCTCTAAAACAGCCCAACTACCCCTTCGATTCACTCCATTACTTTTAAACCCTTTTAATAAAAAAGCTCAGAGGTTTCAGAACAAAGATTTTTTTCCCCCTACTTACCCGCATTTGTTTGTCCTGAAAATTCAAAAATGAACCAAAAATGAACAAGTATGGCAGAAATTCATATTTGAAATTTATCATGCATTCAAAGACCGTTCTCAGTGGCAGTCTGAGCATTTATCACAGGACAAACCATTTTGAGACAATGTTTATTTTACTTTATTTGAGCTTTTCCTTGTTCAAATCCTCCAAACTCTGTCACTGAACTTCTTGCATATCTCTGCAATACCTTGGAGGCCCTTATCTTCTATTTGGAATACACAGCCTTCTTGTAGCTAGTCTGTCTATAGTGGGTGATTATAAATAGGCATTCTAGCTGTAATCAAACCAGACTTGGGATAGTGGAGTAGAAAAGCACTCCATGCCTCATGGCAAGATAAAGGTCATTTAAAGAGATAATCCCTGTATTGTCAGGGATTACGCCCTCATCCGTTTTAAAATTGCTTTCTCCATGGAACGCTAAAACCTCTAAACAACAACAAAAGATTACTCTGGTCAAAGCCTCCTCTGAGTGTCACAAGCAGCTTTTTTTTTTTTTTTGCTTCACTAAATCTATTCTGAGGACACGCAGGTGACCCCTGAAAAAAGTCATAACAGCCCTATTTTCAAAGGAGCGCAGGTCAGGACGTTAATATCACTTCAATCCGTGTTGAATGGAGCGGCCTTGTTTGTCACACAGTGTTTTGCTCATTGTTATCCCCGGTGGACGCCGCACATGCACACACAAACTCGCAAATCTGAGCCCAAAGCAGATCATTCCCTTTCAGTCGATTTGATCGGAGCTGATATTTAGGCTAAGTGCCCTGGAAATTGTCTGCTGGGAGGAAATCAATAGCGAGCACGCTGGGAGTTTGAGCCCCAGTAACGGGCGGGCTGTAACCACTCAACGTTGTATCAACTTTAAACCAACTGGAGAAGAGGACTATGCAAAAACACAGTCGCACGCAGGGAAGATTTGCAGTTTTCTCGGGGTGCGGGATATTGAGTTTACACTATAACTACCCAGTAAAGAAGAAGGTAGCATGATGGCCATGAAGAGCTCATCAATAATGAACGCTGGTGGGTTCACGGTGAGGGGAACTGTGACAGGTGTTTCCGGAGATGCTCTTAAGGAAGACTTCTCTTCAATGGCTTTTGAAGGAATGCAGTTAAAGCATTTGTATCAGAAGTTACACCAACATCAAGCCTCAATGCTAAGGCGTAAAATAACAAGTTAGGCCTATTGAGAGAAACACACACAAGGACAAGCTGCGAGCACTTTACTGGAGACAGGGGTTAAGGGTGGGTGGAGAAGGGGGGGGTTAAGTATTTAAGGTTATTTGACTGCGCGCTCTTTGCTTTGGCAATATTGTAGATGAAGAAAAGAAGCTCAGAAAGACAACTCATGTCACCCAAATGGCAGCGTTTTATTTTCCATATTCTTTCACTGGCCTTCACTTTTTGTCTTCGTCTTTTTTTCGAGGTAGATGTGGGAACAATGCCAGGGCTCACCTATTCATTGAAATCCAAAGCAGACTAACAAGGAAAAAACATAGTCGCCCAGCAAAGACATCAACGTCTAGACACGTTCTAGAGGCTGTTATTGGAACAGCATAAAATGTGTTTTCGTCAGTCTCTTTCACAGTCCTTCATTAAAACTTCCTAACCTGATAGCTTCTATTGATTCTCACCTTTTTTTTGGGAGGGGGGCTAAAATAAATCTAAATGCATCAATATCTCAAATAAAAGTTACCCCAGTCACGGTAACAGCCAGGGAAGAACTCCCATCTAATTTAGGTCTCAGGCGTCCTCCTCCCCTGTTCCTTTCATTCTTTTGTCATCTCAACATGGTGCTATACTCACCTTCTGCTAAAATTTAATTTGTCTCACTAGAATGCAAATGGAATGGGATGATTCTGCATACAGAGAATCCTTTTAGAGGGCTATTATTTCCCTGGTAAACTGCTTTAGATGCAAGCCCAGACACTCTCAAATGCCAGCCAGCAATTGAGTGGCTATTTGTGCATGTGTGTGTGTTTGTGCGTGTGTGTGTGAGAGAGAGAGAGAGAGAGAGAGGGAGAGAGGGTGTTAGTAGAGCAGGAGGAGGCAGGGACACTCAGCCATGGCAGAAACTAATGAGACATGCACTGGTAATATGATTACAAAGTCAGCCTGGCTATGTCAGAGAACAAGACAAAGGGGGGGGGGGTGTAGAGGGGGGAGGCACTTTGGTAGAGACATCTGCACAGGACAAAGTGGACACTGGGATGTTTGTACCATCTCTGCATTACATTACCCTACCAGAAACTGAGTAGCAGCGAGTTCAGAGGGTGAAAACGTTCCATTTTTGCTCCAGTTGTTCACACCACAACAACACTGATGATGATTTGAAATGACTCAGGTGTGTGTATCATTAAAGACAGCAGTGTCAGGTCAACATGTCCTGATCCAGCATAGGGTTTCATCTAGACTCCTGCTGGAGGATTAGATAATATACTTGTAAGTGCTGCGTGGGTAGTAAATAATTCTCACCTTCCTTTCTTAGCCCGGGGCTGCCAAAGCAACAAACTTGGCACAAACCACAATCCATACAATATACCATAGTAGGTCGTCTCACAGTCTCTGCGACAGAGCCATGTGAAAAATGGCATCTGTGACTGCAAATCAAGAACAAGTTTCTTATTTGTTCACGTCTGAACACTCCACCTGCCCACCTGCAGTGATGTTTTTAATGTTATTTTTAGCACATCAAAATGCTTGTTAATAACGATTCAATCGGTCTATTTTAGCAAATGTCAGAACACAAAGTGCAGCGGTGTATTCCTTTTTTTTCCCCTCCCTTTTTCTTGGTAGGTAGTAAAAGACTGCTATTGTACAAACAGCCCCTCACCCCAAAGACACAAATTGAGTTCCAAACCTTATCCTGATATTCAGTTTTAGTCTTATTAAAGTACAAAAGGCTGGCAGCGGCAAGAGAAAAGTCGAGTGGACCCAGAGTGAGTGCATCTCCTGTACTTTTACAAACTAATTAAATGGGTTATTTCAGTTTGCTGACGTTCATTAATAAGCAAGCGAAGAGCAGCCCTGGATATCAAACAGAAGGGAGAGATACTTCAACGTCAATTTTTATTTTTCCGAAACAATTTTTTTTCTATGTTTTTGTTTCTGTGGTGCGTTTTCTCGTGGAACACCACTCCTGAATTATTCATGACGCCCTCATTAAAACACCTCCATTTGCATAACACACAGGGGCAGCATAAGATGCATTAGGGCTTTTGATCCTGGTGTACATGTCAAATAATTTAACACAGGATCGGACCGCCAAAAAGCCCAGCAACATGGACGGGTTTAAATGTCTCAAAAATAAACAGATAATAAACCTTACTTGGCTTAAAGTTGGAAATGAAAAATTACCATGCAGAGATGTAAATGGGTCAGAGTGGACCCCTTTGGTGCAATAACCCACTTGAAGAAGTAAATAAAGTCTGATAAAGGAGTTGTGAGTCTGGAGGACAGTACTGCTTCTCTGGAGAAGTTACAGCAATGTGATTTATTATGATATTGTGATGGAGGCAATGAAAATTGTTTGCCAAATGTGGTTTTCTAGATGTACCCATAATGATAGAGCAAATTTTGTTATGTTTTCATTTCAATCACACCAGTTTGCAATCCTACACTGATCTAATCCCACACACACACACACACACACACTCATCTGCACATCCATCATATTTTAAAAGCTTCCCCAGTTGTTCCTCCCTGGTTGCAGCAATCAGGCTAATGAACCCAGATTGAATGATAAAAGCCGTGTTGGAAAGACAGGTGTAACCACCGGCCTCTGTGTCCAAAACACAGTTTACAGCTGAATTTCATTAATAATGGTGGCTCCAATTGGGGAAATGTCAAATGTGAAGTCAGTTTCCACCTGCTACATACACACATAGCCTTGTTTCCATGACTTCAGGGGACATTACATTGACTTACATTAATTTCCTGGAGACTTACTCTAACCTTAACTACTACTTGCCTAACCTGAACCCTTACTCTGTCCTTAACCTAAACATAATCTTACCTTGACCTTAAAACATGTTTTGACCTTAAAATTCAATGATTTACATTATGGGGACCTGCTTTTTGTCCCCATAAGGATGAAAGTCCCCACAACGTACTATATAAACAGATGTAGGTCCCCAGAATATGAGGAGTAGCTGGATCACACACACACACACACACACACACACACACACACACACACATTCTATGCAAAATAGTGAAATAAATATGTCTCACATGTTAAAACTATTCAAATTGATATCTCAATTCAATTCAATTCAATTTTATTCATTTTTTTTTCTCATCTCCTGTCTCTCTTCAAGAATGTTTCAGCCACTCTGACACAAGCGGAAACCTTTGTCACCGTAGCATCCCACAGTGAGACAATTGTTTGTGGTGTGTTCACACCACAACCCTTAGTACTTAATTTACTGTGGTTGTTACTTGGTTACTTAATTTTATGTGGTTGTTAAACTGTTATGTTTTTCAGTGAGAAAAACAATGTCTTCGTCATCAAAATGTTTTGTCTTTTGGGATACATTGCATAGCTTGGAGTCAGTGTGCAGTATTACTTTTTTCATCGATGGTACTTTGTAAATAAACTCGCATCACTATGTGACGTGCATACAAATACACCTACTCATGTTTTTCAGTGAGACAAGTGATCAAGTCAAGAAGAAAAGGATGCAGGTCTTACCTGAATCTCCTGGTGAGTCTAAGTAGCTTTCTGTCATCGCTCCACTTGCCCCCACAGCGTTACTAACTCGATTTGCTTGGTCAGGCCAGCCTGCTGTAGTCCTCTTGATGTTGTTAACATCTTCTCGGTTAACATACAGGCAGAAACTAAACCAAAATACTTCAGGAATGAGAGTTGACATTCATTGTCGATTATGCTCTCAACACAGAGAGTTACCTTTCTTGCACCACTTTCCTGTTTTCTCCCTCAACTCTCCCTATCTCTCTCTCCACTGGTGTCTGTCCTCAAGCCAGTTCATATTACACAGGACTCGCCTTTTTGAAGATTGGCAGCCAATCAAAATGAGAAATGATAACCTGTGACCGTGACGAAACATTCTAAATCAGTGTAAAACTGTGGATGTTAAACAGTCACGGCTGATTATTTATTCAAGTCTGTTGCCTCTTTAAAGTTCTTGAAATTCTATGTGATAAATTGTCAACAGTGGGACAGTCTGTAGCATAATTTGTAGATCAATATGTCACTGTCCTCGTGCTGCATGTTTCCTCATGAATCAGGACAGAGGCTTGAAGATCTTAATTTGTTATATTGGAGTGATGTGAAAGCACAAATCCTGATAGGAATGAGGTAGCATTGCCACAGACTTTACTTGTGATTCCTCCCTGAGCTGTCCATCTGAAATGTTGACGTAGATAACACCCAATGTGCTTATGTGAGGTTTTGATTCCCCCACGCTGAAGTTTTGTTGTCCCTTTCATTTCTCATTTTGTTGCGAAAAGGCGAGAGAGCGTAATGGATGAAAATGGCAACTAAAACTGGTGCAAAAGCTGTCGTTTGGCCACAGATAATCACACAATCAACACTTAAATCCTGGTGGAACACTAACATGAAAGCCTGCGTATTTGGTTCTTTCAATTCCACTCAACACAGACTGATTACTGTAATGGCTTTGTCCTGTGATACACCATGACAACGCTTGATCCTTTTGCATGCTGTGTACCATTTACTGCAGAGCATTCAAACACACACACTTGTACACACTGAGGCAATAAGCACAGATGGGCATTATGTGTTTAGTGGGGTTTTCTATCTCTCACTGTCTTTCTTTATTACAATCTTTATTCTAATCATGTTATGCCCCCTCAAGGCACAGTTCAAATGCTTAAATCTGTTTGCTGCCGTTAGTTGTAGCAGCAGTGTTTTTTTTTTGTGGTACAACAGCATGGATGTTATTTCTTTGACTAACTTGTCTCTTTGGTTGATTCCTCTGTAAACTACTGTACCGCTGCTACATGGGCATAATAATTTTTTTGGGACAATAAAAGTCAAATATCAAATTAAATGGCAGCAACTCGCAACAGTTAACTGGGAATTAGAACACTGACACCATCTGACAGCTCCAATGATTCAGAGAGGATTTACTATTCAGTGTAACACTTTGGGATCTTGAATATACAAGCCAGGCATCAAAATGTCTTGTTCTAATTATAGGTCATCCAAACAGACTGTTTAGTTGTAATTGCCTGTAATTAGCAAATATGTTTCATATTACACTGTAGATTAAATAACTATAAATAGATATATCTGTGTGAGAAATTAAGAAGAAATTACAATTACAGCATAGGGAGATAGATGCTCATTGGACCTGTTATGTCTTCTCTTCTCTCAGGATTCTTTGTCAGTCTCTGGAAGTGCTTTCTGTAAGTGTGTTACCATTTTTTTTCTGTGTTTAGTTTTCACTCTTGGCTGAGGTGGCAAAGTTGGTCTATCATTAAAAGCAAAATGTGACAAAGTGCAATGGAAAACAGACTTAGTGAATCAGTCATGATGTACGTGAAGCATGTGGCTCATTGTCCATTGAAGGTTCAGCTCGACTGGAGAGACAAAAAACTGTAGCAGACCAAAACACTGATGAGGAGACCGTAACATTACCCACATGAATATATCAATGAAACATAAATACCATATTTCCATCACATTTTCCACATGACATTGGGTGACACAGGGCTGACATATAGAGACAAACAACCATTCACACTCACATTCACCCCTATGGGCAATTTAGAGTCACCAGTTAAGCTAACTTGGATGTCTTTGGACTGAGGGAGGAAGGCGGTGGACTTTTAGTGCTGGAACTAGTGTCCAATATCCTTAGCGCTGTAGTAAAGATCCCTGTTTTCTGTAATATTTCCACTTCCTTCACTTCAATTTCTTTCCTCTGCTCTACTCATCACTAATTGGCTCTTGTTTTCACCTTTGTCGACCCTCATTTACCTGACTAAATTGACCTGACACTTCAGCACTTTTGGAAAGGGGAGTTTATCCTACTCTTTAGTTTCTATCCTGTGTCCATGTTAGTTCAACTGAGAACTTTATCTATCCTTATTTCTTTAAGATAGACACACGAGACTAATTTGACTTACTGTGTTTTGTTCCAATCTTGAATTTGTTTTCTTTCAGAATCAACAGCCCATGTGTGTTTTTGTTCTCCCTTTATGTTCATAAAGGCAGTTCCTTTGAGTTTCGGAGAAAATAAAGCTTTGTTCAGGGGATTGAAGTTTCCTGACTTTATTTCCATGCGTTCTGAACCGATGCCCATGACGATAGTCACTTTCATTCTGAATTCTAATTGAACATTGACTTTATATTCTCTGACCTTACACCTATTTAACAGTATACATATAGCTACTACCCCAGCAGAGCAAGAGAAGGTCTGGGGGTCTGTCTTTGAATTTCTTTTCCAAAGGTTTCTTCTCTTTTTTTCCCCTCGTGCTGTTTTTTTTTTTTCTTTTTTTCTTTTTCTTGCTCTTGTGTGGGTCAGGAGCTATTTCCTTTTGAACCTGTAAAGTCCACTGAGACATTTTTTGGGCAATGAAAATAAACTTGATTTGACTCTAACATGCACTGCACACAGATGCAAACACACACACGCACACAAGTTCAATGACATATTCATTGCTCACCCTCCATCGTTCACATCGCGTGAACTGGATGGAACCGGCCTCCATGTCAAACCTTACCTGTAATGTTGGATTTGACATCACTACTGTCCACAATAAGAAGTTAGGGATACAGAGTTTGACTTGTCTGGGCTCATAATACCTACGTTCTTATAACTTGTCACACTCCAGTGGTTGCAAGCTCCCCTAAGGAGTTCTGTCCTCTGCATCTCTCAGTGTACATCACCTCATTTCATTTGCCTCTATTATACTCCATCACTCTTTATATCTCCCATGTGGCTTCAAGAAACCTAATTTGCCCTCCACTGTCTTGGCGACAAGCGGTGAGACACAACAGGGGTGCCTCTTCCTCAATTAGTGGTCAGTCAGCCTCCTCTGGAATCCATCAAGTCCGGCCTACCTCGTTTATTCGCACTTCACCCTCCATCTTAACTCTGCAATTTCTGCCTGAGAGAAATCTCCCCTGACATGCGCGATTACTAGAAAGCCTCTAACTGTCCTTTCCCATCATACTTATTCAGCTGTGATGGAGCCTAATTCTGCTCTATAGAAGGCAGAGTGTGAAATTCTGCCTTTTCTATATATCATTTGCCGTATGTGGATGGATACATTTGCACACCTGAGACAGCAATTTTCAGTCATTCAGTCAGCCCCCCTCCTTCTTTATTCATTGCTGCATAGAAGAAAGAGGACCCTGAAGTAAAATGCACAGAAACATTTAATGAATATGATGTTTTGGTGGGTCTGCATTGTTTCCAACACACACATATACCCCTGCTAAGCCAACAGATCTTGCTAAGACACTGGAGACTGTAGCATCAAATGAGGGGAAAAGCTTCAGAACCAGTGACCTCTTGCCCCCTGAGCTCTTTTTGCCGCAGTAAAGAGCTCTACTCTGACACCTATCTGGTGTAATCATTAATTTGTGATAATTTTCTGGATGGAGGGAGCATGTTCAGACATCATTCACAGCTCCAGGAGAAGACACTCTTGGCATTTATGTGGCGGTTGCTGCTAACACCTCAACAGGGTCATGTCTTCGGAAATAACTCCACTGTACTCTACACCTTTTTTTCAGTTACAGTGCATTAATGCTGCTTTTGTCCTCAGAGACCAATTTTCTCCTGTCTGCTGCTGAGTGCTGTAGGAAAGAAGAAGAAGGGCTACTGTGGTGGCATTGCTCTCTGGCACCACACACACAGAGACAGAATAAGCTCAGTTTGCAAAATATATGGAAGTACCTATTTTTGTTTTATTGTGTAAGCATGCAGTATATTGGATTTATCTTCCAACAGGTATATTTGTTATAGAAGAGTCTGTTTTCAGAGGGGCTCTTCAGAGATTTTGCTGTATTGTAGATTTTTCCACAGAGGAACTCATAAGGAGTGGATTTTATAACTCTTATCAAAGACGGAATAAGTAGTATCCTGGAAGCACAACTGCAGCGTAGCATCCTATTAAATGTAATGAATTACCAGTTGCCTTACGTAACCAGTATTCCAGCAGACCTGGTGGGCTAGTGAGGCTTACGGGTTGGCTTATTCCCAGTATATTGAAGATGGTAATGAAGAAGATGAATGAAGATGGTAAATCTTATTGTCATTTCTATTATCTTTTATTGGAGGACCATGTGTTTCTTTCCCCCAAGACAGTAGGTAGCTCAGCAGTATATACAGTTTTTGGAATGCGTCCATGCCACTGAGTGGAGTATAATCAGAAAACAACCCAGCAGGTCATAAAACCACATGGCTATCACAATTTGTTGTCTGTACTGTGGTGCTCTCTCCTGTTCTGCAGAGTAGAGGGAAAACTTTCCAGAGCCTTCAACACAATTACAAATCCTCATCACTATTTTGGTCACAGGGGGAGTCATTCAGTGCTGCACAGTGTCAACAGCTGAATTAGAAATTCCTTTTGGAGGCACTGTTAAAACAACAACTGTGAATTTTCCAAAGCAAAATGTTTAGAATTGAACAGTGACGATGAATAGTATTATTTAATATAATAGGTAGGGCCTGAAAATAAAGGCTTTTCCCTGTTGCATTTGGTTGTTATATCTAAAATACTTAGTAATAGTTACATGAGACTGATTTTTATAGTAGAAACTAGCAATGAAAAACATACTTGCAAGGAAAGAAAATCATTGCGCTATAATCCTTAAGATTTCAGTGCTGCTTGATTTGTTTACTGGTGCTAACAGCAAGTGCAGTTTAATGCTATAGCAAACACTCATTGAGCAGCTACTTTGTTAGAAACACAACTGGTGTATTTGTTTACAGCAGAGTGAACAAACTCAGTTGTAGTAGTAAAGAAGTCGGTCAATATGGTGCGAGTTGTATTCTGCACAGCAGCAGGGCACAGTGGATTTGCTAAGCTTGCTGAGGAGTTGGAGGTGTGCAGCCTGTTGCCCGTTGCTTTTCATCTAACATCTTGCTGTGGCTGCTGCCTCTTGTTCCATTACTCTCTGCAGTTTAAAGTTTAAAACTGATCTGCTGTCAAAAAGTTGCTGAATTTAACCACTGTCTTGTTTTGTAGTTGCATTTTTGATGAATGATCTCTGGTAGTACTTACCTTTGGGATAAAGTGCTTGTCCTGTAACTTCCTCCACAATAAAAGCCCACCCTGTGTCACGGTAGTTGAACACATTTAATGTAAAGCAGCAGCTGAAGGAATTGTTCAGTTTGCATTATCAGTAACCTAATACAGCTCTGATACAGTGTAGCACTGAATTACATGAGTGCATTGTTTCCCAAATCCATAGTGTGTAGCTAGACATTTTGACTATAATAATATTGAATCCAGGGCGGGAATGGCGGACCCTGTCACTGACTGTGAAAATTATTGCACAGGGAGCTAATTACAAGTAGTATATTGAATAGCTATTTCTGAAAATAATGCTCATCAGAAACAGTATCAAAATTCATGAATCATCATCATCATCAAATCAAGAGTGTAGAACAAACTATAGTTTTACGTTATGTAAACAAACTCTCTGAATGTCATGACTGTACTAAAAACATAAACCTACTTTCTAAATTTTAGGTGAAACAGTGCTGTGAATATAATTTTCTATAAATGTTTTTTGTCTTGTTTATTAATAATGAAGGGAAAGCAATTAATATAAATACAATATTAGAAGAAACATTTTTGTAGATGATATTGAAATATTATACTCTTATTCTGAGGTGTAAATGAATATGAAAGCGAAAAACCGATCAATGCTTCTGTTAAATTTTTTTTTCATTTATTCTGCCCTGACCCTACCAATAAATTATGGAGCACAAATACAGTTAGCTGCCAACATAACACTTATTCGAAGTGGCCTTGAGCTGCCCTGACTTGAAAGTTATAGGTTTGCTTGTGGACTATATCCTGCGGGAAGATGTGGAATTACTTGGAAAAAGTGTCTGGCTGATCAATCTATAATAAACAGGGCAAAAGGGTTGGTTAAATAAAGATGAAACACCCTGTGGGAATAGTATGTATGTATTCTGAGAGGTTATTTCAGGGTTTTTCCAAAGGCATTATTTCTAAAGCTCACACTCAAGGATTGGCAGAGTGTGCAATTTCTGCTTGCAGTGCGGCCACTGATAGTGGGACCTTTTTCAAAGGGTGACAAAGCAGAATCTCTTATCGGAGTCTTCTCCATGACATCCCACTTTTTAGACAGTGGGAATTATGGGCTGTGATCAATCGGAGAGAGAGAGAGAGAGAGAGAAGATGCCCTAATACAACAGAGGCTATCATAGCAACTGTAATTTCAAGCATGCATTATTCAACAGCGCTGTAAGATCTGTGAAGCTTCAAGATTATTTACAGTTTGAAAAGCATTGGCAGGGCAATTGCAGGCATGTCCTGTGGAGCCCAGAGGTAATATCTCAGCATTTGAGAGGAGACAAAAGTTTTGTAAATTTGAGAACAAACAACATATATTATATTCTAGAGCTTTTCCATCATCATTAGTTTTAAGCGCTGACCATAAATAATATTCTAAATGCCAATAAGATGGCAGAATTATTGAAAAGGAAGCCAAAAAACCTGACTTGTCTAATGTTTATTTCAAGGAGACAGCAGTCAGTATTGTGTATTCGCTTGTGGGCTATTTTTTTTTTTTTTTTTTTGCAGTAGTGTCTGTGTGTCTGGGCCTTTACATTCATTATGGTAATTATCCATGGCAGCCAGCGATGACTCCTGCATGCTGTGTGTCCATTGAGCTGCTGTCACACGAAGGCCACGGCCCACGCGCTGTGGCCTGCATTAACGTGCACCTCATCGTCTGCTTGTGTGTGTTTGCGTGCGCCTGTGTTTATTTGTAACTATGTGCCCCTGCTACAGGCATTCCCTACAAATATAACTCAAGCTCTCAGTCCTTCTGTTTCTAAGTCTTCCTCTTGCTCTCTTTATTCTCTCTGCCTCTGTCTGTGTCAGGGTGCTGGGTGTGATGCTAGAGCTCTGTAGCTGTAAGCGTAAACATCTCTCCATCTCCACATGAAGACAAACAGGGGGGCATTATCAGGCAGGGGGATAGACCCTGCATTCAATCTTTGACTATAAATAACCCCCTACCACCTCCTCATTGACATTCATGAGGTGAAATAGCAGCTTGGAAAAGAGAACAGGCGCTCTGTTTGCAGTCTTATTCGTTTCATTTGTTTAATCAAACATCACTGCATAGAATTTATCATACTTTGCCACTTTCCTTGTACCTGTCTCATAAGAACTTATTCACACTGGACAATTCAAACTGCACCTGTCGACTTTTTCCACGTGCTTTATAGGAACACGTGAAGACAGACTCTTAAAATCAGTTAATTTGCTTTCCTGCCAAGTGTTAGATGAGAAGATTGATCACGCTCATGTCCATGCGCTAACTATGAAGCTATAACTAGCAGCCGACAGTAATTAAGATGTTAACTTAGTTGATCAATCATCACCACTGTGGATAAAACGAATGTAATTCCTGGTTAAAATGTCACAAAAATGTAACGCAGCTGTAGCACAACTACAGATGCATTACGCAGTCAGAGAATGAGATATGTCAGGTATCCAACAACATCTGTCTTAAGTTTGACAACGTCAGCCACCATAAGATTCTGGTTATATACCAGACCAAATGAGGTTATGCTGGCAAAACCTCTGAGGGAACTCAAATGAGCAAGAGTGCATTTTATTGCACAAAGTTAAAGTTAGTCTTGTTTTAAATGTTGTGTATAGGAATAACAAATTTGTTTAACTGTATAAGAAAATTAGAACCACCATGATACCAATGTGATTTACTCCTTGAAATATTTGTCCTCACCTTTCTCTACTTCAGGTAGATTCTATATGGATGTAAACAAAGAATATATGGTTTGCAAAAATATAGGTGTGAAAGAAAGAGATCAATAATAAAGGGAAGGCTGAAGTAAAAGAGTTAACTATCGAACAAGTTAAGGAGCAGGTAAAACTGTTTGAATGTCCTGCAGTGGATCCATTTGTTATTTTAAAACTGCTTCCAATCATAGTCAGAACCAGATGTCCATAGTGTCTGGTGATCTACACACAGTATATGTGTGTGTTTTACAAACAAGTTATACTCAGGAGGAACACCTGGCGAGTTGTGCTCTGTGGTTTGTCTGTTAGTATGTTTGCACACAAAACTACAGAGATCACAGTTTTGGGCCCAAGCATAAAGGAAGGAAGTCACACTGTTGATGGGTGGTTCATTAAAATGAGCTAACTTTTCCACAGTGATACATCAGTGTTGCATTTGTGAGTTTTGATGTTATTTCCAGTTGTGTTAATTTCAGTTTTGCAACAGCTGTTAAGTACTGGCCTCTGGAGACCTGACAAGCTGCCTGTATTTCTTTCATGTACAGTATGTGGTGTGATGTGATGCAAATTCAGTCTTACTGTGCAGAACGTACTCAAAACAAACCAACGAAAAAAAAAACAAACACACACACACACACACACACGCCCGCAAAGTAACACATCTAGGAAAGCCATTTCAAGTTAGTTTGCCGCATACCTCTATGATGATCGTTTTATTTTATCTGACAAAAGAAAGTAATATTTTCACCACCAAAAAAAAAAAAAAAAATCAAAGATGTGTTGCTATGGAAACTGTGAATATCAGTGTGTGTGACTGAACGTCTGTCTTGCAGGCATGATGGCTCAAACATCATTCTGGAGCCACATCTTATCACACTTCTTGCTTGTTAAAAGTTTGTGCTAGGTTTTTTTTTGGGGTGCCAGATCTCCACTCACATCCAGTAAATGTGCTTGACATTTCTTTTTAGCCTGGGTGGAACTACCATAGATGCATACACTTTTACACATATACGCTTGATACAAAGCTCATTGTTTTTGTTCTATTTAGCTGTTTGACACAGAGAAAAATCGCTTATTTTACTTTTGCACTCGCTGGAAGTTGCTGATAAGAGTCTCTGAGTTGATAAGAGCTTCTGCTAGGTGGCTAAAATCTAAATCGACACTCTGTACGCTGGAGAGTTTAGCTTACTTGTGTAATGCAGACTAGCAACAAATCAGATACATAATTGCCTCCACTTCTCAAGTTAAGCTGCTGCACATTTCCATTAAGTTATAACTATTAATGGCATCTAATGTTGGTATTTCACAGAAAACGGCTTGCCATCTTGATATGGTGTAGGATCACCTAAAGTTAATTAGCTGTGTTGTTTCCTGCGCTTCACATCATTCCAGTGACAAATACAACACTGGAGAGTTTGCTTTTCACTGCAAACCTCACCAAGGAAACCTTGACTGTCTGAGCTCTAAATTCTGTCTGAGAGTGAATCAAGCCAGCTGCATCATAGGGTTTTGAGTGAAAAAAAATCACACAGACATCTTATATATTGCCCATGTGCTGCCAGGATGTTGTAATGTATCAGCACATCAAGCGTTTTCTGAATCAGCATATACGATCCCAGGTCACAGGAGGATTGTTGGCTGTACGCCTGTATAAATCACTCAGTTTTCATCTGGTGTATGAATTTGTTTAGCGGATCCTTACCAATATGAGAACACAAAGTCTGACCCCAAGACCCAAGAAAGCCACTGCTTATAATCATTATTAACCTCGGTTTACCCCAGAGGAGATCACATCTCCTTGGAGCTATTGTGTTTCCAGCTAACTCCTGCCTGAAACACAATATTTGCAATGATGAGCTGTGAAATTTGCTACCTGTGAATCCTTGGTCATGAAAAATTAATAGCGGAGTCAAGTATTGACCTAGGCAGCATCTGACTTTGGAACATGAAGAAATCATAACTGTAATTAAATAGCTACGCCTTGCCTCCAAATGAGTGTTTTTACAGCACACTTCTTTTTTTTTTTTGCTCAGAATTTTGTTCTGAATTTTTAGCAGAAAAAAGGGGCTTCTTTTTTGTTTTTCTCTCACAAAAATAGCATTCTCTCATGAATATGACAAGACTTTTTTTCCCCTCACAACACACTGTATTCATTAGGGGTACCCCATTTTGCTCTGCAGTTTTCAAATAACTAAAGAGACAAATTTTCTCGAGTTCTGAAAAAAAAAAAAAAAAAATCCAGACAAAACTGGTATGAGGATATGAGCAAAACGCCTTTGCTCTGCCTGCTTTTGAATCTAAGTCACTTTGTTCATTTGATTCTCTGAGAAGCAAGGTCAGAATTGCTGCCAGAGATTTCTGTCTCCTCTATTTATGCATTTGTATTTTTGTCAGGTCTTTGAGAGTGGATGACTAACGACACAGAAGGATCGACAAGCCGCCGCCTCAAGCTGTGAGAAAGATATGATTTATCCCTGTTATTAACCTGTGCCATTTCCCTCCACACTTATTCAAATTCATGACTAAATCCATCTCTTTTTCCTTTCCATTTTTTCATCAATGCGCTTCTGCGTTCTCCGTATTTTGATCTATATTCCAGAATAAAGATTTGTTGTTTATACAAAGGAGCTATTTAGATGGCACCCGCTAGTGTGGGGAGGGAATGGATATGAATCTCATATGACAATGTATTCGATTAAAAGCAGCATGAGGTGTGGGCCCCAGAAATGTGAACAAATATGCACGTACTCACACACACAGTCGAGTCTGCTCTAGTTGTATAGCTGACTCCTGACAACCTGTGAGTCTCACACTGTACAAACATTAAATTTGCTCAAACAATAGCCCACAGTTTTGTTTTAACTGAATTTCATGTCTTTAAAGCTATGATTCTCAGCATGAGCACATGTCAGCAGAGGGACTGACGGTGTTGTTTTGACAGATAGAGGGCAGGTCAAGATTTATTGTAGCTTTCCCCGGGAGGTGTATCAACACCTCTAACTGTCTTCCACTCCCACCATTGTTTTCCAATCTATATTTTTCCGTACTCTAAGTGATAAACTGTGTGTATGGCAAAGCAAGGCGAGTCATTTGTGTGGCTCCTCTCAAACACAGGCTTTACATGAGATGAAAAATGCTTTACGGCAATGTTTAAAAATACAATGAACAGAAATTAAAAGGGAATTACAGTCAGTAAAACACAGTTAGACATAAAAAAAAAATAATAGACCAGACATGCAGTTACAGTGCAGTAAGTATAGTAGCCCCAAAACAAGTAAAGGAAATAAAGTGCAGTAAGGAAACTAATAAATCAAAGGCACTCTAGTAACAAAAATATAGCATGTTGTTTTGTATTTCTACACTGTAAAATCATGATTATAAAGCATTATAATGATTATATCATTACAGTACTCATTCATTAAAGTGTAAACAACATTGTACTTTTGTAGTTGGTTGAGGTGGAGCAAATTTATAACTCATACATATTGCTGCAACTAATGATTGTTTTCAATATAGATTAATCTGCATCGTTTTCTCATTTAAACTAATCTATCTTCATCTGATTCAGAAATTAGAGCCCAAAGTGACACATTCATATCATTTATGGAGTAAAAAAAATGACTTCAATGATTATCAGAATAGTTGCCAGCTATGTATTGTATTATACTAAAAGCATTGTATTTTAGTGGAGTAAGATTACAATATATCCTTCTTGGGTAGAAGTATAAAGTGGCATGAAAACCACTCAAGTAAGAACAGAACTTAAGTATATCCACTAAGATACACTGACAATGACAGAGACAAAGCATGAGAGGTTATAGTTGTGCGAGAGAGTCATAATGTAGCCATACAGTTGAAGAATTATTACAGACTTTAAAATATAGTGGTGAGCATATTTTTGGTGAATATAAATCTGATAATGAACACATTCGAGTTACACTATCAATAGATTATTCTGCAATACACATCTCAATGGCAGACTGATGAAAGTTGTTTCAGTATATAGTGTACTTTTTATCTCTGTTCGTCCCTGACTTTAGAGAATCCAACAGAGTGTAATGTGTTTTTACAATGCCTGGGCTTCAGACAGCACTGTCTTTTGGAGAGACAGGTTAAAAGAATCATAAATCCAGTCGTGAAACCAGTGGTGATATAAATAGTTGTTTTATGCTGTTGTAGGTCTAACAGCTCCATTTCTCATCCACTTCTTGGCAGTTGAGGCATGTTCTCAGTGACTGTAACAGCCAGAAAAATCCATTGCAGGCATGACCTGAAACCCAAAGCATCCATTTGCTGCCCCTGAAAGATCTGGGTGGAACTTTATTCGCTTTTTGGACTTTATTATTTGAGTTTCACCTCTCTTTGTGCGTTTATTTTTCACAGTTTTTCCCGCTGCCTCTTTTTCCCTCCTCCACCATCACCACAGGCTTCACAGCTGTTTGTATATTTAAACTACAAAGAGATTTTTAACTGATCACTAATTACATACAAGTCCTCAGAGTTCACTTGGTACAAATGCACTGCACAGAAGTCGCCTCATGATTCTGACTATCACAATTTCCCCAGCTGGAGCACATTATTACAGGCATATGGAATGAAAAGCAGTGTGAAAACAAGAGTCAACCACAAAGGAAACACGTCCTTGACACAGTTTATGGTTATAAATGATACCATTTCTCAATGAAAACAGTAAGTGTTTTTGAAGTAACTGTATCCATGCGTCATAATCTAATGGTTGGCTGATAAAAACAACATCTGCAAAAGAAAACTCACGCTTAAATTTTTTATTAGCAGCAGAGAAAATTGGGTAATTGCTGTGCACCTTCTTTAATATGAGTACCTAAGGACACAGCTGGACATCTGAGATGCAGTCCCCTGAACGGCAGGAGAAGCTGCACGATGAGATGCAGTTCACAGCAGGAGCTTCCTCCAAGCCTACATATGCATATCAAAAACAGGAGGCTATATCTAATATGCATCAGCATGCAGACCACCACCACCACAACTGGGAGTAAAAAAGCATTTGTTCTCATGCTCTGTTTGGTGTGTTGTCATACTGCAGGGAGTGAAGGATTCAGATTGTACAGCCTTCGTGCACCGAAAAATCGACTGTGAGCAGAATGGCTTCCAACTTTCTATTCAAAGTCATTAAACAGCATCTTTTTTAGTTGATATTTTCAAAGGCAAAACACTTTACACCCCATCTGTTGTGAACTCTGCCCGTGGTGAGCAAAAACTAACAATTCAAAACAAATTTTCAAGATCAACCTGCAAGTAATTATTTTAAACTCTTTGGCAGTCAAGGTTTAAAGGGTGGTTTGACAGGCAGGGTGCATTTGCTAAGGAGGCTAATTGACTTGCAGCAGCTAATTAATTAATTTGCGAGGTTGTGATAACAGTGTAATGAGAGAAGGGAATGTCAACACCAGTTGATATTAGCCCTACTAAATATAGATGAGATAATGTTCGACAGCTTTTCTACAGGGGAACTGGAGTTCCAGATGTAAAAACAGATGGTGATGACACAAGAGACAACAGACATCTTTGTGCTGTGGCTGTGCAACAGGTCACAGTGTCACATGAGAAAGAAACGCAAATTTTAGGTTCATGGTACAGTAGTTTAAAAATAGTTTTACCCACTAAGTTACAGTATAAGGAGCACATTTTGAATGTAGAGGTGCACAGTGTTGGGAGGGTTATTTTTAAAATGCATTTCACTACATTACAGAACACGTGCCCTTAATTGGAATTTGTGACGTGTTCCATTAGATTACTCACTGAGTAAAGTATTTAAATACTTTGGACTACCTCAACATTGTTTTACATTATTATTGCATGTAACTCTGTGAAGGTGTTAGCAAATTTATTTTCCACAGCATTCTGTTGGACTGAAAATCAGAAGACAAGATTAGGATAAAACTATGAAGTTTCCTTCTTGCTAACTTGCTAGTTGCAAGACAACAAAGTGAAAACAAAAAAAATAATTTTCTTAAAATAACTTTAGTTTTAGGTCATCTAGGTAGGTATATGTTATTGGATAAATAATTGGACAAAAAATGACTGTCCAAAAATATAGCAGACATTGTTCTTGTTGTAAACTGGCTGGTCACCACACAGTCAGCTGCAGTCTGCAGATGGCTAACACTTTCAAATTTCCTTCAGGTAATCTCTTGATTTTAAGAATTTAAATGTATTCTTGTATTATTCCCCAGCAATATGGGAAATGGTTAGTCACATTAGTTTGTAGCCCATTCAGAAATAACAATAACTTCAATAGCAGAGCACTTAAAAAAATGCCATTAAGTGCTATACAGCAATGAAAATAAACCATCACAAACTTACATTGCATGAGTGTAACAAAAGTGATCTCATCATTGACCTTGTAACAACAATGAAGACATTTCTGAGTCTCAAACTGATTCTTGATTATAAAGCTTTGGTTTGCCTCTGTGTAAACTGATGTAAAGACTAAGTTACCTTTCCTACAGCAAACTATATGTTTACACTAAATTAAAAAAACAGAACTCTGCCATCTGGAGTGACTCTATTGTCAGCCTGACTTGACATGCAGTAGGTGGATATGGCTCTAACTTTGGTTGTAATAACACCCTTCTGTATGGACTACACCTACTCAGTGCAATCCAAACTGTCAAATCCCCTGCTGGTTCGTCTCAGTATACCGAGGCAGGCATTTCTACCTGAAAGACAGAGGGCCTTTTAATAACCCTCTACTGGTGTTACTTGGCTATTCAAGCATTCAACTTGTATGAGAAAGTTAGAAGATCGAAGAGATTCACCAAGCTGGATGACGATAAAATGAAATAGTCAAGAGTTGTGACACTTTATTTGAATATTTTGGCGCTGATACGCATTAAGTGTCAGGTGTTCAAGACATCGTCAGACATTTTGCTACATATTTGAACATGATGAATATCTACAAACCACTTTGCACATTATTGTCAGTATCCATCAAAAAAGGACACTTTCTCCAAACATATTAGCATCACTTAAGATATTCAAATACAACCTGAGTAAATGATATTTTTACCCTACAGCACATGGAGAATGTAGAAGAAATGGAGCCATGGATCACTGCCTTTGGGGTCTGAGAACAACAACAACAAACTGTTAAACTCAATTGGCTCTATTCAGCCAAAATAGGAATCAATCTGTTTTAATAGGGGGAGTAGGGGGTCCATTTGGTTGACCATGCAGCGAGGCTGACCTAATTGTCATGTCAGTGTCTGTTACAGAGAAAACCACTATTTGTCTTACTTTTCTGCTCAAACAAATCCTCTAGAATATAAAATGTTTGTGTGCTTTTAAAAGGAGAAATGAAAAAAAAAAGATAAATAAACCACTTGACTCCCCTCTCCCTGCTGTTTAAAAAACAATGTTCCTAGGATGTATCTTGGGAAAAAAAAAAAAAGGGGGGGGGGGTGCTGAAAGCCCTCGAGAGCCATCTTAGTTCAATCATGTTTTCCTGAGCTTGAACATATTTTCTAATTATGCCCTGTCCCCTTGGGCAGACAGAAATGTTTTGTGAGAAATAAAATTGTCACATTTTAAAACAAGGGATGCAGGACAATTAAGGCTTATGGTGGGATTACCCTGTCATGTATGACCCTGAAGTGCATGATGGCATGGAGGGCTGTGTTCAGTGCAGTAATAATGCTATTAATTCTTGCCTCGTACTTTTTTTTTTCTTTTTGCTTGTCCAAATGTCACATCAGATGGGGGATTATGTTTTTTTGTTAGGGAGTGCTGGGGTAAAAGCAGTATCTCACGAGTCTAAGGCCACTGATGTCAGTTTAACCCAAGGGTTTGTCTGCAAAATGTCAAGTTTCTTGGCAATTTGAGGGACCTTAAAACCTTAAAAACATTAGCCAAATACGCACATCTTTCACAGTAGTTAATTATTTTCGAATTTCCATTATATGCCATAACCATTTTTTTTTTTTGTAAATCTTACTATCTTCTTGTTCCTAATGACAAAATCTCCTACGAGATCATTTTCTATGCGGAGCAGACAAAAAAAAAAAAGAGACAATCTGTCATGCCACCTTGAGTCAGTGTCAGAAAGTAACACCCATCCACTGTCTCCTCTTCAGTGGCTGCATAAATAGCTGCTGAGATCGCTGATTGATAATTATCCTTATCTCCAAATGTCTCCTGTTACAAGGAAACAAATAAGAGGAGAGGAAAGCAGGAGCTGGCAGGCAGAGGTCAATGGGAGGACTTCTACATTTCATCCGGCACATGGTGAGAGATGGAGGTGCCACAGAGTGACAGTCTCCGACCTCTAGGTGAGATCTGAAAGGGATGATAAAGGCAACTGACGGAGAGAAAATTGGCAGATAATTACAAAGGCTAGAGGGGCACATTTTGTCTCCCCCCCCTGTCTCTTTCTCTCTGTCATATAACACACACACACACACACACACACACACACACATACACCAGCAACAAGTCAGTGTGAGACACAGTGTGTGCAACATCCAGCACTGAAATTACACGTTCTACAATTATACCTGCTTGTTGTGTGCTTTTGCTTATTTTCAGCAGACACTGGTAAAATATTTGATTTCATGATCTCCCAGAGGAACTATCCTCCATTAAAAGTATATATACATACATCTGTGCTGGAGATAAGGACAAATTGACCTTCTTAACATGTGTGACAGCAACTTGATATTACATCTAGAACAATGGAATATTTACATGTTTGTGAAATTGTTTCACCTCATTTTCAGTTTGAAAATGTCATCTAATGATCAGGTAACACAAAGTCAGGCTTGTTGTTTCCTGGGGTAATGGAGTTAGACGGCAGTGACATTGTCAAACAGAGAGGCGCTACCTGACAAAGCTCTCAACTTTACTTAACAGCAGAGAGAATCTCCATGCCTCATGTGATCTAATGGGATTGCACCACTTTCAGGACATTTTGCATGCCATGTCTACACATTTTATCTGTGTGGGATGTCAAATGGCCATGACCAAAAAATGCTTAATGATAACACACGAAATGACTTAAGGAAATTGTTATTCATATGCCATTTGGTGAGACCAAGCTGTCAAGCCAGCCCTACATCCCTAGGAATTAAGTCCATATTTCCACATGATATACAGTACATCCAATGCCAACATTCAGTGCCAATACAGGAAGCAGTGCACCCTGAATATAGAGAGGAGGAACATAAAGGTGTCCAGGTTGGGGTGGTGTATGGGCATGTAGCACGTCTGACTGCTCATGAGTTCACCTTTCATATCAGATTTTGCGTTGCACCCTCTGGAGTCATAAATGGCTTTATACAACTAATTTCACATATGCAGCAGCACTCCCCAAGCCCTGACTTTGATATGTAAAATCACCTTCAACCATATTTCACCAACCTTATCCATCCCATAGTTTCCATGCACATATATTAGCCCTGCATATATTTGAGGGTTTTTCAGAAATGTTTGTTATTAATGTTCTTGTCCAATTATATAGTTGATCCAAACACAGTAAATGCTGAGGTTTTATTATTATTTGCAATTGAACAGAAGTGTTGAGAAGTGTTTTCGCCTTTGTGTGTGTGTGTGTGTGTGTGTGTGTGTGTGTGTATTGCCTAATTTGATGTTACTTTTGGGAATGTTCCATCTGTCAAGCAAGACACTTAAAGAGTAATGTAATCTAATATTCAGAAACATGGAAAGCTCTGGCCGGTACTTTGTCCTTGACTGAGTCAAGATGTCCTGGCTTGTATGGTCATTAATGAGGCGGAACAGTGTGTTCCTGGGAAGTTTACCCCAGTTTACCTTACAGTATAATTGTTTTGGTGTTCTGTATCTCAGCCAAAAGGTGTTGACTGAAATGTTATGAGAGATGAGATCATTTGTATTAGAGTCAGCGTGCCACTTTCACATTGACCTGAAAGGTTATGTGTAACTATATTCTCTGTGATGATGTAAAAAGATATTAAAGAGCGTCTTCACCTGAATTCATCTTTGGATTCTGACTCTTTTTTCAGTATGGTAAATAAGAGGTAAGAGATTTTCCCTCACACTCCTCTTTCCACTACCTGTGAGTAAATTAATAAATGCATGTATTCAACAATATTCAATAAATGTATCCTACACAAATGTTTAACTGAATGTTTCATCGAGGTGACTGCACTTCACCTGCCCTGACTTTCTACCTGTTCACACCCTCATTAATAATTTCTCCTAATGTGATGTTTGTGGCTTTTCTCCCTTCTTTTCTCCCATCAGCCACCTCTGTTGCCCATTAATCACGTCATGCATCTTTCACTGGACAAACCCCAGGGAGTGCTGAGGGGATCAGAGGACTGAACTGCACTTGAACTGGAAAAAATGCACCAGAGCAGCTACAGCAGCTGAACCAAATCATGTCTTAAGAAAATCGTGTGTGTGTGTGTGTGTGTGTGTGTGTGTGTGAAAGCAAGAGAGAGAGAGAGAGAGAGAGAGAGAGAGAGAGAGTGATTAGAGTAAAGTGCTGCTCTGTGCTGGGCTGCTGGCTCACTGGCAATACTGTCCAAAAGGATGCTTGTCTTTGAGTAATGTCATTCCTTCTGAACTGTATTCTTAATCCCAAACGTTGTTTTTTTTCTTTCTTTCTTCTTCACAGCCACCCTCACTGATTCAACTTGACAAAGGCAAGGTGGGCGCAGATATATCACATTCTGTTTCAGTGACGGTTTGCTAGTCTTCGCCCAAAAAGTGAGAAAAATTGCAGAAGACATTGTTCTTTTTAAACTGAGTTACATGCAGCTGAATGAATCGGAGGTATGTGATCTGTGGGAGTCTAAGCTGTAAATCTTAAATGACTCTAAAGCCGGGTCCTCTCACCAGACTGCGGCAAGTATATTGGTTTTCACACGCGAGGTTATTGTTTTGTCACTCTGTACTGTTGTTTTATGGATGGGAGCCAATGAGGAATTCTCGTCTTGGCTACTTGATGTGTTTCAGATACAGATATCATGGTGAGGCCTAGCTCTTAATGAGACACATGAATTAGGAGCTATTTGTGATTTCTGCTATGCTTGCATTAACAGTTGTTTACCTACCAATCTAGAAGAAATGTTGGAAAGCAAAACCAGTGTTTTTCTTCTGTAGTTCTACTTAGTTCTGATTCTAGTTTCTTCTACTGTAGCTAAAATGCTAACCAGCTAACCCCAGCCCAGTTGGCCCGTCTTGTCACTTTCCGATATCAACTCATTATAGAGTCCAGCCTGCCCTGAAGAAGTACTGATGCTCAGAGGGCATATTCTATCCTCATGTACTGTAAACGCAACAATGACTGAAGGAAGTGACCATCACCACCACCTGCTTCCGGCAAAAAAATCACGCTAGACAGCAACAGCAACAGCAACAGAAACTAAACTGATTGCCAGCAGCAAAATCTCACTAATTGACATGTTAAATCGCGTGTGTTTCATCTGTACAAAAATTTAAAAAATGTAAATTTGTGGTTTTATAGAGTGGATCATGTTACGTTTTGCACAGAGCCACTCTAGCTGTCTCCCCTCTGTTTCCAGTCTCTATACTAAGCTAAGCCAATTAGCTGATGACTGTAGCTTTATGTTTAGCAGACAGACATGGAAGCGATATCAATCTTCTCATCCAGCTCTTGGTAGAAAAGTGGCCCAGTCTGATAATTCCTTATAGCTTACCTAGCTTAGCATTGCAGTGAGAATTAGAGGTGTAAACTGTGGATCACTTTCCTCATTCAGATTGTTCACCGAGTGTAGTTTGTTAACCATCCACACTCACATTCACACCTACAGGCAATTTAGAGTCACCAGTTAACCTAATGCATGTCTTTTGACTGTGGGAGGAAGCCGGAGTACCTGGAGAGAACCCACGCAGGCACAGGGAGAACATGCAAACCACTTGATTATGTGTATAAGTATCTAAGTGCTGGTTCTGTCTATTTTTCAGCAGTATGCAGTATGCTCTGTCTGTTGCCTGTTCAAGCTGTACAAGCATGTTCAATTCAGCACAAAACAAGCTCCATACAAGCACTGCACATGAGGTTAACAGCTTAGGAGGCACTTCTTTATGGCAGTTATCACAATATGATTGTTTTGATGACTTTTGCTGTCTCTGAGTAAGCTGTTGAGGAGGAAGTAATGTACTGTGAATCAAGGCTGAGATGAAGGGTGGTCTCAGGCTTCACTGCTAAAAGCTATTGATTTGGTCAGTAACAATGGTTGATTCAGTACAGTCAGTTCAGTTCCATTCTTTTGTATGAAAACCCCTTATGAGAATGTTAAGTATTCATCAAAAGCAGTGGTTTACTGAGATCTGCTCTCTATTGTGTTTCAAATACTGTAGAAGAGAAGGATCTTTTGGCATCATGATGAAAAACCTTACAAGGTTCAGTGTCAATAAATAATTTACTTATTTTAGAAAACTCATATCAAACTTTTATTTAGTCAATTTTCTATCATTCTCTCAGTGATTTTATCTGGATTAATAGTATGGGATGCTGAATACCCGATCCATAATTCAGTGCAATAAGACAATGATTTGACACTGATCCATTGGCAGATCAATAGCCTTGTTGACACAGAATCTAGATGAGCCAGCATTGGTTAGTGGGCTTGCTCCATTATGTCAAACCCAAGACTAGAGAGGGCAGCCCTAATTGTCTAAACAACACACACCACATTCCTCATTTGATGCGGCATTGACATCTAACATATTGGATTCCATGCTGGAGCAATCAAGCCAGGACTGCAGCACAGGGGCACTCTGAGACGCAACCAGGAGCCAGGATAATTAACATTTATTGATACATGACTGCTGTAAGCCTGTTTGCCCAGTGAATTAAACCAGCTCATTACAGGCTTAATGGTGGGTAGGGGAGATAAATAATAGATGCCAGGCCACTCACTGGCACTTTAGCATGCATCAGGAGACCCCCCACCCCACCCCCATCCCCCACCCACTGCCATACCCCGCTTCTACCATCCCTGACATCAATTTGCCCTACACAAAGTCAAGACATCCTCCCTTGAAACCAAAACTGACATCACCACTTCAGTCCAGTCAAGTGGTCTCATGTGGGCTTGGTCGAAGGTTTTAATGACGGTGGTTGTGGATAAAGGTTAGGTTGAGTTGGGTACTAAATCAAATACAGTATATGCACATGTGCAGACACATTTTCAATACAATGAGAATGTAATAATTGGCAGCATAAATAACATTTATTTATTTATTGTTTCATTAATTGATTTTTTTGCACTCCTGGGAGTGTTTGATGATAAAAAAACACAGACGTCAAGACAGAAAGAAAAAGTTCTTTGTAGATGTCACTCGCTCTGTTTTTCCCTCACTCTCTCCTGCCTCTCTCCTCTGCTCGCAAGAAATGAAACATGAGGAAAAACCAATACATTTTAGAGGAAGCGTTACAGCAAAGCATCCTGACAAACAGATGATGCTTTTTGTTGTGCTTCTTATCTTCTGTGCCTCCCCTGTCCTTTCCAATTGTTCTCCTCCCTGACAACATAACTTTCACACCCGTGCGCCCCCACCTCCCGCCCGTAACCCCCACACGAAATGCTGCCTTATCGAGCTTAAACACTAAAACAGAGTGCATTCTCTCACTCTGCCTTGTAAAATCCACTCAATTCAAAAGCTCATGAACATTCAATGCTGAGGGCAAGGCTGTAAGTTTGGAAGGAACTAGTCATGGTTGAATGAGTTGGTTTTATTTTTCTATTTATGTGCGCCACTGCCACATCCTGCCTCATCTTTCTTGCAATTGTCCTGACTTATTTCAGGACATTACAGGCATTCATTGGCTCACCAGAGTCATGAAAAGAAGTTTTGTAGAAAGTTTCAAGCTGCTTTTTGATGTGAGGCGGCACAAATAAATCAGATAAATAAAACTTTATTAATTCTAAAAGAACTAAAAAACTCTGATGAGGAATACATTTTTTCATTATGACATGATATTTTTATTACAGTGTAGAAACTGAGCAAGATTTTCTCACAGGAATCTTATCTTCATCTCCTACATACATACTTCCCTTTCTTCAGTTTTTTCTTCCTGTATGTAGTTTGACCATATGGCCTTGAACTTATTGAACTTAATTTCTTGTCTGTCTGCTTTTAAGTCCTAAGTCTGTTTTTAGATTTGAAATGTATGCACATCCAACAGTGATACCCTGCAAACACACACTGGGATACACTTCATAAAAACAGCGAGGTGAGAAGTTAAACCACTGGAGGCGGACAAAAATGAGATTTTCAGCTTGTTACTTGTTAAGGGAGAATTTCAGTTAATTACAACTTGGAACGTAGGTGTGCTCATTGTTTCTGCCGGCTATGATACCACTGTACTGGCCAAGGAATGACCCAGTCAGAATGCGGCAATATTGCAAGTTAAACATAGCAGGAGTCAGATACTAAGATTTTTAAAAAAGTTTCAGTCCAACCAAACTCAGTGGCATTGCTCATATTGACTGTTGTAGACATCTATCATACATAAGTGGCCTGGGCAATGAGGGTTTATTATTATTTATCTCAAAATGAAGTGCTTTAGAAAATCTGCTGGTTTCTTTTCAACCTGATTGTCTAACATCTTGTGCTACTTGCCTCATCAGACTTAAATTTAGCAATATTACCTTAGTGATACTTAGTGGTATTTTAGGTGAGTACAGTGTTATCATAACCAACTGAAATGATAGCCAAACCTACAAAATTAAAATCCCATTTGTTCCTAACTACAATGATCCTTTAATGAAGACACAAGTTACCCGTTTTATTAAATACAAAAGAGTGAAAGTGCAGATCTTTGCTGCTTCCTGGCACAGTCTAATATGATATCGAGGCAGTCTGGCTGGAGATAAGCATGGGTGTGTGAGCTGGTGAGTGAATCGTGATGGTACTCTGGTGCCTGCGTGGGAGAAGTCTCTCTTTCCGCTGAACAATTGTTTCTGTTACAACCAGATTCCAACTTGTTGTTACTGAGGGTCATTATTACAGCATACATCTTAATAAAGGCTCAGTTGCTTGATTCATCTGTGAGTCTGTGGGGGAAGTACATCTGAAAGCTATGTGCAGAGACTATATTTTATTTTGTCACACAACCTGAAATATTCTGTAAGAAATGGAACTGAAATCCACTTGCAAGCATTGCTTTGAATATAACTTAATAAAGGCGGGGTTTGATTTGCTCTGTAATGATTTAGTGCATGATTATTAACCTCTGAATATGTCTATAACGTAAAATGAAAAAACAAACTTTGAAACATGAGGCAATTTACTTAAATAAGAGCTGCTGGCAGGTTCCTTTGTTTGTTGTTATTGTTTCTTTCACAGGTGGCACAAAATATGGGTATGGGGATTTCACAAATCTACATACCAAAGAAATCTCACTTGAGAAATGTTTTTCTCATTATTTCAGACAGTTTAATTTAAACTTGCAAACATGAAGACATTTCTCAGATGCTCGAATCAAACAGGACAGATGTTTGGTGACTACTAGAAATTAGAGCTTCTCCCCGGACAATGACTCACTGACTTGTGTAATGTTTTGAGCATTAAATGTCACAACAGCAGACAGAGGCTCTGAGCTAGCACCTTAATGAAGACATTGTCTACACAAATGGTCATTCAGCTGGCACTGAAGCAGGTTCAGGCTACACCTAAACTCTAGTCAAGTCCTGGTCAAGTTCTACTTATGTTGATGTGATATCGCAGATAGAGTTGAGGCAGGATTGTATCACTACAGATATTTTCATTCATTCCCTTTCCCACAAAGTAGGAAAGGTCAGGGGATGAAAGTTCAACACTCCAACCATGTCTCATGGCCGCAGCATTCAGCAGTTTGGTTGTAGGAGAAGTACTCTCATTGCCCTCATTATGTCACTTCTTACATTTGCGATGCTTTTGCCGGTTTGTTTATTTTGGTTTGTAGGAGGACTCCTTCAGTGCCACCCATGAGGGTCTATCAGTATCAAAGCAACACGTCAGAAACCTGACACACATCACAAGCCTTTCTCCAACGCTGCCAACATTGTGCTGGGAGTACCCTGAAGTCTATGTGAAGCAGGCTCTGGTGAATCATCTGAGGGATAAGAGCCCTCTGTAACATAAACAGTTATATGATACATGTGAGCATATAAATGTGAGGGTCCAAACAACTGATTGGTGTCTATTGTCTGTTTTTATTGAAAAAACAAAACAGAAGTTGGTATTTTGTTAGTATTTCATCGCCTTAGAAACATATAAACATTCCCGAACTTGATATTGGGACTAGAAATTCTATTTTAAACACATATAGTGCACTGCATACAACATTTATACCAACCCTCTGTTTATCCAACCGCGCTTTCTGGTTCATGGTATTAACTCAGTGCACAGGAAATGCTCTGTCATCATGCTATAGTTCAGTTGTGTGGACAGTAGCAGATTGTGGCTGCATACACAGTCTTGATGATTTAATCACCATATTGTACGGGTGCCTGTTTGCAACCTGTTACATGTTCACATTCTATATTTCTTTCATTTCTTAATTTGCTCTTTTCCCAGGTTGCTAGAAAACTGGCTTACAAGGAAGATGAAGTCATAATGGCAGAGGTTTTGCAATAAAGAAGGACTAAAGAGGCGAAATAAGTTCAGATATTTTTTTTTTCTAAGGCAACGTTGTGTCATTTCTCACTATCTTCAATGGTATAATAGTAATAATAGTTCTGCCCTCTTCTTCAATTCTTTAATGGCACCTGACTGGAGAAAAAGCTTGACCAGCTGTTTATGTCAATATGCCAAACTCCTAATATCCACATAACAGTGGTGGATTAAAATGCTTTTTTGTTTATTTATTTTCTGGAAATTCGGTTAAAATTTGCATTCCATTTGGGTAGAAACTTGGCTCATGATGGTGCTGGCCAAATCACAAAGCCATGTGTACTGTGTCACCATGGTAGTTTTTTGTTTTACTGAATGGTGCTTTTTAGAGCCAACACCATTAAGGTTAGAACAACTCTGGCCCTGTAAATGGGTCTTTACTGCTACCAGAGGTATCAGCACCCAGTTATAGGGAGCATCAGAGAGGAAGCATTACATAGGAAGTGGTGTGATATTCATAGTGCAGTGGGGTGTGAAGGTCATGTTGGTGCCTATAAAACACCTATGTTTGTTAGCAAATGCCTGTAAGCATTTGCCTGGCATCACACTTTTGTGTTTCATCTCATAAAAACAATCAGTGATGATATTTTATTATTTATTTTTATTATTTACCCATGACCATTATCTATCCCTAATCTATATGAACTGTCTAACATTATTCATGCCTTAACTATACTTTACATAACAAATATTGTCTGAAATGAAAAAATGTTGGTTGCAGTTAACTACAGTATAAGGTTTAGGTATAAGGTATAAGTTTCCAAGGCCCAGAGAAAAGACATACATTTTGATAATATGGCTTTAATGTTGTAGGATAGTGGAACTGGATAAATCAAAGTGATGTCTCTCTCTGAAATATAACAAGGACACAACAAGACACAACAAGAAAGTCTAATACATTTTGTTTCCTCCTTCAGTCCTACATTGTGTTCCAGTGTGAAGAGCACTCTGGTCAAGATGAGTCAAATAAATTTCCTTTTGTAACCACTTGATCCCAGTCTGTTGTTGAAAAGAAGCAATTTCCTTTATCTACATAAGAACACAGTGAAATATATTCACTGTATCCATCAGTTTTACCAAGGAGGACTGTTCTGCGAAATTATTCATGATTAAGCTGATGGTGGAGACAGACAAAGGTAAAGCCCTGGAATAACTAATTTCACCTTAACAAGTGAGCTTCACCTCATTTAGACAGTGTTAACACCCACAATTATTGCTGGCAAGAGAACAAATGTAAATTACAATCAAATTCTGCATTAGCCATGCTTCACTGATTCTAACTACTCAGAGGAACATACGGAAAGTGGCGGCCACATTGAATTGCACCTCTGCAACTGCTGCAAAGTCATTTTCCAGAGAAATGGTGGTCAATCTTTGCTGAACAGCAAAACAACATGTGTCCAACAGCTTTCCATTTGGAAACTAATGGAGCTGCTGGGTCGAGGTTGTTTCAAACAAGTAAACCTAAATGACACCAAAACAGCTGGTGAGGTGTGACGATGATTAGCTTCTGCACCGTGGGTTATATAAAACAAGAACCAGATGACAACACACACATACTCGCTTTCACATATGCTCGCACACACATTTGTGTAACCCTCTGTCCTCTCAAGGGAGCACCTCCACAACCTTCTCTGATGTTTTTATCATTCAGTGTTTGATCCTACTTTTCTACTCTGTGTGCCTACCCTCAAGCCCGGCCAATTCAAGTAGCCAGGTGCAGCCTCTTCAGAGCACCTAACACAACAGCCCTCTAGTCACTGTGTTCTCACCAGCACCACAATCACATGCAACAAATTATTCTGCTTTTTCACACTCCAGGACTGAAAACATCAAATCTGCCAGCCAATTTTTCTTCTTTGAGATATTGTGACCAGCTACAGCAGCCACACTGACATGTAAGAAACCAATTCCTTTTGCTTCTTTATTCAAACATACTTCGCTGAACTATTGCTTGAAATGTCAGATGAGGACGATTTCAATAAATCCACTGTACAAACACTGTTTACACAGTTGGTATACTCACAGTACTATGCTAGTGAATAATTTGAAGTTGATGAAGAAATTTTTATAGATTTAAAGTCACGCTAAATTATACTTTTTAAAATATTGTGTCAAATGACAATGTGAAAGGGGTTCACAGTAATGAAGAAATGGAGGATTATTACCAGAATCTGGAGCTCCCCTTGGCTTTATAGAGCTCTATAGTGAGTATCAGCTCATTGTTTAACTGTCCAGTTGCAACTTAATTGTTTTGGTTCACTCTTTCAGCTCTCATAGTATTGTTGTCGGCTGCACCAGGTAGCTGTTCCTAGCAGAAAAACTTCTAAAAACAACACTGTACCTGCTCAGCACCAAATTGCGGACAGGAAAAGGTGAGGGACTAGCTTGTGAACATGGTATTGGCTTTAGCAGCTAAATAGTCGGATATATAATGCAGGTCTAGGGTAGATAACAAAAATATAGCTAAAAAAGACTGAATATTTGACTTACACTCATCAGGTGGTCAGAAACTCAACTCCAAATGAATGTTAATGTTTCCCTATTAACTCAATATTTTGTTAACAAGGTTGCCATATCAACTTATTAGTTGATGATATGTCAGTGTTGTGTTCACAGCTTGTTTCTGCTTCCCCAAAAAATGGCCCCCAAAAAAGTTAGAGTTAGGTTAGAGTTTTAAGTCTAACGTGCAGTCGGAGGAATTATAGTGGCTCAGAAAAAGCATTGTTCACTATGATGTTGTAAGGTCAATCCACTGATCACACAACAGTGCCTTGGGGCTATCCATCCCCAAGTCTGGGTTAGCTGACACTTGATAGGACTGAATGGGGTCAAATAGTGAGGTTACAGAGATAAACACCAAATCAAATTCAAGCTACGGTCTTATCTCCGTGCTGTAGTGTGGCCCATGGCTACTTTATGACTGAACAGCTGAACAGGAAACATAAAAGGATGCTTTTGACATTTCCCATGGCCAGACAGGGATAACACAAATCTATGCCAGTAACCACCGGTATGCCACAACATCACCACGGCTTCATCTATGTGCTAGCGAAAGCACGATACAGTCACAAACAACATCTGTTTAATGACATGCCATTAAATCATCAGCTGACGCTCATATAATGAGGTCATCAGCAGGGATATTAATGCCCAATACACACCTTTTCCCAGCACACACTGTCTCCTCAGCCAGTGATGGCTGGCTCAGTGAACCAACCTATGTAATCAACCCCAGTCAGCTCCCCCCCACCCCACCCTCACCACCACTGCCATCTCTCTCAGCCATTCTTCTGCTCCATTGAGTACAAAGCCACTCGCACCCCTCTTGTTCTCTACTCAAGCAGAATTATTGGCAGTGACAAACATCATTATAATGTTCCTTAGTGAGTGCTCCACCTTTAGCTGCATCTTGTAGCCTGCGGGGGGCTCTTCTCCTGAGTGGGATCTCTGTGCTGACCCATGTTTGCATGCTTGCAGTTTGACTGTCCACTCCAGTGAATCACACACCCAAGTCTCTCCCTTGTCCTCTTTGGTTCCAGAGTATTATGCATTAGCTAGAGGAGTTTGGGGGAAGAAGACTGACATCATGTAGCCTTTTCATTAGAGGATAAATGTGACTATCTACATGACTCACTAAATAACATTTGTATTAAAAAATTGCCTGAAAATACAAATGAGAAAAAAAGTTAATAAAGCACCAGATTATAGTTTCTTTTGTTTTATATTTTTGGAAAGGCACTTTCCAAAAAGCAATTAAAGCAATAAAAACTTTCAATTTTCAACACTAAGTAAAGTTCCCCAAATGAGAAACAGTTTAATCTGATCATACAAACCAGGCTAAATATGATGTATTATATACACAGTATAATATGAAGTAAAATCACAGATTAGAATGTTTGATACATTTATTGGCATGTTTTGTTAAACTATGTGTTGCGGCGTTAATGGTGGCAGGAAAAGAGATTTAGTAAGTGCCACAGTATGTAGAATCAAAGCTGTAAATATAGATGATTTATAGCAGTGGAGCTGCTGCAATCTCTTCTTGTACCATTCTGGTCTCAGCATTTTTGGAATATGATTAACTTCTGAATGAACAACTGCCTTTCCATTATTCAAATAAAATGAAAAATGTTAAACATATTGTGATTTTTTTTTAATGCAGAAGGAAGAACCATATACTGACTTTGGTCTAGAGTGTGCTATTAGGACTATTGTGACCCTAGTCATATAAAAATTCAGAATGTTTTCCCATCAATTGATGTTCTCTAAATGTAAATTACAGTTACTTTATAATTTAAGGACCCTAATAAGCATGAAGTATTAATCCATGGACTATTAGAGACACACTGTCACAGAGTCTGTTGGGGGCTTAAGTGTTCATTATGACAGGGCTGTGTTTGGAGACAGTCTGCTGCAGACTGTTTCAAGTATTAACGCCTTGGGTCCTCTGTGCATTTGCCATAATACTCCACTCCCAAAAAGAGTCAGGCATGTCCCTGGGATGGCTGTTTTATATACTAAAACTAATATTTCATTGATGATTTATAACATATGAACTAAACATGTAAATTTTCTTCTAACCATTTTGACAGCACCATTAATGTTGCTAAAAATCCAGGACAGAAAATTCAAACTGGGTCTCAACAACAAACAACACATAAGATCATAAGATCCTGCTTCTTTTTTTGGTCATGCATAATGTGGGTTTTTGGAGGTACATCAGTTATATGGCTCTGGTTAGGAAGCATGTGGTGACTTTGACCTTTCCTAACCTTGGCAAGATGATGCAGTGACCAACTGTGAGGCCGGCTGTCCGTCTCTCACTGGGCCCTTTTCTTTAAGTGACAGGCCTGGAAATGTTGCCAACACATTCATATTTCCATTAAAGAATATCTAAAAGTATCTATTATGAGTATATATAATGGAAAATGCAGTCACTGTGTCATTATGGCAACATCTTTGTTGTCAAATTAAATACATCAAAATCCTGGGTGGAAACATTATATTTTAATCGTTTGTGCTGAAGTTGCTTCCTGTATGTACCCTACACCTTGCTTATGCTGCTGAATGTGCTTCTGCTGGTTCTTCATGGAACAAATCATGAGGAACAGATGTACCTGTTGTCAGAGATGGTGGCCCCTGTAGGGCGTTGCTAGCTATGTGCACTGGGATCATGTGTCAACCCTGTTACCGAGTCCAAGAGGTGCATGACATGTTTGTGGCAGGTGGAATGCCAGGTGTCCCACTTGGTGGCCAGGCTTTCATGTGCTCAGGCCATACTTTGTTTTCAAGAGAGTACTCCAGTGATACTGTCTATTCAGATCTGAATGGGCCGTATAGGGAAGTGGTAACCAATGCAGCTCCATGTGTATCAAATACTCAAGCTATGCTTTTTTTCACTTGTCTGTTTTCAGATACGGTATATGTTTTCAGGGCCCCTCAGCACAATGTGTGTGTGCTCATTTTTGCTTTCATTACATTTTGTTCGCTGATTTTCCTCCAAAATCGTTAATACTCTGACATCACTTCAGTGAGACGGCAAACAATGTGGCATATGTTTCCGTAGTTCCTGAAAAGTATCTGCATTTCAAAATACTGTACACCCTGATAAGTAATGTGAAAACAGCTTCTGTTGAGAGGCAGGGACAAACTAAATGGCATGCAAAGTAGAAAGGTGAGATGGCTCCTGAAATCTAATGTGACTCAGTAGGTGTGTGTGTCTCTGGTGTGTACATCTGTGTGTGTACATATAGGGAGGTAGTACACCTGTAAGCCCTGCACTCACTGGAGCAAAGCCTATCAGAACAAGCATAAGACATATCCCTCAGTCTGTGAACTTTGAACACACACTAAAGCACACACACACACACACACACACACACACACACGCACACACACACACAGACACACACACAGACACAGACACACACATTTCAGGCAGACAAGGCATTGTACAGAACAGGCATGAATTACCATCTTGATCATACCCACAGCAGCCGCGATGTCATGCAAACTTATTGTTCTGTCTAATGCTGAGGTCACCTTCAACAAGACAACAAGTCCAGGCATGGCGTTCTGCTGTCTGCGGCTGTGATGCTCCGTTCCAGCCACAAAATGTATTTCTTATCCCCCACAAATGCTTATTCATCAAATGACAGCGAGGAATCCAGTGACTGTCGAGGGTGAACTTATTGCTCTGCCACCTGCAGAGACTGCTGGGATCTGAGCCCCTGCACACACAAGGTGGTGGTATTCTAAAATCCACTTAATGCAACAATGATGCTTTTCCAGACAACAAAGTTTATTTCTAATCCTTTCTAAAAGCTTAGTCATTCCATTGACAGCAAACTGCTGTAACTGTCTAGCATTTTGTATCTCAGGCTCTTTTGTGCATTGTCCAATATTTGGTGCAGATTAAATATTGATTTCTATACATTTTGGAACACAGTGAAAAATGTTCCCTTGAGTTAGATTATATGGGGCGTTACTGGAGGCCACTCATCATTTTTCTGATTCCTACGATTTGACTCAAGAAGTGAGATTATACCATATACTTTGCTCTTGTGGCCTTTCGATATGTGAGCTATTTGAGTATTCAGCAAGCCTTCCTCAAACGACTTGTCCCTAGTAGTGATCAAACTCCGCTAAACTTACTTTCCAGTGCACTAAGTCCTTAAAGCAATCAAGGATGAGGAGAAAATAGACAATCTCCAAGAGAGTATCTCATGCTGATTTGCTCACAACGCTTATCCAAATAGTCTGGCTCCTTATCAAATTGGATTGGTTTATTTGAATGGGAGCAAAGTCCCTTTTGGTCAGCAGAAGATTAATATTGATTTAATCTGAAATTGTTAAATATGGGACAGATGGTGACAGTAGAAAGACCTTGAATTCTGAAACCGTTGCCTATAATACACTCTGTTCTCTTGGTGCCTTTCCTCTTTTAGAGACGAGGCATCTGAAGACTATTAGTGTTCTCCAGCAACATTTTAGTGAGAAATAGCCATAGTTGTGCACTTCTGTGGCCTCTTTACGTTGTAAGATCAATAACTTCTCATGCAACATTGAAACTTTTGAAAATATTTGGGATCCATTTGATAGCACTCAGGGAGAAAAGGTGTACAACTGAATTATCTCAAATGAATGACTGGGTAAATAGACATTGTTTTCCCAGCTCTAATGTTTTACACATTGATAAGAAATTGCAGCTCTCATCCTCTCTATATGCTATGATTGCAATAAATGTTGCATATAATCATTTCTCTTGGGTGACTGATGGTACTGATTGTGAAAAATGAGAATTGGTTTTAACAGTAGAACAGAGGGTGTTTCAGCATCCTTGTCTGCAGCTCATTAAAAGCTCTCTCCTTGTGCCAGTAGATAATTACAAAGGATTTACTTCAGGCTCCATCACCTTGAAATACCGTAAGCATCCATCAGGGCCAAATGTCAGTTACCTGTTTTGAACATAATCGCTGCAAAGTTGATGCACAGTTACCACAGATCAGTTCAACTGGTTTTCTAATTACAGATATCATAAGGACTGTGATGATGTGGCCTCTGCTTTCATCTGAGCTCCAGGCAGCGAACTCCAGAGTATCCACGAGTGCACTACAAGCATGATGCTTGCCTTGTTGTTGTTCTTTTATCCCTCTATCCCACACACAGGAGCGGCCTTTGAGCCTCTGCAGATGCTGGTGAGAGCTAGGAAATCAATGTGCTCAAACAGGGATAAGAGGGACTTGGTTTTGGATAACTCAGGGTGTCTTAGTGTGCATTATTCATTAGACAGGAGAGACACAGTCACAATTGCTGCCACTGCAGAGGTGTACTGGAGACAAAGAATATGAAAGCTAAACCATATCACTCCCTAAATCTCAGAGCAGTAGTACTAAAATTCCTGGTGAGTAGGTTTCTCTCGCTCCCTCTGTGTCCGGGGCAAGTACAACACAGATTCTGACGATGTTGCTGTTTGAAATGGAATCAAGGGCAAGGCCTTTTCTGGGGGCCGGAGGGTTTTCTGGCTTTATCTTCTGGTAAGGATAAAGCTTATGCATACTGTGTAATTATAATCACTGTACACATAATTTTAGCGAGAGAGACAAACACACAATTGATGCTCATGGGAAGAAGACCTTGGGTGGCAAATCATTTCTTTAGATGTTAATGTTACCTGATGGACTTAATGATTTGCATGGGAGGTGGAAAAAATAAATAAAATAAAAATAAGAATCAGAAGTATATTTGTATATTTATGTGTATGTGTATATGTATATTTGTATAGTATATTGTATCTAGATCTGATTTTAACCTGATTACATTTACACCTGGTGTTAAAATGTGTCTCCAGTGTCCACATTCAGATCTCATTGAGATCCTATCCAGCTTATGTCACATCCTCTTCTTATTTTTCGAGGGGTTCAGCCATGCTTGCTGTGTTTTATTTTTTGTGTAGCTGTTCTCCACCATTTTTTTAGCCATTGCTTCATAACTTGCTCAGTTGCAATATGAATTACCAAGTTTCGCTTCTTCTGACCATTTGAAAGCAGACACTTGGTTTCATCTTCACTTCATCCACAGGTACCTTGAATAACATTGATAGCTTACTGGCTATCAAGCTGCTACCTCACTGGTGAGTTGTTAAGTTGTTGTATGTGGATTGACAAGGCAATTGCATTTACACTTGGGTTCAATGCGATCACAATGCGTCCCTGACCACCTTTGGAGGTGGTTTGGCCAATCGCATCACAACGCATCTTCAAAGTGTCTTTGGTGCATTTACATTTGGAAAAACATTTGGAAAATTTATCTCAGCTCATTAAATTCAGAATTAATATGTGAACATACTAATCATACCACTCCCACACAAAATGTTCCTAAAAGTGGGTGGCCCTTGTGCGCTCCAACAGCTTGACACACACGCAAATGTGTGGAAAAAAAAATAGAACAGTAAACCCATAAGTCTGCTATACCTCTGACATACAAATTAGTGAAAACACCTCAAGGGCGTGGATTTACATATGCATTTGCACAGCCACCCCGCAACTGCACACGTACAGAATGCAACTTTTCTGATTTTATGCTCAGCAGAGGTTGAAGTTGTCATTTTGTCACTGTCAGTTTGTACTTCGAAGAGCTGTCACTTCAAATCAAGAATATTTCCTAACTACCATAGAGACTAAAAGCTCAAGGGGATGGGCATCATATAAATCTTTGTTGGTACATTTCAGATTCTCTTTCAGAAGTGTGATATGCTTCAAAATATATTTAATTTGCACAGGTGCACACACACGCTCTCTCACACACACAAATGAAAAGTCAGGGGGAATATCGGCATACAGGTTTTGCTTTGATTGTGTTACATCCAGTGGATGCCACATCCCTTCATCCCATTTCACATTGCTCCCTGGCTGCATTGAGACAGCTGCGTACATAGGCACTTGAATTTCCTATTCATAAGGAAAAGCTTGCGAGAGTAAAACTCACAAAAATCAGACTGAAATAACAAGGTTCTAATAATAACTCCAATCTACGACTTTGTGACATTTGAAATGCCAATAATAGATTAATCTTGAAGTACTCTGGGTTGTAGCCTCTTTTCAGAGGGACAACTACCTCCATTTCATGGTTCAAGAACTCAGCTTTTCTAAGTGAGAAGACAGATTGGCTCAAGGTTAAATGCTTTGGCAAGACAGTCATTAGTGTGCAGCAAGTGAAGGCTGGTGGTAAGAGAGAAAACCTCAACCTCTTGATTTTCTGTGAGATATCTCCCACCCAGAAAATTTGGCCCATGGAGCCAGAAGTCACAAATCAATGTCAAAGCCCTTGTGTTGCATCATTTCAAACGTACATGACTAATTAGCAAAAAAATAGTCAAGTTTTCTCATGGAAATATTTCTGAGCGCTTGTCTGGTGTTAGACATATATCATTAGATAATGAGCACCTCTGTTAGTAATGCTGCATTCATGAAGATTGCCACTGATCCCTGGAGTGTTTTTCTGACAGAGAAACTGACAGGAACTATTATCTTACACTACATACACACAATATCATGATAACACGCGACAAGAATATATACACTAATACATATATACATACATATATATGTGTGTGTGTGTGTGTGTGTGTGTGTGTGTGTGTGTGTATCAACTTAATGCTCTGATAGAGTTGTAAACAAACTTGCAAACATCTTCAAGTTTGCTCATTTCATGATCAGCAACAGATGATACATGGCACATAGTTCCAAGAAGTTTATAATGGAAAGCACAAATTGTGCATATAAAAATAGCAGTTTTATGTATAACAAGTTGGGTAGATGATAAGTTCAAAAACAGAAGCAATATGAAAAATCTTAACCAAACATTACAGACAAACAACATGACAGCATAAGCTCTATTAAATTAAACAGTGAAAACACATTGGGAGCGTGGACAATAGGGATATGCTGTGTCTCAGCTCTTATATGAAGGAAAATTACAAGTAGATACAAGATAGATATAGACTCTCTTATATGCCTCTCTTTTCATCAGCTGTTTAATGATGTTGCTTCCTCTTGGGTAAGGTAAGATTTTTTTCAAACCAAGAAATCTGAGAAAGTATGCTGACCCATATTTCCAACTCTGTCTCCTGAAAATTATATTCAGATAGAAAAAAATGTATCAGGAAATAAACATCATGAGGAAATGTTCACACCAAAACACATCTGGAAAATGTTCACTGTCAACATATTTAACTTGTTTTGTACCCACTCCTCTTATCTTTAGCCTACTCAAAGCGAACTCAAAACTCAAAGTGTGTCATTGGAAAATTGGGGTCAAAGTCTTGTGACCCCATTGTCCTACTTTAAACATCCATATTGAAAAAAATGTAGCCAGTGAATATGAGTCAGAGAGCTATTGTGCTTTCTTCAAAATACTATTTCTAATTGCTTCATGTTCTTCATTTTTTTTCACCCTCATCAGAATGAAGCCTGAGCCAGACCTGCTCTTTCAAATTCTCCCTTGCCTACATTAGCTTGTGAAATATAAACAGTCAACACAAGCCCTATAGTTTTTGTTCTGTCTTTCTCCTTCTGGATCCTGTTTGTTGACTTCATTTGTGCTTTCAACACTATTATCCCAAACCTATGTATTGCAGCTATACATTGCTCCCTCCATGAGTGGGCAGATATCAGACTTCCTGACAAATCGATGACAGCTACCTGTCAAACCTCAGGCTGCAAACACAGGTGTACCGCAGGGATGCATGCTTTTTTCTTCTCCTACTCTCACTCTACTGAATGTATGTCCATACTTGTCCATCAAGCTTTTTCAGTTTATGAACAACACTTGTCTTGGTGGGCTTCAACTCTAAAGGTAAGTTTGAGCTGAGAGGAGAGGGGGACATGGGGACATTCTTGCATTATACTGTCCAACCAATAACCATGAGACGAAAGTGAGGAGATGTGAATTCACATATAAGGAACTAAGGTTGCAACTAATGACTAATTTCATTGTTTGATTAATTTACTTATGGGGTAGCCTCAGATGACATATGTTGATATTTCTTGTGTGGTGTTACTAACAGTACACAACTGAAAGAGTTTGCTGATAATTATCACCCGGCTCTACGTTTTCTCTCAGCTCTGTGCAGGTTAACAGTGACTTTCAGCTAATTGTTTTAGTCTCACAGCCTGCAACTTAACTGTTCTGACTCACTTAGATAGTGTTTTTTTCTGAGATGTTCAGTACAATAACTTCAGTTTTGTTTGAATTTAGAGGGAAAAAATGACAGGTCACTCAGGTCTTTACATCTTTAAGACATGCCCAAGGTTTAACTACTTGATTAGTTTCATCTGGCTTCAGAGATAAACATAACTTGGCATTGTCTGTGTAGTAATGGAAATGTATGTGGTGCTTCCTGGTAATACTGACTAAAGGAAGCATATATAATGTGAAAAATATTGGCCCTAGCACAGAACCCTGCGGAACTCCATGAGTAAATTTTGCCTGCATGGAAAAGTCAAAACTGGAATCTATTTGACAGATATGACTTAAGCCAGTTAATGCAGTTCCTTTAATCCTAATAATATGCTCCAGCCCACCGCCTGAGGCCATGAGAAGATCTTTGGTAATTTTCACCCATGGTGTTTCTACCATTCCTATGCAAATAATCACATAATTGGTTTGCAACCAGCTTTATCAAGGATTTTAGAAATAAAGGGGAGGCTGGATGTAGTGGCTAAAGCATCTGAAATCAAGAGTAGGATTTCTAAGCAGAGCTTTAATTACTGCACCCTTAAAAGCCTGCAGTATGTAGCCTGTTACAAAAGATGAATTTATCAGATCTAATATGTAAGTGTTAATTAAAAATAAAGCATCCCAGCCTGGTTGGAATAGGATCTAAATGACAAGTTGGTGGTTTAGAAGAAGAAAGTTTGTTAGTTAGAAGAAAGAAATTAGCTCAGAGAGATCTATAAGAGAGAAAATACAAATCAGGTGTTACAGTTGATTCCAAGGCTACTTTACTGCTCTTGTAGTCATTACCACTGAGAGTTAAAGGAGTTCATGGTGGTTCTATATAGCTATGAGTCTCCTTCAGCCTGGCTATAGTGCTGAGAAACCAAAGAGACCTCAGGTTGGTATTATTTCCTTCTATTAATGATGAATAATAGGATTTTCTGGTATTGCAGAGGGTTTTTATATATGAAAATATATGTCCACTCAAAGGCCACAGTAAAAGATTGAATAGTGGCTGTTCTTGCCCTTTCAGCTGAAAAAAATGTAATATCACAGTCTTTCCTGGTCCAGTGTTACAGGTCAGTAACAGAAAGTGTCCTCACATCAGGCATCAGCCTTGCGTTTAGCTCCATCCATCCTTCTGTCCTAAGGATAAACTCCAGTGTGTTATCTGCAATACTGAGCAGGTGACTGAGCTGCTGACTGTGCTTGATTTGATTAGAACTGAATGACATCATGCAGAGACAAGGGCAGTGAGGACTGCCCTAACTCAGTCAATGCACACCCAATCCACCAGAAACTCTGCCAGAAACTTTGCTTTAACAGAGAGTAGAGGTCCAGTATGAAATCCCCCTTCAACTTAGCCACTTCTCTTAAGCACCAGTTAAACCAGTTTGCCTAAAATGCAAAATGAGGTGATTAAAAAAAAAAAAGACAGAAAAAAGTAAAATTCCTAAAAGTACATTTCTGAAGTAAAAAACAAGGTTGTGAGAACACAGAGTGAAATACACTGTTGATTTAGCTGCAACAACCTAATGAGTCAAGAACTGGGCAATTACATTTTCACATTTTTTTGTAGAGAGCTTTTTGGTTAATTATTAGTTTCTGCAGTAGCTACCTATTAATGGCAGCAAGAGTACAGGCAATTTGCTGCTTTCATAGTGTGGTGATTCTGTTGTTTGAGTATATTTTTCAGCACAGCATATCAGATCTATTTTCCTAAAATTAAACAGAGCCAGTTTGTACATCTCACCAAGTTGAACACTGGGAAAAAGGTTTAGAATTGATGTATAGGTAAAGTTGACAATCAGAGGCAAATATAAGATGAGCTTGACATATAACAGTTTGACAAATAGAAGTCAGTGAAAATGTTTCTAATTACAGACAAGATTTTATTCAAGATCATCATTTGACTGTGGTGTCTGTGGCAGTGTGGGACCTCTGCAGAGAATTAATCTACCTTTTCTTGCTCTCACACACACGGCTGTGAAAATCCTTGTCTTCCTTTTCAGCTCCAGGTTGCTCATTTCAGCATTTCATTACTGGCTCTGGTCAAATGTAATTCATCTATTTATATGAAATCTTCCAAAAAACAATGAAAAGCTTGATGTCTCATGGGCCTGGATGCATGCAACATTTATCCCCATGGAGAGCAGAGAGAAATTAGTAAAACTGCACAATGTATCAGTTGGTTTTTCTTTGGAAGAAGTCATTGTGGCAAAACAGATATGAAAATTTCCATCTGGTCTTGAGAAATCAAAGAATTCATCAAATATTCAGTCCTAGTTGCAGATATTCATGTTTAGGGTAGCTATACTATTAAGTGTTCCTTGGAGCTTTGATGTGCCATTATTAGCTGTGTGCATGGGTGGCTAAGGAATACTAAATGTTCATTCAGTAGGTTAATCCAAATATTCTTTTTTTTCTTTTCGCCTTTCCAAAGGCTCAGCGGGGCATTCATTAATTTCTTCTGTAATTATCGCTCTCCCATTGGCTCAAACAGAAGTAGATTCTCTTAAATCCTACTCAACATTACGAGTGGATTATGAGCCAGAGGCACAGTGCATGTAACAAGGTCTGACTGTTTAAACTTCATGAACTTGCCATCTCTGCCGTTTTGTGTAGAAGCAGTGATGAGAAGCAAGTGCATGATCACACACTCATATCTCCTATCAGCTGACACAGATTTGTTTTTTCTGTTTCTTCTTTAAATTGTGTGTTAATTTGCAATACCACATACAGGGGGTGGACACATAACGTTAACACCTCATGATTAAAAATTATGAATATTTATGAAAAACTGTGAATAATTTTATCACACTTACAACCACTGCCACAATGGTAGGATATTTAAGGTGGAATGCCTTAATCATCAGTTTTTTGTGTGTGACTTTTTAAACCAACAGGAGGGAAGCAACAGAGCTCTAAAGAGGCAACATCATTTATTACTAAACTCCAACTGTGTGTGGGGGAAAAATTAATGTCACTTATACAAAGACAGTAAAACACTGTGACAAGAAATGCCAAACATGCACAGCCCAGCTGCTATATATATATATATATGTGTGTGTGTGTGTGTGTGTATGTGTATATATATATATATATATATATATATATATATGTGTGTGTGTGTGTGTGTGTGTGTGTGTGTAGTGGGGAACTGTACTGTATATATAAATATAATTTAAGTATCAAAAACAAATGCTAGTGTGCCATTAAGTCATTATGCAGAATTCTTCCTTTCAGTTTTGAGGTTTATATTGTATATGTATTAAATATATTGGATTATATATATTATTATTATCATGTTATATATATTATGATTATTGCTACATTAGCATGTAGCTAACATGTAGCCTAAATGACTGAAATGCTAGTACAAGTACCTCAATACACTTATAGATACAGTAGGACTTAAATGTAAATGTAAATGTACTTAGTTACTTTCCATCACTGTAATGAACATGCTGTACACAGTATATAGGATTGACATTACATACAGGCTATTGCTACCTCTGTAACAAAGATTTAGCTGCTTTAGAGTTTTACCTCTTTTTCAGTAAGTTCTCATTCTTGCAAGTCACACTCTCCCCTCACAAGTTTTATTCATGTTTGAACATGGTGGAGAGTAATTTATTCAAGTACTGTACTTGAGTACAGTTTTAGGTGCTTGTACTAATGTATATCCATGTTATGCTACTTTACTACATTTCAGAGGGAATAATTGTACTTTTAAAAAAAATCCACTACATTATCTGACAGCTACAGTATCTAGATGCTTTACTGTTGCCAGTTAATCTGATTAGACCTCCTATCAGATATATGTTGGGTGACACTATATGATAATATGTGATGTCACCAAACTCTACCTATTAATAATATGAATGATAACTAATAAGAATGGCAGTGCACAAAGGGTTCCCATCCTAACAGGTACAACAAAGCAACAAAATCAACAGACGAGTGAGGGAGATGTCAGTCAAGCACAGTTTGTACACGCCTACACAGTCCTACACAGAGAAGAGCTCTCATTAAGCAACATAAGTGAAAACACCTGTGTTTGTGGACTGTGGGTGTGGAGAGGGTTTTAAGATTTTACATAGTAGACATCTGATCATTTATAAAATATGATGCATCATTAGCTAATGACTAAACTACCAAACATTATAAGTAGTTGGAATTTGGTCTGCCATAACCAACCACAATATTAAAATGCAGCACTTTAATGCATTAGTAGTAATAAGTCAATAGTATATAAAAATACACAAGGTCCACTCTGTATAATGAATACGTTTGATAGTTTACGTGCATCTTTCTGATAATGGCAAACGTTTTTTTCATTTTTTCATTGTTTTAATGCCGTAATACCCATAAACAGACGCACACTAATAATAGATAACTTAATAAATTAATAAACAAACAATTAAATAAAGAGTCGTATGTCCCCATGTTAGTTTAAGGACATGGCGATGAGGAGAAACTGGTGTGAACTTGCAGCGTGAAAAACTTAACTAACTAAATAAATAAATAAACAAGCCTACTGTATATCTGATGTCCCATGTGCCACTGCCGCCGCCGCGCGCGCGCAGGCAACTACAGTCCTCATCCTGTGGACGAGCAGGACGCTCAGACTGAACGCCGACGCCGACCAGACCACACTTTTCGTCTCCCTAAATGAATTTATACAGTTGAATTTAAAAACCTTCACTCGACACAACTCCATGTTAGAAGACACCGTCGCTGCGGGTTTGGTTTGTTATCAGCCCGGGTGCTAGGATACCCTAAACGATTAGTACCGGAGAGCGGAGTGAGTGGAGAGCGGAGGACCGGGGCTGCTAGCAACTGTACCCCGACTCTTGAAAACAGCTAAAGGGACTGATGGGGGGAAGGAGTGAACGCCAGAATTTAGGCTAGCCTGTCTGTAAGAGTGCAAAGAGGCGAGGGCAGAGTTTTTGGTTCGTTTCTACGGGAACCACATCCGCACTTTGGGGGGAGGCGGGGGGGGGGGGGAGAAACCGAACTTAACTGTCGCCGCCGAGTCGATGCTGGGAGCTAGTGGGCTGAAGGAGTGAGGAGATGCGCGGTGTAACATGGATATCCGAGAAGGGATAAACATCAGTGAACACCGCAGGAGACGCACTCAGGTAAATAATTATAAGTATTTGCTTTCTGTATATTTTGTAATTTTGTGTAATTTCTCATTTTCAACATTCCTAAGCCATTATTGCTTATTTTCTGTCAGTGCAATCATCAGGCTGTCAGTCAACACAAACTTCCACTAATGGCATCGAAGATAATTACAGTAAAATAGCACAAAACCTTATATTTTACACCTTCACCGAAAAATATCAGCATGCAGGACGTCGTGCTCTGGGCTTTTAGGCATTTATGTTCTCCCACAGGCAATAGTAGGCACATATTTCAAAATCAAGGCACATATTTTCTCCCCGTGCCTTTATGGCCATACATCTATTAGAAAAACTCGCAGGTTTGAAATTCCAGTTCCCACTTGAGTTGTACAATTTCAACATTAGAGATAACAACATCCTCTAATCGCTGAGGCCATCACTTATTCCATGCATCCTTTCTGCGAGAGGACACAATCCACCGAACAATTCTTGTTCATTTAAAACCTCATGGCAGAACTCATTTGTCGTCAGTGATCAACAGGGGATTGGACTCAGTCCAGTCTCATCATCTCTCCCGGTCTGTGATTGCACCGAGCTCCGTGTTTGATTGCCGTTCAGATTGTCTAAAGTCCTTTAGCGTGCGACTAGTTATCCTCATGAAATCAAGTGTCCATATGTCTGAGAGGGAGCTGCCTCGCTACATTATGATTCTGCTATTAAGTCAATTAGATGTGGCTCAGGATAGGGTTCCTTTGACAACTATCTCTTCCCTAATCCCCCCCGCCCCAACACACACACACACACACACACACACACACACACAGGGAAATCTGAGCACTTTCTTTATTTTCATGTTGACAACGTGCCAGATAAATGCTCTTTGGGCATAAGTGTTAGTACCAAAAGCTAAGGTTTAATTCCCTCCACTAAACACTATTCTGGAGTGCAGTTACTCTTCTTACTTTTTTATTCAAGTGGCTGGATTGAATAGTGGAGCTACTACACATCTCCTTGGGGAAGTGTGTTTAGGTCTGGACACGTTTCTGATGATGTCACTGGCTCAGAAAGAGGAGGAGGATGGCACATGAAGTTCATAGTATCCCACTGAGCGGAGCCTGGTCTGCATGAGATGTGGAAAAACAGCACATGCACTAATGAAGGTTGATACAGTATGTGCTTTTTGATTTTTGGTGTTTCATTTTTAACTCAACAGATAAGCATTGGCAATAAAAATTCCTTTGAAAACCTGTTTCAGTTTTGTGTTGTTGCTGTTCATCCCTCTCTTTATGAACAGCAAAGACACAAAAAAAGGTATGCAGCTGACCACCAACATTTAACCTGCACAGTTAAGCTATATAATCTCTATCTTTATTCACAATTAAGTACAGCCTGGACAGTAAGTTACAATTTAAGTGAACCTACCAAATTTCACAATTTATCTGTCTATGTATGTTAGCTGAACAGCAGCAGTGCAAGACTGAAGCCCTTTGGATCATATGTCTTATCGACAATGCTGAGTTGTACTAATCAGAATGCAGATAATTTTCCTTCCATCAAAATACTTTAGTGTTTTGCTACATGTGTTGTTTTTGCATTTTGTCATGCACACCAGGCACAGCTCAGTGGGGAACTATAAAGTTCATGTTCCAACCTCCTCCTCTTTTTGAGTCAGTGGCATCCTCAGAGACACGTCCACCCATAAACAAAATTTTCTGCCTGCAGAGAAGCATCACGTAAAATGAGTCCCTCGTCTCACAGACTGTCTGTAGTGCATATTTGTTCTATGCTATCGTGCAAATTATTTTCCATTTTTGTCAAATGTTCAAATTTTCAATAATAAAATATCATATAACTGCTTATATAGCTCTTTTGAAATTGCACATTTTTTTCTAATTCTCAGTGAGTATTGAGTGTGTATTGAGTGTGTTTACAGTGGAAAAATGAGGTATGTTGGAATGAGGTGTTGATAGAGATGACAGCTGGATGGATTCGGCGGCAGCCCAGAAAACTTAATAATAAAGAATCACTGCATAATTTTGTATAAAAAGGGAAAATACATCAAGGTCTTGTATAGTAACTGTCAAAATATTGTAGTGTAACACTACACTATTTACTGTATATACAATATAGTTTTGAATTGGTCCACAAGTTATACATGTTTAGAAACAGTATAGTCTTCCAGACTTTTTTGTAACCAGCATGACCACAGTTTGTATGGATGCCTTAAGCTACGGTACTCACAGTCACTTGAGGTTTTTAGTCTTTAAGAGGATCCGCCTATAAGTAATAACAGCTTGCATTTCTCCACCATGGACTTAAAATTACATCCCATGATAACTGCTGAGTTCAACCAATGTTCCACCAAAGACCTAAATCTGTGTATTTAAGGAACTATTAACTGGCAGGCTCTTAAATCCTAATGGGATCCTTAATTACTGCCTTAGTAAAGACAGGTGCACTGGCACTGTCAACCACTTGTGCCTAAAAAAAGAAAGAATTAGTCAGAGCTAGCATCAGTTATAAGACAAGTACACAGTATGTTTGCTGCAGGTGCCCAATTAGAGTGATTAAAATCTAGGCCACTCTCACCACATTTAGGTTATCTCTAATGGTAATAAAAATATCAGCTCACTTACATCTGTTGGTTATCTTAGGGTATGTATAATGAGTGCATTGCTTGAGGTTTAACCATTCAATCAATGATGCTTTGATAACGGATGTTCAGAAACCCACTAGCTGAATTTTTGATGCAGAGATCTATAATGGTGTGTAAATTATTACCATATACCACACTCATTACATTGCAACTTGGGCACGGAGCATGCGTGCAAAGCAGGAAGAACCTTTCAACACACTCAGTTGGTGTTGTCCCAGGGGGAGAATGGGATGAGCGTTTCGTGGAGCGCCCCTGGTGCGGTCTGGAGAAATGAAGAAGCTGGCATGTGTTATGTCATGCCTGCGGCTTGTGTGCTTAGATCAAAACACCATTAGTCTCTTTGTCTTGTGCCACTATTTGAGGTAGAATCTTGGCTGGGGAATACGTTGGCACTTCCCATGACTCCCATGGTGTGCCATTTGTGAGGAAGGAGAAAAAAAAAGAAATGGGCTAGCACATATAGCAGCTCAAGTTTTGAGCTTATTGGTTATAGCTACACAGATTCTTGGAGAGCAAGACTGGCAGGGGGTAGTTGAGGTAGTTGTTTTTTTTTTTTTTTACTTTTTAATCTCTATGGAACTTGAAAAGTACCCTTGAGTTCAATGTTTGTACAAGCAACAGCAAGTACCTTCAAGATACCTTTGGATGTACGGTCAATATTTTCATGTTAAAATTGTAGAGGAGGCTACAAACATATTTTATGAATCTGAACAGATGTTGCACCTACTTAACACATAGCAACAGCCATGTCAGTTCTAGGACGAAAAAGAAACATTTGTTAACCTTCAAAGAACAACAGTATAGTTCTTGGTGGCTGTATAACTAAGGACCACAAAAAAAACAGAAAATCTTAATTGCTGTCTTACAGCTGTGTACAGTGTAAAATACCATCATCTGATTAGGGCGATATCATTATCACTGCCACTTTTCCACAGGGCTCCTATGTAAATCTTTGATTCATGAGTGTGGTGATTCAGATTATGCAGGATTAGGAGGAAATGTCTCGTTCGCTACTACTAGTCTCAACTGAAGGACCTCCTCCAGAATGAATTTTAGATGACTGGAGGCACTCAGAGCCGTGAGATGAGCCACATATGCAGGAAAACACTGATTGAGCTGGTGTCTGCAGATCAAGTGAAGTCACAACTCAGGTGATTAAAGATGCAGCATTGTATGCCATTTTTCCTGGTCTTGTCTCGTTCCTGCAGAGTGTGGGAGTCTGGTCTCATTCATGATTCAGAGCCTGGTGGTGATGGTTGTGGGGGGTGTGAGTGTGTGTGGGCTGCTCATGCATTTTAGTGTGAATTTTATCTTCATCTGGACTCCTCAACCAAAGGGAGCAGGAGTACCCTTCTATTAATACATTTTTGAGCCCTGAAAAATTGATGGCAGTGGAGAGATCGGGTGTAGCGGAGAGGGTTCAATCAACTGCCATCACTGTCAGCTTCTGTGGCTGACTGAACTACAATCTGTGGTTTATCAACTCCAGCTGGCGCTGTCAGAGAAGAAGAGGAACAGAGGTGTCACTTTGACAACACTGAAATTTGGAGGAGTGCTTTGTCTCCACAAATCTGAAACCTCCCTCAAAGCAGCTGCATTTCCTCAAAAGTCCAATGAAGGGAAGTGCTCAGCTCTGCTGCTGCAGTACATGGCACTGATTCCATGTGATTAGATGAAATTCATGTGTTACTGCACTGGGGAATGGAATTAAAGCTGCAATGATTACTTGATTAATCAATTTGCTGGTTGATAAAAAATTAATCTGCAACATTTGATGGTTCCAGCTTCTCAAATGTGACAATTTGCTGATTTGTCTTGTCTTACAAGACAAGTGAATTAAATATTGTTGGTTTTTGGGTCATTGTTCAGACAAGACATTTGATGACAGTGTTACAGACCAAGCGATTAATCAAAAAAATAATCATCAATTTAATCATATACGAAGTTGCAGCCTTCGAGTAACATACTCTGCATCTCTTACATACGTTGCACACCACAAGGAACCAAGGATAAAATGTTAGGAAATAATGAAAAAGCGCACATCACAGTTTCCCGAAGTCCAGGTAGCCTTGCTCATTTTGTCTGATCAACAGTCCACAACCCAATGCTATTCAATTTATAATTGACTAGCAGAGAAAAGTAGCAAAGCTTAAATGAGCAAATGCTTGGCATTTCAGCTGCTGTATATGTAACTTTAATTTATTATGAAAATATCTGTACATTTTTTGTCAAAAGGAAAAAAAAATGTGCTGTAACATTGACGTCTTCACTTATGAGTAGACATCATGTGAAATGATGGTTATGATGATAACATGACATTTGGGCATTTTACACGATTCCTTCAAACTGTAAATATTTATGGAACATTTTACCCACAAATCATGAAGTCAGAGACAACATCTCTGAGCTGCACCTGACATTTTGCAGATCTCCCTTCATAATCATGACTTGCTTCTAATTAAAATGTTTTGATCTCCCAACATCAATCACCGGATTTTGGCATACTTTTAGTAAACTGATGTCAAAGCATTTGAATTTGGCAGATACCATTTATTTACTCTAGTTTGTGTAAGCTTGAGCTGAAATGTGAGTTCTAATTGGAATATGAGGCACAGAGATGCTGTATGCAGTGTGCCAATCACAAGGTCAGCAGTGGGAAAATCATTACCCAGACATAAACAAAGTATGTAAAACTGTGTCATTTATTGCATCGAATCTTTGTGTGTTGTCCTCCATTTATGTCATCTTCATTCATGAAATGAGAGTTCAGCACCACTGTATTACATTTAAATGCAGTGCAATTTAATCAAATTGGTCCGGGAAATGTTTAGGCAAGGACCGTCATTCCAGCCTTGATCATATTCCATTTTTCAACCGTTGGCTTTTTCCAGAGACATGAAAGAGGGTGGAACTTGAAAAGAAAAGTTTGAAAGCCTTCCTTATCATTAACTTTCATCTCATACAGCAAACAAATGAGGGAATCAATTTGGGATGAAAGTAAGTCATTGGCCTTGTCACTACCACTTAAGGTCACAAGGGTAATTAATTTGTACCGAGGAGGAAGTCAAATACTGCCACGGACACTCCAGACTCCCCTAGCCATCATCTTAGTGTTGGGTGCTGAGCTTCTCTGGATCAAAAGGGTGTCTTTTCCCCCACTCCCCCCTGCCACTAACCCCGCTGTCTGATGTCTCCCATCTCAGGGCTTGTGAGTAATAGAGATCAAGAGATTGCTGTTAAAGGCCAACAGATACCTGTTTTTATGAATGGGGTGTCTCAGTAGTTCACACGTTCTGGTCGTGTTGTGGTGCTGTAAAGTGAGCAGAAATTCATTTTAGATGACCAGTGTACCAGACATTTACATGGCTGACAGAACAATTAGTTGAACAATTTTTGAAAACACGAAGCATTGTGCATACAAGTGTATGAGTGTTAAATTACAGCGACAGTTGAGTCTGCAGCCTGAGGTGACATACTGTATGTATTTACTTTGGTAGTCAAAATAAAACTTGACAAATTGTCTAAAATAGTCTATGCATGTTAGATTTTGTCCAAATATTTAAATAACATGGCATAAGTTAGAATATAAAGTTCTGCTGAATTTCTAGGCTCCTCTTTTGTCTTTTAAAGACATTGTGTGTGTGTAATTTATTCAGCGCATCTCTCACAATTATTCCCTCAAAGGAGGAGCAATCCAAAAATATCCAGGAGCACAAGAAGGGATTTGAAGTCTCTCTGTTTTATTATTAAAAGCCAACATTTACTCATGACATTTGCATCCTAATAACTGCAAGATAAGTTAGAGCTAAGATGACACTCTAAACCCAATCTCCATAATGAGATTTATAGGGGAAAAGTGTTGCCTTTAATGGTTTAGTACACGCAGAAGGAAGAGTAGTGTAGGCGAATGTGTCAGAGACGCAGTTGATATATTCACATAAGCATCAGTATGCTCCGGTCATGGCTTTCAGTGGTGCAAAGATAAGAGGAATACAGATAACTGAGAAACTATGAAACTGTAATCATTCAGTAGTCTCAGCTTCTTTGGCACTTGCCTCTTGATAGACTATACTGTACGTTTCTTGTTAATTTCTCCTCTCATTTATTTCAGCATGCCATTGGTGTGTAGTCAGAGGAAACCATGCCATCAGTCAGTTAAATGTACCAGGGTGAAGTCAGTTTGAGTAAAGACAACGGCTAATTTCCTCTCCTTTCTCACTCCATAACCAGCCAATCATACGCAAACATTTATCTGCTGCTTTATCAGAAAATATCATAGCTATCAACACGTCGAGGGTGTTAAGAGTATTTAGACAAATAAATACATCACTGTTCATCAGTGACAGGAGGAATAGGTCTCATTATGATGTCACAACTTTTTTTGAGACTTCATTTGAGTCTAAGCAGGGATAAATTACGGTTCAGTCCTTGAGAAAATCAATTGTGTGAGTCTCCCGGGAGACCGAAAATGGTTTTGCGCTGCGTACAGTCAGCTCTTTATGTCAGAAATACATAATCCCCCCAGCTCAGACGAATTCGAGGAGCCAGGACAGTGCTTTATTACATGCTAGGGATGTGTCTGACAACCAGCTTGCTTTTTTGTTTTGTCTCAGCAGGTTTGAGTACAAGCAAGCAACCCCTTATGTTTCTCTTGCAGACATGATCCCTATTATGCAATGTTAAGAACACTGAAGCAAACTGTACCACACAAGTGTTTTGTAAGTGCTTTGGTCGGACAAATCATTTTCTGTGTTTGCACAAGACAGAGCGGTTTCTTGATTACTCTCACGGATACATTATATCCAGGCGATCACAGTATCAGAAATTCAAAATGGAGCTGCTATTAAATGTCACCAAGACCTGAAAGGTATTTACAGAGATTAAATGTTATTAGCTAAGATTTTGGGGGTTTTCAGGATGATTGATATTTTTTTTTACAATGCTCTTGTGTTTCATGTCATAAAAGTCACTGCACAGGAAACATGAACAATTACGCTATGTGAATGTTTAATGGCATTCTCCCTCTGTCTCTTTTCATCTGACAGGAGAACAGTGAAAGTGCTGGAAAGGACAAAGCCAGGATTCTACACACCTGTGATTGGATGTGAGCTTGTATTGACCTGAGACCATTAAGATGGAGTTGCTATGGAAACTTATACTGCTGCTGTCATTGGTGGGGTGTCTGACAGGTAAGCCTCCCAAACATGCACTTTTTAAGTTGTTAGCATAGGGGCTATGAATTGTTATTTATAGATTTTTTTTTGTGATGGTGCCAGCCAATGGCACTTAAAAGTAAAATGGAAAAGGTTTTGTGGCAAAGAGCACCCAAAGCTTTCCACCAATTTTACAAATGGTAGGAAAGATTCACATTGTTGTGTTTGCATTGGCAGCTGAGGGCAGGAAATCAACATTCTTTGAGTTGCGCATAGCAGCTATCTCTTCTTTTTCAGGCAGTGAATCCTGTTGGAGAAGAATAAGCCAGGTTTCTATCTCTGAAAGATAGGCCCTATCTAGCAATTGAATGTGCAGTCATTCATTTTAAAGAGCACCTCAATTGTTACCCTAATTGAGATTGTACTGGTAGTAGTACAGAAATCTTGTGATTGATCTTGCCTTTAATGAGAGACCTAATTGTCCTCTCTTGTTCAAAATGTTCAGGGTCAAATGCTAGTTCTCTTCAGAATGTCAGAGTCTGGAGCTGCGAATAAGATGAATAAGGGCTTTGTTGCATGAGCACAGTATCTTGAGGAATGAGTAATCTTTCATGTTGCCTTGCTTCAAATCAGCAGCCCCTCCTCGCAGCTGGGACCTAAAATAATTAGTGTGCATGCGTGTGCGCTTGTGACTGTCACCGTGTGTGTGCATGTGCATCTTGTTTCAAAGGCATAACGGCACATCGGCACCTAAATTTGCCTACATGGCAATCAGCACCACTTATCGTTAAATCCAATACACATTAGTAGATATCTAATGAGGCTTTCCTCAGGGATCTGTGACTCACTATAGGATTAGGATCAACATCACAAGTCTGGATCACATATTATGTCCTATTTAGGCATTCTGTTAAATATACAGTCGAGTGAATGCCTTTGCCATTGGTGAAAATCCTGCCATATAACCTGATCTCAGCTTCAGGGAGACAATTCAATTCTGTGGTTTGTGCTGCACACTAGATCCCAGCCACAGAATTTACTCCTGCAATCATGGGGTGCAGAAACCACATTCAGAGTTTTCTATTCAAAGCGAATTAGTGCTTAACAAAGGAGCAGAGGGCAAATCGTTTCTGAAAAGCATTGTGTTGCACAGCCCTTGCCTCACTCTTGAGGCTCACACTCACAGTTGGTAACACAGAGTAACTGAGCATTAATATTCAGTATGGGCTTACATTACATATGCTCTGCTTGCCAGACAAGTATGGTGCAATATAACGATAGACCTCCAAAGCCTCTGTGTTCTGAGAAAGACATGATAAGCATTTTAGTATGCAGACCTGCAATACTGGGAAGAAAAAGCACAGTGTGAGGGTGTTAGATAGGTGCTGCTAGGTAGGTTATTTATCCAGACTTGGAGCTGTTTCTTAAAACAGTAGGAATCGGCTGTGTGGGAGAGCAATGCGGCCAAGGGGAAGTCATTCCCACAGCGAGTTCACCAGGAGTTAAACAGCTCCCCCCACCCGCCTTCCTCCCTGAGGGTCTGAATGGCCCGAGGCAGGGGCATGTATTGTACAGTATGTGTGAGTTTGTGTGAATGAATGGGAAAGAGCAAGGGAGCACGGAAGAAGCGTTGAGGTAGGGCTGGATGTGGTTCGCCCCACACAGATGCAGCTGACCTTCACACTGCATGGCACTTCCAGACCAGTCTTCATCTGACAGAATGGGTTTTAGAGCAGTAGAGCACGTTCACAAAGATGTATTACCAAGACCATGTCCAGTTTTTTCTAATAAAGTAACTCACTCAAATATATCAAAGAGATAATGCAAGGTGTTCTGGTAATTAGGAAAAAATAAGCATCAGGAAGGTAAGTAAAGGCCCAGCTGTGAAGCTTGCTGTACATATTCTATCTCACTTTGCAACCACTTGCCAAAAACATAAATCATTTGATGCAAAATATTAATTTCCAAACATTTCACTACAAGCTCAAAAGTAATTGGCAGCAGTACGGTCATAAAAACATCTGTAGTTGGCATTGATGTGGTACAATTTAGCAGCACTGAAAACAGAAATGTAAACACATCCACTGAGATTGCTGCTAAGGCTCTAACCAGCAATCGAATGTTTTGTGCTTTGTGGATAATTCAGAATTAACATCAGGAAAACCTTCCATGGTTAGGTGAGTGGGTGTCTGCAGTTTTAGAGAGGTAATGCATTTTTGGCAAAAGGTTTTGATTTGATGAAAAATCAACAAAATCTCCAGGACTTGTTGAAAGTGAAGTGATGTGATTAAATGACGAGTGTTCAAAAATAACTCGTCTCAGACTGTGTTTATTGGCCAATCAGAACTAAGCATTCAACAAAGCTGTAATGAGTTTTCATTTAGCCACTGAAGTGGCTTGGCTCAGCAGTTGTGCAACCATGGAGGAAAATCCAAATAATGCTTGTGGGACTGTTTCGTTAAATAACAGTAGAGGTTGTGGTTGTGCTACTAGAAATCTGTAAGCCATTAAAGGATGAGTTCACATTTTAAGAAGTCTGTCTTAATACAATACTGATATGGTCATATATTAGATTACAAGTGTAATTGATCACTGTAATTGTTCCTTGTATCCATGCTGGTTGTGAAGACATCTGGTCCTGCAGAGCAAAGTTCCCTTTTTTTTTTTTCTTTGGACAGACACGAGGAGTACATTTTGTACTTTGCAAGAGACTTGTTACGCAGAGAGACTATTGTGCATTCTGTTCCACATCACTCATATTGAAATAGTAGTTGGAGATAGTACTAGTATGAACAGGAGGAATGATTACAGTGACCAAAACTGGTTAAATGTATTTATAGACATGTAAGTATTGTATAAGACAAACTTAAAGAATGTGACCCTATCCTTTAATATGACAACAGACAGCTGTCACCCCAAATAAATACTTGCAAGACAAAACTTACAGTCTTGTACTTACCCCTGCTCATTTAAAGCAGGTTTCACAGTGATGATAGTGAGTGAAAATGAAGGGCTGCTTCTGGCCAGCATTAAAATCTCTTCAAACTACTTTTACTTTGCTCTATATCCCCATGTGTTCATTCCAGGGATGACTGGAGTTTCAAATATTGACTTACCTCATTGATTCATCAGAACATGGCAAAGCCTTTTAGGAATCCTTAAGCAAGGATTTTATTGCATCTTTGAAGTTCTGTATATGTGAAGATGTGGAATATTCCCCAGTGATTCCACCTCCCATAGCTGGCTGTATATTCATTTCATCCCGGAATGAAATGTGCGTGTTGGGTTAATTATAGACCTATAATAATTGATCTGTACTGTGTATTATTCCTTGTAAACACATCACTATCAATTAAACAGCAATATGTATTTTGACAGGATACACCCGGTAGCCTGGAGCACTGGTGTTAGCTCCTGTTGCTGGCATATTTCAATGTCACTGTTGCCTGAAGCTTGAGTTATCAGTCTATTAATGTTGCACTACATTAATCTGAAGTTTTTACCTATATTATTTTATATAGTAGCAAAGACATGACGGTAATTATGCTCTCAACAATTACCATCAGATTTATATTTATCAGAAAGAATGAAACATTTACTTCCATACAAAATAAACATGACATTTTGGATTCTTTTCTACATTTTATTAACAGTATTTCTGAGTTACAGTTTGTAAGAAATATTTACAATATACAAGAATCCACTCTTTATGCTACTTTGTCAGAAAATGCAAACCACTAATGGTCAAATTAGACGCTCTGTAAGTTGCTATGTTTGGAAACATTATGGTACAGTTTTATACCATGATGAATGTTTCCATTAGTGTGTACCACAGCAGCTGGTAAGTGACAAATAACCTTCTAACCGATACTGAGGAGGAAAGGGAAGGGATATTACTACAATTAGATGACAAATGGCATTCTCAAAAGCAGCATGTTCCTGGGTTTATGTAGACATTCAATATAGAGAGAGCAACAACAAAAAATAGCTTTAATTTGCCTTTCCCACATATGGAGTCGGACCTAATCAATTTCTGTGTTCCCCCAGTGAACATGGCATTGGATACCCTCGATACAAGGGTTGTTATTGAATTTCAGTTGCACTAGCTTTGATTAGCTGGAGAATGGTGTGACATAGTTGGATATTGGTTGGGAATTTGTTGGTCACATTCCTCTCCTTACGGACTGTGTCGCTAGAACTGTAATTAGCTTAATTAATGAGAATCTGCTGTATAGTACAGTACACCTTGGCTCAAGTCACAGCAGTGAAGAATTGTGTTTGTTTGTGTTTGACTCTATTTCTTTATACAGGTTTCTAGTATGTCTTCTCATTGCTTCTCACCACTACTATTCTGTTATAATGTTAGATTTTTCATTGTTTCATTATTCAGAGTTAAACGTCTCTGTTTTTCAAGGAACCTGAGAGACAAGTTTCACAGCACAGATATTTCAAATATTTAGATGAGGTGTGATTGAATCTATACATTACTCAAAACATTACTCCCCCACCCCACCCCGGAGTTACATTTGCTGTCCCTGAATAAGAGACCTTAAAGGTGCACCTTATCGGCCTGAACAGAGGGGAAAGATGCTTTAAAAAGCAAGATTGGCTTTTTTTTTTATTTGATGCATAAAACCCTGAGCTGAAACGAATGGATTTGGGACCTCACAAACGACCGATACCTCCCCCACAGCCGACTCCCCATGTGCCTGTTTATTCATGCTGAGGTAAGCTGGAGGAATTCATTTGCTGTCAGCTAGTATTGAATTTGAGATTAGTTTTTATTTCAGCCTCCAAAACAGCTCCCTCTGCCTTCCACTTGTGCCTCGATGCTGAGTCTTGTGTTGTCTGAGGAGCCTTCGAAAATGGTTGCACATATCACCATCTGGCAGCAGGTGACAGATATGAGTGGAGGCGGCTTATTTTTTTTAAAGATCCCTTCATAATGACCTCCATCTCTGTCCTGAGGCATTGTGCAGTCAACTTCCTGTTAGGATTCTGGATCAGTGCACTTCTCTGATAGAGCACTATTTCATTATTTTACTTTCTGTGCTCTGGGGTGCTCAGGGTTGTACCTGCAACCAGGTTTTGAAATTTGGGTTTTAACATGACTTCTTGACTTAAACAGGGTAACAGTCTGTCATCTGTTGTTGTAAGTATTGATTAAACTTTCATCACTTGGCCAGATATATTTTCCAGTATGCACCCATGGTCTGGTCAAGCCAGAAAGTATGCCACCACAATGAGATCTTGCTGGGGAAAAAATAATAAATCCCTCTTTGGCCTGTGGATCTCAGTTTGAGCAGTGCTGGTGTAGTGTGTAGCACCTCTGTGTTTGATTACCAGAGAGCAAGCCAGAAAATTTCCCTACCGCATCTTACATTCATTCCCGTTAGGGCAACGAAAGAGTTTCAGAGAGTTTGCATCAGTTTGAACTGAGCCCCCGGGCACAGCCCCCGGAGCTCAATCCCTTCTCAATATTCTGACGCTTACTCACCATTATCATAACAGTTGCCATGGTGCTGCCAAAGATCAGGTCAGTCCAGCACTGGTATAACTGAGAGTACAGGCTGCAACCAAATATCTATGTTGATTAATTCCCTATTAATTGAACACTGAGTTAGGTTTGTGTACTGCAGTCCACTTAGGGAATGACAGAGAATGCAATACACACCAAGGCTATGCAGAACTGTACTGACATGGCTCAGTGAGTTTAGGGTGTTTGCTTGCGGTTGCAGTCGTGGTAATGCAAGTTGCACTGTTGGGGTTGTTTGTGCTTTAAGCGTAGCAACAGCACGATAAGTGAGCGGTCTATCGCATTAAATAAGCACTGTGAATCACTCGTTATGCTCACAGGCAATATTTTTTCATAATCTTAATCAGGAGGTCATGAAAATAAATTAAGCATATGCCAGAGCAGTGGATTTTCTTATTCTAATTTCTCTACATTCACTGAGTCATTAACCTACAGAACTGCTGTATTTAGTGACGCTAAATAATTAAATCATTATTATTATTAAAAGGATATTTACCTATACTATAAGGATAGCAAAACATCAAGCAAAACATCGCTATATATGCTGCTACTGTATATATTGATAAAAGTCTTTTGTTTCTGCTAAGTATTAAAGTAGATTAGGTTTCAGGACTGCCGGCTGAATAGCCCCAATTTAAGCATTTTTCAAAAATATGCTGAATGTAAATGTTTGTGACTCGATAACTTAAATCATTTATCAATTTAATAAGGCAACATGATTCATCTCATGTTTACCGCAGGATTTATCATTCTGGCAAGTTTGTGTACAACAAGTGAGGATTTGTGTTTGAATATGTACTATACAAGAAGAGTCTTCTGGTAATCAATCATCCCTCAACTCCGCTTCGAAGGACACGCTTCATCTAACAAAGATTATAATTAGGCGCCCTTTTATTCTGTGTAACTTTCTGAGAGGTTTATCCTTGTGGAGAGGAACAATCAGTGTACAAGGTCCCTTGTCAAACATCCCCACCCTCTCAGAGAGTTATTTTGAGTCTTGAGGATAAACCTGTACTCCCTGGGCTTCAGGGACTTGAAAAGGCTACCTGCCTCTCATACAAATTAGTTATCCTACCTACAGAATCTTCCCACTTCTGTATCATTACAGAAATGCAAATGTATTCTGACAAATCCAAATGAATTCCCTTTCCATCACAGAAAGAAATGTTTATTCCAATGAAGTGTTGACTACCCCATGGGTCACTGTGGGCTTTGCCTGCACAACATTCTGCTGTCTGTGTTTGTTCTTACAAAGACATGAATCAACAATGCTGTAATATCACTCAGGGAATTTAGAGTTATTGTACAAATGTATGTACTGTGGTCTATATATTGTATACTTGAAAGTTTTTCTTCCGTTCAGAACACCACAAGATGAATAATTATGATAATAATAGTAATAACAATAATAATAGCCAGCTTCTACACTGCATACATTATGTGCACAGTGAGTTACACTGTAAAAGTGGAATTGAAAGCAATTTGCAAGTACTGGTGATTTGTTGTATCATGGCAAGATCGCATTATAAGTAATAGTAGGTAGCTTGGATGAAATTTGAAATAAATGCAATTTTTGTTCCACTTCCTCAGAACAAAAACCAAACTGTGTTGAAAGAGCACAGAACACAAAAATACAAAACAACCTCTCTCTCAAGTATCCTGAAAAATACTTTGAAATTATAGGCCTTTTTCTTTGTCTGATTCGCAAAGGGCACCATTTTGATGGTTCAAATGAGGGGCCGATTTAAAGTGAGACCACATTACTCTCAATATTTGTTGTGGCATTTTATTTCAGATTTCTTATGGGATGACATCCCTTGGGAGGATGGTGATAAGTTTGAAGGGTTTAGATGAAATTTTGCTGAAGCATGGTAGCGGTACAGTGTGCCTCTGACAAATCCGTACATTCAGATGTTTGCATTAAAGTTTTATGAAGGTTACCGGCTGATTATGCAGCACCTCAGGGATCCAGCAAGTTTTTTATGACTAATATGAGAAATCCAGATCCATGCCAAACAGAGATTCAACCTCCTCTTGTGCAGCACTGTTTTCTATTTGCTTCCTGTAAATGTTGAAAGTGGTTTTCAGGCTCACCAGGACATCAAAGCTGATGTAGTTTTGTTGATCTCCTACACAGGAAGTGGAGTCCTGCTGAGGCCTGTGTTCACCAAACAACCTGGCAGTGTGGTGTTTCCCCTTCAACCTGGCGAGAATCGCAGAGAGGTGGTGTTTAGCTGTGAGGCCCAGGGACACCCGCAGCCCTTCTACAGGTAACACTTGCAAGCATAGCTTTATGCACATAGTTTTAGAGCCTTCAAGTGCAACATTTGTAATAAAAACCAAGTGAGACTGGATTCATTGCCCTGGGAAAAGTCGGGATTCGTGGACCTTAGGACTCAATGCTGCTCACTGCCTGCGGCACTTAGTTTTACTGTCAGTCTTAGTTAATTTGAGAATGATGAATTAATTGGCCTTAGTTGCTGGTCTCTTGTATATTTGCATTGTCAGATGGACATTGATCTGCTGTAGAATTTGAGAGCTTCCTGTCATCAGTTTCAGTGACCATCGAAAAGATCAAGTGACTCAAGAGAATCACACACCAAAACTCATCTTCTATCATGACAGAGATTGAGAGAGGAAGAAAAACACTAGTGGAGTATATTTCACGTACCAGAAATGATGTGGCACAGGATGTCTTTCCATATCTCTGCCTCAGACCTTCCACAGTTAATGTTTTATGTACAGAATCACTGTCCAGAAGCTGCACAGACAGTGCCACAGGGCATCTGATTTGGAGGTTATCACTACATGATAAACATGATACAAATCATCTGATGGACCGAGGTGCAGAAAAACAGTAGCTGTTGGTTGTCCTTGTTCAGTACACTGACCCTGTGTGGTTGAGCAGTCCCACGGGGATGGTGTTAGAAACAAATTGTTGCCCAGTTTTTCAGCTGCTAAAATGATGACAAATGAAAACAAATGACAAACGATGATTTGCTTTAAAGTGCATTAAGCACATACTCTATTTATTCATGATCTATCAAAATGGGCCACATAGCTATTGTACTCCTGTCAGTGTAATTAAATTCAAATTGCAAAGCCAAGCATTTAATGTGTAATAGGTTGAAATGATCCTTCATAACATCAGCATATGTGGCCGTTAATGTAGCTTGAAGCTCCTTGGTGTTATGCCTAATGGGCACAAATTTAAATGAATGTACAAGATCTTATCATCTGGATCGGCTCGAATACTTATTAAGCAATCAGTTGCTATTTCACTCTCTGGATAGTCATACTTTTTTAAATGAAACCCAATTCAGATCATGCAAGTTTTTTTTGCAGCTCTGAGTTCAAATTCTGAGAGCGTGCCAGGCTTCGTATCAAATCAAATTTCTCTTTAATTAGCTCTTTAATTACAGCAAGTGCCACCAACTGTGGCAGTTTATATACCACATTAAGAAGTGATTTTCAGATTGATCACAAGCTGTTATGATATCATACTTTTATCCCTTTCAATGATGGGACTGTTACTCAGATGGGCATATTGCTATGTTGTCAGTTTAGTCTGCACACATCATAGTGCTGTCATCGCCTTGACAGTTTTCTTTTTTTAACAAAGGTCACTTGTGCCAGCTTTGGAAATGAGTTTCGAAATGGTTTAGGGTCCTTGTGCAGTTCAGCAGCAAGACACCATGTGCCAAGTGGCTCTTCACTGCTGTGAATGTAGGCAAGTCTATTTCAGGGTCGCCAAGGACAAATTAATTTGTCCAAGACTACCCAACGACCGCTGCCATACAGAGTTTGCTCTCCAAATTGTCACCATGGACCCTTGATTTGTTTCATCTGGAGCTCTTGGACCAGTTCCAGCTGTAACACCAAATCACTAAATCAATCTAATCAGCCAATCTGCTGTTGAGCACCACTTCGCTGCATATGTCCCCCCCATTCGCCTCCTTCTTCAACCCCAACCCTGCCTCCCTCTCTCTTTGTCCAAATCTTTCCCATGAAAGAAAGAGGAAGAAATGTGAAATAGAAACCTCACTCTTCCTTTTTTGCAGAGAGCTGTGAAAATCCTATTAAGACTGAGGAGCAAGCATTCAACCTAATTGTGCCTTATTTCTTCTATGAAAAGCTCTTTCTTGAGAGTCCCCTTTTGCAAGTGTCACTTTTCTTGTTAGTCTGTGTTTATGCTCTTCTTTTTTTCTCATTTTCTTTCCCTTTGACTGTGATTTGGTTTGAGAATGAAAGTGTTATTTACACACTAACTCTGCCTGAGTATAATGCAGACAATTTCAGGAACACACTGAATTGATTAAATGTATCTGAATACTTAGAAAGTTTTCTGCTAAACAAAATGGAAAAATTTAATCCTTTTCATGTATTGTTGTAAACTCTTTACTGTTCACAGTTAATAGAAACTGAAACTTGTGGTCTATGTAATTATTTAGGTTATGGTCACATGCTGAATTTGGCTGAACCGACATCATCAACTCAGCAGGTTTTCTTGGAACATGAGCCTTAATTATGCAAAATGAACAACAATAAGCCTCCCAAATCAAGACACACAGACATCTTGTGCAGTTAAAAGTTGATTGCTGGCAAGTCCATCCTCTCTCTCACACACACGCACACAGTGGCACACACGCATGCACACACGCACACACACACGCACACATTTGCAGGACTGCTGTATTACGCTAAACAAGAGGTTTAATCAGAAACAACATTATCTTGTGCTTTTGTATGTAGCAGTTTTGTTTGAGCAGACCTGGTTGTTGGTCCTCCCATGTGATAATCACTATAATTGGAAGGGAGGATTTTTATTCTTGGTAAAAGGCTCATGGGGTTGTGGTTGATGGACAAAAAGACTGAAAAAAGGAGAGGAAATGTCAGAGGAATGTACAGAATTTGATTTGTGAGTAAGACTTACGGTTGAAGTGAATAAAAGCCTGAATAGAAATGAGCAGTGTTTTTGAAATGACTGTTGCTGATTGCCTCCCTTTTCAGTTGCATTCATTTTGGTTTTTGCTGCAGTACACATCAGACTGTGTCATCTCTGTTAATGCCTGCTTCAGCCAGAATAAGGTCTGGTAAGTCATAGTTTAGGCTACTGGACAGTCTCTTATTTTATATTATTCAGACTCAATGCCATGTAGCTGAGTTTATTTTTATCAGCATCCGTCTCTCTAATACAATTAATAAGAACCGATTAACAGACATTGGGCACAGAGGTATGACAAAACACAGGGAACCTCAGTTTCTTCCATTAAGGACTTTTTGTTGTGTGTCATGTGCTTGCATTCACAGGTGGAAGCTAAATGATTCTTTTATCCTGCCCAGACCAGGGTCACGTTACACTCTCATGGGAGGAAACTTACACATCAGCCATCTGAATAAAGAGGAAGATGTTGGCATCTATCAGTGCCTGGCATCAAACTCTTTTGGCACAATCGTCAGCAGAGAGGCCAGTCTGCACATTGCATGTAAGTCTAACTATGTTTGAAGTAGAACTCTACTGATTTTACACTTTCCTCAAAGTCTATTTACAGGTCTTGAGGAGCACTACTGCATAGATGAAAAAAGCTCTATAAAGCCTTGTGCTAAAATACCTCAAGTGATGTTACTTGAGTAAGCATCACCAGGGTATGAAGACTACATGTTTGAAAAAAAAAAAAAATCTGAGGGACTGGATTTAGAAAGAAGCAAGCTTACCAGACCTCTGTACCCAACTCCCACTGCCGTTTTATTGCATGGGCGTACTGGTGGTTAAGCTTCAGGACCAGAGGACTTAAAAAAATGGGAAAAAAAAATAAGATAAAATTCACATGAAGAAAAAAAGCCACTGTGATAGACAGGCTAAATGTCACTTCATGTCAATCACAAGTATGTATGATATGCCAGTCTTTATCTTCCAATGAACTAGGTGCTGTTTTGCAATTCCTGGTTCGAGTGGAAATTTACTTCAGCTGCAGGCACGCTTTCTGGGAAACAATGCGAAAGTCAAGCTCAAAAATGCAATAATCAAAAATCACAGATAATAAGAGAAATTCCCAAGGTAACAGGATATTTCAATGCAAGCATTGATATTTCAATGCTGAGGTTGCAACAACTGTAAACCCTCAAGCAGTAAGTGGTAGAGCTGGCAAGTGAAACAATGATTGTGATGAGGACACCTGCTTCCACAGGTCAGCAGGTTAGATCTTAGGTTTTAGCTTTTTATAAGAGCTGTAGCTCCAGGGCCCATAGTGTTTTAATGCGGCCTTGCCCACTCTTCATCTAGCTTGAAGCTAGAGGCTTGAGGCTACGTTGGCCACTGCAAGTCAGCGGTCAAGTTGCATTGTGGGTAATGTAGCTGCCAGGTTTTGAAGAAGAATGTGGAGAATTTTAAAAAAGTTATCTTTTTGGTTCAGCTGCATTGACTTTGATCCTTTTTAACATTCCATCATGAGTATGAGATGTTATAGGAGAGGAAACTACAATAGATTTAATGTTGTTTTAAAATATTTTTTATTGGTAATAACCCCATTTCAGAAATACAGTGTTATTGTCTTAAACAATTTGTGTTCACCCCAGTTGAGTTAAGTTCTCCTCAATTCAAGTTCAGTTCTTTTGAGTGCAGTTCAGTCTTTCTTTGCCATAGAAACTAAAAGTTTCATCAAACATCAGACGTTCTGGTTCACTGAAAGTATAATGACCCAGTAGAATTCTCTGGAAATTGTCTGTTGTCAGACCTGATCCTCTCTAACAAAAAAACCAACCAGGCTGATACAGTTAAGTTTATTAATGAGAAATCACAAATTAACCAGCCATTTTAATGTCATGGTATCTTTTCATCCTTTAACCCTGATTAAAGCTCCACTGATGGTGTTTACTCTGCCCGGTGATGCTAAACTTCTCACAACCCTGTGATGAAGACTGTGTGATTGTGTGGTGGGCCTTGACAGACCTCCGTGTAGTTGATGCTTTACAGCCTTCATCCATCACATTTTATAAGACCAGAGTCTAAGGCATCTCTGATGGCAAGGTGAACTTGAGGCCTCCACTCTTGATGGGCAGCACATATCAAATGACAGCCCTTATATCTGTGAACAGATGGTGCAGCTAGATTGAATTCTGATGTCTGTTTCTCTGCCATAGCAGACGCAGAGATGATCCTTGGCAGGGAGAGCACTGAAGGTATCCATCTCGCAACTGTTTGGTGCTTCTTTGTCACAGGGCAGCATTAAATCTTCAGCATAGAGGACAAATCGGCGTCCTGAGTTGCCAGCCGGCTGTTGATCTTATTCACGTTTCCTATCAGTTTTCGAGTCCTGACCAGAACTGTATGTCACTGTGATTGGTCTCATCCATCGCCTGGGCCTGACCTGGAACCTGCTGCTTTTGTCAGCAGATGAGGACAAGCATCAGTGCTGATGTGTCATACATCTTATTTATTGCTCTTGGTTTAACTTAATTAAGTGTGCTGTGTGATTGAGCGGGTCTCGGGTCAAGGGAATAATTCATGGAGGAGCAGCCTGTTATGAGTCAGTATCCTGTCATTTGTAACAGACTCTAACTCAGAGTAGTTCAATATGCTCTTTCAAACACCAAGGGGCTTGCACCTCTCTTTGTCTTGCAATAACACTGTGAGATAAAAACCAAGGTGAAGGCCATTAATGAAGAGAATACAAGGATCTAAAATAATATTCAACTCAAAATCTTATCAAGTCAGGAGACCTAAAAGCAACATCTTAAGGCACCACTGCAGAAAATAAATGTAAACTAGTGATTATAGCATTCTCATTACTAAAAACATTATTATACCCTTTTTTAACAATGTATTTTGTGATTTATTCCTGAAAATCCTTGCTGATGAAGGACTGAAGATCAATGTCTTAGATTTGCACCAACTGATGATGTCCCATAACATCAAATTTGTATTGCATGAATATGTAGTGCATACATAGGAGTTAAGTTAGCCTACATTTTTAATCCTCTGAAAGATGGATGATATAACAGTTTCTGTTACCATCTGGTAGGGGCTTAAACCTCTAAAAGTATAAAGGGTTCTGATCCTGTTGACAATACAGACTTAGATGTTTAAAAGGTTCTGCTTGCCTGCTGGGAGTGCTGGAAGGAATAATCTAGTTGGTCATCAAGCCAGACTGAGTTTCCTAATCTCCTAGGGATATTTTTGGTGTAAGTGAAAGGATTTTCACTGACGCGAGATGCAACATTGTACAACAGATTGCAAGGCCTGCAATAAAAGCAAAGTGTATCGGCTGCCTATCCTGGAGAAGGAACATGTTACAGCATAGATGCTGTGCTCCTTATAGAGCCACAAGGGTAACACAGTGTGTAATGAAGGGTGAAATCACTAGATTTATGAAAGAAGTGCAGGATGCGACTCCCTTGTATCTCCTATCAAATTCAGACCTGTAATTGCACATCATTTGCATTTTTTTTCTCACTGGCTCCAGTCTAACCCAACTGCCTTATCTGTATAATTACTTTGCAAGATTTCTATCGTTTGTATTTTTTTTCTTCTTCTCTCATTTCCATTAGCTCTGTACTCTTTATTCATTGCCGTTGCCTCAGGTGAAAATTAAGTCTGTTTTGAGGTAGAGAGCATCTGAGGAAGGTACAATAACATTTCTCATCAGCACTGTGATGCTAAGTGCTCAATCTCGGTTTCAAATAATCTCTTAGGGAGGAGGGCAACGGGCATTTTCTGAATGCTGCATTTCACAAAAGTGTTGTAATTGTCAGGAGACACTAGCAGTAGCGCTCTGTAAGAATTAGGCCCCTTTGATATTTATCACTCCTCAAATGTCATGTGTCACTCACTGTTAGGGGTTCACTTCATGATGCTTCTCTGAGAACAGAAGAGAAGAGAGGAGAGAGAAGGGAAGATTAGAAACAGATGAGATGAGAGGAGATAATGTGTTTTCATCATCTATCAGCAATTGCCAGTATTTATTTATAGCTTTACCTGCAACATATGTCAACTTACTGCAGCTTTTTGGTGATTAGTAATTAGTCTAGAGCTTGGGCAAGAAGGTTAGTTAGTCTGAGAAATGGAGTTGGTCTTGAGTGCAAGTATATTGTAAGTTAATTCAGTGTTAAGATAGTGTTAAGATAACACAACTTTGTAAAGAGAGATTCTGAATCTAAAGAACTACCTCTTGCCTTTGCACCATGTCTCCATCATTCTGTTATTTAGACTCCTGAATTTTAGAGGGATTAAAATGCACTTCCACAGCTTTTTAGGTAATTCAGAAAAAGTAAATGGTTAGGTGAAAAGGCCTTATAGAATGATGACATTAGTGGGAGGTATAAAAAATCAGTGAATGCCATACCATTAAATCTGATTCCAAGGCTCTTCCCATTTGCGGTTTGACTACAGCTGGGTGGGAGGTGACTAACTCATCAACAACTTCAACAGCCTCGGCCATTTCAGCTTTGCAGCTCTAAAAAAAGATATGACTTTGGTATGATAAGGAAAGAGAAGAGGCTCTTTTCAAACCTCCACCAACATGTTTATGGCCTCTCAGGCTATGTTTTTGTAATAGTTTCTTTTCATTTATTTCTCAAGGGATGACATTTTTAGTCAGCCTGCCAGTCCAACACTTTGGTTCAGTGAAAAATAGCTCTACAGCTCTAGCTCTAACTCTACATAATATCCAGGCATTTCATCTTCAGCCAACAGCTGGTTAAAAGTTATACTTAACACTTAAGTTAATCAGAAATCCCAAACTAATGATCAATTTCCTGCCAGCCTCAGCAGAGCTTATGCTGATTTTACACTGTGTGGAATCAAAGGTAGTGATGTAGATATCATTTAACAGATGTGATTACAATTTATGCCAGTGTTCTATTTCCTTTCTAATATTTTCTATTATTATTTATTTTTAACATCATTATCATTGTTATTGTTATCATAAAATCCTAGATATTTTTTTTCTGCAACTGGTCAGTTTACATCAAAAATACAGAATAACCCATTTAAGAACCATAGCTTGAGGACTTCAAGGAAATCTTTTAAAGTCTGTATTCCTTTTGTCCATTGGCTAGGTGACAAATCCAACCATATCACAAATTGTCCTCAAGCTCAGACTCCTAACAGAATGGCTTCACTTTCTACAATCGCCTCTCATTCATTACAATGGGTCACATTGGAGTAGCTAGCCCAAAAATGCAAATTCACATCCAATTTCATGGATCTGAAAACACTCAAAATAGCTTGAACCCGGCCATGGCAAAGCACATGGAGGTGCAGAGCCATGATAGGCTTGATAAGATGATCCACAGGGTGCAGAACAGCTTGGGTTGTCAGGCATTGTTGGCTTTTAGTGTGTCTAGCTCATTTATGCCCTACCATACTCCAAAGGAATATTGATCAGGAGAGCTTCACTCTCAGTGTGAGTTGAGCAACTCTGATATTTTCTAATCTATGAGTCTGGTTTTGTAGAAAAGAGTTAAATCTGAGGAATGGATGTCTCGTCCTATATCTCTTTCTCATTATGGTAAAATATTTGATTTGCTATAGCCTACAGCAGCCCCACACACAGATGCCTGTTTAGGGCAGAAGCCTCATATAAGCGTCTTCACTCAGTAGTAAAGACTGGATAAGAAGAGTTGTTCCATAGTGATTCAAAGCTGGGAAGCTTGTTCACCTGTGTAGTTGGTAAACTGTTATTTAAATAACTCTAATGTTATGTTCAGTTTAGGTGATTTCAAAGCAAATATAACACGCTAATGTACATGTAACAGGAAGCTGTTTTGCAGTTCAAAACATATTCTGTGCATACTTTACAATCAAAAAAGCATATGAACTTAAATCTTATGATGAAAAGAATTAAAATAAAAAACAAAGATTCCATTGACACATGACACATTTGGAGCACAATCCTTCTTTTAGTCAGAAATTTAAAAAAAAGAAGCAGCTTTTTTCACTTTTTTTTTTTCCAACATCCAACATATTCTGCCCATTTTTTAAGATACAGATTTACTTCAAGATGCAGTCATTCATTTATACTGTACACACAAAATGTTTGGTCATCTAATAGTAGGCCAAATGTTTTTTGCAGCAAGGCTGAAATCATGGATGGCCATCTGTAGAGAATATTTTATTTCTTAGCAGCATTCAGATGACAAGTGTGTGCAGAATATTAACTGAAACCAAACAATTCACAACATCAAACCGTTCAGAATCCTTGCTGCTGCAGCTACTGGGATATACTGTCTGACTCAGCAGGTAGTGGCCCTGCCAGAGCAGCCATAGTTTAAAATGTTATCAGATAGCTGGTTATCCTGCTCACTAAGCCAATACTGTATGTTGAGGCAGGTGGAAAAATGAAGCTACTTAAAAAAAAGAAAGAAGAAAAAAAGACTCATTTTAGCCGTGGTGGCATAGCGATGGCCTAGAGATGGTGTAAGGAAAAACCCTCCCTTTGTTTACCTTAATGAATAAAGAGTCTGAACCCATAGGTGAAGTCAGATGAAGGTGCCCTTTAAAACATTTTTACATGGTCATGGAGAATGTAGTTACATACAGTTGGATTGCCATGAAATTTGGTACAGATATTTATGGTCTACAGACGATGAATCCCAATGACTTTGGTGATTAACCAACTTTTCCTGCATAGCACCACCAGCAGTTTGACATTTGTGGTTTTGAATGAAAAACAGTTGTAGCTTTTTTTTGATATGTCACAGTGGGAAAGGCACCTGTCTAAATGATAAAAAAGATGATGGCTGAATTCCATTTAACCACTTCAGTTTCAGGGTTCTGGCTTTGTTCCTGCTGGCTCGCTGTCACACTCTCATGGCTTATTGGGACACCTCAGTTGTATTTAATCAGTTGGCAATTCTCAATATATTTAAATAAATCAGATAAAATAAGATAAAACTTAGAAATTTGGATCAGCCAGGGGAAAGATAATTTTATCTCTGTCTCTCTGGGTTTCCAATACTGGTTTATTAATATCTGAGAACTATGGTGTTTACTAAGCATTGGGTATTGCAACAGTGCCAAAGCCATAGTTTGAGCGCAGTTGGAATTTTAGCTTGGAAAGAGAGCTCATTCAAACAAGTAACTAACATTTTTATTGCTGTGATTTTTTTAAATGTATCCAGTGATAAACAGCATTAAGATGTGATGACATGTGAAGTTATACTGATAATGATTGCTTCCACAAGCCTTTCTGGAATGCACAGCATAAAAAGAGATGGCAGTAAATTAGCAGATTTCTCATATTTGCTTAGGAGCTTTATCAGATCTAGATGGATCTATAGATGTCTTGCTGGTCCAGGGGGACTATCACTGTGCTGAATCTGTTGATGCACAGAGAGGCTGTATGTTATTTTTGCATTACCCATGGATCAGCCATAGATTAAGACTTGGCCACTGAAGCATCCACTCAATCTGTCTGCACCAAATATGAAAAGAACTTAATGATCCACTAATTAATTTGTGAAGTCATACAGGGGCTTCACACATAATAATTTGTGAACCAAAGGGAAAAAAGCTGCTTTCAGTTGTGATAATGTATTGCTGTTCTGCTGGATGCAATCTTTCCATTACTCACAGGATCTACAAAGATCACGTCCTTTATTTATTATGCAGAGGGTCATCCTGCTGTGCTTGTACACAGGATGTGTCAGTCTTGCATTCTTCCTCTCTGTTTCTGAATTCAGTCTTGATTATGTCATTATACAGCAGCCGCATATTTGGCTGCGCTGCCTGCGATATCGCCAAGAGCCACAGCAGGCAAGAAAAGGCAAAGTGTTCAAGGATTGCTGTCTGTATTTGCTTTCTCTCAGCAGGTTGTCAACAAGTAATCGGTCTCCATACAAATGATGTTTCAGTCTTAGTCATTTAATTGTTGCTGGTCTGTGTGCAGTGGATGAAACACAGAAAGTGATAACAATACGCACTTCCAATTAAATTCACTCATGTGTGACTTATACTTGAGGAATTGCTTTCTGCTCCAGTCAGAAGTGTTCAGGACTTTACAGCACCATGTCTGCATTTATGCAAACATAGCATGAGTGTTTCATGAAAATATGCAAAAGTTCTGCATCATATCTCACCGTTAAACTCTGGTCAGTAGCTGTGCTCTTTCTAGATATGAAATTATTGAGCAACCACAGATATGACTTGCAGTGCATTTTTATCTCTGTAAACAGCTAGGCATGTCCTGTTTGCTGCCTGTGTGCTTATGAGAAGAATGAATTGATTATTTTTGCTTTATTGTGTTTGTGTTGTGGTAAACAGACTTGGAGAACTTCAAGACACAGAGAAGAAATCCAGTGAGGGTTCGTGAAGGTCAAGGAGTGGTCTTACTGTGTGGCCCACCACCCCACTCTGGAGGTAAGTTTTTGCCTCATATGAAGATATATATTTTAATCTCTACCAACCAGTCGTTGGTGCCGTAGATCAACAAACACTCAACATCAGTGAAGAGTCACTATCAGTTTTACACAGAAGTATGGACTTCTCTGATTCTTCATCTGCTGTTTATCTGGACAAAGTGGAAGTCATGTTTGTGCTCTCCCCCTCAGATCTCCTGGCTGTTTGTTTGTATTGTTGAGGTCAGTGGAGTGAGTCATTTTTACTTTGGGACACTCTGGCCTCTGAGCCTGATTTTCAGTGGGGGCGAGGAAAAACTTTGGCATGCAGAATGGAGAGGCTGTCTGTGGCTGGGGCCCTGCCAGGCTGAGTAATGGAGCCTCTCTCTGAAGGTGCTTTGTTTGCCTCACATCAGCCCTTTGCTTCCATGACATTATCAATGGGAGTTTAGCATCCAGTGCTATTAACTTCTACACAGGGGTCTGAAGATTGGCTTTTTGCTCTTCCAGCCAGCAAGGCTGAATCTAATTCTCTTCTGTAATATACTGCCATTATTTTTAAAGATCAGTTTTAAAGAGTATAGTGATATTTTTGCACTGTACGTATTCATTTCAGTTGACTCTGAACGTAGACTCACTCAATAATATGAAGTTTGGGGTGTCAAAGATTGCATGAATTTAGTATATAATGACAACAGAAATGTTCACATTAGGGTTGTGATTCAGATTTTGGACACTTTTCCCAGTCTCAATAATGGCACACCTAAAACCAAAAATATGCCATTCTGCTGAAAACAATGTAATGTTATGATTATGTAAAAACAAATGAAACAAGCTCACTGTTAAATTGTTACACAGTGTGCTACTGAGAATCAGTGAACAAACTGAAAAACCTGTGTACTTAGCCAAAGTTTTGGCTGCTGGATGTTATACTGTATGGACATACTTAGCACAAACTACATTTAGCTTCTCTTTGAGTAAACCTGCTGCTAACTGCTGCAATGAGAATAGTATGAGGTGTTTTTATCACAGTCACTAAACCAACAGTAGGCCTACATTTGTACATTTGTAGTGCTTTATTCTTTATATGTTAATATGAGACATCTCACCTTGTGTTGACAAGAAATGCTGGAACAATGAGCCATATGCTTACATTTGGCAGCCTCATAGTGTAAAGGCTTTTTTAAAGACACTTTTCCCGGTACAAGGTGCCCAAATGCCAACACACATTTCAGCCAGCTAAAAACAAAACAGCAGCATTGTCAGGAGTGTTGGAGCTATAGTAGCAGTGTCATGACAGTGTCCAAAAATATTTTGAAAAATCTGGGCACAGCAATTTAAATTCAATAGTTTATTCATCATTCATAAGAAAACATCACCAGTTTAGTCAGGATGATGTCCCATGTTCAAAAATTCTGACTGGTTTCTTTCTAGAAGCATGATGCCTTGTCTGTTTTGAAGGCAATCCTGCATGCACCAGGCTAATGTTTACAGTTTGGAAGAAGAAGATTGCTTCCTTGATGTAAGAGTGTTGACAAGGCGCTGTAGCACTCCCTGGACAACCTTTTAGGGTAGCCATCTTTTTAGTGATGGGCACAGAAATGAGTTGACATTGAAAAGAGGAGGAGGGAACATACAGTAATCATTTATTCACTTGGAAACGTTCACGTTTAAATCACATTAGAGTCAAGAAAATAATTTGTATTATATACATGTTTAATGAATACTGTACTATATACTGTACATTGTATGCAATATTGTAGTTGCAGTATTATTTAATTAGTTCGTCATGCATAGTGGCAGCACACGTGTACAAAGCATGAATTTCAATATCTACAGGTGGTAACTGTTTGAGAGCAAGTGATTCATTTGCTAATTTCCTATCTCTTTTGTGTGAGAACAATCCTTGTATTTTTGGCAAACTGAAGCCAGAACATATAAATTAAAAAGTGATTCAGTCTTGATTAAAATTTAATGTTACCAGAGTGTGCCAAGTACAGGTTGCCAAACAGACAATTTCAGTCAGAATTAACATCTTTGCCAAAAGCAATTTTTTTTTCCTGGCGGCAGTTATGTGTGCTATATTTATATATATACAGTATGGCATGGGTATGACAGGGTGTTAAATGACAAGTATGAAAGAAAATCCAAAAGTTTTTTTTTTTCTCCCTCAATTTGAGAGATTTTTGTATTACATAGAAGAACAAGGTCACGGGGGGTTTTGACTTTAGGCAACTACTTATACTCACATTTTCAGACCTCAAGTATTATTCAGGAGTGCTGCTGCATGGCTCAGGAAAGGACTCGAAATGTTGAGTGACCTTGTCCAGAAGTCATAAGGCTTATAAAGTGAACATCATACCTGCATTTTAAAGCATAGAGACATGTCTGATGATGAATCCCTTTTTATTTACATTAACAGCAGGTGGGAGCTTCACCCCTGTGAGATACTTGACAGTGTGTGTGACATTTAAAAACCTTTGGAACTCACCTCCTAATCATGTGAATGATCTCTGTTATTTCATTCTCCCACATGTGGTGTGTTATTTTTTCAGTTGCACAGATTTTTTTTTTTTTCTTTTATGGGTGATAAAATGTGTTGTGTTCCCTTTCAACTAACAGATGGTTAAACCAGCAGGGTTTCTACATTCTGTGTCCTCTGTTTGTGTTGTACTCTTGCGCAATAAGGGGATTTGAGGACACTATTTCATTTAAATTAGGATAAAAAAGTAACCTCTCGCTTAAGAAACTAATTTTCATAACATTGAGGAGATTCCCCCAGCCTCTGATGTTGGACTTTGTCCAAGAACTTCAGCTGCTTTGTTGCGACTGAGATCTTGCATATTTGACAAAATCACACTTCACAAATGTTTACCAAGATGTATGCCACAGTGTGTTTGAGTAAAAATTTGACTAAATCACTGGAAATATCATATCTGAGTCTTGATGTTCTCGTCTTTGGGGAAATGTAGATAGATTTATTCAGCAGTTCTATTCAATAATTCATGTTCATCTTGTCTGTCATTTGTTACCGAAACTTAGTTCTTTTTATTTAGACTCCAAACTCCCTTTGGACTACCCTCCAAGATGACACTGATCATTTGGGACTAGAGACCTGGAGGGGTTGTTGTCAGTAACCCACACTGTTACACTGCACCTGGCCCATATCTGTCACATCCAATCTGAAACAAGGTCTTTACCTGCTCTTAAGGAGGAATGATAACTACATCCACAGTAACATAAAATCTGTAGGCCCATCATTATTTCATTATTCAAGGTGCAGAGAAAACACAAATCTAATACTTTTAACACAACTGAGCCACATAAACTCACGTTGTACTCACACTGGAGTAAATGCTATCTCTCATTACATGAAAATATTGTATTATGATTTCAGATTTGATAACTGCAGATTTATGTTTATGCATGATGGGCAGCAATTGTGTTTTCTGCCTGCTCCATTATTTGATTATCTACAAAACTCCTCTGACTTCTCTGTGCTAGAAGGTCAAGTATATAAATGTTGGCCCATGCATTAAAGGACAGTCTGAGGCAGCCTGGCCAGAGGGTCTAGGAAGGTAGTAGGAGGCAGGGTTAAGAAAAACAAAATTCTATTTACACAGTGAAACCAAAGTACATGTGTACTGTTGCAAGTATAAAGAAAAAACAACAAATAAGTAACAGTAAACTAAGTAACAAACTTGGCTTAACTGATAACCTTAGGCAAAACCATACATCTCTCACGGTTGTCTCAATATGTCACCATTACTTCTGTCAATAAACATTATCAGTACAAACAAGACTCAAACATTCCTCGCCATTTTGGCAAGAAAACTCACTATAATCATTGAATAAAACCTGAATGTGTAACTTACAAAATACAATGCTGAACATACACAAACATGGATAATAAGTGTTTATAGTTCAGATTAAAGATGGAGCTCCTGCTAATACAAATAACAAGCATGTTTAGAACTTTTACATAAGTGTAAATGTGACAAACGGTGTCGTCTCCCCCACTTTGTCAAATGATCCTCAAAACACCACTGGAAATAAAATTACATGTAGACTGTGTGCATGATTAAGTTATTAATATTACATGTCACATAGCCAAAGCTGATTTTGTACAACATTAGCCAATTTAAGTGGCAGCTTTATGAGCCTGTCAAAAACACACATCTGTCTTTTCCCAGGTACAATCTTTAACAGTGCACCATCAACCCACAGCTGCCTTGGTAAAAAACTGTTAACATACATAATAATTTAAGAATGATGCTATAGACTAAGACACAAAGAAGTACAACTGAGGTGCAGTATTTTATGGAGACAGACACAAATTTTGTTCAGAACTGATTAATGAAGGAAACACACACTGATATAATAACATAAAATGCAAGGAAAGTCCAGTATCCATTATTAATTCACTCTGTCAACAATAATTGGGTGAATGGTGAGTAATTGCTAATCATGTTCAAAACCATTCCAACTGGGTCAGTTCGCTTCCCTGCTGTTTTCCCTCACATCAAAAACGCACAGCCAGAGCCTGCTTTTGTCCAGCTGACCAGTAATGTACAGACTGCTTTTATTTACGCCAACAGCCCCTTCATCCCTCCTTGTTGTGATAGATCATATCTGTTCTCTGGACTAGCACAGTGTTTGGAATGATCCATTTTCTCACAATATTTTCAGCAGCTGTCAGTGTAGATTATGCCTATTGATGGAGATGTTGAGGATGTTGAGATGTGCTTTAGGATGAATCATATCCAATTTTCAAACATTTTTGCTGAAAGGCTAGCCTGACCATATCTGCTATGGTAATGATGTATCCGTCTAGATTTAGTTACATGCTCACACATCACCCACACACTTTACATTCACATTCTCTTGTCCTCATTCAGACCCTGATTTTGACTACAAATATGAATGGATATACTGTACTTGATCACTTAATTCACTGGATTACCAGTGTCATATCTTGAAGTTCAAGTATCAGGCAGTATTAATACTGTATTGCAAATACAAGTATGAGTCTAAATTTAAAAATTGTATTATCAGAAATGTAGCTTGAGTTGAATTATGTTTAGCAGAGACATGTTACTGAATATTTTCCCACTTGAACAAAGAGACTATAAGACTGACAAATAAGAATAAAAAACACTGAAAAGATCCTGGCATATGTGACATACATTCATGGGAATTATATGGATATGTTAGGAATGTGTGACAAATACATGAATATGCTCAGACAAATAATGGCATGCAGTGCTATATTTACAGCACTGTGACTGCATTGTTGCACATTTGAAACAAAGAAAATCCTGACTGGCATTCAACTCTGACAGTGTTAGAAAAGTGAGAAACACACTCCCATAAAGGGTGACAGGACATAATTCATGATCAGCACAATGCTGCCTTAGACAAGGATCTGCCTCACCTCCCCTTTAAAGGATTTCAATATCCCATGCATGATTCAGGAAGCCATTATTTAATCTTAACGATGCCTCAAAACCCTCAAGACAGCTTCAGGAAGTTGGTGTGGCCAGGATGCTCTAAAACTGTGAGGCAGTTTGAAGTTGCACTTAAAGAATGACCAAAATATTGTCAAGTATCCGAGAGGAGCTCCAGCAGCGTTCTTTCGCTTGTGCTGTACTGTATTTGCATTAGATGTCTTCATGCGTTGTCTTTTGCTTTGAGAGCGTCTGAATGACTGTGGTTCGTCCAGGATCTAATGCATCTGACCTCCTTTTGCTAATGGAAAAGGGCCTTTTAGATTTACTCAAGGCTGAAATCACTTGTTCTCCCTATCCAGTGCATCTGCCCCAAAACAGAGGCTGCTCGCTGGCTGGTAACAACACACATAGCTTGCAGGGATTTTTCCCATGTGCGTGGCCTAAGCCATTTGCAGGAACTTGTTGTGTGTTATGAATACAGATAGGTAGCCCTGGTTAATGGCTGTTACTGTCCAGGGAACAGACTTGCGAGCATAAACTTTGACACAAGTTGTGCATATACTTTTCTTTGGTACAATACACACTCGTGCAAAAACCCTCTCTGGATTCAGTATGTCCTTGGCCTGTCATGTTCCATTTCTCTTTCCCTCTCTCAGATCATTAAGGGGGAATTGATGTTGCCTGTTCATTATACAAGGGCTAAATGGAACCACAATGAAAATCTGCCACTCACTGTCACTCATGATTGCATTATTCCATTACCGCCCATCCGCAGAAGGCTCTCAAGTCAAATCATCAAGCACAACCAATGGTGCTTTCCACTTCCTATTTCCTGCTTCCTGTTTCTCACCATGAATCTTTAACTAACCAATTAGTAACCTCTTATTTGCTGTTGTTCTAGTTTGTCGCGCCCTGCACCATTGGAAGGTATTGTTTCAAAAACACACATTAATTATAAATAACCTTGTCAGGATGAGAGCTGGGATATATTATTTAGGCAAGAGGAGGATGTTACAGCTGTTCCCTGCGTGTGTCGGATGGATCAAGCCAAAAAGTTATGGGTTGATACAAATCACAGTTCATGGTAGGAGAAACCACAAGAGATACACGTTGAAAACTCAAAGACTGATTCATTCTCATATTTGTTCCTTGAATATGAAACTAGTGCCAGGAGATGGTTAGTTTATCACAGGGTAAAGACTGGTAACAAACTACAACAACAAACAAAAAACAAACAAAAAACAATCCACCTACCAGCACCTCTAAAGCTCACTAGTTAATGTGTTTTATCTCATTTGCCTAGTTTCTACAAAAACTGAAGTGAAAAAATACAAACAAGGCTGAGTACAAGACTCCATGATGTGACTGCGACCAGTTATGAAATAGTCTGACATATAATCCTCTGTAAAACCATGAATTAAACATGCATTCAATGCAATAAACAAGTATTTTATGTAAACAAACAGAAGATAACAGATAAATAATTAGTGCACTTCAGAGGTGTTAGTAGTGAGTTTTTTTTTTTTTTTAAACTCCAGAGGGACTTGAGTAAGCTATATCCCTCTGTTTCCAGTCTTTGAGTTAAGCTAAGCTAATGGTCTCCTCGCTCTAGCTTCATGTCTCTCTTATGCACAGATAGGTTGGTATTGGTTTTCTAATCTAACTCTTAAAAATAGATTGAATATTTTTTCAAAATGTCAAACTGTTCCACAGTGTTTGTAAAAGATTTCAAATATTGCAAGGTTTCTACACTTTATTAAATTTTAAATGTGGCTCTCTGGAAAGCATCTTTGGCCCAAAACAGAGAGACAGGTGGGATTCCACTGTGTGGTCCAAGTTTCAATTTTGTGTTCTTGGGATAATCACAAGGTCAGTTTGTCCTCTTTAGGTCCAACCCACATAAAAACACCTACTCTGTACTTGGTAAAAAGGAGCATCGTCACATGGACATCACACATTCTCAAGATTCAATGTCACGTCATGATTCGCAAGGTTTGCAGTAATATGTCAAGGCCCACACATCCTCTTGCCCCCTAAAGAGCAGAAGTGAAGAATACTGAGTCAGTAGATGAGTGTCCAACTCACGTCTCAATTATTCCCTGTACTGTAGTGCAGAGTCATCGCTTAGACAAGTTTTTACCAACGGCCAAGATTGCTTTTGGGACAGGGATGCAATATGGTCCAGAGCAATCTATCCTTGTGTCAATATGTCAAAACACCATCATTCCTTTTTATAATGTTGCTGATTGTTAGTGCAAAGCTGCTCTGACTGCACTCCATTTGGTTGATAGTACTGGGAGTCTTTCACAGAAACTTGTTATCATGGATGATGAATAGTAGGATAGGTGGTACAATATTGAATAACATGATCCTGTAGTACATTGGTTTTATTGGACATTATACACTTTTTTATGCAGGAGGTATAGCTTCAGGGGTGATTTAAAGTCCTCTGCTGCTACATGACAGCCACAAAGGGAGGTGCTTGTTGCTGTTGTTTTGTTTTTTCCCCCACTGTATTCTTAAATAAATTCTTATTAAATAATAAATCCCGAGAAGAGGTATGAAAAAAGAAGGTAGATGAAAGAAAGAATATGAGCTGAAATAAAATAAGGCATAATTTAATGATACAATGGTAATACAATTACACATTTATATTATTTTAAGGCAGAGAACTCTGGCAAGAAAAACATAAGCTTTTCACATTCCTGGTAGACAATTTAGTAATGTGAACTCTGATGATCATTAAGAGTTATTATGAGTCTTTTCCAGTTTTAAAATCCTAACTCATAGTATTTTAAACTACTGTGGAGAAAAGCCAGTCATTCAATCTCTCAGCATGATCACAGTGAATGTATGAAACTTTTCCCATATAAAGGGCATTTAATTATTCTTATAAATTGTATTTCTAATCATTGAAGGTAACCAGTCCAATCCACTAATTGCTTTATCCCTGAAGGCATCTACTCAAACTGAAGTGCTGAGACTGCTGACGAAGCACACATCATCTGTACATGGGTATAGATTATGTTTAAATACAGTGTGTTTTTTTACTTGCTCCCTGCAAGCCTCATATTATCCCTGACTTTGTTCACAGAGCTTACCTTCACATGGATCTTCAACGAGTACCCGTCATTTGTCATCCAGGACACAAGACGATTTGTGTCCCAAAAGACGGGCAATCTCTACATCGCCAAGGTGGAACCCTCGGATGTGGGCAACTACACCTGTGTGGTCACCAACACCGTCACCAAAAACAGCGTGCAAGGACCGCCGACTCCCCTAGTGCTGCGGGTTGATGGTAAGAAAGTACCACCCTTACTGAACTATACAGAGAGTGCAAAACAGAGGCAGAGTTGTGAATTCCTGTTTTGCAATAAAAATGTTGAGACCGTGCAACTTTCAAATTGCAAGTGAAGTGACTTTAATTAGCTATAGCCTGGCAAAATAACAAGTTTTAAAAAGTTAAAGAGAACAGCAATTTTGCCAGCTGCTGGTGAACTGTTGCCAGCGAACTGAGTCATCTGTTACTCATTTATGTCTGTGACTTGACTTACAAAATGAAACTGTTGCTCACTGTTCTGTGTTGATATAGAAGTAGACTGCATGGTCTTGCTCCTCAATATGCCCGAAAAAGCAGTGAGTCTCTTGGTTAAACAGTCTGACTGATCACATTGTCAGAGTTTTTTCTTTGAAGTTGATGTTAATCTGGCTGACTGATTTGGAAAAAAGAAACCTGGGAGTGCAGATGTAAACCTCATGAGGCAACAGGCATTTGCATAATTTCATCATTTTCTTCCATGTTGAAACAAGACAGTTTTTACGCCTGGGAGATGTTTGATGCTATGTAGACCAACAATATAGGCTTTTCACGTATTTTAGAGATTGTGTTTAAATCATAAGCCAGAGTGGTAAGAAAAGTCAAATGTAGACATTTCCTCCTGAGCCCTCAGTCGCAGTACAAAGAAAACCAAGATTTCAAAAAAAAATAAAATAAAATCTTTTTACTAGCACAGTCACGGCCTAAACTTTGTTTTGATTTTGTTTCTTTGTGACCTTTTCAAGCCTTAAATTGAAAACATTTCCCTTCAGACTTGTGCAGCATCAATTCTGTGTTTCTCTGTGTTACTCCAGGTGTGATGGGTGAATACGAGCCAAAGATCGAAGTTCAGTTCCCTGAAGTTGTCCCCGTCGCTAAGAGCTCAACTGTCAAACTGGAATGTTTTGCGCTTGGAAAGTACGTCCCACTGAGTGTTATTATATCACAGTCATAACTATGCCATTAGTTGTTTACTGTACCAGTCTAAGCTGCATGGTAATGCGTGGAGACCCTTGTGAACAGATTTTGAGAGCAGCAGATTTCATATTTTAATGACTCCTTGTTCTGTACACCCAGAATATACAGAGAAGACACACTCACCAGTTTCAGATTAATTTAACATCGACTTGCTTTATCAGTGTTTTCTAGTACTCACTGGTATCTTGTACTGTATGTGTTTTCAGTTAAGCTAAATCCCCAGATAAAACTATCTGCAGGAGTATTTTTCATTTCCTGGCCTTGCTGTGTGTTATATTTTCATGCCTTTAGCCCAGTGCCAACCATCAGCTGGAGAAGAGTGGATGGAGCCTCTTTTGGCAGGAAGGTGGACATAAATAAAGCCAGCGGAGTTTTAGAGATCCCTTACTTCCAGCAGGAGGATGCGGGGATATATGAATGTGTAGCTGAAAACAGCCGAGGAAGAAACTCGGTTAAAGGAAAGCTGTCTTTCTATGGTGAGTAGGAGGACGGTTTCGCTTTCTTTGATCTAGAACTTACCTTACTTCACACTTCTTTTCTGGGGAACAAGAAAATATCTTGTGCCTTCAACCTGTCAGTCGTCTTCCTAACATATCATGTACATTTATAGACTTTTACCAAATCTTCTACCCATTGATTCATAGCCTCAGAGATTCACTACTCCTGAGCCTGATTGAAAATCTTGCAGAATCAAAGGGCAGCTTTGCTGTGAGTCTAACCAAAAAGTTTTATTTGTTGTCATGCAATCTGTAGCTTTTATTAGAGCTCATATATAACTGCATCATATAGTGGAATGTGGTAGTAAATTAACCTATTACCAGTAGTTCATTTCTGACAAGCTCTTTATTGTGCCAGGGGCTAACATGGGCCAGGGCGCGCACAGATTTATACCACCTTTCAGGGAGAGGTGATTTTTCCCTCACCAACACTGGACTTATGGCCCATATTCTGAGAAAGCTTTTAATGGCCCTTGATGAAGGATTTTTATGGTTTCTCTCTCCATTATTTTGCAGTTTATGCATTGATGATGTCTGCCCACAAGGCCCTGTAGGGATGTGCTTGACTGAAATCATCAAATCCAGATTTTTCTTTCCTGTGAAGAAGGATGCCTTTGATATGATAATACAGGTTTTTTTCAGCACCTGTGGGTAAGATGAGATGCTCACAGTACCTGTAGGTAGGCTGGGGATTAAACATGCTTCACTTTAAAGTTAAGTGCGTATTCATAGTGCAGTGTAGAGACTGGATCTTGATGAGTAAAAGACTGGGTGAAAATGGTGCGAACGTGTTATGGTCATTTTGTAAACAAAATCATGATATTTCAACAACTTGTAGCCATTACGTTCTTGGTACCATCTTGCATAGCCTCAGTACCTTTTCCCCACGCTGTATCTGTGTGGAAGTCATGTTTCTCCTTGTAAGATTTAAGTCTTGTCTTATCACAAAGCCTCGCAGACTGGCCGGCCGCCAGGTGATAAAAATCTGTAATCTCATTTTAAACTCCCATAGACAGGCGCTTGTGGGACATCCATCAACTCTATGGAAGAATAGGAGAATCAATATTGGGATGTGGTGTTTGCGACACCCAACCAGTGCCGGCACAGGAACAATAAGGGGTGACTTCTCTTTCGATTTCCCACTTAATTGTCCTTCTGTAGTTCCAGGGGATTTATGAAATTAGATCATGGTTTAGCAGTTGACTGCATTTGAATGGGCTCACACACGATTGGATTGACTTTGTATAGAAACTGCTTGCATCATGTCTTCACTTCCATTATGTTATCTCTGACGGTCTCATTTGTAATATTGTTAACAGGGTGTCATGTACTATTTGTTCCTGTATAGTGATGCATTTTCAATTCAGTACTGCTTGCTCATTTCCAAATATTTATTATACAATTTGTTTTTGTGAAAAGAGCATAAAGAGAGCATGTTTTTTGATAACAAAATATTATCTCACTTCTCATATGGGGCTGCTCACTTCCTCTCTGTAAGCTTTTAAAATATTACTTAAATGAAAATTTGTTCTCACCCAGTATAATTCACTTCAGGCAATGCATGCAGCACTGTTACCATAGATAGGAAATACGAAGAGAAATTATCAGCAAGAAACACATTCTTCATTCATTTTGAAACATATTGCTGTTGTCTTTACATTACCAGATATTTTTCTGTCATCTAATGGTTTTAATGATTTTACCCTTTAAGTTGTAAGGCGCATTGTTTCAGAATACCCACTGTTCCAGGCGGTTTCCCCAAAACAAACCCTCTGATGTCCACACAGCACATTATGGCGGATTTAAACAGATTCACACATAACACATTATGACCTGGTGATAGGAAAGATTGCATTTCATATGGAAAACCCTTGGTTTAAGTCGCCGTGTATGGGTGAATATTTGCCCTGCTAAAAAGTCCTAACACTGATTGTACCGCCGATACTGTTCGAGCTCTCATGTTGGAGAGAAGATAAAAGACTGTTTCAATCAGGAAAAATTAATTGCATTATTATTAAGATTACTACATTATCAAAGTAACACAGCTAGGAAAGCAGATAGACTGACTTAACTACCTCGTTCCTCTTGACCCTGGCAGGGCGCCCTGTATTTATGTGGGTGATTCACAAGGGCCATAAATCTTCTTACACTGTCGCCAGAGATAAGGTGTTAGTCATTTATGTGACAGCATGAGCACTATCTTAAATATAGAGGCATTTTCTCTATGGATTTCTGATGCTTCAAAAGACAAAAAGGAATGCAGTCCGTCTTTTTAACTGCATTGCTAAGAAAGAATTACAACCTATTCATTTCAAGCATCACAAAAAAGACAATACGGTCAGTATAAGTGATTCATGTAAAAGATCTGCACCAATTCATGCTGGCTGTACAAATCTAACAGCTTATCTTTTACCCTTTAAGCTTATACAGTTGTTGTTATTTATATTTTTTTTCAAGTAGAGGTCAGCTTTGGGTTAATTGGAAGTGGATTTATGATTTGTGCCCTTGGATGCTTCTTTAATGAACTAATTGCCGGCTTGGTTGGTTCATTGATTTATTGTAAAAGTGCTGTGTACTGGAAATACTCAGGCATTTGTGTGGCATTAAAATGTTAATTTACAGCATGTGGTTTGTGACCTCTCAGCTGCACCTCACTTGACCGAGAAGCCTCAGGATGTGCAGAAGACCATTGATGACACTCTGGTGTGGGAATGCAAGGCCAGTGCAAAGCCCAAACCTTCGTACCGCTGGCTGAAGAACGGAGAGCCTCTGGATCCCATGGAAGTAAGAAATGATTATTATTATTTTTTGCATTGCTTTTAAAAACATGAACTTTAGGCACTTCCCTGCACTACAGACAGATGGACTTCCCACCCCTGCCTCAAACTTTAATAAATGGAAAAAAAAAAAGTGTGGCCACACAATCAGTTTGTAACGGGGAACATTAGATGATCAATGCTAATTTATGCTCTCCAGCTTTAATCAACACCCAGTCTTATAAGGTATGTAACACTCTTGACAACAAAATATATTATGACTGCTGAAAGCTGCAAGGCTCAATTTAACAGGCTTGTATTTAAATGGTATTGTGTCAATATTATTTATCATTACAACAGCCTTTAAGCAGTTCAGTGAGCGCAGATAAGCATAATGTGGAAGATGAAAGCTGATAAGATTACAGTATTCAGAATCATCTTACTTAAAAGATGCACTGTGTGTTATCGCGCTGTTTGCTGGATTCATTTTGCTCAGAAGCACATAATGGTTCCAACTCATAGGCTTGTACTTGGCAAGCACATGTCACTTTGAAATGGCTGTATTTGCTTGGGACTAAATTTGGCATCAAAAGTGTGTGTGTATGTGTTAGGGGAGGGTGTTTGTATGTGTTTTGCAAAGAAGCCAAAGTGATGCCATTTTCTGCCTGTCATCAACCAGGGACTCAACAATTTAGCGCTCAATCTCTCCTATCTGCTACTCTCAATTTTGTCATTAAGTCTCTTCTCTCTGGGGAGGGTGAAAAATGCCTTATCATCCAAAATACATTTCACATTTAGGCAATTTGCCTTATTTTGTGTTATGGTGCTGCTGGAGTGAGTGTGCTTTCTGCCTAAAAGGAACATCTCCAGTGAATCACAGTCACTGATGGTGTCAGTGTTTGGATTGGATAATGAGCCCAAGAATGGCCTGTTGTTGTTTAGGTGGAAATGTCCTTTAAGGGGGGCAGGTAGGTTTCATCTTCTGTTACTTGGATTCAGAGCTCAGCACTTAAATTAGAGGGCTGAATGTCAAGGCACATATACTGAAGAAAGTCTGAGTTTTGCACTCCAAAAGGGTTGCCATTATGAGACAGAAATAGGTATCTTCAAATTCTGCATGTTGGAGCAAATAAAATGAAATCTTTATTTTGTTCATTTTGAAAGACAGACAAAGGTCACTTCCTCTATTTGCCACACATCCTTAACCACAGGAAACCCTTATCACTCCACCTGTGCATCTCTACTATTGATTTGTAAATAACATTGAAAAAAATAAAATTTGGCGGGTGGCCAAGGTAACTTATTCTCTGTACATGTGGCTATATTAATGAGGTGGGGTGTTACCATTTTCAAAATGCCACCATCAACAGCGGCAACAGTAAATCAATTTCCAAACCCAAAGGTCAGCGATGTAGAGAGAGAGGTAGAAGGAGAGGAAGGCCAAAGGGGCCATTTGTTATTCCTCATTAGAATGGATCAGTCCTCCTCTCCCCCTCTCCCTCTCTTTATCTCCGGTGCGCTCTTTCTTAAGATCTCTTTTTTCTGCTTTTTTCCTCCCACTTTTTCCTGTCTCTCTCTCCATCTCATTTTGGTCCCCCTCCAAGGGAATTAAATGGCACAGAGGAGGGCTGTCACTTCAAAATGTCACCCCGGTGAAACAAGGACCTACTCACGCTTGTATTTTTCCACTCCAACACCCAGCTCCCCCTTTAGTTACATATGCCAGTGTGTGTTTTGGGGATTTTCCCCCCTTTGACCTCCAAAGTAAGGGGCCTGCCTTTCAAGGAGCTACTGTGTCCACGATTTGCCTTTTCACAGCTCAACTTGAAACAGTGCTGGTATCAGAGAAGAGTCGAGCATAATTAATGATGGCCATAAAGCGGACGAATGCCGCCATTTGTCTCAGGTGCTAAAGAGATTGTGATAGAGCCACCACTGAGTCTCTGAGGGTTTTTTAACAGGGCAATGGGTACAGCATAGTGTGGCACCGACCCATGCACTTACACAGATCTCTTTCATCTCTCTCATCCCCCTGGGCCCTTGCACTGTGTAACCTAAAAAGAACCATCTATCATCTATTCAGAGTTGCTATGGCTCTCTCCCTCTCTCTCTTTTTCTTTCTTTCTCTCCCTTTCTGTTCCTCTCTCTCTTTATCATCCGTTTTCCCTTGAACACACATGTAAGCATCCAGTTCTGGCCAAAAACTCTGGGACTTGCGCTCCACTTCGAAGCTGCCGCATCCATCCTCAGCCAGGACCCCCTCTGGCAGTGGTTTTAGCGCCAGGTCAGCCGTGTGTCCATCGTGTGACTGGGCCTCAGAAAGAGCCCTATTTGAAGATCCTCAGCAGTGTCATTGACTAATGTTAAGGGACAGTCCTTGTCTTTTCAAGTGGCAGTGCTGTAATGATTCCAGACGACAGACAGACTGGCGGCAGGACCCTCTGGACTACTTTGTCAGTGACATTAAAAGGTCCAGCTACACTCAATGGGAAAGATCAAGGGCAAGAACAATGAGTGCTGCCACACATAAATTGACACAACTATAAAAAGAGAGCAGAAAGCAGCGCCAAACCCTGTAAAGGTCAGAAGGAGCAGTGGGAAGAGAACTTTCTTCAGGTGTTGTTACTACTCACTATGCTCTCTGTGGGCATTTTTTAAATTGCATGTATTTATTTTTGAACAAACAGCATCACCTGCTGAGCATTTTTTTTTTCTCTGTCACCTTAAACTCTATGTTACTTGGTGGAGTACAAAACAGCTTATTCCTGACTAATTCCTCAGAGGTTTGATTTCAGCCACCGTTTGATGATGTCTCAGTGCTATGTTAAGCAGCGAGGGGTTACATCTAGTCACTGCGGGACTATTAAGACCGCAGAAAATTAGCAGTGTTTCAATTATCAACCCCCCCAAGGAGAGAAAAAGTGTGGCTAAAGCTTGAATTAGATCAGGACATTCTTCAGAATGAACACAGTTGGCACCGTAGTACTTAAAATGTCCATATATAGCCCTAATTACCCAGCTCGAAGCGGTTTTAGTCCAGAATACTCATATTAACACCTAGTATGTGATATTTGTTATGGCACTAATTGAACTGTTTACAAGATTTCCTCAAAAAGATCTCACACATTTATTATATAAAGTGAAAGGTCAGTTTTGAAGCAGAAAATATTAAAAAAATATCCTCCACATTGTTGGCCACAGAGTTTGCGTTCAACAAAAAGCGATGTTGTTGCTAAGTCTAATGTTTTTCGACTTCAAATTACTATATGAGCCGTGGATGAAAGGTTAGTCTAAATTAAGGTAAATACTTCAGATGCTGTTCCAAACTAGACCAAGACAAGAAGCTCCCGTATTAACCGAAAAGCAATGAAATTTACAGTATCAAATGTTTATGACTTTATGTAACCCAATTACAAAAATAGTGTTAGAATCTATTAAAATACAGTAAATCATGCATTGGCATTCTGTTGTGCCAAGTTAAGAAACAAAAAAAAAAAAAAAATGTAATGGTCTTAATATTGCTGGTTTGCTGAGAACTTTTTCCACAACATGCAAGCATAAGATCTTTTTGTCACCTCTGTAATTGCTATATAATTGCCTGTAACTATCAATATCCTTGAAGTATGGAAGTGAGCACTTACAACAGCTTAAATGCTAGATAGTTTGATCATTATACTTACATGTGTGTAAAACTTCCAGGCTTAAAATAGACACAAGATTTGAGATAACTGACTTGTGGAATTGTCCTCGCTTTTGTCACCAGAAGAATTGGGTGTTGTAATGCCCCTCTATCTATTTTTTCCTGTAAAAGCCATCCAACAGCTTTAGCTCATTCAAAATGCAGCTGCCTGTATTCTGACCAGGACCAAGAAAATGTGACCATTGTCACCCTAATTCTCAAACAGTGACCTCTGGCTGTCTGTTCATTCCAGGATTGACTTAAGGGTTTTGCTCCTTGTCTACCAAGCAGTGAATTGCCTGACTCAAGACTATATATCCAACATGCTACCAGTTTATCAACCAGGCTGCAGGATAGCCGTTTCCTCCCAATTCGAAAAGTGCAATCAAAATATGGCCACAGAGCTTTCAGTGTTTATGTACCTGAAGTATGGAACATCTTACCTGCCGAATTGAGGTTTACATGCAGCCTGTCTTTATTTTCTGCATGTTATAAGCTATTGTCTGTTGTATTTCCCTGGAGAGCACTTTGAATTGCTTTTGCATCATATTGTGCTATACAAATAAACTTGAGGTTGAACTTGAAGTGCCCATATGTATCAGACAACCTTGAGTCTAGTACGTTTAGCCTAGTACTGTTTATATAAAGGTATTGTTATGTAAACAGGTGTCAGTACTTCTGAGGGATTAATGTCAGATTTGCTGAAGGATCATTCAGTGAGGTCTCTCAGATAGCATTTCTAAAACCAGAATGGCTCATGTGAGACCAGATACTATAACAAATTAACAAATTTTATCTTCCTCTCTCAACAGATTCTGATCAGACTCATCTCTTAGCCCTACTAATCAATTTTAAATATTAACGATGGATCAAATGACTGCATGTGTAATGTGAAATGGGGGTTACTGTGGTGACAAAACCACAAAGAATCAGCACACACTGTACACCACTATATCTCCCAGCAACAGCAGACAGGCACAATTAGTGACAAACTGGAGACCCAGATTTTTGAGAGTTGTTGGAGAGCAAAGAGCTAAAAAAATGTTGAATATTGGATGAAGGAGTCCTGAAACATGGACAATGGAACAAAGCAGAGACACAGTATGATTTGGATAACAGTGCTTTCATCACATATTCATTAACAAAGGGCTTAAGCACTTGAAGGAGCAACAGCATGAGCACAAAGGAGGTCATAATTGGATGTAAACCCTGAGTTGTATTGGGGCTTATTTTTATGCCAGAGGCAACCACTCAAGCACCTTCTGCTGACTGTTCACCTTGTCTAGAACTGTTTAGTGTTTGTTGTCAGGTTAGCGAGGCAGCTTCTACTTTGAGTTATGTGTTGTTAAATGCACGCATGTGTGTGTTTGTGTGTGTGTTTGTCTCTAGCAGGACAGAGTTCAGGCGAATAATGGAGTGCTGACGATCGGTAGCTTGAATCTGGCTGACATCGGCATGTACCAGTGTGTGGCAGAGAACAAGCACGGCCGAATTTTCACCAACGCTGAGCTACGAGTCGTAGGTAAGACCAAACACACAAGACTTTGTTGATTTGATTGAGTTGTGCTCATGCCATCTCCCTAATCACTTTCAGATGGATCATGACGGGCCTCTTTTTTGTTTTGGCAAGAAGATTAATGTGCAAAGGCTGCCAAAATAAATAGGACACCAGTCATCTTGATGGGAGTGCTATAATTAAAGGTGTACATTTGAGGCCATAGCTCCCACATTCACAGTCATATTGGCAGAACATTAAGTACACATGTTTGCAACATGTGTAGCACTTATCTTTTGCCAGCTAAATCACTAAGATAATTTTACAAAACTTATTTTCCCCTAATGCTCTTTTTCACTGCTCTTTTTCTCGTATGGAAAATATATTTTCCAAGAAGGCAGTGAAGTTGGTCTGAAGGGTAAACTCATCCTCTTCTGTCCATTTAAATTAAAGCTGAGCACATAAAAAGCTGTTTTTATTTCTTGCCTCTTTATTTGCCAGAATTTTGTCCAAAAGTGCACACTAGTCTTTCTCCTGTAATCAAGTGACCACATGAGATGCTGGTATGCCCTCAGGTGGGAATGTTGAAGTTACGGGTTTGCTAGGGGATGATCAACTGTGTACACTGATTATAGCAGGGAGATGAGAGCAAAACCTTGCTTGGTTGCAATATTTACATTTTATAAGACATTTTATTAGACACTCAGTATTAGTGTGTTGTTCCTGTTCAGTGAGTCTAGCTGACTGTATTGACAGTGATGGAAGGGAATTATGTTTATTATTTACTCACTGTTTCTTGTAGTAATCATTCAAATTCACTTGTCCATGGTCAAAATTTACTACTAACTATAATAGATTTTACCTTGATCTAGATGCAGCTCCAGTTCCTATGTCCACTGTAAATGTTTGTTTTTTTTAAATAGTAGTAGCAATCTAATCATGGAAGATGAACTTCATGACACAGTTTATGTAACCGACACAAGACATTGGACTCTAAAGCAAACATCAATACACAGCATAAAGGAGTACAGTAAGAGGCAGTTTAATGGGTTCAAGGTCCTTCAGGCTTAAAAGGCTGACAGGTACTTGGCAACAGTTAGTCAGACAAACAGGTGCAAGTTACATGAGGGGCTGAGATGCTATAGCTATCTGGGCGAGAGAAGTTGTGAATTGATTCTATTTGTGCCTCAACACATTCTTCCATTAGCCTCTGCATATCTGGCTTGTAGAAATTAAGTGCATACTTGATTTCCTTTCCTCAAACTGTATTTTAGGTATTTAATATAAGCAGGTATTGAAAATAAAACTGTTTTATATAAGCACTCACAGCACTTTGCTGTGGCTGTTTGACATTAGTGAAACAAAGTATTAGTAGTCTGTCAGAGCCACTTCACTTCCTGACACAGCGGCTTTAGATGCTTGTGTTTAGAAAAATACATAACTCTGATTGGCAGCCCGACACAAAGTAACTGCTTCTATGCAGGCAGGGTTGCAGCTGCAGAACTCAGAGCAGGTTTGAATAACTATACTGTATATGTACACGTCCACCATGTATGGTAGTGAAAATCTTGTACATCACAAACAATTCTCATGTCACACCACAAAGTAGAATGAGACCACATTGGCCACTATTGCACTATTTATGTCCTAATGTGGACTGATTTACAATGAGCCTGTCTGACAATTTCCCTACTCATGATTGAGACCACAAAAAGCTATGCAGTCAGTGCATTCTGCACCTCCTTATTACAGAATAATTTGCAACAAGGTTTATTCTAAAAAAGGCTCATTTTGACATTAGAATACAGTCTTACAAACACTGAAATTAGTGCAGAGGAAGGAAACAATTTCATACTTGGTTAGCCATTCCTGATAAATCTTTACATGCTATATCAACTATCAGTTATTTTCATCATCGATTAATCTGAAAAGTTCAAATTCAATTCAATTTCAAACAGTTGATGGAGGGATAGTTTCTTAGTGACAGTGTAATGATTGCTAAGTTGTTGTATTTTTCATCCTTCTGTCTGCCACCATCATAATATTTGTTCATCAAACACTTAACTCAAGCACAAAAAAAATGAATGTTTGTCACTTACTTAACATGGCCCTCTTACAGAGTAGGGGATCTGTTTAAATTTTGTAGTACCTTTCTACATTTATTTAATATACATGTGGATAAACAGATTTTATTAAAACTGTAACTCCTCCGACTCCTGTTTTAAGATAAGAATTCATATAAATTCCACCCGTGTGTTATGAGAAGACAAATATGACAAATATCTATTCTGTTGTTCAAGGAAACGCAGACATTTCGCACTTAGTGTCAAGAAATAATTGTGAGGTGCTATCTGTGTATAAATGCATGCGTATTGTGGTGTGTATTGCTGTGTATACACGCGTACCGGCATGCGTTGGCAGGTGCTCAGCCATGTCACTGGCGCCAGGCTGCGTGTTCACTTTGAAGAGCTTTCTGCTGAGTCGGTGCGCATACAAAACAGCTCCAGACGTCGGCGCCTTAGTAATTAAGGCCTAAAGGAGGAGCAACAAAGCCTCCCTCTCGTTTTACATTCTCTCATTTTTGCCTCAGAGCCCCAAGGCTTAATTCGTAATGCATAATGTCCTTCTAAGGAAAATTCATGGAATTGGAAAACCCACTTTCTTTCAAATAAAATGTCTTCTTAAAAAGAATGTACCATGTCTGTCTGTGAGCCCCGCCTGCATGTGTGCAAACACGTGTATATGTGTGAGGAAAGGAAAGGATGTAAGAGCTGACGACCTACCTAATGGATGGAGTGACCTGCATGTTTTTAGGATGCTCCTCCACTGTCATTTCCTCAATAGCTCCTACCCCCTTTGCTCCTCTCTCTCTCTCCCTTTCTCTGACAGTAAATTAAACATCTTTTCCTTTTTTTTCTTCCTCTCCTGTCTCACTCAAAGTACTCAGATTCCTCTCTTTCCACTCTCCCCATTAGCCATCGCTCCAGACTTCTCCCAGAACTTGTTGAAGGCGCAAACTCTGGCGCGACAGGGTGGCGACATTCTGATCGAATGCAAGCCCAGGATGTCTCCTCGCGGCGTGATTTCGTGGAGAAAAGGGAAGGAAGCCCTGAGAGAGAGCCACAGGTACCAGGTTTCTTTGTATAGAGCTGCAAACTCATTGTGTGTGGGACCACAGATTGTTTAGTTTGTCTGCAGAATAGTATTTCATCGACTTGTTATTTTATTTTTTCCTACTTGATATTCATGGTGACAAATTGCAGAGAAAAGAACCATAGTGTGACACAATACAATTTGAACTGCATAAGACGTTCTGCACTCCAGCGCTTTCCCCCCTGCTATCTGCATTTCTTTACTGAACTCCATTGTATTTTCCTCTGCTGGCTGTGCTCAGAGCTGGTCTCTGCACTGTTTACTTAAGGTAACTGGTCGTTCCTAGACTGCAGCATTTGGATCGATGCACTGATCCATCAGCTCATTAGCAGCATGTAAGGCCTGGAGGGTCATTAGAGCACAAGGCAGAAGATGATCCAGACTACCGCTGAGACACGGAAGAAGCAGATGAAATCCCCAAAAGGAGTGATCAATGGAGAGCTGCTGAACAACATACATTCTTCTGTGATAGTGGTGGTGACACCAGGGGAACTAGCTGGACACCTTGTTTTATTAGAAATCGGGTTAAGTACAGATCAATGCAATACTTCTGTGTGCCAGAGAAGAGAGGAAAAAAGAAAACAAATGATAATGAGACAACAAAAAACACTTCTGCCCCTGATGATATAACGCTGGTCAAGGTAGCAGCAGGTTGTATGGTCAGTGACTGATCAGGATTCATACTGTTTTTTTCTCATGTAGCAGGAAACAGGAAGACACGCAGATATGTTAGAAGGCAGCTTTAAACAACTTGCTCAATTGACATATATACAGCATTGCAGATCTCACAACCTTGAAAGATTCAACAAGATTACACAGAGAAGAACCAAAAACACTTTGTTGTGGCACTTTTAATTGGCGATCTGACAAGAAAGGTACAAAAAAAACAAAAAAACTGTGAAGTTTTTTTTTTTTTTTGCTTTCTCTCTCTCTTTTTTTTTGAAAGCGTTAACTTTCAGGTGTGCTTTCATAATCTCTCATTGTGTAAAACCACGTCTACACAAATTACTTTCCACTTTCTGTTTGATAACATCTTTATTTTTTGCGGGAATGTACCAGCAGGATGAAAAGCACACCTGCCAGCACATGCAGTGACATAGTGGGGGTCCAGATTTCTCATTTGATATGGGATTAATTGTTCAACTGGCTCAGCAGCTTTTAACACCCCCAACCCCTGGAAGATTCATCGTCACCACTGTGGGAGTGCAGCACATTTAGTCATGTCTCACCTCCCCCATGTCAGACAGTATGCTGGAGGAAACTGAAGGTGCAATCTGATTGTTAAGGAAGTTAATAATACCTGGCTGAGACATCTGGGTTACTGGAGAGAGATGTTTTATTTGAGGGAGAGAAGCAGAATCAGCACCAAGATTATGTGTTGCAAAGGCCTTGCTAAATGTTAGACCCAGCTTGCAGATTTATCATCCTCTTAAGTATTGAAAGGAAAATGCATCCATACTGCAATGTGCAATATCAGTCGCGCCCATAAAGGCAAGATTTCCCATTTGAGATTTAACGTTACAGCCTTGCCCTGAAGTGGGTGAGCTGCATACAAGATGTTAGGCTTTGACATTATTGCAGCATCTCTCGCAAACCTATTCCCCTGGTCCTGGCTCGTTAGCATTTACTTTCCTCCATATCGAAATGGGGCTGCTACCAATGCTATTACAGCAGTGGCACAACACTAATCCATCCCACTGGCTCAACTAAAATACCCATAATTCCTTCTAATCTTCCAGGGATAATGTTTTCAAGGATCTGGAGCAGGGGGAGAACAAATCAACTAAGAACAAGGCGGGATCTGATTAGTTAATGAAATCATGCAGTGGTGATACCTACATCAGCTCATATCCCAGGCATGTATAACAAGATAGCCTCATAACAGGGTTGCAGTGCACTTACAAAGGGAGCTATGAGGTTAACGATAAAAGGCTTACCCTAATTTAATTTCACTGGTGACCACTACCAGCAACTGTAAAATGGATATAGGAAATAGCTCTCAGGAATATTACCTTTAGATTGAATCACTGTGTTTAAGATTGTTATGCTATATATATATATATATATATATATATATATATATATATATATATATATATATATATATATATATACATACACACATATACACATATACATATACATATACATACATCCATTTATGAACCTGCTACTAAAATAGCAAGATACTTCTGAATGTGTTGCCAAAACAGAATGTGCACCACTAGTGAATTAATTAAGCAGTGCTCGAAAAGACTGCAAGTTCCTACTAATATACTGAGTTAATTACGCAATCCTTGTGGTTGTAGTGGTTAAAATAATGTTTTTCATTTATAGTCTCTTGTTTTTTGTTACAACACAGAGAGGCACAGCCTTTTAGATTACAGCCAGTAGGTCACTTTAACACCAACCAATAAGGTTGAGCTAAAGTGCTGCCTGTTTACTATATCTCACTGCTCAAGATTTTATATATCCCACAACTTTCCCCAATACCTTAATCGCTCCAGGGCAACGTTTTAGAGAAAAGGGAACAAAGTGAAGGCACCTCAGACAGATAATGCTCCTTACATCTTTACCCTGAACAGTTCCTTTGTAGCTTTGGTGAGGAGGAAGCCTGACATAGGCTACTGCACAGTTTAATGGCAAGCCTTATCCCTGTGACATCTCATATCCATAACTCTTTGTTATAGTCCATTACAAAGGAAGCCCTCAGTTCAGTTAGGAGAATATACCCCCGGCTCCACAGGGAGTGGACTCAGTCAAAGAGGCTAATGTATTTTAATTCCACCAGCCTTTAAGGCGATACAGGTCATATTTGATCATTTTGGGAGATCTAGGCTGCCTTTAAGGGATCTTTTTAGAAAGGAGTATTCAAGATCTTCTTTCAAACCAGTTATGCTTGAAACACTGGCTCAACCCTGTTCCACCATTACATGCAGTTCAAAAGAAAAAAAAATTGAGCTTTTAGTCAGGATTTGCAGGGCATGGCATCTATCAGCGGGGTAATTAATTTCAAATGTGGTCAGGAAATTGTCTTTTCAACCATGGTTGAAAGGCAGTATCAAAAAATTTGCAGAATATAATTTGATCAAATTGACATGACCTTTCTGACTGAAGAACTTTACTGCAGATAGATTTCCCACAGCAGTTCGACTTTGTAAAAAAGGTAAAGCTGTAGCATTATCTACTTTGCATCCATCAAATGCCAATAACATATTTATCCCACAAGCTTTACATGTTTTACATGAGTGTTGTAGGTCCTTTCTTGGACAAATTACTCTTCAAGAAAGAAATCCCTAACACGTGGGAATTATCACACATGTCCTCCTTGATTCAGTTAAGCCCTGGCATCAGAATCTAAGTCTAACAACTGTTTCACATCATGAAATATTAATCTGTGCTCATGAGGCTTAATGGTTTGTAATAACTTTGATAACACCAGACCAAATTAATTATTAGTTCAGCAAGCAGTGGCTGGCTTGTTAGCTCAAGGGAATTTATTTTTAACAGTGTGATATTTTATTGATCCCTGTAGGGATTTTTTTTCTTCACGCATGCATCCTCTGGAGAGATCAGAGCTGGTTGAGACTCTGTGTTGCTGAAGGACATCTCAGCAGCGCAGATTCTTTACTTCATTGTGATAACTGAAGGATGGACCTTGTAACACCTCACCTGTCTTTCCTCTATTATTATGCTTATTCACTGGAGATATACAACAGATATTCAGTGATGATCAGCAAGGGTGATGGACCTTTAATTGATCTGACAGACACAAATGACAGATTTCCCTTTCTGATTTTTGTCATGGGTTATTGAGTGTAGACTCACGGGCAAAAATGGCAATTTTATCCATTTAAAATTAAATCTAGAACTCAAGGTGTGCAATAATGAAGGCGTCTGAATAATTTCTGAAGCCACTATAAGTTATTACCTATTTTTCATCTGTTTAATGTTAACAGGTTTTGAGATGTTCTGCCTTAAATGGTCTACTTTGCCTCATTTTCTACTGAAACAGTGAGGTCTTTTTGGCTGTGTTGACAAAACAGAATGTGCATAGCCAGTGAATTAATTGAGCAGCACTTGAGAAGACTTTCAACAAGTTTCTCACATTTGCATAATAAAGCAATATTAAACGAGAGGGTGTGCTTTAATGTAATTTGAGAACAACAGTGATGGGGTCTGCAAGCATCACTATTACCAACAATGTAAAATGTATATGGCGGAGTAATATTTTTAGTGATGAGTTGATTTGAGCACATTCTAAATGTCTTGTTGACCAATCGGATTGCTTGGTCGGAACTACTTGTTGTATAATCACAGAACGATTAGAACGTATTAAACCATTACACTCTGCAAGAGGTCCAATTGTCACCACAAGAAGTGGCATTACATGGGAGGGGGTCTCTAATTTATTCTTGTCTGATTCTGCCATTTCCTTCCAAAATAAAAAGGTTTTTAACAAATAGATAACAAGACTATGTAGATTACAAAATATTCAGGCTGACAGAGAAGCCAAATCACGACATCCACCTAAGCTATATTTAATGAAATTAACACAGAAAATACAACCAGGCTACACAAAATTACACTTTACGCTTTATTAGGACTAACATATTTAATCTGTGGTTATATAAGATCATTTACTTTGAGATACACAATAAGGGAAAGGCAGTGACTACTGTACCCTCAATGCAAGAAAGAAGTGCTGGGAAACATTTTTCAGTGATGGGAAACAGAAGGAGAATCCAGGAAGTAAGCAAAAATGTAAGTCACACTGTCTTTTAAGGGATGTGATAGATTACCTCCAGTAATTACAGAGATCAAAGAAGAGAGAACAAGAAAATGATTTTTTCTGAATCAGCTGGAATGCCTCGATGACAGGAAAGACAAAAGGGTGAAACAAGAACAGTAGGCATTAAAAATGAATAATTTAGTGATGCATTTTTACCAAGCTGGTATTAGTGATATCTGACAGCGTTTTGATGAAATAATGGTTTAAAATGAATGGTTCTGTTGCATTAGCTACATGCTGAACACATAAATAAAATCCTTTTAGCTTTTAATCAGAGCATTCTGTACAGCATGTGGCCAGTTTTTCACTAAAGCAAAGGAATGCTTTTTTGACATGACGGTAAATAGAATTAATCAAACCAGTGATGTGTTTTTATTGTGACTCAATCACCTGTGGCCCTGTCATTCATTTAAATTTTATTAAGAATTAGGGTGTCCCTGGCGTGTGTGGATCTCGCCAAACAAGTTTGCCACTTAAATGTTTTCCTTCTTTTATCCTCTATCCTTGACTCTGCTCAAAATGGGACAAAATGAATGCCATTTTGCTTGTCTCCGTTGTGCATGTTTTTGTACACACTGTATTCAAGGCCTTGTTGACACAGACGTGCTTTTAAGGACTTCCACAAATCTTTTCATTAGGGCATCAGCATTTCTAAGGTTTCATTTTTCGGCTTGCAAATTTGTGCCCTTGTGTTATTCTGCCCACACTCAAGATAACAGACAAATAACTCTGTCTTTTAGAAATTACATTTATATGTAATTTAACTGCAACAAATAAGTTTTTTAGGAAATGTAATGTAATGCATTAAGAATCACTCTTAGGTCTTCAAGTGCAATTTCTTTTAGTACAGTCACAACCAAAATACTAAACAAATCCTAAAAAAGCCATTGAAAACTTAAAATTGACTGGTTCCATAAAAATACATAAGAAATTTTGAATATTGGGTCATTTTGGTACCAGTGATCCAGTAATGAAAGTTGTGCTTTTTATTAAAAGACACCATTTTTGTTGCTGTGCTTCATGTCTATATAAAGCCAGCACATTTGAAAGTTCTTCAGAGACAAAAATGGCTAAAACAAGGAACCTAACGCAGGAAACTCACCTGAAGATACAGATTCTCAGGAAGGGTACAGCTGCCGTCAGATAGCCAGGGAGTGCAGATGCAGTCCTTCAGCAGTTGGATACACTGCAGAAATACAGACAAAGCAACAGCTTGGAAGACAAACCAAGATCTGGGCATCCAAGGGTTTCTTCAGCAAGAAATGACCGCATCCTGATCCACATGTGCAGGGAAAACTGCCAAATTACATCACAGGAGCTTCAGCAGCAGTGGTCAAACCAAACTGATGTCCAGTGTTCCACCTGCACTGTATGTGGCCCACTTTTAGATCATGGCTTAAGGTCCTACAAGGCTGTCAAGAAGCCCCTGATCAATGAGAGACTGAGGTTAGCTTGGCATCGTTGGGCCCAAGCACACAAGAACTGGACAGCCAGGAATTGGAAGAAGAGTCCAGTTTCCAGCTTTATCCTCCTCCTGATAATGTGAGGGTACGCAGAAGGCCAGGCCAAGCATTATCTCCAGCATGTACAGTAACTTTTTACTCAAGCATGGTGGAGGCAGTATCATGGTTTGGGGATGCATGAGTGCTGCTGGTATTGGTCATCTCACTGTCTGTGATGGCACATTGAACTCTGCCAAGTATTGTGCCATTCTCGAAACCCACATGCTCCCTTCTGCATGTGCACTGTTCCGTCAAGGTCAAAACTGGATGTTTCAACAAGATAATGCCCCTTGCCACACATCCAGGGCCAGTAGAACTTTGCTGCAGGAGGACTGTATCCAGGTCTTAGAGTGGCCAGCTCAATCCCCGGACATGAGCTCCATTGAAAATCTGTGGTGGATTATCAAAAGGTCTGTTTCAAAGCATAAACCAAAGAATTTAGAAGAATTAAAAGCAGTAATTCAAGAAGAATGGGACAAGATTACCCCTCAACAGTGTGAAAGGCTCGCGGGGAACCTGCCAGCCAGGATTAGAGTTCTACTAATGGCAGGACTACTAAATGTTAATTTGATGATGTGATGGTTTATTTATGTTTTGTTCAGTTTTGAACACATTCTCTGTTATTTGTTGTCTTTGATACGGACAATGTTGAGAACTGACATATTGAAACTGTCAAGAATTTAGTTTTGTTAGTTTTTCTTGTAAACAATAAACAAAAAAAATATCATTTGTATTTGTTTGTGTCTGTCTACTGCAGCCACACCTTTTGAAACACAAAAAAGATTTTTCCCCAAATATTTCATGATAATATTTGAGATTTTAAGGGTGTCCAAAAACTTTTTTCCACCACTGTATGTTCACAGTATTGTATGTTTTTTTTTTTTTTTTTTTTTTTTTTTTATGAAAGTGCTACATTTATGAACAGCAGCAAAGTCACCAACATGTTGTGTATTAAGTATTAAAACAGACCATCTTTCCTGTGAGTGCTGTGAGTACCTAAACATAACCATAAGAAAGTTTAGTAATGCTGTGGTTCACAGTTCAGTAGTTTATGAGTTATAGTTATGGTTTATAGTTAAAAGCACAAGTGATAGAATGCTGTAATTGTTGATAAATCTGAGCAAGAAAGTAAAATGAAAAAAAAAATAGATTCATGGATGAAGTGAATTGTTGCAGTGAAATGAAACAGTACTTCCATCCATCCATTATCTATGCTGCTTCTCCTTAAGGGTCGTGGGGGCCTGGAGTCTATCCCAGCTGACTTTGGGTGGACAGATCGCCAGTATATAGACAAACACACTCAAATTCACATCTACGGGCAATTTAGAGTCACCAATTAACCTAAGTTGCATGTCTTCAGAGGAAGCCGGAGTACCTGGAGAGAACACACGCTGGCACAGGGAGAACATGCAGGGCGAACTGGAGCTTGAGCACTATACACAGGCAATGTCTTGTTGCAGACTTATCTTTCAAGTCCAGCTTGATGTCACTCCAGCACCATGTTGACTGGTGAAGTTGCAGCAGTACACTCTCTCTGTCAGAGATAATCTGTCAGCCTTGACTGATCATTCCAGCAGATGAAATGAGAATCTTTATAATATGGAACATGTCGTATAGGTTCAACTTTGTTCCACCACCACACTACCATGCAGGCAGAATTTGCTCTCTGCTAGTGAAATTTTGCTGAAATATACAACCCAACCAGTTCTTGGATTTAGATCTCCGTAGTTGTTGCTGTTGTAGCTGTTTGTGCTTTTACTGTTATATGTTATATTTATTAAAGCATTTATCCAGGTTAGAATTTAAGAGCTTCTTAGCAGTCACTGCATGCCATTATGTATGAACAATATTATGAACCAAATCTCTGTGCTTCTAATTAGGGTTTAATTGACTTACTTTGGGCTGCGATTCTATTAAATGTTGTTTAAGGCACAGTTTTCCTGCTGCATTTCTGCCTCTCTTAACAGTGTATTAGGATGAGGTGTCTTAACATCATGTGGCACAGTATGAAGCAGTGCTGAATTAAGTGTTTTAAAATGAATGCCTTAGATGCATGTAGTATAACATATGCTACAATCAGAATTTCTTAGGCAACAGGCCAGTCATATAGAAAATGTTAAAGTTAAGTATGTTTATGTCTGCTGAAGTGATATTTCTAAAATAACACCTATGATGTGCTTATACAGCACGAGCAGATCTGTAATTTAGAATTCCTCCTGATATCCTCCTGCACTGAAAATGAGACTTTCTTCCCATGAAGTGATCTTGCACTGTTCTTATCAAGTCAGTGCTGAGAAATCAAACTGTAACTCTTCACACTGAGCTTCTCCTTCTGTCACGCCAAAGCACAGGAAGCCAATTAAAATTCACTGAGATAAACTCCAGGCTAAAGTTAAAAGGCTGCAGGACACTGGACTTGCTCATTTAGAATAGATTTCTATGCACTTTGAATATAAAATGACCACGCAGGCTTCCATAAGTATGGCTGTACTGTGCTTTATTACCCCAGTACTAATGTGCTGTCAACTGGCCTAATATGGTTGCATGTGTACTCTTTTTACCCCTACAGAGTTACCGTGTTGGATAATGGGAGCCTTCGGATTTCCAATGTTACTAAAATGGATGCTGGTCTCTACACCTGTGTAGCCAGAAACCAGTTTGGAGTGGCAAGCAGTGCTGGCAGCCTTTTGGTTAAAGGTAAGGTATCATTTTCTTGACATGGCTTGAAACACCAGCCCTTGTTGATGTACTGTAAATGGCAGCTGGAAATTGTTTGCTTGTTTATTCTTTTTTTTGTATCCCTATTAGTTGTTGCCTCGGCAACAAGTGGTTTTATACCATACAGTGCATAATACAGAGCAGCAATCATCTCCATTTCTTAAAACAATATCACTATTATAGCAAAGAGTACAATTGCACCAACACCAAACATATATACATACATACATGCACAACATGTTTGCTTTTTGTCATGAATTTTAGGAATAGGATTTCTACAGTAGTTCTTTGTTAAAATCCTTTTATGTTACCCATTCGAACAGGGTTTTTTTTTTTTTTTATCACGCTTTTGTACTAAAGTAACATATCTTTTAGAGCTGTCAGTATTTTTGGAGGAATGCAAAAAATTATCTGGCAGTCTGCACAAGGGTTCTGAGACACGACTGGCCAGTGTTGCTTTTAAAATTAACCAACATTGACCCTCACTGCACAGTTGATGAACAAACACTGAGGCAGAGTTACTATTAAGACTAACTTGTCAGATATGTAGTCCAGTTGGTTGAGTGGCAGTGGCTGGAGGAAGTGAGACACGAGGCTCATTGCATTCATGCGCTCAATGTTTAATTCATACTTTTTTGCACAGTGGCTCATAGCCATGCTCGGTTTATTTAAGATTTCAATCCATTTAAATCACACACTTCTGCAGTGCAATGAATTTTCTGGGTCTTTTTAAAGAGCAGAGTCAACAACAGTGCTCTATTAAAATGCCTTTTGGTGATTCCTCTTCACAAGTTTTATGAATTGCAAATTGGCTTGCACAGAAGCCCAATTTACTTTCTTTTTTCTGCCACAGCCTCTTTCACGAAATGTGACTGTCAGTATATACTATACATGTATGTATGTGTTTAGAATATTGGTCAGAGGTGGAAGGATTTATTTAAGTATGTTCTGTCATCATTCATCATCATAATCTGCAAGTTTTTTTCACCTGATCTATGATAGTCTATAAAATTTAAGAAAATATTGAAAAAAGCTCATCACAGTTTCACAGAGTCTAAAGTGATTTCTCCAACGGTCTGTATCTTTAAAGTATTCAATTGGTAATGATATAAGACAGAAGAAGCTCCAAATCATCACATTTGTAAGGTAGGGAAACTATGAATGCTTAATGTTGATTTGCAAAATTGTTGACGATTAGTAAAAACTCTTTTAAACAGTATTTAAAAATATTTTTTATTATAATGATGCATGGAATTACACTGTAAAAACTGTAAGTTTTGCTGTCTTTGCATAGCAAATGTTAGCATTAACAGCTGTTTACTTACATGTCAAGAAACGCTGTGAGTTCAGCATTGAACGTCATACCTTTACTGGAAGCAACAGCAATGTTTGGCTTCTTGTTCTGTTTTGCTTGTAGTTCTATCACTTCTTTTCTTCTACTGAAGTTAGCATGCTAACCAGCTAGCCTCAGCCTGGCCAGCCTGTCTCATCACTTTCTTATAACAACTCACTGTAGCGATCTCACTGTCCTGAAGAAGTAGTGCTGCTCATAGGACTTCTTGTATTGCAAATTACAAATGATGGCTGACGCTCTTGACAAGCCACCATCAGCACCATCCAGTTCTGACAAGAAATCATGCTCAGCAGCAGAGAAATCAAATAGCCCCTCTAAAGGGGTCACGTAATGGTGATGAACCTACAGAGAATTTTTCCCCAAATCCTCAGCTGTCCACTGCTTCACATAGTTCATTTTTTAGCTGTCTAGCCAGTAACTTTACTGTTACTGTTGTGAAAGACAAATACAGTTAGCAACTAGCTAGTGAACATACTGCTACCAAGCTAAAAAAAAAAGTCTTTTCCAACAGGTTTGTATATGAACTAATAGGTAGTGACCCTAAGTGGCCAAAAAAAATTGTTGTTGCTTTCTGAAACAGGCCCCAGGAGTGTACTGCTCCTCAAGATTCTGAACACATTTTGCTTTCCATCCTCCTAGTTAATTTCAGTTAATTACATTACACCTGGCTTCTCAGGTATAAGTCTTTCCTAAGATTTTCCCAGGAGTTGATGTCAGCTACTGCTTCATCCCAGACATATTATTTCAAGTTTTTCGATCAAACCTGTAGCATACTGTGGATAGAACAACACATCTCAGCAATTCCTATGCTAATTCAGATGGAAACATTAAAATCCAGTCTATTCTGTTCCAGATCTATACAATAAAAACTGTTCATTGTGGTTGTTTGAAATATGTTGTCATTTCATAGGTTTACAGAATGACAATTACCATACACTGCAAACTGTAGGGAATGAGGGAGCCAATTTGAGATTTTCCTTCCAGTCCATAACAGGAAATCAGCATCAAGCATGACAGCTTTGCAATCGGAAGCAGAAAGTTTTGCTTGTGCATCTGGTGCCAAACTTTCCTAAGTCTCACCTGGAATGCACTGCCATGACCAGTCGGTTCTCCTTAGGGGGTGTGAGATAAACAAGTTGGCTTGTTTTGACAGAGCTGAATATAGACCTTTACTCCCCCTGACATGCTGCATTGGCTTGCCTGTCCATTAGGCGCTTATGACATGCATGCATAATTCACAGTGGACTGGTGTATGGGCCTCTCAGCCTGTGCTATATTCTCTGCACTGCATTGCTGTTGAATGAGACACCCAGCTGAGACAGACCAAAGATTATGTTGATGCACACCACGCTGAGGATGAAATAGGATGGCTTTTTGTCTCTGCACAAACAGAGCCAAATTATAGAGTCAGATCTGACCTGCAGTAATGGCTGAGGTTTTCCTTTTGTTTGTTTATTTTTCTTTCTCTCTGCTCTTGTTTAGTGGTATGGAAGACCATGCTCTGATTTATGAAACCCAAAGAAAGAGACTCAAAAGTAATTTATCTTGTTTGGTGAAATCTGGGACAGGATTTAAAGGATAGGATTTGTTTTTGAGCATGGCATATTTTTGCAATACACAAAGAATCTAAACAAATAGAGCTGAATGAAGTGTATAACTACCTATATAGCAGACAATCTGGACAGTATGGAAAATGGTACATCTACTCTTACAGAGTAACACCACTATGTTAACACACCTGCCCTTTCAAACTTGGTGCTTCCTGTTTCCAGAGCAAACTGTGATCACCAGTCCAGCTGGCCATCTTGATGTTACCGTAGGTGAGAGCATTGTGCTGCCCTGCCAGGTATCTCATGACCCCACGCTGGACCTCAAGTTTACCTGGTTCTTCAATGAGCAACTCATCCACTTTGGAAGCCATGGTGCTTATTTTGAAAAAGTTGGTGGGGTAAGTGCATCTGCATATTTAGATCATCCATATTTGTATTTCTACAGGTTAAGGGAATAGGATATGTTGTGGCCCAGAAGCTGCACATGAACATCCCCTTGAGGTCACCATTGCCACTGTGTGCTTCAGAATGTTGGAGAATGTCTGAGTTAGATTCTTTGAATGACCTTTGAACTTTCTTCATTATGGCGGAACTACGGCATATATATGAAGCACTGAATTCTTGTGTTGGCCATGTGACATATCCTTAGATGAAAACCAGGAGCCTTTATATATTGACATCCTTTATGTTCCCACTTGAACGTGGTGACTGTGTACTCATGACTTTACCACTTTGAAGAGCTTGCTGGATCTGAAGATAGGCTTAAAGAAAAGCCAGATGTGAATAGTTCCACTCGCCATAATACATAATACTCAGAATGTCTTTCTGTACATTCTCACTTTTTGGTATACTCTAGATGACATTATATACCTGTGCAGTAGTTTAAAGTGACTCATAAGGAAGAGAGTTATTTGAACTCCATTAAAATGATCATTAACACATTTACGTCTCATTTCTTGAAAGCTTAATTTCAACTTCATCTTTTAAGGAGCAAAGTATGCTTGGTCATGATGAATCACACAGATGGGATTTTTTGTTTTTTTTAGACTGAACAAGAGGGCTCTATGTTTGCCTGCTCTGCTTGTTAATAACACCTCCTCCATTGACAAGAACATCAACTAAGGAGTTCATTATGCAGTGCTCAACCATGCATTACATTTGATCATCTAACACCAAATATATTTGTCTTTTAATTAAGAAAAGCAATTATCAGGTTTTGGCTCCTTTATTCTTTATTCTTTTATTCTTTATTTTTTGTTGTTGTTTTTTTTATTCAACATGATCATGAACAATAACAATTGTATGTAGCCCTGCAGTTCCCTATAAACTTGACTCCTATACCTCCCACACCCATGCATGTTGTGGCAGAGAGACTAGTGTCACATTAATGGTGTCACAATTCTCAGAAAAGGGACCCAACTCAGGAGGCAGATGTTGAAGTAAAGTCTGCACATATAAAAAAAAACCCCGAAAACATGGGAACAAAAATCCAAGCAAGCAAACAAAGTACAAAGGGGCAACAGGAGCAACACAGACAGGCAAGGAACAGAGTGCTTGAAAGCTAAAGCACATGGCACAAAGACAATCTGGCAGAGAGTAAGAGCAAACAGACCAGTATGTATCCTGGGCAGCTAATGAGGGAATACGGCGCAGGTGAACAGGCGAGCGGAGAGGAGGAGTGGATCAGGTGATTCCACTGGTGGGTAAAGCAGGCAGGTTGTAGTGGCAGGGTCCAAAATGACAGCAGAATTAGAACATGTACACAAACAAACAACTGGACTGAATGAATGAAAGGATAAATGAAAATGCTGAATCTCAAAATCATGAAAATGGTGGATGGTCACATTTCTTAAACTTTCCTGATTTATGTGCAAAGAGTATTTTTTTCTGTAAGAGCAGACTATGACATGCTTTTCACTATTGATGGTCTGCTGTGAACTCATTGACATGGTTTGAATGTAAGATGTAGACATTATCAATGTAGCTACTCCCCTGAATCCCTGTATTTGATTTCTACTTTTTACACATTCAGTGATATTCCCTAAATGTTAAGATCTTTGTTACAGATAGAGATGAAGTATGTCTCCTCAATCCAATACCCAAAGTAAACTGAAGAATATTAATGTTGAAGTAGCTGAGTGAGCCATGTGAAAATTGTAAGGACTGTAATACCTTAAGGTTGTAATATTACACTTTGAGTAAACATGAAGCAGCAAGCCCCTTGAGCACTGTGTTACAGCATAGAAATGGGAGGAAATAACAGACTGATTTGGTTCAATTATAAACTGAGAGCTGTGTTTATTTTCACATTTAATATGGAAATGATGTCACAGGGTAGTAATGGCGAAAAACCCTGCAGCGGCAGCATCTTTGAAGTTGGCTGGTAGAGAATATAAAGTTTCCTGCAAATGTTGAACAATATGAAAACTGTGTGCCTCCAACATGATTTGCACCAGCCTCACTATTGGCTACAACACTTCTCTCCTGTACAGCTCTAAGTAGGGGAATGCTCATTTTACAGGTCTAATTGTTACAGTACTACTGTAAGGACTGTGACTGATAAAACTGTGATGTCTATCTTGGAAAAAAACAAAAAACATCTCAATATAGAACAAACTAAAATTAACTTTCTATCGAAAATAAGATGCTGAATAGGTCTAATATACAGTATGCTTACTATATATTGCTTAAGATGAAAGGAGAGATGAAAAGGCAGAGTGAAGGATGCATTGCCAAACCTCAGTAAAATACAGTCAGCGTTTTCAGTGGAATGAATAGAAAATGTCAAATACCATAATAAGACTGTGCATCTTGGTATTATATTATCAGTTAGTATATTGCTCAGTTTTTTCACATAACTCATCACCCAGTAAGTCATGGCAAGTCAGCCTTAACATAAAGTAATTGCAATCCCCTGTACATACAGATGTTATGTGCAGTGGACAGAGAATGTCATTTGCCTTTTATTCTATGTCTAAAAGGCACATAACACGTGATTTCTGTATTTTTTAGGACCTCTTACGGTTACGCTTGATTTAATAAAAAAGCAAGAAAGTACTTTTTTTTGTGCTGTACATAAAATTTGCAAAAGTGAAAGATCTGTGACCTATTCCATTCTCAGTTATATAATTTTAATGATGGTGGGGAGTTTCAAAGAGTGACTGACTCAAAGCAACTGAATTTTTATCTCAATAAAATGTCCCTGATTATACATCAAAGTAATTAATGAGTCTCATCCTGTTTCACAGTCCCTTACTTTCATAGATAAGACATCAACTTAACATTAGTGCTAACTTTAAAGTTCAAAGCTAATAATGCTTTTGGCTTTGAATGGATGTCTGCAGAGTAAATGGAATCAGAGTGAATAAAATGGATAGAGCTGAAAGAAGCTTTTTAATTCCCCACAAAGAACCGTCCTCATAAATGCTTATGAAAACCTGCACTCAGTCATTTGGTGTGTCCCTGGGTTTGTGTTGTACCTTTTTCTTCCATAATATAATAAACTCAATGCCATAAGGAATCACTCTGACACTGCACTTGTTTCTGCAGTCCTTTCAGTTTATTTTGCAATTTAAAATTTTTGCATTTTCACTTATTTTGCTGTTCTCTTCAACGACAGCGTTCGGCCGGTGACATCATGATTCGGAACATTCAGCTAAGGCATGCTGGGAAATATACGTGTGCCGTTCAGACCAAGGTGGACAGTGTGTCTATTGCCACAGATGTGGTAGTCAGAGGTAAGTACCTTCACACCACATATAAAAGTAAAAAAGACTTCAATGTCTGAATTTTTGCAGTAATATTTCTGTTTCATGAACTGACCCTGCATGATTTTCATCTGGACCTTCTCCCATTGCACAATGTCCTTTAAAAAAAAAAAAAAAAAATGCAGAATAGCCATTGGAGCTGTTATGGCCAGTTTTTTGTCAGTACCTTTCTTATTTTTTCAGACATGTTAAACCAAATGTGTTTTCACCTGGGCTTTCTCCCATTATTTAAGCAACCGCCAGCTTATAGTGAAAATCAGGCAGTATGCATTGCCATTTTGACTTATATTTTATTCTATTGCCACTATTAATTGCCACCTGGACCATATAGTTACACAGCTTTTTTAGACTCACGTTAGACTTAGGGTTTCAAATATAGATCATGTTTTGTTATTTGATTAGTTCAGGTACATGATTAAAATATGTTATTCTGTTGGCTGCTTAACTTGCACAGTATGTATATGAGTATACATGGTGGTGGGAATCAGTTTATTGTAGAAAATGAAGCAGACAAAGTAATTTCTAACAACTTCCTCTATTCATCACAGCCAGCTCCAGTAAGAAAGCCATATATAGATATGAAGACAGATATGCAGAAGCTTTGTATTAAATCTGTAGTTAAGAGGTTATGGCGTAGCAACAGTGTGCACACATATTGCTGCTGTTACTATGCCATACCTGACATGCACCTATACTAACTATACCTCAGGGCTATGGCAGCTATGGAAATACCAGAGAAAAGTGCAATTATCCACTGCCTTTCAGCTTTTGCAGTAACACATTAAGCTGTTTCTAAAACAAACATTCTGCGAGCCATTCATACACTCTCTCAATGAATAGTCACAGTCAATGAATATTGATACAGTACCATATGAGCATTATAGCTGATTGCACAACACTCTGCTATTCAATAGTGCCTTCTCATTTCCACTCTATGTCACAATGAGAATGAAAGCATGTGAACAAATTTTTGTGGGGTGAATAATTAAAAGAAAGATGGCCTGACAGTGTTCACCACATCTATGTAATATCTATGTGGGAGGCGCATGTTGCAGACAATTAATTCCACATTTACCTTTCCACATAAACCCCTGTATGGCAGTAGTTCCCAACATTTTGGCTTGTGAACCTTTAACATTTAAAAAAAAAAAAAACATGTTCATGTACTGCACTTAAGAAATACAGAATATGAGATTAGAAACATAACATTTGTTTGTACAGCTCAAGCTGCAGATTTTGTCCCCAATTTAGATTTTTTGCTACGTCACCGTTAATATAACAAACATTGAGTTTGGACTGGTTGTAGTTCAGCGTTGCACTCGAACTTCAGCAAGTCTTAGCAACTACCACCCACTCTGTGGCTCTGTTCTGCTGCCTCTTGTCTTCATTAATATTGACAGTACATATCATCCTTTGTGAGTGAACGGTGACAAATTATCCTTCCAGGTCCCCCTGGACCTCCTGTGGACTGTCAGGTGACTGAGATGACAGAGACCACTGCCTCACTGTCCTGGGGACCCGGCATGGATAACCACAGCCCCATTCTCAGCTACACCATCCAGGCCAGAACGCCTTTCTCCCTTGGGTGGCAAGCAGTTACCACCGGTAGGCTAGTTTCAACTGATAGTCTGGTGTGGGTTATGCGAATGTTAAGTTAACTGAGCAGATAAAAAAGAGTGTGGGGGGCGTAACTGGTATCCTTTTCAAATGCCACACAAGAAATGACAGTAAATAACACATCACCAGCTTGGCTTACTTTCAGTGGCAGATCTTGCAGGGCTTTGATGAAAGGTTATTTCTGTGATGTCTCTCAGTTCCTGAGCTGCTCGGGGGGAAGCAGCTGTCAGCCACTGTCACTGACTTGAGTCCCTGGGTGGAGTATGAGTTCAGAGTCCTGGCAACTAACAGCATAGGAACAGGAGAGCCCAGCAAACCCTCCAAAAAGGCCCGTACCAAAGAAATGCGTATGTATCCTTACATTTTGTCTGCTGACAACAAATGTATTGGTGCCAAGCAGCTTCAATCAGCCATCTCCACTAGTGTGTGTGTGATTGTGTGTGTAAAATACACATACGTTTAAACGTTGATGTCTCGCTACTTTATGGTTTTAATAAAGACTCATCTGTTAGTCCCCAGGGTGACTCCAGCCAGGGTGAACGGTGGTGGTGGTGGGCGTTCAGAGCTGGTCATCACTTGGGAGGTAAACATGCATGCACGTCTGTGTGTGTGTCCATGTGCGTGTATGTGTCTGTGTTTTTAGCATATTTGGTTGTGCACATGTGAATGTGTTTTTATTCATGTTCTATACTTAAATATATAAATATGTATGCCTATATATTATATAAGTCATGGTTATTTTAAAGTGAAACTAGAATATACAAAGAAGAACTCTCCAGTTTTGTTTGTCTGGTTTTATCATATTTCTCTTCAGTATAAAGCCACTTAACCAGACAGAAAGAACAGGAAGTTCTTGAAAGGCTTGCAAATACAATATCATTCTCAGCATTGTTCCCCTGAGTGCCCTGATCCATGCATAGCTGCATTTCTTTTAGGTATTAATATCTTTAATATCAGTCATCTTGAGTCATCCCTCTGAGTCATCTCATACCTCCTTAGCCTGTTCCTGAGGAGCTGCAGAGCGGCCCAGGCTTTGGCTATGTGGTGGCTTTCCGCCCACTTGGGGCACAAGGCTGGATGCAGGCTGCTGTTACGTCCCCAGATGCCTCTAGATATGTCTTCAAGAATGAGAGCATCCCTCCCTTCTCCCCGTACCAAGTCAAAGTCGGGGTTTACAACAATAAAGGAGAGGGCCCTTTCAGCCCAGTGACCACCATCCACTCAGCGGAGGAAGGTGGGTACTATTACAACTATATGTACAACTATATGTACAATAACTCTAACACTGTAACAATGCAGCATCCAATTAGTCTCAGTCTTATTTCTGTCAGTTTTTATTTTTGATTTGATGATCAAAATGTTCTATGTTGCATTAATTGGATCTAAAATCATGATTCCAGTTACCTTTAAGGCCATGGAAACATATTTCCTCAGCTTCTCACTAAGACTGATGTTGTCCTACAGGAAAACAAAACTACTGCCAGAGTTAGAACAGTTTTGACTGTTTCTCATGAGAGATTTCTGTATGTGTGTTTATTTGTCTGTTCTTGTCTCACCATTTTGTTTGGTCTCAGTCAGGAAAAGGTGGTGTCACACACTCTGTGGCGAACCAAGTTTGTTTTAACAATATATGAATCAATGGTGACAGCTGGTGAGTGGTCTGCTCATGTTGAAAGACTACTGTCAATCTCATTAGATCAAACTAGATCTACACAGTCCTGATGAACCAGGTCAGCTGAGTTATGTTTCTTTGATGGTTCATTTAATCATTATTAATATTCAAGGCAGTAGAGGACTTACATGAATACAAGCTTTCAGGAGCTGTGATGTTGTGTTCAGTAGATAGACTAAAGCTTTGCAGTCACTTGCAGGCAGCGGTGGTGTTGGCAGGTTTTGGTTTGTCACTTACACATAAACAAGTCTACTTATCAGGAAAAGCTGGCCACAAAAACTGAAAGGTAATTATTTCTTTTCTGCCCAAGGTTTGTTTACTATTAAAAAACAATGGCCACCAAACCTGAGAGATGTTCTCCAAATATACTTATCTAACCCTTAAGTGTCTTGTAAACATTTACATGTACAAGAAAGTCTTGTTTCTGGCTGTTTAATTTAAGGAGTTTTTGGGGCTGTGAGATAATTTAGAAGAGTTTAAAGCTCCTTCAGGTATTTACTAGACAACAACCATACATGTGTGTATGTGTGTGTGTATATATATATATGTGTGTGTGTGTGTGTGTGTGTGTATATGTATATATATATGTATACACACTTCTGAGCGAAACATTTTTAACATTTTTATGCTTAATGGTGGAGCACTCACTCCTCTTTACACACTAGTATGGATACATTTCGCAGAGAAACAGTACATTCAATAAATCATATTGCGGATGTGGGTGTACTGAATCCATGTCTTCCTGTGTGCCTGTCAGAGCCCAGCAGAGCTCCAGGGAGGGTGCGGGCGAGGAGTGTATCAGCGTCCGAGGTAGAGGTCACGTGGAAGCCGCTGGCCTGGAGTAACAACCGCAGACGCATCCTGGGCTATGAGGTCAAACCAACACATGCCCACACAATAGGACTTGCACAATAGTAGTGGATTGTGCCAACAGCCTTTTTGTATTAGTGTCTATATGCTTATTCATTCATGAAGTAAACTACAGTATATGAGCATGATAAAGCCCTCCAGAATTCATGCCCACAGTTGTACAGTTGCAGAAGGATTATTAAATTATACATTGGGCACAGGCTTATATAGAATAACCTGTGTATTTCTTTTTACATCTTTTTTTTTAGTTGCGATACTGGGGTAAGAAGGAAAAGCAGGACACAGCCAGTGTGATCAGGACAGTGGGGAATAAAACTTCAGTACTCATCAAGGATCTGGAGGGTAGCAGTACCTATTACATGTCCCTCCGGGCCTATAACAGCGCTGGAGTGGGTCCGCAGAGCATCATAGTCAATGTCACAACCAAGAAACCACGTAAGGACTCGCAGGATATTGCTGGGACTGACTGTGTGTGGTTTTGTGCATCATTTTCACTCGTTTTTAAATCTCTGATTATAGGTTAATAGTCCATTGGGTATATATAATTTCACCATTAATGTTTCACAAATTAGAGTGAAGGAAGGAAATATTCACTGAAGAAGACCACCTTAAGGATACCATGTGGCATTTTCATCTGAACCAACTGCTAATATTTACATTCAGTGTTTCACACCAAAATACACTGTGTACAGCTGAGGCCTAAAAAGGGTGTTAAAGGCATTTACTCTCTCAAAAATCATTCAGAGAGACATTTTTTAAAAATATTTTGTTTTAATTTGCATGGGTTAGCAGTCGTCTTCTTACCTCCTTTCCTTTCTGCGGGTACACTGCTTTGTCTCTTGGCACTGCACCAATGTGAACAGGGTAACAATAGGTGATTTGACATGCAGGCCAAGCTGGCAAATGATGAGATGTTTCCAGCTGAGGAACAATTCCCTTAAAACATCAGCCAACTCTCCCCTGCATCTCGGTTCAGCTGTTCGTCTTCTTGTGATTTTGTGGCTTGTATGCACTTCACCCACTTCAGTAAAATGAGATGCAAACAAAACAGGGGCTCACTAACCAGGACAGTACTCTGTGGAGTCACTAGTGGTTAAAAACTTCACAGGGTGCCTTTAACTTATACATCGATGTGTAGCCTCTTATGTTTATATTGGAAAATAATTAATTAATAAATTGTCAGAACAGCTGTCTCTTCTTGTGTCCCTAGCCATCCCCCTCACAAACAGCTACACATAAGACTGTACTCTCTCCCACACACTGTATATTCCTAGAGTCACTGCTCATTCCTGACAGTGGGATGGTAAACTGATAATGAGAAATCTCCTTCATGCTGAGTTGGTTCTGCACTTTACTGTTACTATATATTATTGACTGGGTGGCTTGTTGTTTTTCTCCATCCTCTTCTCTCTCCTCCACCTTTCCCCATCATCTTTTCTCCAGCGCCCAGTCAAGCCCCGGTCAAAATAATGTGGAACACTTCCAACTCCAAGGTCATCCTGAGGTGGGACCAAGTACATGCTCTGGAAAACGAGTCAGAAGTCACAGGATATAAGGTAAAAAACTAAAGTGGGCAGTTTTACACTTCTCCAGTAAGAGAGTGCTTGAAATGAACCGGCTGCAGCTCTGACAAGTGAATGGTTTTATAGATTGCAACATAACAGAGACTGACAGACTGTCACTTGGTGTATTTACTCCATATGAGCACACTGGTTTTTTTCTTTCTTTTTTTGGCCAGTTTGACTGCACTCTTCTCACAGTATTGTTAATTGCAGTTAATTTAGAAGTACACCCCAGCCCTATTTCACAGTGAAGTTGTTCTGATGTAATATTTAGCTGTATATTGATTTAATTTTCAAAGTCCTCCACAAATTACCTCCTTCCCTTAGAATAACAACCCATTACTAACCCCACTGCCTACATCCTTTTTATTATTAGCCACATCATTTCAACCATACTCAAAACTGATAACTTTTTAAATTGTTGCTCAAGGTGAAGTCATCACAGGAAGCAGAGTTTTTACTCATATTAACAGTTGGCTGATCTTCCCACATTGTGACATTTGACTTGTCATAGAAGCATCATTTACAAAAAATGTCTTGATAATTACTGGGATTGTATTTCAGGTTGTTATGAATTTTGCTGTGCCAATTGGCTTATCAATCAAAAGAAAAGAAAAGAAAAGATCAATTTGCAGCTTCGTACATCTAGAATGTGAAACTGTGGGTCTGGGTACTCACCTGCAGTCACTGCATATTATTCACATTCACAATGAGGGGGTTTATCTGAAATTGGGCCTTAGTGCATCCACATGCATCTCTACTCCAACCTTATCTCTCCTGCACCTGCTCCCCTGGTGATCTAATGCAGTCATACTTACTTAGATTCATCCTTGTTAGTTTCAGCGGCAGCACATTACATCTCATAGAGCTGTCTGAAAGAAAAAAGCTAGAACTCAGTCTTTCTTCTCAGTGTATCAACAAGGACACTGTGAAACCACTTGTATGGTCTATTGTGTTTGGAGTGTCTTCATGCCGTGCCTCATATTGTCAATATCTCTCTCTCTGATTTCCTGTAGGTGATGTACAGTCAAGACAAACACAGCCGTCCCAGTGTGGTAGAGACCAACACCACCTCTCTGGAGTTGTCACTGCCAGTCAACCAGGACTACGTCATCCAGATTAAACCCTTCAGTGAGGGAGGGGAAGGCAGCAGCAGCGGCCAGATAACTATCCCCAAGATAGCAGGTGGGACAATCCTGACACGTAAAGCATGAAAATATTGCCTGTCTCCATTTGTAAGACTGCAAAAACATATGAATTCAGCTGAAGTAGCATTTAGTCTTAAAAAATACCAATACACTGGTGGTAACAGCATATAAGGAGTTATTTTTAGATTTCTTCTGTCCAAGACTTCCGAGAAGATTTCCAAGAACTCCCAGAGAAAGGCTGTGGCATTTTTGGTATTCATCTAAGACAAATGTGCAAATGTAAAAGTGTTCTCTAGTACTCTTAACATAACACATACTGCAGCTGCCTTGTATTATGGTCTTTTGAGGCCGCTGTCTGTGTATAAATTGGTATCTCAGGTATTTCTGAGGTATTTTTATCCCATTAAATGTTGGTGCAAAATAGTGAGTCTTCAAATAATCCATTTCTCTTTTTTATCTTTAGCGGTTAAATACAGTCTCTTATCCGCAGACTGAGGAGTATATATCACAAAACAGACACACAAAGAATATTGCCAGTAGCTGGTTGTTTAAAAGTGGATTTTTTTTTCCTTTTAATCAAAATGTGGCTGTTGCTGTGCCGGCCTCAATATTCTAGCTCTTTGAAAGTCGGGTTGTCCCAAAATTAAGTGCAGCATACTAGTGCCACCTATTGATGTAGGGATGTACTCACACCACAGACCTTGTACTGAATGCAGTTTTCATACTGTGATGATATGTATGAAACGCTCATGTCAGGGTTCATACTTTAGGCATGTTTAAAGATGTGTTAGATCACACCAGCCATAAAGGTTACAAGACCAGTTGGATTTTGATTTGTTTGTGCATTTCAGGCTCCATAGCCACGGGAGCAGCGCCACAGGCCTCTGCATTTCCCTTGGTTAACCTTGCATCCCTAATCCTCACAGCAAGGACTGTGCTATGACAAACATCTGCAGGAACCAGGCACCACAGCTGCTTATTAAGAGGAGAAACAGCAGGTCAAAGACAACAAGAGGCTGACAGCCGCATTTCCACCTGCTCCCTACCTTACCCTACTTTTTCTTTCCTCTTCTTTCTACAAAGATCTCTTTGTGTGGAAGATTCTTTTTCTCTACCTTTCTAAAGGATTTACTGAAAGGACCTGGCTCTTTCAGAAGTTGTGTTTATGGAACTGAAAGGACACCGTGACTTGACTGCAGTCTCTTTGAAGATGTTTTTTTTTCTTCTCTGCTCCCTTCTAACCAATGGATATTCTCATACAGCTTTCACCTTGGAGGCCCACTGTTGTGTGATGCACAATTGGATGTCTATATGTTCTCTCTGTGAAGGCTTTGTTAAGCAGATATGTATGTACTGGACTTTTCACGGATGATGGGATTGTATGTTAACTGGGGATGGAGGAGATATAAAGCACTTATAGTGCATAGCTCATTCTGAGAGTTATATTTAAGCCTGGTTTAAGACACACAAAAAATGGGTTATGACATTTTCCTCCTCAATTTCCTTCTCCTCTATGTGGACTGTCTTTGAGAAAGTACCTGAACTACCTTCTTCTCAGAAGGAAACTGTTACTAATCCCTGCCCAAAAAAACAAAACAAAAACAAAAACAAAAAAACAAAAAAAAAACATAATAGATAAAAAAAAAAACAGGGACCTAAGCCTCATTGCTTAATGACAAACCAGAATTTGGGATCTTTGTAACTTTGCCTGGATTTTACTCATGCTTTTACGTTGTACCATGTTACATCAGAACCTCAGAGTTGCCATGAAACTGACTGGAACCAAAGGTATTGAGCCAACAAGGTTCAGTTCCACCTCTTGTATCATTGTGAGTAAATGCAGCGTGTACACCCCAGTATTGCTACCATCGTAAACAGCAGACTTGTGTTGATTAATCGATGTCTTACCTTCCTCCCCCATCCATGATAAGCGTGTAAAAAAGGCACACTGAGCAGTGTGAGACGCATTGTTGTGCACTGTATGTATGAAATCCTCAGGTCCCAAATGAGCCTTAAGTCTTATGATTATTATCCATGTTGTTTTTATTCGAGAGACGTTTTATTTATTTTCCTCCTCTGTTTATCCGTATTGTGTTTCGGCTCACCCTTGATATAATTTATGAATAGCTGATCTTACTGCTACATTGAGATTTTTCAATTTTGTTATTTTGTAGATCATATTTTTTGGGCGTTTTTGGGCTCAGAAACAACATGCCTTTCTCCTATGTCTTTCATGATGAGCACTGTAATACAGTACAAGTGCAGTGATTACTAACTTTTCTAACATAGCTATGGGGATGGTATTTTACTGTCAGCTGCTGTTTGGCATGAGATAGGTCAGTGTACGTACCTATGTTGCTTAGGATGTCTGAATGGATCAACCTGCTTTTAATAAACGTAATGCCATTTTCCTCATTTCCTTCCTTGACATCAGAAGAGGCCAAAAGGTTATGTGTTTCAGACTTCCTCATCAGGCCATGCCCTTTGAAGTAAATCACTCTCTGTGTGGTCTGGAAAAGTTTGCTCTGGAAAAAGCTTGTAAGTAGAACTAGAGGTAAGTTATGGTTTGTTTGTTTGTTTTTTTGTTGTTTTTTTTTTTGTATACCTGCTGTTTCCAAGGACATGAATAAACTTTTACATTTTTATCAACTTGACATCAAGGTCAAAACTAGAATGGAACTCTGTATAAATACCTCTGCACTAGGGGTGCAGTGTTATACATATCTGTCTAGCTCTTATACTGTTTCTCATAATGTGAAGGAAAGTGATTCCTTGATCAGGCCTTTCAACTAAATCCACATCAAATTTCATTTGGGTTCTTCCTTGACTCATGCCCCGTCCCTCAACTAAGCTTGGTACAAATCATTCAGTAGCTTCTATGTAATCCCACTGATACATAGACAAACTAACAAACTAACAAACCAACACAGGTGATAACATAACCTCTTTGGTGGGGGTACATAGAGTTCAGCTGAAAAGAACATGAACTACCATTTTCTATTAACTTACATGAACCTGAACCACTACTACTAACCTGACTCACGGTTGTAAGTCAATTATTTTATGCTTTTTTTTTTTATTTAAGTCAGCATGATAATAGTTAAGTACAGTGTGAACAAGTAGATAATGTTTCCATGCCTTTGTGTAAGACATTGAAAATTGTTAAAGAATCAATTGTTTTGGTTGGAGATACTTTATGAACTGTTGGAAACTCTGCACCACAGGTTGCAGTTTAACTACACGTATCCTGTAGCTGTGTGTCAAAAGCCTTCCAGCTCATTTCTCTTTACAAGAACACTTTAAATTCATTGTTAAGTTTAGAGTATCTTGCCTGAAGCACTCACTTCAGATCATGCTGCACCAGAACTACACTCAATTAACTATCAGGGCTTGAGTTGATCATTTCAGAATGTAAATTTTGATTTATTTAAGCCCTTCTGTTGCAGATTGTAAATTTTATGTACTTAGGGTCATTGTCACACTGTGTAGCGCCCATCGCCCCTTTCAAATCACAATTGACTTGACTTTGAGAAAGAGCATTGTTTTGTTTTTTTCTTTTATCCCTCCTTGCAGGCGCCTCATCAACAGTCTGAAAACAGATACTCATAAGTGCAATCAATATCTGCAGATCTATAACTGGTAATGGTGAGTTTGTCACCTGCTTGAGATTTGTTTGGTGCTCTTGCAGTGATCTTTACACTCACTGCCCTCACACTGAGGAGAGTATCAGTTTGTTCCATACTAGATGCTGTGTCTGCATGACTGTGAGCTATAACGATTAGCAATCGTACCTCAGAGGGAATTGGGTCGCACTGAACTTAAAAAGTATCTGCTGTGAAGAGCAGAAACATGATAGGGCAGGATATCAATGACCCACATCTGAATATCTCCACTAAATAGATTACATGACTTACCCAGGTTTGCAGAAACTGTTTTCCTAGCGGTTCAAATACCAATGAACGACCTTGCTTGTGTTAGTTTTATTGCAAATTGGGTTACACGCTTTATATCGGCTGTAGGATGCATTTACAGCATCTGAACTACTGCTTACTTGGAATAAGTAGTACTTAAACAAGCACCATATTTTACAACACTACAATCAACCTTTTATTTGCTTATTTATTAATCAACTTTTGGCAGTCATCTAAAATCTATTGATAAATTATTTTTCTTCCCTAAAACCATCTGCACACGATACAAAACACACAACTACTATGAAGTGAGTAACCTAAAACCTCACTTTATACTACATTGTTGCTTTTTCAATATTGAAAAATACAGTAGCCGTACTTCATTATTGGGTCTAGAGGACAAATATGCACATACCAGCTGTAATAAGACAAACATAGATTCGTGGTAGAGATCAAACAGAGAGATTCCCCTCTCATCTTCTTTTTTTTCCCTCTCTCTCCTTTTATTCATTTCGAAGGAACGCAAGTACAATGTACAGCAAAGACACAGCACCAAGCAATGGAGAGCAGCAGAGCAGAGGAGATGAAGCTGCTGTGGAGGAGGAGGAGGAGGAGCAGGAGGGCTCTGTACAAAGAGGAGTGGGCTAGAGTTTAAGGGTCAGCCAGAGGTCGTCCAATCAGACTTCGGCACCAGGTGTCTGCCATTAATTGCGGTCTGGTTATTACTTGTCAGACTTCCATGAGCAGGCCTTTTCTGGACAGAGGGAGGTAAGTTTAACCTTTCAGGTTGATCCGAGGATGATTTGGATAATTTTGCCTCTAGCGAGCGATAGTGAGGAAGATTTCAGTTGTGTATGCTTGATGTTGTTGCAAAGCTCTCTTCTTATAGGTAACTGATGCCCCCTAGTGTACATGAAACCCATGGCCATTAACTACTTGACATCTTCACAATCCACCAAACGCCACCGAAATATACAGTACGAGGTATGCATGGCTGCATTATTTTTTTTTCGCACCTTCCAGTTTGACACCCAAGTCCATGAGATAACCAAAATATGAAACACAACAGGAGTTACACTACGCATGTGAAAAGTGTAAAGTTTAGTGTCTGAAAGCCAAAGTTACACCTCGGTAATATTTTCATAAACCTGACATGACAGTTTTTTAATGTTGTGTTTTCTCAATTGAATGATTTAGCTGCTGCCTGTATTTGATTTAAATACATGACTTGTGCGTTTAAAAAAAGACTTTTGCAAGGAGACAGAAATTTTGCAGGTAATATTAAGGATACCATAATTAAAGGAAAACTTTGCCATGTCGTGTTTATGCTTTTGACTTTCTGGCACTTGTGTAATTAAAAGTAGCTTGTTCATATAAAGTTATTTCATACAAAATCAGAGTTTGTACAATTTGACTGCTACCTTAATTGGCACACTACATGTCTATGGCAATCCTTCTAACATTCATATACCAAATCACACACAACTAAAAGTTCAAAGATGCTGCCCCTACTGTATATTTTATGTATTCATAACACTGTAGTTTGTCTGAAAGAGTATTGGAAGGGCTCTGATGCATAATACTATTTCAGCAGAGAATCTTAAAAAAATGAGGACAATTTGTTGTAGAATAAACAGCTATGAAAAACATCAGTCACCACAACTGAATATAGGCACAACAGACCTACTCTGTGTTCCTTTATGGGGACATTTAATTAAAAGCAAACTGATATGTAAAGATATATTAAACAGCACCAGAGGCTGGAAATGAGATGAAATTGTTAAAAAGGTCATTGGATGTGGGGATTAACAAACAACCTGACGCATTGTGTGCTTGATATTTCCCACTTTTTCTGATGAATATTCTTCATTTCCTGTCAGGAAGCTTAATTTCCTTTTTTTACATGTCAGAGCTCAGATTTAATGTCAGATTGTGAATAATTCTGCCTTTACATCTTTGTAATTTTTCATGCCATTTCCTTCGTGATGATCCTGAATATCGCGATCCATCCTTCTTATCAGCTCACGTCCATATCAATCCAATAATGCAAGAAATTATCATGCAAATATTATCTCAAATACTAGTTTTACTGATGCAGCAGCCCGTTCTGCGACTTGAACAAGGGTGTGAGCCTACTCTATGTATTTACTACACAAAATGGCCATAGTGGTATTATATCCAGCTGAATTCTGAAAGCACGTCTAAAAGGCTGGGAAAGGAGAGGAAACTGGGCTCACTCTGAAACATCAGCATGCTCAGAAACTACATTGCCACCATCTGAATAAATACAACAGGTACACTGTGTGTATTCACAGCTCCTAATGTCCAGAAACATATGCAGAAATACTCGAAAAGTCCAATCAGAGTCCATCATGATGCAGCGGCTTGATTCTCGTCCTTCCACACTTGCCACCCACACATCATGGTGAAATACATTTTACAGAAGTCAAATCTTCAAAGTGAGATAGATGGAGGGAAGTATGGAGATCAGACTAACTCCGACTTTGGTTCTTAACAAACTCACAGCACAATCCTTTCTAATCAGTGCATCCTCATCAGTCAGTGTGATGGGGGGTGGGCCAGCGCTCATTTGTTCATTTGACTGGCTGAGCAGGAGTGGGAACTAAACATTGAATTTCTTCTCTCACTAAACCCTGCTTCACTGGATACTTTAACAGTATGTGAGCTACATGTAATGGATTCTTTCTTATTTCTTAACAAAGTTTACGCACACACAGTAGGTTTCTTCAACACACACAGCAGAAGTCAGATGATTTCTTGTTATTGAGAACAGCAGGACAGACATGTAAAAGACACTTCTCTGTTAATGGCCATTTTTTTTCACATATTTCCTAATTTTCCAAGTGATACTGTCCACATAGGATGGGTACCAACATAACTCGTTACTTTGGATTACTCCACAGTGTGAATGAGTGCGCAGATTATCTAAACAAACCCCTTCTTTGCTAATTCCCTTTGACCTTTGAGGAGAAGCCTACTGAAGCAAGTGTTCTGAATGTAGAGGCCCTGAGAGCTTTGCAGGGAATTTAGTTGGATTTTCTCTTTAATTGTTCCAGATGTTTAGGATTCTGGTGGCATACTGTTCGACCAATCATAAACCATGAATGATGTTTGTTTGCAGCATGGCCACCAAACCACTCCTGAATGTAATCAATTTCAACAGTGAAATGCTTGAGTAAAAATAAGGATCTGAAAGGAGTCCTGGTTCAGTGAACATGTACAAGAGGCTCCATTTGAGCACCACTGGCAGTAGTAGTCTATCAGTAGGGATGGTGGGTGGCAATTTCAGGTCGGGCACTGACACTTCTGGTCCAAAGGGGGGCACTCTCGTCTCAGGAAATCAGGACTGCAGATTAAAGAAAAGGGAGATAGATGACCTTAATTCCCTGAACCTCAAAGGAGGTTGTGAGGCTAAATCTTGGCCAGATATTATCTTTTGGAGTCAAGATGGCACCTGTACCTCTGATGCACCGTGTCGATCCTCAGTGGATGATTCAGTTTCCCTGACAACAACTGCCTTGGTCACCTGCATGTCTGGATGCTGCTGCTTGGCCTCCTGTATTGCAATAGCCAAAGCCTGAAAAGAAAGAGTGAACTGTGTGTTTAAACCTTGAATATTAAAACAACTTTTCTTCTTTTCTTCTTTCTCCTTCTTTTCTAGATTGTTTTACAGCTCCAGACTGAATTCCAGTCAAAATTTGAGACATGTTTGTAAAGAGAGCTAAAATGATTAGTCTACTGGCAGAAAAATAATCAGCAACCATTTTGATAATCAATTAGCCATTTCAATCATTTTTCAAAGAGAAATAGTGAATAAATACCAAATACTCTCTAGTTCTAGCCTCTCAATTTTTTTCTTCTTTGTCAGATATTATTCTGAATTAATTATCTTTGAGTTTTGCTCTGTTGGTTATAGTTACCTTGGACTCTTGGAAGTTGCAATGGACATTTTTTCCACTACTGACATGCAAAATGTAACAAAATGTAACAATTAATCAAAAAAGTAAAAATTAAGATTAACTGATAATGAAAATAATGACTAGCTGGAGGGCTGCTTGCAAAGCACAGTTGCTCAATGTCTGAAATAACTGTTATATATATATATATATATATATATATATATATATATACTTCCAGTCCCAAAATAATAAATAATCAGAACACACAATCATTCTTAGAAACATATTTCTTATCTACAACGATCCAACAATTGAAAATGTTCCAAAAATACAACATACCACATCAACAACTGTAAACAACTGTGCACATGGTTCTTTTGACTTCACTGTTCCATCCATATTTCATTTGTGCATTCAGCTCACCTGTTCTTGGTCTACATCATCATCTCCAGTGATTATGATCCTCTTCTCAATCCTGGTCTCTGAATATCCTCCTTTCACCGTCTGCAACACACAGTGGCCTTTCTTTCAGAATCAGAATCAAAATCAGACTTTAAGTTTGCACATAAAAGGAATCTGTCTTGGTATATCGGTGCTAAAGAACAGTGATAGTAAAGTAACCTGTTAGGTAACCTGTTACCAAGTGCACAAGCCTGAGAATAATGTACCAAAAACAAAAAGGTTGCAGTTCTTGAACCCTTTTTTTACAGTCATATCCCTGGTCTTTGAGATTTAACTCTTTAAATTTTATAACCAAAAAGTTAGAATGAGACAAAAAGTCACTGAACCAAAGTTAGAGAGGCACAAATATGGTAGAAGGTTAGTACAGCCCAAAACACACCTGATGCAGCACTACCAAGTATTTTACAAGGTAAATAGCCTACATTTATTCAGACAGAGGAGATGAGCTGCATCTCCTCTGGAATTGTATATTTTAAGTTTTATTTAGGCTTCTCTACCTTGGTGACATGAGTGGTTGCCGAGGTAACATTTTCAGTGACCAGAATAGGTGATCCTGATGCCTCTCTTCCAAGACTGCCCATGTGCACCTGAGAAAGCAACAGCCAGTAGCATTAGGCAATTCTGCACACACACACACACACACACACACACACACACACACACATGCATAGTAACAGTAATGCTTATTTGATATTTTATAACATCCAGTCAGGCACGTATTCACAAATTTATGTCTTTGGTCTTTGTAAGTAGGTTTAAACCCTGGAGAGCAGGACTGAGCGTGCTGCAGGTTTAGTTAAAATTGGAAAGGTCCTTCTGTTTTGTACTCACAGGGGAAACACTCTGTCTCGTAGAATATGAAACTTCGCTCAGGCCAGCAATGCCGTGATCCTAAAACAGACAAATTCATAATGTGACTTAATGTGAACAGGATAGCGGGATAATAAAATAACACGATAACTGCGTTCAGTTCCAGTGCTCTACAGATATTCTTCTTCTAACTGAATATGTATTTAACCTGATCTGCGAATTCCACGATTGTTGTGGTGACCTCTGACCCATTGGGCTGGGTCTCCGTCCTGACGTCCGTCTTCCTCACTGCCGGCGTTGGCATGACATCGCTGGCCTCCCTGCTCAGCGGTGTGACGGCAGGAGCACGACCGGCTTCTCTGTGCGTCTGCTCTCTGTCCACCGCTGACGACACTGGCACCGACCTCTTTGGTTTTTTGGGAACTACAGGCTAGAGAGAGAAAAAAAGTTAGTTTTAAAACATGCTTTGGCTTTTACTTAAATTCAGTGGGAAAACAGGGCTTCAAAATGAAAGAGTTGGAAGCACTTTGCTGGCAAAAATGAGGATATTCACTGATGCTTCTAATGCATAGATGTAATCAAGGGAGCGCACAAAGAGAAAGACAAACATAAGTGCCTGTAATGTGACATACAGATTGGCACTGTGTTTCAAGCTTTGTGCTCAAGAGAGATGTTTTTATCTTTGATGCAAGATAAAGAAACAAAAACAGGAAAGAGAAAAGATGGAGGGTTCTTTCTTCATTACCCTTCAGAGCTGCTTAATAAAGAGTATTAAACTGGAAACATGTTGCCTGTCTGCATATTTCATTACGGTGAACCATATTTTGATCATTTCAGTGCATCAGAAGCATCAATATTCTGTATATTCAATGCATATCTTTTAGATCTAGACTTTTACATTGTGCAACTTTTGGACAATTAACCAGCAACAGACAGAAAGAAGAAAATTTAACAGCATTTTTATTTCCCCACAGTGGGATTATTGTCACTGCTCTATTTTTGTGTTTCATTAACATTCACATTGACCAACAACAGCACAAGAAACTAGAGCTTGTAAACAAAACTTGAACTCATCAACAGCTGACTTTGGGTAGCCCGTTATCATACTTTGCTGGAAACTTGGGTAACACTAAGAGGGTGATATGGTGGTGTTACAGGAGGGGGCCCTGAGGAGGATGGAAATTTAGTCCCACTTTGTGTTGTTTTTAGTAAAGATTTGTCTTCACTTCTTATTTATTTCCCATGTGCTCCTAATTTTAGAAAAGCGAGATAGGGTATACAACATGACACATGAATTCTAGCCATTTTGTGGTACATTCAGATTCTGTTCACACCCATGTTAACCTGCACTGCACTTTGATTGAGAAAGGACCAAGGTGCTTATTTTTAGGTCGCCTAAAGATAGCATAGTTCTTCTCACATGCCAGAACAAATCAAATGAAGGGAGCAGAAGCCTCTAAGTGCTACAAACACACTTGATATTGATATTAAAACTTTGGTCTACCTGAACATCGGGCCGTTTGACCTCTGCTCTGACTTCTTCAGTCTGGATATGCTTGGCAGGAGGGCTGCTGCTGGCTCCTCTGGACAGAGGAGCCGACACTAATGGAGGAGACGGCTCGGAGGGGCCCTGCTGCTGAACTAAGTCGATGCCCAGGCACAGACCCCCATCTGGTGACAGATCCCTTTCTCCCAGCTCCGACATGCCCCTGGAGAACTCCTCCATGCCCGTGTGCAGGTCTGTGAGGACGGTGAAATCGACTTCGGCCTCCAGGCTGGATGTAGAGCTGACAGTGATGCTGGAGCATTTGCGTTCAATGCCTAGGTGGGTTTCCTTTAAGTACAGGATCTCATGGTCCTGATCGTCCTCTGATACAGAACCCAGACGTCTCTCCCATGGTTCCCTCTGCAGAAAAGACAGATAACAATGCAATTTTACACCCAACCAGAATTTCATACTACAGGGACATTTACTTACATAATCAAAGTGTAAGCTACAGTTTTTCATTTATTTTAGTGTTTCTCTACTAATCAGAATTATAAATTTAGGCCTGCTTTCCAGTAAATACTGATATAAACAAAACATTTTAAATCAGATTTAGTAATTGTTTAATGTTAATAGTTTAAAATCCTGCATTTGGAGCTTTGGTCGTAGGGTCTCTCTTTGATTAGCTATTCATTTACAGACCTTTAAGGAAACCAGGCTAGATACATTGTGCACATAAAAAACGAAAACGAAAACGAATGATAAATAACTACGTGCTCCTTGTTTACTCATTTTCAAAATAGAAGAGGAGGAGAAAAACAGAATAAGAGACTGAGCGATGACTCACTGAGGCTTCAGTTGAGAGGCTCTTCGTGAATAGCAGGTGTAGGGGGTGTCTCCTATAGAGGAGAAACAAATGACAAGAAAAGGTAAATGGGAAACTAATAAATCATGTGTCAGTTCATAGACATGACAGCCACAAATGGTAGTGTAGTCTATAGCATAGCTAATGCATGTAATTGTATCAGAGAGGAGCAGAACCAGATTTGTTAAGAGGTTTTCTCTGTCACTGGATTGACATGTTTAGTTTGCATCAGCAACACACAGCTGATTAAAGCATTGACTGTTGTATTTAGAAAATACATATAAGTTGCTATGTTCTGGCTTTCACTGCATTGTTATTAACACAAAGTAAACACTTCATTCATCCATCAACTTTAAAGGTTACATACTTGCACAATAAACACATTTGAGAATTCCTAGAGTCTAAAGCTTAAGGCTACTGTCAGGAGCATGCACACAGGGTATATTTTACAGGCTGACATCATTAAAAATGACTGCAAGTGCAATGGTAATGCCATGCACTGGAAGGTTAGCTTTTTCAAAATCCCTTTCAGGAAAAAGGTATTCATATTTGTAAATGTGGCATATGAATGCCTAAGCCCTGAAGAGGTTTGGCAGCTCTGCAGCCTATGATTGCATCTAATCGCCTTTTTCATTTTCTGCTATTGCTACAGAGGTGCCAAGGCAGAACATTTGGTTCAAATGCCCTTCTCAGCCATTTATAAAGAGGATTTAAATTAAAAAAGAAAAAAAGATGGTGGAAAGGTCTTGCACTCCTTGCAACAGCAGCCACCTTTATTCTGTGAGGATGTTGGAAGGAGAGACCTGGTATTAACGTGACAAGTTAAAGGTGGGATAAAAAGGGGACGCCTGAAGCTTAAGCAATGGGAACTTTGCTTAAAGGCCCGCAGGGTTCTGAAATGGCCAAGCAGATGTCAAGCTTTGCTGAGGGGAACCAGGGAAAGCAAAAGAGCTCCCTGAGCCATGGACGTGAATTGAGTCGATCAATGATGCGATGCGAAGGAACGTGGACTTTTGCTTTCTCATACACAGCCACATGAGTTCTGAAGTTATGTGTGTGATTTTTTTTGTTTTGTTTTTAGATGGTTAAAAACAAGATTTGCACGACATCGCCTGAAGCTCATGCAATGTTTTATTTTCCGATGATTGACAAACAGGTTGGGGGGGGGCAGATGGTTTTACCGCTTGCTTCCTTTTTGCTGTTTCTTGACTGGGCGTCCTGTAGTGGATGTGGCTGTTGTCCATGTTGCTCTGTCTGTCTCGGGACCACTGCGTTTTCAGAGGGAGACTTCGGGGGGGAGCTGTTGGAAATTTGGATCCTGAAAAGACATTCTCTTTAAACTCAGAGTTGTTTTGAAAATTATCTTCATATAGCATGCCTCCTCCTCTTGTCCACTGACTTTGCCCTGTTGCATCTCTGCAGTCTCTTAGCTCCTGTTGTCCAAACAACTCATTCTTTATCTGTTGATGTAGCTGAGTTTGCTGCTGATACGACATTGCGGCCTCACTGTGGTATTTGGTGACTGTTGTGTTTTCCTTGAAAACATCTGTGGTAGACTGCAGTACAGTATTATCATCATCCAGTCTCCTTCCTGCCTCACAGGATCCGTCTTTTGATTTTGTCATCTGTACATCCCCGGCTGCAGCAGAGATGCCTCTGTCAGACTGGCTTTGAGTTTGAGGGTTTACAACACCTTTGTTCTCTTTATTCAAAGACTTCTTTGATCGCTGTGGCTTGAGAGGGACTATTTTGGTGACTTCTGAGTGTGAGTTGCCAGTTTTGTTCCAATCCTTCGTTCCCATGGGGCTCCGGTCTTTTATTTTCCAAGTCTCACAGTGCCTCGCGTCACTCTCAATTCTGGCTCTGTTGTCCTGTGGGAGAGAATCCACAGCGACCGGACTTTCAAAGTTCTTTGGTCTCTCTCGGCGAATTTCGTGCTCATACTGACGATGCCTCACATCTGTATAGTTTGTTGCACTCCTCTGTTTGTCCGGTGGAGATCCATATCCATTTTCTTGAATGGCATTCCTTGCTAATACGGAATCCTGATGCCTGTTAGTTGCTATGGTGTCATCCATGGGGCTTGAATCTGTTAGTCCTGTTGTTGTAAAGTCTGTTTCCTGTTTCGGAGATGCTCCGGGTCTAGTCCTCAAAGAGTCCCAGGGTGTTTGACAATCGTTCATATTCGCTTCAGTCCAAGACGCAAATGTGTTTCTAACCATAGAGGAGGTCTTACTCTTTTCCACTTTAGAGTAAGTATCCAGTGCTCCTTCATAAGCATCCTGCTTGTCAATCAATTTGCCATCACCGGTCGCCTATGTTGACATAGAGTAGACAGTTGCATTAGCCTAGCTAGGTACACTGCTCTTCCATTTGTGAAATCATAGTTACCCCATATGAATACTGTAATGAGTGCCATTTCCTAATTTTCTGTGTTTTGGCTCAGTGGGATCACAATTTTGATAGAGAATGTTAAAAGTAGACAGGATGGGAAAATGCTGACCAATATAACTTTTTTTTTTTTTTTTTAAATGCTAACTTACGGTAGTCAGTTCAGTGTGCACAATGACTTGGGAACAGGATTTTAGTCTTACTGATTTCCGCTCAGGGGTTCCTCCGGGAGGAGTAGCTGAGGAGAGGCGTTTCTCCCTCTGGGCCATTTTGCTGTTAGGCTGCCTCAAAGCCCTCTTCAGCTCATTGATGCTGGCCTGGTGCTTTTGTATAACATCTTCTGGCTTATCCAGGAACTGCTGCTCAAAAAGTACATCAGAGACACTAATTAACATTGGTTAAAATATTAGTTCTAAATCTATTATACAGTTATGGTCATTTCTACAAAAAACAAACAAACAAAAAAAAACTCTTTCTTATAAATCTGATGAGGGAATGGTCCATGATTGCTTGTTTTCTGTTTTGTTACTATGCTGCACCACATGGTTGGACAATAAAGGTCCCAATGATGACCCCAATGTAGTTCAATCAGACTGTAAGTATTATCAACATTTTTCTTTTACCTTATAAATTACAGGGGCAAGCTATTCAACAGTATATTTCCCCAAAGTACTTAACTGCTGCCCTATTTTGTTTCCAAAAATACACCTTAAACATCATCATAAATAACCATTTGCACTCTGCCTTAATGGGCACCAATCTTTGGAAGATGGAGCTTAAGCCCCAAACCGGTGCACCAAATGATTATGTGTGCTGTAGAAAATAAGCAGAATGCTTTAACATGACCTATATTACTGTTGCTGCTTACTGCGCTCTAACAGTAAGTGATGGGCACAGGTATGAATAAGAAACACAGCACACCTGGTGGGGGTCACTCACAGCACATGCCAAAAAGAGAGGACAAGCAGTACCTCCTGTTTGGGCCGAGGGGTAGCCAGATCCTTGTCCAACAGATGAGGGAGCCCGAGGTGGGGCAAGTGAGATGAAGGGAAGGGTTTCGAGCAAAGCAGGAGTTTGAAGAATTGGGGGGTGGAGGGTTGGGGTGGGAGAACAGATGCGTGCAGAGACAAAGAGGTAAAGTGCTGCATGTGAGTCAAAAAGGCAGGCAGCCAGATGGACAAACAAACAGAAACAGTTGACACCATTGGGGCTTCGGACTAAGACTGTTAAGCCATTTAATGTTCTGCCAAGAAGGCAGGGACAATCCATTTCGGCATCAGCCAACTGATAATTAATGCAGTCATGTATTGACTGAACTTAAGTGCTTGGCAAGGGGGATTATTCCCATACTTCTTCATTTAAAGATTTGGTGAGAACACATTACAAAACCACAAATGAACAGATCCTCTTGTGACAAATGCAGCACCAATATTTCCTGCAGTACTTTATAATACTACTGCACACGCCTGCATAGGAAAAATATGGACTAAATACACTGGAATAATCTTCACAGTATAAATAAAAAATAAAATGAATTTGTGTATCATTACAACGAACACAACAAAGGAATAATTCAAAAATAATTATTAATTAAATCAAATAATGATAAAATAATGAGATTCTTACACATCTCAGCGGGAGTACTAGGAGTTTTTTTTTACAACACTGATTCACTGAATCATGCACAGCGCTTAATGGCCATCTGTTTACTAATATCAATCAATCCCTCTAATTTCACACAGGGACACTGTTTAAGATGCACGCTCGTGAGCATGTGTTGACAATTGAAAAAAAAAAGAAGCTTTTCCCACTGGGGTTGAACTGTTTAAGCCACTCTGGATGCGAGCTAAGTGCCTATGAAGAAAATCTAATATGAATTTCCTCTGAAACTATTTCCCAGTGGGCAGACAGAGAAAAAGAAAAGGACGAGCCTGAATAAATGTATATTAAACATTTTATGTCTATTCATCTGAAGATCGATTCATGCAGTTTCCATGGATTATTCTCAGAGGAATCCTGGAAATCATGACATGGAAAGAAATAACATCCCCTCCAGGGACAAACAATCAAAAAGGACAGGTCATGCTTAACATACACAGACTATGGGTGCATGACCTACGTCAACCAAAACCACAAAGACAGACACTAATGTCCAAGGCCAAAATACCTCTGGCTTTGAGTCTACAGGCGAGCCTGCCTCCTCGCTCTGCAGGAGAGGACGTGGCAGAGAAAAGAGAGGTCAGAGAAACAGAGCAGAGGTTAGCAAAGAGGGTTAACGTTACAGCAGTGAGGAGAGAATAACTGTTAGAGGCAGGATGCTGGGTTAAAGAAATAATATATGTAGCAAAAAGGTCAAATCAGATTTTGCAAGTTGATTTAAGAAATAGTGAGAGGAGAGGACTCATACTAAGAGGTCTTATAAGACTAGGAAGAGGAGCAGAAAAAAGGGGAAATTAGGCCACGGAGAGAAAAAATCAGGATGTTGATTACAGTCTTAAATGAAAAGGAATGTGAGAGAGAAGGATGAAGAGTGTTAGTAAAAGGTTCAATGAGGGATTTTTCTTACTTGGGGCACAGCAAGTGCTATGTAGTTTTTCAAATGATCCAAAGGAACTGCTCTTGAGTGTTTCTCCATGCTTTCCTCAAAACTGCGGTTTGGTTTTCACACTTGCCAAATTTTTACATTGATTTCATTTACATTATTGACTGACAAGGCTGTGGCTCAATTAAAACTAATGACATGTAATTAGTGCATACTGTGTGCACTAAAATGTTTCAGTTGTAAACCAACCAAGGCAACAAGAGCTGCACTGAAAGCAGGTTTCTGTATATATGAACAGCGTTGTATCCTTTCATCCTGTACCTTGAGCTCTAAAGTCTTGGTGGGCGTTGAGATGTTGGCGCCCCGTGTCTGCTTCTGATCTTGACCTTCATGCTGCTCCAGCTCTTGATCTGTGTACTGGTCCTGGTCTTGGTCCTGATAGTGGTACTGATCATGGTCCAGATCCAGGCTACCCTCTTGGTCTAGGTCTTCCCTGGACATGAACTGCGTGCGTTCGCTGGAGCTCCGCTGAGAGAGCTGGTCCATGCTATCGCCAAGAGCCGAGGCTGGTGAAGTGATAAGGGGAGGGTGACAATCAACAGCATGGACTTCTACATCGGATGTTATACTATGAAGTATTTAATAAGGCCACAGTTCTCAATAAGCTGTGTATAGGAGACAGCAAGTCAAAAACTTCCTTAATTTCAGTTCCTGGGGATTTGATAGGAACTCTCTTCATTTTGAAGGCCATAACACAAAATCAATAAGTCCTGTTGCTGAAATATTTACACTGTGTGAGAGGGGAGGACAATGTTTTCATGCCTATATTGCTACCCATCCATCAATCCAACCTGTGGGGCTGGAGCCTGGTTATTGCTCCACATAACATAATCCAGGAAACATGAGTGAATCTCGGGGTAGACAAAGTCAGGGTACTCACCTCCATCAATGCTTCGAGGCAGCATGTACCTCTTGCTTACGGACCGATCAAACTGTGGGGCAGGCCTGTCAATCAGAGCGCTGGCCTGTCTGGTCTGGGCTTGGGTTCGCCCGCTGTAGCGGAACTTGGAACCAATCACCAGGAAACCCTTAGGAGGTGGCTCTGGAGAAACTAGCCTGCAAGAAGGTTCAGGTTGTGTAAAAGCCACAAATACTTAGATTCTGCACCTTGTTGATATCGTTTACTTAATTACACAGTTTAAATTTGGTAAAGAGAGAAAGGGGTGCTGCTTTATTTTCCTGGACCCTAATTTCTTAATAATTCCATGTGAGGTTTAATGAAAAGAATTACATTGATGATTTGGCGCTAATTATAGGGAAAGTAAACAGCACAACACAATAAGACAGCTATTTCCATTTAGTTAGTTGTGTTTACTTTATGAGCTGATTTCCAGAGGAATTTCCTTGAAAGAACAGCTGAAATATTATTCTTTGACATTTTGCTTATTTGCTTTCTTGCAGAGAATTCGATGAGAATGACACCACTCTCATGTCTGTACGCCAAATATGACATTGCCAGTACCAGGAGCTGATTAGCTTATCTTAGCACAAAGACTGGAAAGAGTTACCTCTCTCCAAAGGTAACAAACCCTACCAGCTAGCACCTCAAGTCATGTCATGCGATTTTTGTCACTGTGAGGTTGCCATGGCAGCCAGCGGAAACCAAAGGAATTCACTGTGCCCAGCCAAGAAATAGTCTGGCCTTGTAAAACCACAGTATGTCAGTTTAACACTTTTGTACAAAGATATGAGGTTGTTGGCAGAATGACAAACCTCATTTGAACCCAACTTATTATTGCAAATTTTATATTACACAGATGTTGAATTATATGTTTGCCTGTAGACAAATTTCATATTTGTGCAAGTTCAGCTAACCAGCTGCGTCCTGACTAAAAGGCTCTCTAATTAATTAGAATTAATTATTTAATTAGAAGTGTACCAACTGATTACTTCCTCCATTTTCCCTGTAATTAGTAACAAATTACCTTGTCCTCTTCAGCAACCTTCCCATAAATTTACAGTTACATGTCAGTTCCTCTCAAGGAAATTAAAATAGAACTATGGGGCCTGTAAAAAAGTGTTATCGTGAGAAGTTGGGAATTGACACATCTGTATAATGAGTTTCTCATAAAGATAGCAGGATAGCTCTACTGTGCCGACAGTACATGCAGGGTTCAACAACTACAGTGCAGGAAAGGTGTGTCTGTCTGTGTAAGTCCTACCTGAAGAAGGTATGGTGCTCAATGCAGACCTTCCACAATCGTTTTGAGGCCCGGTGGTTGGGCAGCTTGAAGCCTATGGTGCTCTCAAACTGTTCATACTGAGTGGTGAGGGGAAGGAGTGGCGGTGGTGGCGGAGGAGGAGGGGGAGGAAGAGGGAGGGCGGTGAAGAAGAAAAGGAGAGTGAAGGGAGTGAGTGTGGGTAAAGACGGAGGGGTGGTGGCAAGGTGAATTGTGTTTACTCCGCAGCAATGGAAAAATCGAAGCAGTTTTTCTGTTTACTTGTAGAAATATATTCTTGCGTCTGCCATGTCAGGTAGATTTTCCATCTCTAACCGACCTACAAATTAGCCAGTTCGTGCACTCACTCCGTCAGATGTTCAGCGTTGCGAGCAGAAGAAGACGCTTTCAAATCAATAGGTTATTAGCAATATAACAGGCCTTTAAATATTAGGACTAGTCTGTTCACAAGAAGAAGCCAACTTTTGTTCCACGCAAAAATTCTGTGGGGACAGTTTAGAATAAAAGGGCTTTAAAACACAATGACGATCCTGCAGGCAAATTTGAAGTGACAGCTGACTTAAGAGGATAGATATGCAGAACAAAGTATATGCACAGAATGGCCTTGGTATTCACTATGAAGATGTCAATGCCAGTTTAACAGTGGATATAAAACACATTCCACATACCCTGAAGGCCAAAGAATGAAGGAAAAAAAAAAACAGCAAAATCATAATAATTTTAGGGAGTTGAAAACCAGAGCGAGCATAATGTGGCTCTAACACTTGCAAAGTAAAATCCTTGATGAAAGTGCAAATCCTCAAGACTGGCTAATCAGGCTTTAAAGTCACCACAGAGGCTCAGAGGAAGAGGAGAAGAACAAAAACATGACCTATCATCATAATATTTAAGAACAGTAACTCTGAGGTCTATAAATAATGATGGAAAAAATACTCCTCGTCAGTTGTCACATGGTTTGCAGCAGATAAATCTCAGAAATAACTCTTTTATCAAACCATGAAATGACTATTTATGCTGCTTGGGACAAGTCAAGAGAGACAATGATGTAATTTTAACAACTGTGAAACCATGAAATAGAAATGTGGAGTTGGCTCTTTACCAAATGATCCTTCATTCCACTTGCCTCGGCTTTGCCGGAGCGACTGTCATGAGCTGTTCCAGTGTGGCTGTGCATGCAGTAATTGCGCAGTGAACTCCTACTGCGTCAAGCAAGATGCAAAAGACAAGATAATTATCAGTTTTTATTTACCTCTCCGGGGCGGATCTTGATGTAGAAGTTGCTTCTTTTATAGGAGATCTTGAGAATTTTTGGCCAGGCGAACCGGTTGATCCTGAGGCGGTCTCGGTAGATGAGAAGGCCGTTGGCGCTCACCCCAAGCATTATGTCAATTCCCTCTGAATCCTGATAAACAATAATAATAATAATAATTCATTTTATTTATAAAGCAAATCCCAAAGTGCTACACAACAAACAATAGATTAAAAACAGATTAAAAATGGGCATAAAACATAAAAAAACAGGTATAGAGAGACAAAAAACCCTCACAAAACTTTGACAGTTGAAAGGTCTAGCAGTATTAATTCTATACCTTAGCATGATGCAAGTCCACACCATACATCGAGAGCTTCTTGGCATTTTCTAGAAAGTTCACCTCAGCCTCTGCCGGACTCATTCCCCTACGACGCAAATGTCACACATAATTCATCACTTCTTTCATTTTCAAATCAAAAGGACCAGCATCTTCAATTATCCTCATGGGATTCAATTTAATTAATGAAGCTGTATTTTCTCTGACCTGTAGTTACGGTGGAGCTCCATCACTCTCTCCTCCAGCTCTCGTGTTTGGTTGGGGGCAAAGCGGAAATCGCTAACATAGTCAGGGCCGTGGTCTTCGGGCTCGTAGTCTCCTAGTTCGGCCTGGACGGTGTAGGAGCCCAGGAGAGCATGGGTGACAAACGAGCAGGGTAGACGACCAGACAGGATGTCGTCCCTCAGCTGCAGGCACAGGTAGTACCTGAAGAGACACAGAAATTCTGCTAACACTTGTCTTCAAGAGTTATGAGTCTACATTATCAGGAAACACCTGGAAGAACCACTGTTGGAATTGTTCTCAGTCTCAATGCTTATTTGGTGCTGACTCAAGTTTTGCATCATGCTAGCAGCATTGATCTGTTCACATGTCTGTGAGCCAGTCCACCAATCTGAAATATCTCCACCATTACCGGATGGATTGTTATGAAATTTTCTACAGACATTTGTAGTGCTCAGAGGACAAATCTTAATACACAAATCTTAATACACCCGCCCCCCCCATATAGCATATCCCCCATGTCTGCATGGAGTATATATGGTACAAACATGCTAGACACTCTAGATGCTAGCCTGTTTGCCCTACTCCAAAAACTACTAAAGGTAATTCCTTGTCTTCAACCTTTATTGGAAGTGTATTCAGTTAGCCTGGGTACTTTGTACTGATCTTATTATGTTCTCTCTATAAATCCTGCCAAAATGAAAACATCCTCTGGACAACTCAGTACATTAGCTTTAGACAACCAAAACAAGTCAGTGTTATTTAACTGTAAGTTAAAAAGCCCCTCGTTGTTGTATTCAGACTTACCTAGTGATGTCTTCGATGAGAACAGATGGGTCTGGAGGGTAGAACTTGACAGAAAATCCAAAAATCCAGGAACCAACTGTGGACAAACAACCAGCAAGGTTGTTTTGTGAAGAGCTGCCTGTTCATTAAAATACTGTGTGATTTGTTGGTCTGTGTATGTGTGTCTGCTGCACTTACCTCGAATTTGCTTCTTAATCTCTTTGGAGGGATCCAACCAGTTCTGATAAAGAAAGGCAGAGACAATCCCTTTTGAGAAATTTGACCTCAGCAAAATCATCCATATTCACGTTTTAAGAAGACCCTTTTAACTACTGTAGCTCGCTGACTGCTCTTCCCTTTCTAAAATCTATTCTCAATTTGAGAGCCAAATACATTCATGCTACAAGAAAATGGATGAAAGCTAATATGAACACTGACAGCATCAATATTGGGGCTATAAATGCCGGTTGAATCCAACTTCCTCCACTTAATGTCACTCCAGCTTTCATGGTGCACTGTGGACCCCGTGCACCATTTTTAAAAGGCCATACTGTCTAATCACATTTTAAAAGGTTAAAGGCCATGTGTGCCACTCTCAAGCTGTGAGTAGTTAAGCACAGTTTAAAGGGCAACAAAGGGCTTGCTGCTTTATAACACCTGGAAAAACAAGTTGGTTAAATGGGCTGGTTGGCTACTGGGTGGCATTTTCTCTGAAATCAGTGACATAATCCAATCAAAACAGTAATTAGCCTTTTTTTGCGCTAAATTCATCACACACATATATTTGGCCTTTAATTTGTTTTATGGAAAATTACTTGACTGTTTTTCAAATAATGCAAATCAAGATGAGAAACAAACCCAGCGCACACATGAACCTGTGTGTATGTGAGACATCTCTGATGTGGAGATACATTTTGGACTTCATACCAGCTGAATCAGGATAGTTTCTACCAGGGGACAAAATTGGTGTCCTCTGTTAGCTTTAACTGTGACTGCATTTTGTCAGTGCATTTGCTGCAGATTAGTCAGTTACAGATCTAAGAATGAGTAAAAGTAAATTTAGCATCCCCAAGTAAGCCATCCTAATGTGTGTGTGTTTGTGTTTTTGTGTGTCTGACCTTGGAGTTGTCTGTGTCCTGGAAAGTCAGGCCAAAGTAGTCCCTCTCCAGCAGGTTCAGATGGCCACACACCATGTCCAGCAAGGTCTGGCCCTTGGCAAATTTCTGTTACACACACACACACACACACATGCATACAAAACATACAGCATAAGAACACACAGCAAGTGGGCAGATGACACGTTGCAGGTTCAGGTTGTAAAGTGTATTGTAGCAAAACAGTAGATGACAATACACGTAAGTGTAATAATGCACTTTAATAAAGATGTGTGAGGCTGTCATCAGCTAGTCTAATGTTTAGGATACCATATAACTGCAATGTCCCTGGTTCGATTCCAGTCAGGACCCTTTGTTACATGTTATACACTTTTCTCTAATCATATGTTCTGTCTATATCTACACTATTAGCTGGCATGAACACAATGTCAGTGGTTGGTTGACCAATAATATCAGTAACACAAAAATCCACCCAAACTGTGGTCTGAGAGATGCTTCCAGTCTGTCCTCTCCCCTGCTGAGTGGGAGGAGCTTCACTCTCAATGCCTATATAAGGGGAGGAATTGCTTTTTGCATCAGTGGCGTTTCAGCAGACCACACCTATTTTCTATCCAGCCCTTCAGGGCTGAAAACAGGACCTCTGTGGGTTGCACAGACAGCCTTGGCAAAATGCTGTTTCCACACACACACACACTCACATGCACAGACACACACAGGCACACACACACACGCCAGCTTCATCTCCAAGGGAAACCTGGCTCCTATGGCGACAAGGCAACCAAGCAACTGTTACCATGGAAACAGAAGTAATAGGTCCCTTCTGTGTGTGCGTGTGCCACCTCACTTTCTCTATCTCTGGTTACTACGAGGCCATCACACAGCTTTGTTCAGCCCTTGTAAGAAAAGCTGGCAGTACAGTCAGCATACCTTTTAAAAATTTAAGAAAGGCTAATTAATTAACCATTACAAAGCAATCTGCCTCTCAATCAAATAAATAATAATTTATATCCTGCTGCACTGAGGCTGCCATTGGCAAAGTATTGAGAGAATATTGCTGATTAACAAGCTGAGGCTGCAGTCAGAGATTTTTTTGGGGAGAGGCGCATATATTCCATTTTCCAACAAAATGAATTTGCAACACACATCTCAGGTGGCCCCCCAAGCATGGCAACCAATTCAGGGGCTGCTGATGAGATTTTGTTGTCGCTCCAATTGGCTCCAATCACATTTCTGTAACTAGTTCTGTGGGCTGATTGTGTTAGCAGCCATTTGGTGTAATCCTAGAAATCCATTTTGCTGATAGCCTCAACCATGCAAACAAGATGAGGAGAGACAGTGTGTGTAAGTGAATTGGTTAATGGTTTGCCAAGGAGAAAGTAAATCTATTAAACTTAGTCACTTTAACTAACCCAAGTGGAAAGACAGCACTGTCAAATCAATGGGAAGGGAAAGGAAGGGAGAGGAGAGGATAGGAGAAGGAGAACGTGCCATAATGCAGTGTAGCCTCTGTTATGCAATGTATTAGCATGGCTTTCTTCATAGCTACAGTGTTCAATCTTTAGTGTCAAGAGACAGATTTTAGTCTCTATTATGGGTGAACCTAAAAATCTTACATGATATTTGCAATAAATGCAAATAAATGCCCATTGATTCACCAGGGAATTTTTTCTTCAGAAAGACGTTAGAAGGCTCACCACAGAGCCACTCAGATAGTCGTGACACTTGTTTTTTAGTTCATCTGAAATAAATTAAATGAAAGAATGACATCCATCCAACTCCCTCCGCTTAATGTCACTAGAGCTTTCTTGAGATAACTTTTGTTGTGATTCGGCACTATATAATGATAAAATTATAATAAAATTGAGTTGACTTGACATCCATCCATTTTCTACCACTTATTGTTGGATCATGGTGGCAGCAGGTTCAGCAAGGGAAAGTGGCAGGAAATATGAATGTAGTAATCATTTAAATTGTAATACTTGAATGTAGATAGACCAAAAGTCCTTGAGTTCCAGAGTCATTTCATTAATAGCTGTAGTTTACAAACTTTAACTCATGGCCACTTGAGGGGGATAAAAGTAAATGGCTGTTATATAATAGTGGCTTTAACCAAATCATGTAACAATTTGCCTCTAATTCACAAATTTACACACACACACACACCTAGTGCAGTAAGCTACCATGCAAGGTGCTGGTCTGACATGAGGAACAGTGTGGGGTCCAGTGTCTTGCCCAAGGACACATCAACATATGGGAGAAGCTGGGGATTGAACCACCAGCCCTGTGACTGGTGGATGATCTGCTTTACCTCCTGAGCCACAGCTGCCCCAAAAGCTTCAAAAATATCTTAAATTTGCTCAAGTTCCTAAACAATTCTACTGATGATAAAATTATCTTGGATTTAAGTGGAAGAAACCCCAGATTTTCAATGTGTAAAATGTCCCTGTGGCAGCTTGAAGCACAGTATAGGATGTCGAGAAGTGTAGAACATAGATAAATTACCCCTTTATCACAGGCTGAGCTACAGTGTTGGCAAATATACATTCTGAAGTTCCCTGGAGCAAAATGCTGAACCCTGACTGTGTGCACTGACTGTGCACTCTGACCTCCTGAGAGGTGAGGAAGCAGAGAGGAGTTGTGTAGGGATGCATCATAGATTGGTGCTGTGTAACAGAGGAAAGACAACAACCGATTCACCATCCTTTAAGCTTTTTCGAAGGAGGCCGAGCTTGGTCACAGTGTCATGAATCTTTTATTTGGTTTTGACTCATTAACAATGATCACATGCACCTCTCATTAATGGAGCTGGTGGTTTTCTTTGAGGACTGTAAGAATGTTCAGCACTCTAGGCAGTAGATTTAATCCTGTTCATACGTGGATGTATCTGCTGTCCCACGTTTTCCTATATGCTTGCTGCTACTGCTGCATTAATCTCCCACAGAGAAACAAGTTACAGAAATAATTTGGTTTGGGTCAGAGGTATTATAAGTTTTATAGCACAATTCAGGCTATTAATGTGGAAAAGAAACACATTTCAGAAGTGCCAGTGCAGAGGATGAATGCACAAAAGCTACTCCTTTGTTATTATTTCTGTTACCATGTGAATAAAGCACCTCTTAAATAGTGTAATTGGTTAACATCAGCTGCTGAGCACTGAAATATCACTAGTGCAGAATGCACTGAATTCATGAAAGCAGACCCCAAACAGCTCTGTCTCTTTAATGAAGTCGAAACTCGCACGGTCCTGTGGTTAACCAGCAAAAATGAATAAACCGTGAAAATGAACAGTTGCATTTTACGAGCTGGGCCTGCAGAGAAAATTCTGTTCAGCCAAAGTTTAAGTAGTTGCAAATACAATGGCCTCCTCAGGATTTTATATAAAAAGCCAGATGTTTCATTCAAAACACTATAAAAAAAAAAAAAAGAAGAAGAAGAAATAATAACTAGAGTTTTCTGTGTTAGTGTTTTCAGCAGGTGATGGAATTCTTGGTTTAATAGTATGGCTTTAGGTTAAGGAGTAAACCATGTAAATGCACTGCGCTCAATCAATATCTATAATGTCGTGAGCCAAACATCGATAGGAGGCTCAGGCTGCTTCCTTGTGTTTTTATCATCAGAGCCTGTTTGTTCAATGGACATCATGACTGTAATTAAACTAATGATTTCACTGCATTCATCATTGTGTCCCCACTTGCCTTTTTCATTTCCAGACACATTGATAAACACACTCTCGAGTATACTACAGTACACAAACAAGCACTCCTGGTATCTACTGCCTCTCTGTCTTATTCTCTCATCTCCTCCCCCACTCTTTTCATCTTTTCCTCCCCCTCTTTCCTTCTCCCATTCTATTTTCTCCCCGGTCAAACATAAGAGCACTCATCTGTCAGCTGTATGGATTTCCTGTCAAACCCCAATACTTCTTGTGTCGCTGCCCAGGTGACATGAAGAAATGCGTTTGCATGTGTACGTGTGTGTGTGTATGTGCATGCACGTAACCAAGAACAGAAGGAGAGATTGGGTGGAGAAAATGTGTGTGTGACGCCTCAGTCAGGACTCCTGACATATTTCTCCACTCGCTGCCTCTTGTAAGTAAAATATGTGAGGTCACGTGGGAGGCGGTAAGCCATAAAAGGAATATAGTTGACACGAATAAGGTCGAGCAGGCAACAAGATCATTCCCATCACACTCCATCAGCGGCAGCAGCCAATGGGCTTTCCCGGCGGCGTCTTTAATGTGCTTCACGGCAGCTCTGCAAGCCCTGCCCAGGAAGACCTCATTCGACACCCCTTGCTCTATCCTCAGAAGTCATTTAATGTCCAGGAGCAAATTAATTTTCAGCAGTACTCGATCATGATGAGCGTGTAGGTTACTGTGAAATTCAAATAAACCAAAGAGCGGAGGGAATTCGCTGAGCTACACCCGTCTGTTTACAAACACAAAAGGCTACAGAGTCACGATTCATGGAAGCCGGGGATTGCTCATCTGAGCCTTCCATCCCCCACAATGCAGAGCTTGTCTCACCTCCCTCTACCCGTCACTCCCCCTCTCAGCGAGAATAGCAACAGAGCTACATTTCCTGACTCAGTAGCATGTATTACAGAGGGAGGCTAAATCCCACTGAGGTGTACTGTGGTGGACTGTGCTGAGTCAAGGGCTCCATTCAAACGGGGGAGAAGTACACCAGCTTCTTAAAATGCTGTATTTTTTGTCACCTGCGCAGCAAGATTGGAATTCTAAGCATGTGGGCACTTTACCGTAGCGAAACAGCCACACAAAAACAACCTTTTGAAGTCATTTTTTCTAATTATGTTCCTGCGTGTTTGCAGAATTGCAAATGGTGAAACAATTACCCAAGGATAACTCTCTGCAAAGAAAGCTGTGAAGCTGGAAGCAACTTTAAAGGAAAGCTCTGACTTTTTCAGTTACGGCCATCATTTTTATCAGTTATGATAACTCTGTAAGCACCAAACTGAGATCTGGGAACACTGGGAACTATCCCTACAGCAAAGCCTGACAGAGCAAAAACAACCTGTTGAATCAGACAGATTGTGAAAGGCTAGCTGTGAACAAGCAAACAGTTTAACCAAAATATGCAATACTATTTTATTTGGAGGTAAAACTGAAAGTAGTCAGGTTTCCTTTTTTATAGAGCATTACTAGGAAAACTGCAAATATCGACTACTGTTATTTGAATATTAGAAGATGAATGCATTGGAACAAACAGATGCAATCAAGATTGCATTAAATCTCCATTCATGTGGCATTTAATTTTTGCAGAGGAAGAGGGACAATCACATAATTTAAGAGCACCAGTGAAATCTCAACCAAACAAACACTATGCAGAAAACATGATGGTAATATGGCATTTACGTTTGTTTCAGGTTATCAGTTTGAAGAAGGTTACAGTCAATCAACACAGTTCTGATGTTTTTCATCTCCTCAGTAAAGAAAAAACCTGACTGACATGCAGGTCACATGCTTCGTGCAAGTCATTTTGTTTCCTTTATTAAGTCTCCATTTTGTTTTGACTAATTCACCAACTTTTCTGCCACTTGGCTTAACTGTTGCCAAAGTTGCTGGGCCTCTTTTTAGTGCTGTCCCAGATACTGGCAAATACAATATTATTATTTTTGATATAATTGACAGCCAAAACTATAAATGCTTGATGACAGAAAGTGAGTAGTGTACCTCAACTGCAGTCTCGTAGTCTGAGCCGTCCAGGAGAGTGACTTTGACAGGGACGGTCTTGGGCCTCTTGGTGCTTTTCTGGGGGGATTTGGAGGCTTTGCTGGGGGTCTTCTCTGAGCTATCATCCATGTCCCCGTGATCCTCGGGAACCTGGGAGAGAGAAAATCCTTCCTTTAAGCAAGTGAGCTTCAAATCACTGTACTTTGTCCTTCATTTGTCAACATCTGAATTCTGCGTCTCAAGGGGCCATTATGTATTTGTCTTGCAAAGTGATTTAAATTCAAAATCTTTGATCATGTAAAGCAATCATCAAATGCATGATGTAGTGTGAGCTGCCACTCTAAGATGTTAAGATGTTAAGTTGCTGGCAGACGCAGACGCAGCTAGTTGCCTTGCATATCAAACAGAAAGCCGGAAGGCCCCTGAGTGATTGAAAGGCCTGAGCAAAATGATCTACAGCTGCTGCAAGTTCCACAGCGCTCCCACCTGATTGGTCCTCCTGGCGTCACCCTCCATTGCGCTCTTCATTTCCCCAGCCGAAGTCCTCTCTGTTGTCATAGAAATGGATTGCAGTCCTGCAACCACACATAAACATATTCAGTCAACATCAAATCTTTTCCTGTTCCAAAAACCAGTGTTTACGGCTGCAAATCCGCCTATGGACTCCTGATGGATTTGACTCCTGAGATGTAAGCAAAACACTTTCCCATCTGTACACACAGCACACCGAATCTCCACACAGTGGTATAGTGACTGGCCGCAGAACTGATACCTGCGGTGACGTCAGATCCAATTTCCTTTGCAGCGGAGCTGAAAGCCACTATGGTAATTTTAATTATCCTCTACCACCATGCAGATTGAGTGTCTTTTTCACATGCATGGTCATTGTGCATAGGAGGATGGTGAAAGGGAGAAAGAGAGTATAGCTCAGTCAGTGCTGGCTCACAGCCTCCCACAGGAGCACTCTGCATGAAGAGTGTTGGCTTCAGGACGCTCTCCTCTCACACTAGCAAAGGAGATAGCATAAATTACATCAGCCAAAGAGCCCTGCAGCACCGCGCAAGACAGCAGACACACCGAGATAGAGAATGGGGGAGAGGGAGGGAGGGATGGAGGGAGACGACGAGAAAGGAGAGGGCACCGGGAACGTGACAACAATCTGAGGATGAGACAGGAGGGAGGAAAGAGTAGCACGGAATAAAAGGCAGAGGTTACGAGGAGGAGAGAGACACCAGGGAGAGGAAAAGAGAGGGGCTGGAGAGTGAGACATATAGCAACTCTGATACAATATTCAGGTGACCTGGAGACAGATGAGGCTTGTCATTTGAAGGTGACCACTGCTATAACCGAGCTGGACTCTTGCACAGTAAAATAGCTGATATTCAGATTAGGTGTTACAGCTGAGAGAAACGAATTGACCGAGATAAAACCCAGAGTCAATCTGTGGCTTTATTATGAAAAGTGAGCGCAGGGTCATGAGTTTAACATTCCTTGTATGTCAGCTGAAATTTCCCAAGATAACATGAGAAATTTTCCTCAGAATTAAAAGCTGTTTAAATTCTGTACTTAAGCCATTTTTGAGAAAGATTGAATTGTGATGGGGCAGTATTGGAGTTTTAAGTAGGCGCTTCCCTTTTTCCAATCTGGAAATAATACAAGGTGGCAACTGCTAAATTATTAGCTTCCCTCTTTCCTTGAATATATTGTTTATCTTAAAATATTCCCATTTTTCAGTCTCAGGAGAAAGGTTGTGTGCAAGAAAAGCATACTCTACTGTATAATGTATCACTTTCTTCTTAAGAAACTCCAGGAAATGTGTGAGCCTGCGGCGTGTGTAAGATTGTTTTAGAACTGGAGAGAACTTCATTAATGACTACCTAAAGTCTAACAACCATAAAGCCATAAAGAGAATTTGCTTTTTGCTTTAAAGTAAAGTGTCATTAGGAAGTAGTCTAGACTAGTTGTTGATTTCAACATGAGAAAACGATTTGTCAGCTTCTCTAATTATCACGTTTGTGAAGACATTGGTAATGTAAACCTTGGAGGCTGTATGTGAAAAAGCATAAAATAAGGCATGAGATTAATGAGAGGAAGGGATTAGTAAGGAGGGGACATGGGAAGCTCTGATAAAAAAAAAAAAAAAAAGTACAAAGCTTCCAGGGAAAACTGTCATTAGGGAGGTGCAAAGCAGAAGCTTAATTTGGTCTAATAACGACCAAGAAAGTGTTTGTAAACCAGGAAAAGATATGGTAGTATTTTCTCCCAAAGAAGAGGCCCTAATTAACATCTTTTTCCTCAACCACTTGTCTGAAGACATCTCTGTGTTTACAATTTGGGAGGCTGGAACACAGCACGTCTCAGCTTTCATGATAGGTCGGCCTTCCTCTGCATAATGAAGCCAGATCAAAAAGGAGTGCAGTCTGGCTCTGGGAAGGCTGCAGATGTCACACACTCACACCACACAGTGTTCCTCCACAACTTTGAAGAGGCTGTGAGTTGTTTAATTATTCTAATTAATGAGTAATAATATAATTGATTAAAGAGATCCTCTCATTATAACTGGATATTGTATGCATTAATGACATTTTGTCGTGTTTCAGGTTAAAGTGGTGAAAACATAGTGAGATTTATATATTTTCCAAAAGATTTTCTTGTGTAAATTTGCCTGATACGACTCATGTTTATGCAATGAGACGATGTCAAAGTCAGACAAGGGCAGCAGCCCATTTACATGAATGCATACAGTACCCTGTGCAGAAGCAGAATGGCTGTCAAACAAAACTTTAGCACTGCATGGACCTTACTGATTAGTGAAGCAGTTTTATCAATACAAGTGTCTCTCCAAAAACATCCGCCCGCTCGTCTATAAATACTGCATTTCAAAGTCATGCAGTAGATTCACAAGTTCAGCACTAACAATAAAAATGTATTCATGAAGTACATCTCATTGAGGTCTGGAAATGATTCTTATTTTGGTGGAATAGGCTACTAATGATATGATGATATGTTTTTAATTAAAGAATTAATTAATGATTCATGATTAGACATTAACACAGTTGTATTTGTTTTTACATGTGTGAAATGTTTTTTTCTGATTCACTCACACAGAATAGACAGCTCAACAACTATTGGATCCATATCCATGAAGTATTGTACAGACATTTTAAATCTTACTGACTTACATACAATGGATTGTAATAATTGACTTTGGTCATCCGTTTACAAGCCCCATCATCAGGCCAAATATTGATTTTTTTCTGATACTTTAGCTCTAATTATCAAATGTTAGCATGCCAGGACACTAAGCTAAAATAGTAAACAAGGTTAGCATGTTAGCATTTAGCCAGCATACGCAGCATAAGCACCAGTGTGCCTAAGTACAGCACCTAGCTCCATTCTTTCTGTTATGTAGTGATGTAAAAAGATAAATCAGTATATCATATCAATCAAAAAGTCAGTTTAATTATTTTATATGTAATTTTGAATATATTTGCAGTATATTGATGGTAGAGAAATATATTTTTATTAATCAATATAATATTAATTCACATCACAGAGCACAACATTTAGCTTTTTTAATTTTCTTTACTTTAACTGGGATGCAACAATTAGTGCATTGCTCAAATGGGGCATTGTGCATTGGCCACAATAATGCCCTTCTGTTTTAACATCTTAGAAATTCATATAATTGTTGTTATATACTGAGGAGTACAGTAAAGATGATTCAAATTCCATTCTTTACCTTGACATCCATCTCTTATCAGACCTCATTTATCTGATAAATATCAGTTCTCCAGAACACCCAATCATATGAGCCGAGCAGATCTGTCCACTGTATTACTCCCACTCAGCATGAATATCAACTCCGTGAAGCAGCTGTCAGAACAATGTGTCAGCGAATCACAAGCAAACTTGAGAAGAATCCTAACAGATCAGTGTCAGAGACCATAGGCCACTCATTTCACACACATCATGATCGCGAGGCCAATCAATTCTTTCATTTGGGTCACTTTGTGATTCAATCACTCTGGCTTCACATCAGCTATGGTCCCCGCACACCTAATCATCTGTGCGAGGGAGATGATGGAGACTGAGATGTGTGAGGTGCTATGGCTGCTTAGACTCAAAATCCCAGTAACAGTCATTGTCTTCAAACAGACTCCCATTAAAGGTCTCTCTTTGGTTCTTGAACTTCAAAGAACAAGCGTCAAGGAAAGTCTCTGTGAAATATGACTGCGTCGGAGGAGGTGATGCTCTGAAAACAATGTGCAGGACTGAAGTCCTCCAAAAATAGTTGCATTTGGTGAGTTGGCTTTTATTTACTTAAATAAGACAGAAATACTTATTTTTATTTATACTTCAGAAGTTTATGGACCAAATTAAAACAGTGCATGGGAATGAGCTTAAATTGGTATGGTTATCTAACTAAATTCCCTTTACTCTCAGATAGCACTGTGATACTAAACCACAGGTTGTAACATTTGCTTGAGTCATAGACAACCAAAATAATCCCAGACAGTTTCCACTCCACTTCCATTCTTGTCTATTAATGTCAAACTGTGTGGGCACTGGGGTGTCTGTGTGTATGTGTATATAAGTTCTAAATGTGCTTCTGTCTTGATGAAAACTGATCTACAACTAACACAGGCTGCAACAATACAAAACTACAACTGCTAGTAACTGTATCAAGTGACAGATGTGATATATGGAACAGAAAATCTGGGGAAGCTTTGCAGGTCACTCTCAATGTTAATCCACACTGCTGAATGAACACTGAGAGGTATTTCCCTTAAAGGCCCTATTACATTTTAATGTAATACAAAATTGGTTATTCTGCATATTTTTCCATCTTTGTGTTTTTCTGTCTGCACCTTTCTTGCTGTATGAAAGTGGGCTGTGCACTGTTGGTGATGTCAGGCATTTGTGCACACCAATCAGGAATGTGCAATTCAAGACCCGGAATCAGAATGGGTTGCCACCATGAATCAAACCTGATAAAAACCACACCCAACAGTCAACATTTTTTTGACTATATGGGGGCAACAGAAATAAGCAACAAGTGACATATTATCACATTTTAAGTTGATATGGAAAAGTTATTAGCAAGCAGTTACCTATATACACATCTAGTCGAAATAGAGCAACATTTGTATTCTTTCTATTCTTAAGTCCTGTTTCTGGCCACCTGACGAATCAAAGTCCCTATCCTGAAGAAAACATCTGGCTCTTCAGCTACTGCCAGGTGAGCTAAAAATGACACTACGAGGGCGCTGAAAGTGAGTAAAACTGAGGGCCCAGAAAGATAAAACAATGAGCTGCTTATGAGGCGCCGTGAGGCTGAGGAGAACTGCAGAGTCAAATGATAATTCTCTTTTGGTTCGTCGCAATGAGTGACCCACTTTACATTACTCACAGTCACTTGAGTTATTGTTATTCTAAAAATATTGACTGTAGACACTTTTAGTTTTTAGGGTGCTACGCTATCTTAAAGAGCTGGTTTGAGACCGACAGGGGCACTAGTGAGCATCTCCTTGACTCTTGTAAAAATGAGAAAAATATCATGATAATCTTAACACCTTAATTTAAAGCTTAGAGGAGATGGACAAAGCAACATCTAATGCCGTTCCTGTAAAATGTAATGCAATCAAGTGCAATACTCATGCAATGAATACTTTTTGTGAAGCCTCAAAGGTTTTGTCAGGTGTTGCTTCTTCAGGGTTATTTTTTAGATGGAGGTTTTTGGTGCTGTTATACTGTATTTCACCACAAACATCACTATATAATATGTCAGCCCTGTCATAGATAGCAACCTCAAGGGTGTACCCCGCCTCTCACCCAATGTCAGCTGGGATTGCCCCCATGACTTGATACATAATGGATGGATGAAAATGGAGTGTATTCTTTCAGAACCAGTAGGTCTAAGATATTCCCTCTGGAATGTAAGATGTTTCAGTTCAGTATGCGCTGTGATCTACATAATTCTTCTTATTAATCTTAGAATGTCTAACTAGAGTCTACATATGCATGTGCTCAGCTCAAATTAAAAAGTGAGAATTCCATCCAGAAAGCTTTGGCAGTGTTTCAGTCTGTTCGTACAGTGATGTAGCCAAGATTTTAGAAACACAAAGTCCTCCTGAATTTTGATCAAACATAAAAATGTCTAATTCTCTCTAAATATTTGGATGTTTTCACAATTTATTTTATCAGTGCACTGTTCAATCATATTTTCTGTAAATATGAGTTCCCTTCATGAAGGCTTATATTCTTTTTGAAACCTTCCCCCACACTGCCAATAATAATTTTGCGGAAAGGAAAAACTTAATTTTATTATTTTGCTTTCATTTTTGCTGGCTTAAGGATACTTGCTGCACAAATACTGGAATTATAGTTAAAATCTCTCCATGTTTAATGTTCTGTTGTAGAATGCTATCCCTTAATGCCTTCGAACTCCCTCAAGAATACAGAAGACATGACCTCAGTTGTAGCAACAGCCTGCCTATGTAGATCGTCTCAGCTGCTGGTGGCACAAAACATGCACCAACAACAGCAGATTTACCAGTGCAAATCCTATAATTCATTCAGGACTGGAGGAAGCCATGATTCATTTACACCTCCCAGGCTGACTGTCACAACACAAGCCAAAAGTACAGATGGTCCAACACTGTGTTAAAATATGAGACATCTGTAAACTTGAATTTTTCTGTATAAAAGTACTTGCCTCCACATTTTAAACATTTTTATCACGCTGCACTTTGTTTCACATATTTGCTGTCTCTTTGGCTAAAAAGTAAAGATGATAAATCTAACGTCTGTGATGTACGGTATCTCTGACTGTCAAAAAGGAACAGATCGTATCTTCGAATCAAATTAATGTGCTTTGTTGCCACAAGATGTGATGCCTGTTCAAGTATGTTACAAAACACTGCAGGCATTAATAAGATAAGCTGTGTTTTTTTAGATGATCAGTCACAGTTATTGAAAATCTTTTTAAGACACAACATAGATAAGCAAAATTCAGTGACACACACACACACACACACACACATACCATTCTAAGCACACGTACATGTGCACAGAGACTTCCTTATCTTTGAGTCTTCTCATTCAAGACTCTATCAGCTTTGCCATGTCAGTCTATCTCTGGAGATGACCTCCTCCGCGCTCTACATTTCTGAGTCAGTCCAGATACATGGTAATCATTACTGAGCATTGCGGCGGCCCTGATGTAAGCTCGGATAAACTGAGAGACCTTCAAACTGAACTCACGTAAGTGGAAAGAAGTCTCAAACTGTAGAATGTCAACAACTCTTCTCCAACACAGAAGCAACAAACAACTCCCACCCCCAAACAAAACACTCACCCCGTCTGCAGCGGGACAGCTCAGATAAATTGCCAGATAGTAACGGATGTAATGGGTGATCATCTCAGGCAGAATGATGTCCATGATGCACCATTCAACACAGCCTACCCGCGCCCATTTGTCTTCATGCCGTCTTTCAAACAAAGACTCTGTCAATTTAGAGGCCCAGGAAACTGATGTGTCTTCAGGCACGCTTCAGTTGCCCACAGGCCCATCCTTCATCAGCAGGTGGGCAGGAGAAGTCTGTCAAATATAGCATCTCAAAAATATGTCACAGCAGAGCAGGGGAAACACACGGGCGACAGCTTGCGGATTCCTCTAGCTCCTCAAACACAGTATGCTGTCAAGAAATTGTGCATGTGCTAACTGCATCAAGTGTTTGCCTCCCTCCAGAGTATGTTGGAGGAAAAAAAAAAAGATGTCTGGTATGTGTGAGAGCAAAACAGTGACGAAAGCAAGAGAGAGTGCTATCAACACCTCTTCTGATCAAAATATTGAAGCTTTGTGGGAAAAATGTGTGGAGTTTTGGGAAGAAGAAGAAAGTCAGGAAAGTCTCAGGCTCCAGGTTTCTAAATCATTCTGCTAACTGAGGACACAAGACTGTCCTGTAAAAACAAGCCCAGGGTCATCTAGTTAGTTTCTAGTAGATATATATATATATATAGAGAGAGACCAGTCAGTGTTGGAGGAGGTTGGGCTGGATGGATGGATTGACCATTCCACAACCTTAACTGAATGTTTATTATTGTACTCCTAACCAATAAACAAACCTAACCATGCGTTTATTACTGTAACCATGATGACAAAGGTCCACTATGACATTGCCAGAACATTGTGTGTGTTAATTATTGTAACCATGACAACAAATATTAGAGATTAGAGACAAACAACCTAAATGGTTGCTTAAGTTGGAGGACTTGTTGGATGAAATGATGCTATGCTACAAAACAATAAATCATAAGAAAACCTCCTTTTAACCCCAACTACATTTAGGTACAAAAAACAACAACAAAAAAAACACTATAACACGTTATTTCTAAAAAAAAAAAAAAAAAAAAAAAAAAAACCACATTATAATAATCCCGAGACTGAGAAACATCTTTCAACATTTATTGTTTTAGGTTTTAGAGCCCTCATCAGCACAGCAGAGCTACCTCCCCCTCACTGTGGATGTGTCTGATTACAGCTTTTAGATCAAAGTGCAGCATTTAACTCCATAGATCAGACCTGAAGCTTGAACGAGTGAAGAGGCATATTTGCACTGATCATTTTTGACAAATCCTCTGCTGCTGTTGTTGGAGGAAAAAGCATCATCCCCATAAGCATTTCTCACAACATCCCCCTCAACCCACCCCACCCACCCTCAGGAGATTTAGACCACATACCTCATTTCATTATTACTTTTTTCCAATTGGTCCACCTCATTTGCAAAAGCAATATGTGCTTCCATACAAACCAGTGATTCTGGCAGCATCTCCCATTGTTAAAGTGCTTTTATAATTTATTTATAAAAATAACCAGGTGCATAAAGGGTCAGTTCACATAAAAAAAAAAGAAAGAAAGAAAGAAAGGAAAAAATTCCCCTGCTCAGAGCCTAGAGGTACGCTTACTGGCTACACAGAATCTTGATGTGAACAGAATTTCATTTGTGGTGCTCAAGGCCTATCTGCATGGCTTAGATGAGAAAAATGTAAGACATGGTTTTTGTCATGTTTTGTTTATTTATTTTTTTTGTGATTAACCAACTGACCTTTTATAATGATGCTTGTTCAGCTTGTACGATTTAAAGTTATTATCATCCAGCAATTCAATTCAATTCAATTTTATTTATATAGTGCCATATCACAACAAAAGCCATCTCAAGGCACTTTTCATATAGAGCAGGTCTAGACCATACTCTTTAAAATAGGTATTTACAGAGAGAGACCCAACAAATCCCATGGCTCTCTCGCTCTTTGTTCTGACCAAAGAAGCTGGCCATCAGAACTTTTGACATGAGGGTGCCACTAACTCACACACAAGGTTAGGATTTGGGTTATAATAAGGTCAATACTTTAATGCTTATTTTTACAGACAGGCTTTTATAAAAACTGATTTAACAACCACACAGTAAAATACAATACATAATTAATCGTGTTACAAAGGTAATAAAGCAGTAGTGGAAGTAGCAATAGTAGTTGTAGTGGCAGCAGTTATGTGTGTCTACAGTATTTTGCTGTAGAGAGGAGCACCCAGTGTAGATAATATGCTTACTGTGATCTTCAGGCAGTGTTCTTCCTTTGCCAGAATGTCTTTTGTGACTACATCATTTACAAAAATGAACAAAGCATGCCCCAAACTGTACTCCTGTTAATTAGGCTATTCATTAATTTGGAGATTTAAGGGGATATTACTTTTGCTCCGAAACAAAGGCAGTTTGCTCCAAGCAGACCATCTGTCTATTTCAGGACGTTTTAATTCTAATCGACTATAATTATGGATCTAGTTCTTTTTGTCCAAACTGTAAATGTACTCTTGTTGCTTTCCAGGGAGTAAACTGGACAGGTTGGCTGCCCTAATGGATTTTTGGCACTTCTTGGAGGTTAATCCTGCTCCATGGTGCCTTTGACTAGCACAAACAGCAATTTCAGTGTTTATCATTTGATGTCACCAGTGCAGAGGGATACTAGGCAACACACCCATATCTAATAACATGAGGACACTTGGGGGAAAACATAGCCCATTGTATTATTTCAAGTTAATATTGAAAACAAATCTGTCTGTTTTTCAGGAACTTATAATGTCTGGTCATGAGAAAGCAGACATCTAGACATTAGGATGTGTTATTTTTCATTTGTAAATGAAAAACATCATTCAGTGAAATATAGTATCCACTAGCAAGGAGAAAATGTCTGCATAAAAGGTAGACTTAAGCTAGCATAGCTAAATGTGATTTAAGGGCAAAATACTCTGTTTCTTCTTGCTTCTAACCTCACCATGAAGCTGACATCTTTATCTTTTAGTGAAATGTCTAAACATCTGGATGGATTGTCATAAAATTTGGAACATACACCCATGGTGTCCAGAGCATGAATCCTAATAACTTTGATGATCCCCAGAGTTTTTATCCTAAACCACTGTCAGGTTAGACTTTTAATTTGTCTAGTACTTTGACTTTATGACATACTACCTGCAAAACAACTGACATTCCCAGCATGCTAACACACTTGACTAAGATGGTGAAAATAGTAAACATTAAACCTGCTAAATATTGGCATGTTAGCATTGTCACTGTAAGCATGTTAGCTTGGTGATGTTAGCACAAAAATCACTGAAAAAAAATACAACCTCATGGAATGACTAGGATGGTTGTTAGTCATGTTAACAATTCAATATCTTTTACTTTTTGTGTGCTGTTGTTACTGTTAAAATTACCCACATTTTGAAACACTCTACATATACAATATAATGAGCACATTGTTCCAAGACTTGCCAAACGATTACCGGGAGAACTGGAATACACAGCTATGATTTTCATGTTATTAATGTGTACCCTGACATATCTAAAGTGGCTGTTGTTGCTAAAAGGCAATTGCATTATATAGTATATGCTAAGTTACTGTATCTACACTAACATCCACAGAAGCCACCCACTGCATTAGCCAATCACTGAACATTCCTTTTCATCATGCAGCTCCCCCCCACATCTTGGGTTTATAATCAGTGCTTCCCTTCTAATGGCATACACAGCCAGTCCATCAATCCTGGCCGGGCAGAGGCTGGCTCTGGGAAACCAGGTACAGGGCAGTGGGGGTTGGGGAAGAGGGAGTGGCGAGATGTCCTTGTTCAGGGGAAGCCATATACACACATTGCCCAAACCTTTGGCACTCAGCAATCTTGGAAGCAGATTGCGTAGCACGACTGTTAAGTCTGCTGCAAATCATGTCACACCACAACCGAGATAAATGATACGGCTTCTGAACCAATGAGGCTGCAAGTTCATCCTCCTCAAGAGAAAGCAAGCCCAGAGAGAGCTGTGCTACCTATGTCGACATACTGTAGCATAAGCACTCTCTCACGGAAAGGGTCTGCACAACAGCAGTGGGAATTACAAGGGTTTGTGCAGTTTCTACACTTAAACATCTGAAGTACTAAGTTCCACCTTTTGAACTGATATGAAAAGACAGATCGTGTGATTGCAAACTTATCTGTGTCTGCTTCATTATCACTTGGAGCCAAAGAAGGTGGCAAATGTGCATATCAAAATTATTAGAGCAGGGGGCTGGGTCATTGTAAAGTTAATCCTCACTGATTAAAACATATCAGGCTGTAAAATTTCTCAAAATGAGCTGTCAAAATGCATCGTTTGATTTATGAGATGAATATCTTAAATATTAATCAGTTTACACGAGTGGAAGAGCCAGACTCTTCCTATTCTACGTCACAAAGTAATCTTACATCCATTTAGTGAAGGGGGGTCATGTCAGGATATGTAACAAGGCATGGGAATATTACATTAAAGGTCAAAAGCAATTTGAATTCCTGGGACATGATTGGCATTTGCAGACCGCATAATCTATTTAGGTATTTCAATCACAAAATGTGATTATTTTAAGGATTGAACAAATCATACTGGATGACACTGATTGTGAGACATGTTGACACATATTGATACACTACACTGTCAGACAGACAGACAAGGTGCAGGACTTCACATACACAGCAACACAGAGCAAGGTAGACTGCAGACTGTAGACTATACATGTCTTTCTTTTTACATTCTGTAGACATACTACAGAATGTGAAGTAGTGCAATTTATCACTATTTACTCTCTCCTCCCCCTCCTCAACACAGCCTTGACAGAAAGTGAACATTATGAGCTTCTCAAAGTTAATATTTCCTGCAGAGCTGTTTAACTGATTGAATTACATCATACAGCAATTGCTGTTATTGTGTGCGCCTCCTGTGTTATTTAAGCAGCCTCGTAAACATCATGACCTCAGCTTGACAAAGTAAGAGGAAAGTAAATCTACATTGTCCAGGTTTCTCATTGTTGTTTTGTAAATTGTGTGATGATTAATTACCTAGAAAAAGAAATCTATCAAGTGCAATTTATTCATGAACATACTGTATGGTGCTACAAATTCCAAGATTATATTCCACTTTATAACCACGGTCTGTAAACAGCAGACAATTGCCTCTCTCCCACTCCTACAGTAAAAACATCTCCACTCTCAGAGCACAAGATGATGATTTCTTCCCTGTAGACCTTTACGTGCAGAGTCAAGTAGAAAAAAACAACACAAATTTTCACTCCACAATGACAGGAAAATGACAGGCACCATGCTGTGCCTACAGCGCAATCTTTTTCTATTTGACCACAGAGGAGAGTGTCGCCACTAACGATAGTTAACACAGAGACATCAGGCGTGCCTGTTTAAAATGCAGTTACCATGGGAACCCTAGCCTAACATCGTCTGTCAAGCATATCAAAATAAGATAAAGAAAAAGAACAAAAAGAGCCTGTGGGCACTATTTTGCTGGTTGACACATTTGTGAGATGGAGGAAGAGGTGAACCATCGCACGGCACTGTGCTGAAGAATGTGACAGCTCATGTAGAGGTAGGCACGCTGAAGTGACACTGTGGAGACAGTGGCTGTGGGTGGGAGAGGATGACCAACGGTTTCAAGAGGGAGGCCATCTTCTAGTTTGCATTAAAATGGTTTGCCATGAACACAAAAGGTCAGTACAACAAGATGTATATCTATGGTACAGTATATGTGTCACTGTGGAGGGACAAGAATATCTAGGATCATACAGTATACACTATGGGAGATTAGGGTTTAAGCATATTAGTTTTACACACTTTGGCCAGGATAATTTGTTGCGTAAAAATGTGGTCAGACCATTCAAATCAAATATGCAATACAGCTGTCAAAGTAAAACTAGCTGGGGGGATTCTCTTTTATGACAGAGATCAATCTTACAACCTTTAATACACTGTAAAAGATTACACAAATATATAGTCTCAATTTGGGCACATAACATGAGATTAAGCCAAAAATCTTCGAATGTATAGCTTGAAGTCAGAAAATTCCCCAATATTATCACTTTCTTATCAGCTCATAGCTTAAAATAAGAGTCTGTCCTTACTGGTCTTGTGGAAAAGGAGCAGGAGAATACGACCTTGCACAACTCTACTTGTACTTTAGTGTAGCACTCACATTTTTGTACAATGGGAGACTATATAAGATTTGTTACAATTATTCAAACCCACTCATCTTTGAGATTTAATTATTTATACTCAGTATTTACACAACTGAACATTCAAACTACAGTACATCTCAAACTTCTTTTTTTTTTTTTTTCAATATTAGGCAAACTAAATACATTTACACATTTACAGTGTTCTCAAGTTCTACACTACCACTCTAAGCAATCACACATTTTCCTCAGAAAAATCACTTTATTTTGTTTGATTGTGTTTGATTGCTGGTTTAGCATTTAATGATACCTAAAGATTAATACCTGTGTAACCAGTCAAATCTTTAATGTGATGTTAGAGACGAATTTGCCAAAAACTGGATTGGGCATTGTATCCTACAACATATCATTTGTGATGATAATGAAAAAAGTGCCAGTTAAGAACATGCTGTTATCTTTGATATCCCTTTGAAAGCTCCTCTCACTTCTGAGTGACGTGATTTTATCTTGTGCAGAATTCCAATTTGGCCATGAACAGACCACTAGCCCTGCTTCAGTGAGGTATTACAATTCAATTAAACAATGACTTGAAACGGGATTCAAGGCTAAATTGTATCAAACTGTGCTACCTTAAACAAGCGTGCATTTTACATGCACAAAACACACACATACACAAACACAAGACCTGACCTTTACCCTTATGGTGTGTGCATTGAAGACTACACAATTACTGCTTGTGTGCACCCTCCATGCACCCTTGCTAGTACCTCCCTGTTTTAACTGAGGAGTTTGCTTGAGCATCTGTTACATCTTACCTGTCATAGATAAGAGGAAACTGCTCAGTGGGAAATTTAGCGTGTAATTCCATTATTGTATTACCTGCAGTGAGACTCCTTGAACTCCTTCAATGGCCTTGAAAACAGGTATTCAGTCTTTTTTTTCCTGTTTAACACAACACGCATCCCCACAAAGACCCTTGCCCTTTAATATGAACAAGCAAATGGGCATAACAGAGGACCACCACACTGCTTATAGTTGCACCATTGTAATGCACACCAGGGAGGCTGAAAGTGGAGCAGGTGAAAGAAAAGAAAATGAGACTGGAGGATGCATGGAGGGACAGAGGCATGGATAGACAGATGGATGGATTTTAGATCTAATTTGCCCCCTCCCTGACTCTGCCTCCACAAATTCAGAGCCTGGGAGTTACTGTAGCCTGTGGCGCGGTTGCATAGGAGCCAAATATACAAGGAGTGACAATCTGTGTGAGTAGGAAGAGGGCAAACAGAAGGATGCATTACTTATAATGGTAACCTCTACAGCCTAACTTGTCTGGAGGTGTTGAAATAAAACTTGCTGAATAGTGCAATTATGTAGATTTTTTATATTTTGCACATTATTTGTTAACTCTCTCATTCTATGCAGAGCTTTCACTCTAGTAGTCCCCAGAAATGTGGACGTAAGCTTCATATTTTTATGTTTCTTGCAGATTGCTGTATCTGTTCTGTCAAAATGTATTCTATTCTTTATAGTTTTCACAAGCCAATCTAAATGGTACCTTAACTGTCATTTGAGGAATGCATGTCAGTAGAATTCATTGAGGAAATACATCCTTAAATTGGTGATCATTTTTGATCACTGGTTCACAGCTGGACTACAGTTTTGGGCTGCAGCTTTTAAAACTGACATTTCGTCATTGCAGGCACGTTCAAAGTAATGCAGGCAATTTCCTCCAGCTATTGCCTAATTATTCATTTTCTTGGAAAAAAAAATATGTTCCAATTATAAAGCAATCTGATAAACTGGACTGAAGCCAGTTTGCCCCTCTCTTTTTCTATTGAGATAATAAATAAGGTCTTAAATAAATTCTTGTACAGTTAGTTTTGGGACATTAGTTAATGGCCCACTTTCTCTCAGTGCAGTTCACACACATCTACGAACGTTCCGATTGTCGAGGCGCCCACGCCTGCCCCCTCTGCCACACCCGCGACAATACACTACGTCTTCAATTAGCTCATTATCTCGAGCATCAGCTGTTAGCCTATAGCTCCACATAGAGAAATCACAATCTTTACACACACACACACACACACTGGCGTGTCCAAGAATAGGTCTAACAATTGTACGTGGTTTGGATGTGTACAGTAGATATGTGATTCAGTGAGATGATAAGAAAGGTGCACCTGCTGACTCCTTCTGCCTATGCTGGGCCTTGATATCCATGAAATAAAGGATGTCCTGATTCTGTGCAGCTTATTAAACCAGCCCGCCGACCATATTGGTCGGATTAAGGCTCTGTGGCAACACCCTCTCCATCCGTCCATGACACTTGAGGCACAAAGCGGTGTCTTTTGCGGAGCATGCAGAGCGCGGTATTGTGCAAAGCTTGTCACCGGTATGAAGATGCTTCTTCCCCCATCCCGCACCTACAATGTCATTTCGTAACAACCGGCAAATGCAGCATGCACCTGTTCCGCTGTCATCAGCGCCCTACCAGACCAAACAAATAAAACGCATACCTGTCCTGTCAAGTCCGGGTGTCAAGCTTCAGTCCAGATTCTGATCATTGAGATTGCAGGAAATTGGTAGACGGACGCCGCCACCGCCCCAGAGCGCCTTTTTTTTTTTTTTTTTTTGCCTCTACCACAGGAGAATGTAACCCTGCAGGCTGGGATAGCAGACAGGCACAAGCCGGCAAGGATGGCTTACGGTCGGGGAAGGGCTAGGAGGAGAGTAGAGGGGCGTTTTCACGGTGTAAGCGAGGGAACTCCTAACGTCGTGCGTGATATGTGAGGACCGCTCCGCTTATGACACGCAGCGTCTCCTACCCACTTTACTGATTTTCGGGTCATCTTTCCCCACCGTTGAGCACAATGTTGAAGACTTTTGCCATCGCGACCAGAAAAAAAAAAAGATGCTCAAGCACATATGCAGTCTTATAGCCTAGTTTCACTGTGAGCTGAGCAAATTCAAACCAATTTGTGATGAGGCTTATTGTAATTTATCTGATACAGAATTTGATTAAAAATGAATAAATACAATGTATTAAATCATTAATAATGATATCTATATGATATATATAATGAATAATAAATCCGAATTACTTAAATCTTATTGATTCTTGATCGTAACTTTCATGTCTAATCATAGATCTATATTACGATTCAAGTACCCCAAATCCATAGAGAGGGGAGGACACCTGCTGAGCTGCTGCTCCAGAGCTCTTACCAAGGAACAATACTGCAACCTATCTGTGTCAGAGCGCCCTCAAATGTTATTTAAATGCACCTGTCAGCTACTAAATGCCCATATGCAAAGTGCATTGGACAGTACATTAAATGCTAATTAATGGTCTTGACTTTGCATAAGACTAATGGAAAGAGTTATTGATTGTTGTTAATGTCTTGCTTTGATCATAACTGAGAAAAAGACGGACTGTTAAAGGGATGCATATTGTATTGGACCTGTATAAGGTCAGTTATGGTATTATGACAAATTCCTGCTTTCAGTTTTATTGTCCTAGAAAAGAGGCCCCTTAGCCAATTTCTATTTGATCACTTATCCAACAAGCTTTAACACCAGACATGTTTTACATTCAGAGGCATAAGAAAAAAATGTCCCACTGTTCCCTGCATAGCATGAAGAGTGTTGAATGAATGAAGGCTAAGTGGGTGATGTATTGCATTGATGACTCACCGGAACCTTATGTGCTGAACGCCCTCTATGGCTTTCATGCACAAGTGTTCTGTTCAAATGCAAATATGCATACAGGAAAATCAGTTCCTTTCACGCTTCAGTGGGTCTCCTTCAGTTGCTTACAGGATATGCCAAAATGAGCAGTGGAATGACTTCATTGCAATATGGGGAGGGTTTTAGGAGTGTAAAATGATTCTGTAGGATATGTCTTCAAGTATTTTCTCAGTAATAAATGGAGTAAGATTTTACATGTATTGAATATATGGTCACATAGGCCTACCCATATTAAAATAATTTATCAAATATCAATAACATTTATTGTGAACATAAGCCAAAACTAAAGTCACAAGTAGTTGTATATGATCATCCACATGGTGGCGATCATATACCATCATCAAACACATCACAACTATAAGGACAGTATACAATGTATTGTAAAGCCAGTATATGCTTCACCCATATGATCGAGTGCATATCAATTTTCAGTTAGCCTCATGAAACCATTTTATCAGCTCTGCACCTGCATTTGAACACGTAATTGCACATATCTGCTAGCACTTTCATGAGAAGAAGCTCTCACCAGACTTCCATACATGAATCATGTTGCTTCAAGCTCTGTGTCATACGTGAAGCATTATCATCTTTGCAGTAAATACCTCTTCACACTGAGACTGAATACAGCCATTAATCTCTTTACTACTAAGACGACTCACCGTACATAATTTACATTGCCATATGGTATTTCCTGGCTGCAGACACAGACATTAAATATTTCTCTGAAAAAAGAAAAGAATGGAACTGGAGATGAAGTCATGGCATCACCATGTTCCCTTACACATGATTTATATTTGCTGCATTTTTAAAGATAATTCGAAACCTCTGCTTTGTTGAAAAGTGAGAAATCTCAGCTGCGGCACTGCAAAACCGCATACATGAACATAGATATGTTATCCAAATTTAATGTAAATGTATTAGTTTTACTAGTCTGAAGTCATTCAACATAAATTTTCTGCTCTTCCTTTTCAGACAATTTCTAGTGATAAATAGAAGTTCCTCTGATTTGCAGTTGGTCACTTAAAATAATGGTTTAAATTAATGTTCTTCTGAGTGTTCATTTAATATTACCAGACTCCCCAGTGTGTAATCAAAACTGAAGATGTTTATTGATTTTAGATGGAAGCCCAACACCCTCATTCAGTCACTAAGAGACAGCTCATTGAACGGGTTCAGTGGTACAAATATCTGGATACTGTAACTGATAATCAGCTGACATTCAGTGACAGCACCACAATCTGTAAACAAGCCCAGCATTGACTGTACTTTCTTCAGAGGCTAAATTGGTGTGTGGAAAACTTTTCTTTAATTCCATAATGGAGTAAGTTATCAACTTTCGTGTTATTACTTGGTTTGGCACTGTCTCGATGGGGGACAAGAACAGGCTGCACCACATAGTTAAGGTGGCCAGTAAGATCATTGGCGTCTAACTGGCTGATCTGTATAACATCTTCAGAGAGAGAGAGACTCAAAGACTCAAGTCATTTTAGAGAGCCATCCTCATCCTCTGTGTGGAGAGTTTGAGCTTCACCTCTGGATGGAGATTCAGACAGGTAAGCATCTGTTTTTACATATTTATGTTCTATGTGTTATGTATTTATTGTGTTTTATTTCCAACTATGTGTTTTGTGCTTGCTGGCTGCAGGACGGCTTTCCCCTTGGGGGACAATAAAATGTAAAAGTTGAAAAGCTGAATGTGTTGTTTGGGAGTTAAAACCCAGCCAGCAGGAATGCACAAGCCAGTGCATTCTTAGTGCTGGTCCCAAGCCTGGATAAGTGAGGAGGGCTGCGTCAGGAAGGATATCCGGTGAAAAACCTGGCAGTGGAAACTATGCTACTGTTGGGCAAAGGAGAAAAAGAGGGGAGGGGCATGTCCGGAGACACTGGGAGATGACTATGGGTAGGACTGTGGAGGTGAGAGTTGGAATTTAATTGTTGGCACTATGACTATTGAAAGGGAGAGAGCTGGCTGATATGAGGGCAGAGGGAAGGTAGGTGTACTGTGTGTACAAGAGATCAGGTGGAACGGGAGTGAGGCTAGAAGCACTGGAGGTGGGTTGGAACTATTCTACAATGGTGTGGATGGGCAGAGAAATAAGTAGGGATAATACTGAAGGAAAAGTAAGGAAGAGAGTGTCGGACAGAGTAATGAGTATGAAGCTGGAAATTGAAGGTATGATGATGAATTTTGTCTGTGTATATGTGGAAATATGTGGAAGAGGGAGAAACACAAGGTGACATATGAGAGTGGAGGAAGGAGCACATAGGTGTAAGAGTATATCTTATGCAGAAGGTTCAATCTGAAAGAGACTGGAAACTGCAAGGTGGTGATAGCTAGACAACATTGGATGGTGGTCTGTAGGTTGACTTTGGGGGACAAGAAGAGGAAGGGAGTGAAAACAGAGCCAAGGATCAAATGGCAGAAGCTGACGAAGGAAGACTGTTGTGCAGAGTTCATTGACGAGTTAAGAAATGCACTGGGTGGTAGCGAAGAGTTGCTCGATGGCTGGGAAATTACAGGTGAGGGAAACTGCTAGGAAGATACCTGGTGAGACATCTGAACAGAGGAGGTAAGACAAAGAGACTTGGTTGGAGGAAAGTCTTGACCTCTGTCAAACCTACTTTCTGTAATCTAAGTGTTTCTCTGGGCCATGCTCTGAGTCTTGACCAGCTTGTAAATTGTTTGGCTCACTCCTGCTTTTACCAGCCGAGAAACATTGCTAAACTTAATCTCACTGAGTCTGTAGCTGAGACAGAGATGATTATACTTGTATTTATTTCCTCCAGACTTGATTACTATAGTCACCTTTCCACCCATTGTAACTAAATAAAATGGCCCAAAACACTGTGACCAAGTTTCTGACCAAGTCCTTTTACACAGACTTTGCATCACATTCAAATGGAAGTCAAACTGGGGACCAGCTGCTCAGGGCACATGAGCCCACATGGTATGCACCCTGAAATCTATGGTCCTTTGATCAGCATATTGGTTCAAGACTTTTTCATTCGTGTTGTGAAGCAGGGTGGCACGGTGGTTAGCACTGTCGACATGCAGCAAGAAGGTTCCGGGTTCAAGCCCTGGTTCACCCTGGTTGGACCTCCCATCCCCTAACAGATAAGTGGTATGGATGATGGATGGATATTGTGAGGCATCTGCCATCTGCTCTTGAAAGGTGCTTTACAAATAAAATGTACTTGCTTACTCATGAAGGATGGAGATGGAAATGTACTGAGGAGAATGTATTGAGGAGATGAAAGGAGTACTCTAAGGGGCTGATGACTGAAATAAAATGAGAGAGAAAGAGAGAAGGTCAGATGGTGTGGGGATAATGAATCAGGAGTGTGGTGGATTAGCAAGGATGAGGTGAGGGGTGACCAGATGTAGTGGTAAGGCAGATGGTCCAGATGAAATACCTGTGGAGGCATGAATATGTTAAGTTTAACCAGATTTTACAATACAATGTTGGAAAATGAGAGGATGCCTGGGAATAGAGAAGAAGTATACTGGTACTGAGCAGTTTAGAAACTAGGTTAAAAGGAGAGGTGATGATTAGTGAGCAGCAGTATTGTTTCATGCCAGGAAAGAGTAAATGTGATGTGCTGCATGTTATGGATTTAGGGAAAGCACATGACAGGGTGCAGAGAGGAGGTGTTGTGCTCTGTGATTATGTATGGTTATATATTATGTATGGTAAGGTATGTGCGACAGATGGGTTCAAGGTGTTGGTAGGATTACATCAAGGGTCGCCTCTGGGCCCTTTCTTGTTTGCAGTGATGGGCAGGTTGATGGACAAGGTCAGGCAGAAGTCTCCATGGACTATGATGTTCAAGCATGACACTTTGATCTGTAGTAAGAGTAGGGGGTAGAGGTTTAGGTATGCACTGGAGAGAAGAGTAGGAGCAAGACAGAATGCATGCGAATGAAAGGGAAGCTTGCGGGATGGTGTGGATGCAAGGAGTACAGGTTGTGAAGATGGATGAGTTTAAACACTAGGGTCAAATGTTCAAAGCAACAGGGAGTGTGGAAGAGAGGTGAAGAAGAGTATGTAAGGAGGTTGGAGTGGGTGGAGTAGAGTGTCAAGAGTGATTTGCAACAGAAGGGTACCAGCAAGAAAGGAATGGTTTAAAGATAAGACCAACTATGATGAATGGTTTGGAGACAGTGGGACTGACAAGAAGACAGGAAGCGAAGCCGGAGGTGGCAGAGTTAGAGATGCTCAGATTTTTGTCTGGAGTGATGAGGATGGGCAGTATTAGGAATAAGTATATTAGAGGGACCACTCAGGATGGACAGTTTGGAGACAAAGCAAGAGTGATGAGAGGGGAGATGGTGGATATACTGGTAGAAGGATGCTGAAAATGAAGCTGCCAGGCAAGAGGAAATGAGGAAGGTCAAAGAGGAGGCTTATGGATGTGGTGGAGAAGACATGCAGATGATTGGTGTGACAGAGGAAGAAGCAGAGGACAAGAAGAGATGGAAGTGGATGATCCACAATGGCAACCCCATAACAGGAGCAGCCAAAAGAAGAGGAAGACAATTGTTTGAGAGTTAGAAGACAACAGACATGATGGAAACTTGCAGTCTTCTTGAGACAAAAAACACTTCTACGTGTCATTCTAGAGGGGATGGAGAAACAACCTATTTTGTCATTGAATTTGAAGGACTTCTATGTCAGCTGGCTTTAAGTTGAAAAAACCACCAGTGGCGTGCTCCTGTCTGGAAAACTACTGTGTGTCCACCTCAGTACAGTTCTATTTAAGAGTCTCTGAACCCTTTCACAAGATGAAATATATATTATATAATCCTTAACCTTTGCTTTTTATCAGCCCTTTCTTACCCAGCAAAATACAACATAGGACCAAACTGCTGCACAATTTAGACACATGCCCTCAGAAACTTGAGTTTCTTTATGACTGATGGGTTCTGGACACTCTGAAACTCCACCAGACATACTACCTGAAGGGTCAGGGATCAGCTACTGATAAGGCTGGAGTCATGCAAGATAGTGAGAGCTGAGGGACTGAACAAACACATTAGTATGCATCATTGTTTTAAACCAACAATGAGGAAATTGAATCCATACCACTAACAGTGACTTAGATACACAATTAGAGAATGTTTGATAGGGACTTGCCATCAACTTGTGTGTGTGTGTGTCTTGCGTTTGTGTTTGGTATGCTCACTGAGTGTCTTTATCTATCCTTACACCTGTGTTAACACACACACACACACACACACTGTTATTTTTCCTCTCCCAAATGTGCTCCTGTCATGACCCTGTCTGACAGCCTGTGTATAATATCATTCAGCAGTACGTCCTCATTTCAAGGCTCCAACCTGCAAACTTCATCTGACTGTTACCATCTCCCCTCCACCAAAGCATCACTTAATTTAGGCTGAGCCAAAAACACAGACAGCATCAAGGCTACTTCATACGGTCTTAAATGCAAATGAATTTAACATTTGGACCTCGGTGACACACAGCTTCTTACAGAGGTATTTGTGCGAAGGTTCTTTTTGAAATCACACTCTAGGGAATGTGGTTCTCAAGAACTTGGTGCTTATATATCTGGAAAATGTCAGCTCTCAAGAATGTTAGCCATTTCACCATAACCTGAGATTAAAAGATGAAAACAGAAAGTGTTGATGTCTCTTTGATCTTAATTGACATATATGTCGTACTGTGTATGACGACTGAATTCTGCAGGTTTATTTTATAGAGGGGGGTCATGCTACATTTCAATTAATAGAATTACTAGATTCAAAGGAAAATATATCCTATATTCAGTGAAGCCACTAGAATAATAAAGGATCTGGTAAAAGAAACAGTGGATTCCACTTACAGGCTCAATATGATCAAAGTTCTCATAAAACATCTGCTGTTCCTACATCATCTCACTGAGCACAGCCTGGCCGCAGAGCCAGAGCTGAACTCTTGGCTGAACTGCCAAGTCTAACCCAAGTGCAGATTTGATAGATAACTAGACAGAAAAGTGAAAAATAAAGGGATTCCAGCTGCTTCACGTAACCTCGGGACAGTCCTTTAACTCAAAGGCATTGGCTGAGATTAATATATTTCAGCAATGTGCACTGAAGCAATAAAAGTAAGTGTGAGAGGAGCAGAGACTTGGAAACAATGAATTACTATACTTATGATCATTGAGTTGGTTGGTGAATTAGAAAAGATTCCAAGCAGTGCTGTGTTTATCATAAAGTTTCACAGTTCTTCATCTTCACATAAAGTGTGTTTGATCCCGTTCCCAAGTGCTTCCTCCAGAGGCGGGATCTACTCAGTTTCCAAGTTATACATCCACCAGTGCACAGAAATTGTGAGGCATTCTTCATTTGTTCCTCAGGGAGACATGGAGTGAGGAGCAAGGGTCAAACAAATTTTAAGTTAAAAACAGAACACAAAAAGTCCAGGGATTTTTTTAATGAATTATTTTTTTCCACTGGTACTTTCCTGAATGCTTCAGTTCTCTCTGGAATCTCAACAATCAAGTTTTTATTAATGTACATGGAGACAGACTCTGCGTTTTTTATTATGTTATTGCCAAGAAATGTATCTTTTAATCATCCTGTTACATGCAAGCAAAGCATGTCTAAAAAAAAATCAGTGGAAAGAATGAAAGTTTGTATCTGTCACATTACTGTTGGGCTATGAATGCTTAATTAATCAGTTAAAAGGCATCAGATGTGTTGTTGTTGTGAAATGTGTTTAGTGAGTGGGTGCTGCAATAATTAAGGAAAAACTGATCTTGAACTGAAATAGAAATACAATAGGCTTTTGCCTTATATATTTTTTTGTTATCAAAATATAAAAAATCTGTAAGTAGAAATAAGAAACAGGTTACAAATTGAATATAAACAAAAAAGCACCCTTCAAAATAAGTTATACACATGTATAAATACCATCTAAGTAAGGTACTGCAGCACAGAATAAAATATTCAAGAAATCGGTGCAATATTATACATGAGGCTATAACAAAAAGCAACTTCAAAACTTCTTCAAACACCTAAAAAGTAGCCTAACTAAATGTCACTATTGTCCAAAGCAGCATCGTTAGCAACACTCCTCTCCTCCAATGGTAGCCTAATTAGCTTGCTATACATACGTTATTCATTTATCACACATGACATTACCTCAGTCTTTTGCACTTTTTTCCTCTTCTGACATTGGCTACTTTTTTTATTGTCACCTGCCACTTGTTAACAAACTCAATCAGATGCTGATGCAGACACGGATTGCGTGCAGACACCCTGGGGCAGAGGCTGGGGCACGACTGGCAAGGGAACCTGCAGTCAGACAAGTCATAGTCCCCCATTCAGACGACCAGGCAGCGCGGCGCCCCTCTGGATTTTGGCGCCCCTAGCATTTGCCTATACTGCTTCTGCCTGTAAAAGCCCAGCAAAGGTCACTGATATTTGTGACCTTTGGTCAGGTTTTAATCAAACATTAGTCTAAAAGTCTGTTTGAGTCTAATTAAAAGCCCACAGATGAATGGTTACAATATAGTCTGATTTACTACAGTGTGAGTTCAACTTTAAGAAAAAATCTTATATTTTGAGAAAAAAAAGCATAAAAAATAAAGAAAATAATGAAGCCACACTTTTTGAGAAACAGAGGTCGAAAGCATTTAGTACCTCAATAAATCACAGTATTACAGCAAATCTAAAATCTAGGAAACTGAAAATGTACACCACAATCAGTCATGGGCCCCCTGACAGCTGTTATAGGTGATAAAAAAGGTGTGGAAAAAGTAGAACCCTGGCATGGTGTCCCTATTTCATGAGATAGTTTGAAGTTATAAGCAGATTGAAAAATGGAAATTGGAAGAGACAGAAGAGGTAAGACTGAGATAGTAACAACCATGTTTTTCATGCCTGGATTTAATTAGCTGTGGAGACGAGAGTATCTAAGTCACCCTGCACAGTCCACTGAGAGGCCTCCAGATGTGTTCCATGTGTGAAGTCAAGACAGACAGTTCTACAGGTAGCAGCCTCTGACAATCACAAATACATGCATGTTCTTGAAACAGGCCCCATACAGAGTGCTGCAGGGATGATGTTTTTTTGTAGTTAGCATCACCCTGGTTCCCTCTACAAGAAGCCAGTGAGGTTTTTTCAGACTAGTAACATGATTAAGTGTGCATTAGTAAAAAATTGACAGTTATGACATTGGCAACCTCTGTCTGATTTAGCCACTTGTTAGCATCTACCATTTTTTAACACATAAAACACATAAAAGCTTAAAAACACACAGGTGGGGTATTTAATGATTTAATGTTGTAGAATAAAACATGAATATGTTTTGAGCCTGTGCTAACCACAGGACCTGCAAGATATTCTGCTGTTGGCAGATGAGGTATGTCAGAGAAGTCTTATAATAAAGGTAGTTTAGTCCAGGCAGTGAAGATCACCACTACATTTATTCTTGTTTCTAATGTATAATATCAAAATCTCAATCATTATTGTTATTATCAGTAACAAAACAGAGGTGATTCATGGAGCGATATCTGCACTGCAGTCATCAAAGATCTACTCTTAACAAACTTAAGAAACCACGTTTTTATTCTTAAAAATAAATAAATAAATAAATCCTTCATTTTTACTTTTCTCACAAATGTATCTTTTACTTAACTCAGGAAATTTACTTTTAGCCATTTTTTAGCAGTTGGGTAAATACAGGGTCCAGATTTCCATACACTGCTATAGTTTTCTGTTACTCCCTGTAACCATGAACAGTAACGAGTGGGTGTAAAACAATAAACATGTCATCTACACTCAAGAGCAGACGCAAAGGGAATTGATGTGATATTCCCTAAAGAAGATGAGACTTTCATGTTCCTTATGTCATAATATCACAATGCTGAGCATACTGTGTTAAACTTTACAACCTTTTTCTTAATGGTTGTCACATGTCCCGTAAAGGTTATGCTCACCCTTGCTCTCATGCTACTTCCTGAGCATTCCTGTCAAGTGTACATCAGCCATGCCTTTAGGAACTGCACAGTAGAAACACTTGAAACTTAACACTGCACGACTTTTCACCCCAGAGCACCAGGTTCACATATTGCTCAAAGGGATTGAAGTAGTAGTTGATCATTTCCATTTTGTGCAAATGTACTTTTCTACTCCTCTACAGTTTAAAGAAAAATATCATGCTCTTTATTCCACAGTAACAGTGATAGCAGTAGCTCCACCTAGAAAATATTAAAATGCTGCTTACATATTAATGCACTATATTTAAATAGTGCCATTTTGCAAAATGAGTTACTAGAGATGTTTAAAATGCATTGTTTTGTTAATACCTATGTACTTTTACTTACTGGTAACATATTGAAAGCAGGACTTTTACTTGTAATAGGGTATTTTTATACTTTGGATATTGCTATTTTTTCCTCCAGAGTTTCACCAAACTGATGACTTTTCCATCAGCCACTGCATATGCAAGAGTATTTAAATAATTAAAAAAATAATAATAATAATTCATCAAGTATAGCTGGTGTGATATTTTCACTCTCATGTCTTATCCTCTCTTTGTGTAGGCACATGTGAGCTGCTATTATACATGGGGATAAATGTTGTCCCCACCATAAAGCAGATTTCAGCAGAGGCAGAGATATGTATACCAGTGGCTGGGAAGTCGCCCCCCAGCACATCACACCCAGGACTTGTGCATAAAGTGGATGTTGTGACATAAGATATTTTACGACTTTGTCCCTTTTTTTCTTGCACCGAGAGCTGGTTTGGAAAGATTATCTGTCAAGATTATCTGTCAATAATCTTGACGTCAACAAGTGCGAACTGATTTACTGAGCAGTGCGCACCTAAATCACTTCATCAATCTGACAGTTAATTGTATCCTCAAGGCTTTTTCAGGGGTGCCAACATAAATTCTGATGAAAAATCCAGACAATAAGCAGAAAAGATGATCACCATAGAATATTTTCATGCACCAATAAACAGTTTGACCTGTTTTGACCTCCTCTCTTTCACCACTGTGCTTTGCAGAAGCCATCTGGATTGATTGATTGATTGATTTTGTTTCTGTCTTTTAATTGTAAAAACAAAACAAAAAATGACAAAAGAAAGAAAATAAACAATAATAATGTTAATCTATTGTAGACACAGAACATATAAACATACTGCAAACATATACATACATATACATTTACACTTATACATAATTTAAAACTGAAGACAATAATGCACCCATGTGTTTAAACTGTTTCAGATTGATGAGGAAAGGCCAGAAAGCAGATTTAGTAACATACTGCAGAATTTTCAGCCATGAGATTTATTAGATGTGTGATAGACACACATCCCAAACCCTTACTGTTCCAGAAAGCAGAAATAAACCCATGTTATTGAATGTATAGTCCACATACTGTACGCTGCTCCCAAGGTGTATTTGCACATAACCGCAATACTGTCATATATAGAAACCCCTGGCCTGCAATCATATCACCGCTTATGACTTCTATTCCAGGAAATATGAGAAAAAAGTCTTCCATAATATCCCATTTCTCTCCCATAATAGCTGTTAACTTTCCTTCACAAAATTGTGAAATCCTTTTTACCACAGTGGAATGAAAATGGGGATGACATTTCTTCAAAATTGTGAAAGGTCCTGCTGAAGCAGAGTGAAACAAAAGACACTTATTGTTTCTCAAAACTGACTTGCAGTGTAGGTGTTATGCATGCAGCACAACCTGTCATGTTGCAGAAATAGAGCTGTTATAGGAAAATACTAATCAAGCCTGAAGGCCCACAAATCTTTAATTCACTCTATTAAAGTCTTTGAGGAATCCTCACACATAATTACATCTACTTGCAGCAGGTGTTGTGCTACAACATGCACTGGTACGCTATATTTCCCACTTCCCTGTGGGCATATCATCGGAAAACACTCTGACAGACAGACCTATTCAGTTAAATGAAAATGTTCTGTAATCATCATCCAAAACAGTGTGATTTGTACAAGTACAAACATTTAACCTTTTCACTACAGCTAATAAACATGGTCTCACTTTAAACTCTTTCACTCCTGTTGCTCTATATACTTGCAACTTGTGTCTCATACTAATTCTGAATTTTGGAACGTGGAAGTGTTGAGGTTTTCAAGCAAATAAATTAATTTGCTCCATCCATAAACAAGGAACCAAACGAGACACAGACATAACAGGTACATAAAAAGAGAACATTTGTGTTGATGGGACTGGTCTGTCAAAGTCATTGTTGAACACATTACTGTGAATGCCATTAACTTATGTTTTCCTCTCTACATGATTCCAATTGCACAATATGTTTTTGGCACGCAAGTTTCTTTCTGTTTTTTGTATGAACTTTTAAAACACTGTTAATTGCCCCTGCTTGTTCTTGTTCTTCTCTGCGTCACCTTGAAAGTGCATGCGTTGCCCGAATGGAGAGGGCTAAATAGACCACTAGACCCAGAATAAGATTAATTATTTTTGAGACTTATTTCTCTCTTATACTATAGTTTTCCATCTCAAGCTCGAGTCTTCCCCGTGACAAAAATGTATATTCCTCACTTTTGCTTATTGATTTAACATATGGAAACTAACTCATCCAACACGTGGCTGCAAACCAGCATGCAGTGTTCCCTCAACACACCTGGGACCTTTTTGCTTACATGATGTTGATACAGGAGATTTTCCCAGTGAAATTCAGATCATGTGTAAAAGCACTTTTCCTGCTCAAATATAGCTACTTTGTTAGGTTCAGTCAGACCCTGATGTTGAAACTCAGTCAGATTCGCTGTCATTCCATCGGAGAAAAGGAAAGCCTGACAAGAGTAGTATTATTGAAATTGTATATAGTAGTTGTTTTATAAGTATTATTCATTATTTAAAAAGTTGAAAACATATCCTGAAGTATTTTTTATTGAGAGTTTAAACGTGACTAATCTGCTTCATACAGACTGTCTGGGTGTGTGGGTTGATCAGATTTGATTGACAGCGACAATGGCAACCAGTCAACCATCATCAGACTCAGATTCGAATGTTCAAAAGTTTGTGATATCGCCCCTTTCCTAACAGAGCCCCGCCCACTTCAAACCAGTGAGATGAGCACAGAGAAAAAAAAAGAAATACAAAAATCTTAGATGCGAAACGACCAAAACTTTAGGAGATAGTGTGATCATGTAGAATACCATCCCTAGTAAGTGAAGTTTTCGGGGCCTTTAAAGCCCTTTTTTAAAACACGATGTTTCGTATGCTCCGAGAGCAGTTAAAAGTAAGAAATATGATACAATTAGCTTTTGAGGTCTATTTCGAAAAGCATAATGTGTCATTTATTTTTATATAATAAAATGATAAATCAATAGTTAAATCGTGAGGTTACTAAGTGTAAACAACAGTTCAAATAAGAACACTCCCCACATTCCACACTTGAATGAACCAGTGTTTGCATGTTACGCCGTTCCTTGACGTGAGATTAGACTCTCTGCTGCTTAAGAAGTCAGATGTTATGAAAGACTTTACCCTGTATGATTTACCTTTGTGGTGAAGAATTCTACAGATTCACGCTTCGGGGCACATTTTTCTTGAACTCTCTGAAACGAACTTCCTCATTCTCAACATTAACATTTGAGTACGTGTTCAGTACGTGCAATGTCGGTTCTCTGTAAGTAGACACTGTATTGCAAATGCCCAGAGTTGTGTGTTGTCATTTACTTCAATTAATGACCGTTACTCCATCATGTCTAGACCCACCACATCTTGACCCTTGAGTTGAGGTACAGTAGCTTCGGCAGCTGGCAATAATGAATATTGCTGTGGTGTTGGCAAGAAACATAGCCCTGGAGGAGCAATGAGGAAGAAATATGATCTATGTTGCCATGTGTGTAATTGCCAGAAGGGACATATCCCTCCCCAATGGAAATTTGACCCAACCATAAATTGTCATCCATTGATATATGTTCAAGCTCATACTTTTCTGTGTTTAATTCAGTCAAGTGTGGTGGCGTACAACAAAGGAAACAGAAGAAGAAGATACGTGTGTACATGAGCACGCACACTTTCCTGTATAATAAGATTCACGTTAAGATGCACGATCACCAAGACACTAACACACACACTCAGTCACTCCCCACTCAGACATCCCTAAGTCAGCCCTTGGCTCTTGAGCCTGAGGAGGCCAGGACTGAAGTTGTCACCTGTATATTCTCATGCCTGAGCTTCAGAAGCCAGAATGGCTCTAGGGGTTAATGGTGGGGTCATATTCTTGAAATGCTGCTTTTCTGGAGCAAAGGTGAAGACCTTTTTTTTCCTTGATGGTCACTGTCATTTCATGTACATAATTAGTTCCCTTCAGTTAACTCTGTGATGTCTGCAATGGTCTCACCCATCCTCATATGTATGAAACAGAGAAAAGTACAGGCAGACAGAGAAAAAACATTGTACAGTTAATTCATTCATTCATTCAGACAACTTATTTTTTGGTGTCTTGGAGGCAGAGGAAACAGGCTGTGAATACAGTCTTAAGCTGATATGGCAAGGTTTGTCCAATATTCACTCTTCTTTCTAGTTGCTAACTTTCCTGGTTAAAACAGCTGCTTTTTACAGCTGAACCAAAACATTAAGGTAGAAAGCGCTCTGTTGTTTGATCACAGAACCTTGAGGATGCTTATTTAAGTTAAAGTAAAAACTTAGAGAGAAGAGTAATAAATATGCTCTGTGTCCAATTGTGTAAATAGATATTTTTTTGTTGTAGGGGTCCTTTGTGTGAGTGACAGATGTTTACAGATGCCATCTGGGAAAGAACAGAAAAGCAGAGTAACAAAGTCTTGCGGTGTATGTATTTTTAAAGGTTGAAGAAAAAACAGGATCATCATGTTAAACATGAACACATGGCAGAAATGTGTCAGCTCTGGATCCTTATTTCATACTAACACGCCATAGGTCCAACACCATACCATGTATTTGTGGAGTGATACTCTTGTCTTTGTTTCAACTAAGCCATAAGTTTGTTTCTTGTATGTGTCATGTGATAGTAAGTATAGGAAAAACACACACAAATGTTTGGAAAATGTCAGAAATGTCATGGACAATCCAACTACTGAACCTATCACTACAATGTTTCATGGATTAAGGATATTACTGCTATGCCACATACTCATCATAACTGTTACTATGTCAGTCTACACAACTCAGAGAATTAAATTTCCTTTTAAATAATTTGCACCTGACACATAAAGATACTGTAATAAGTTTTGTGTACCCTACTAAGTAAATGCTGAATGTACTGTAGTCTTTAATCACACAGTTCATATTTTATCAAATTGTAAAATTTTGTCTTATCTCTTTGTTTACCCTCATTTTTCTGTCAGTAAGTACTACTATGACTATATCTTCAAATATACATTTTTTCAGAATTACTATTATTTGTGTAATCATGTGTACCATATTTTATTTACAAAAACATTTTAAAGCAGTACATTTCATTCTGATGAAATGTTCCGTTGGTGTTTTTCCTCCCCTGCACATTTTATTTTAAAAAAGATCAGGCTTAAGCATAATTCCTTAAAAGATAAAATCACTCTCACTGGAATATCTTTTGATCACTAAACTGGGAAGCTTGTGGCTGAGAAGGAGAATTTAAGACACATTTCAACCAGTTAGAAGGACTAGACAAAATAATGTTAAGACTTCATGATAAAGGAATTGTACTTGCGCTTATAAATCAGTGTGAATTAGATGGGTCATGTCAGATACTATGGTAACCAGCGCTCAGCGGTTCCACTGTCTCAAAACATTTGTTGAGCATATGTTCAGATTTTTTCCTCTCTAAAATGTCTGAGTATCAAAGCGTTTAATGTCAAAACTTTTTCTGTAGCTGAAAAATGTGTTACATGTTTTTCACTAAATTATGCATCAGCTTTGTAGTACTTCATGATGCTGAGTGACATTCTTTTACTTGAAGAGTTTTAGTCATTCAGGTGGATCAAAAGATGATGTGTGTTAAAAGGTCTGCTCCCTGTAGAGCGATACACCGTGAAGGTCACTCAAAACATATTTAGAAATGTTTGACTCAAAAATAACTCAACAGGCCTTTTTAAATCGTCCATATCAACCACGATTCTGCAGTCCAGTGTGTCGTAAATCACAGAGTTGATGGCATTTATTACCACTGGACTTTGTTTTAGCTTTAAGCTTGCAATCTCTTTGAAGCTGGCTTAAACATGTAGTGCAGATTTTTTCTTTTTACCAATGTTAGGCTGGAGTTTTGATGGCCAACTAAGGTATTTCTTACAAAATTAGAAAAAAATAGAAGAAAATTTGCAAAGTCAACATAATTGTTTGTCATGCCCATGAGACCAAAAAAAAAAAAAGCAAACTCAGAGGTTATTTTCTGAGTAAAAGATTTTAATGCATCTTCACATCCTAATTACATTTATCTCTGTGTACATTGTTAACAAAAACATTACTGCAAAATTATTAAGCATTTTATGATGGAAGCTCAGCAGCTCATAACCACTCTTAGGTGTTTATTTAGACATGATTTTCTTTCATAATTGGCATCTGTTTCATGCATCAAATAAAATATATAATGTAATGTACTATAAGTCAAGCATAATACAATGCAGTTAGAAGAGATTATTTTAAATGTTACGTTGAATAGCCCAAAACCAAAGCATGATACACACAATACAAAACATCAACAAGTCTGGAAATGCTTGTGTAGTTGTTGTCAGTAACCAGCAAGAGTTCACTATATGGGACAAAAAGTCTGTGAATTTAATGAAGCTGAACACAAACAACATACTATAAGCTATGGTAGGGGCCCTGAACCTGCTGTCGCATGGTCAGGATGTCTGCACAGGAATATTTCCCAGGGTATACTGTGGGAATAAGGCCTGCTAACTGAGTAATATTGTTGGTGCTCAGTGCAGAAAGTTTACACTGAGGCTCCAGGGTAAGCTTATTTGGGCTAGACTTAGCACGACATTCCAGGATGATAGGTGGTATTAGGGCTTCAAAGAGTCCAGTTGGTCTCACGTTCTGTGTCAGGAGAGGAAAGGTGTTCATATAACAGAACTGTAGCTCTGCCACATGAAATACACTGTCTGATTCACCACAAAATAACTCATGTATGATTTATAAAGGACAACAATTAAGATAACAAAAGTTAGTTATGATTGCAACTCTTTAAAAAACCTGTAATCTCAAGTTAGATTATAGGGATTTATCAGGATAAATCAGTGTCTTGTTACAGGGGGATAATGTTCTCCTTATCTTGAGAAAACAAAACATATTTACTCCATTTAACAAGAAAATGAACTCATTATCACGGCTAAATTGTATATTACATATTATGAGAGAATGATGGTATCAGGAAAAAAATAACTTTTTATCTCAAGATAACAAGACAATTAACTCTCGAGCTTGTGTAAATGGAAAGAATATGACAACCATGGTTACCCTCAGTTTTTATAAATGTCTATAGTTTCGTACTTTTGTGCCAATGTCTGGCACATGCATTGTGAAATCTCAGTGTAGCAAAAAAACATCATTGTGGTGATTATTTAGCTTTACTGCAGGTACTGTTTCTCATTTTAATTTTGGTGTACAATTTACAGTATGGCAATCAAAATTTATTAGATACTGTACAACGCACTGACCCACGATGGGAGATAAAATATGAAATAACACCAGAGGTAGCCTTGGGAATTGAAAGCAAGCTTATAACTGGACATGAGGTGGGGGGGCTTCATAGCTCAGTATGGGAATGTGGGGTAGGTCTGGACTATTGACATAAATTCAACTCAGCACACATGAATACAACTCAGATGGCCATGAGCAAACAATTTATGGAAAACGAGGGTTAAAGCACTGTAGTTGACCTTGTACACACCCGACAGACAGTAAAACCCCTGGGCTAGCCAGCTGTGCAGTACACAGTACCTCCCCACATTAGACCACTTTGTTTTCCTCAAGACCAGAGAAGCTCAAATATTCCCCCACAAGGATTTTACTCCACTGAGTCTGGGTACTCATTTTCACTGTAGGCACATGATGTAGCTGAGATTTCTTTACACCAGAGAGATGTGAATTGTATGCACATATGTTCTCCACAGAAGGAAAGAATAAATATTTTCACATTAATCTATGTAAAGAGCATAAATTACAAACACAGAGAGTAACAGTTACCATTAGAAAGTAAGATTTACTTCATGTTTAGAGATGAAAAACAGAAAGGTAACCACTTGCAGTACTTGAAACGACAGTCAGTTCTTTTAAGTTAAACCCAGGTGATTAGTGTACAGTGTACATGTCATGTATAAGAGTGAAATTATCTGTATTTACATGTAGATGATGTGGACTGGTTAATGCTCTCCAGCAAGAATCAATATAATCACAAGCATCTTCAAGAAAAGAACTTAAAAGAATGAGAAATTAGTGCCTGATAATGACAAAGGAGATTCCAATTGTATACATTAAATTACAAGTTAAATGCAGAAAAGTAATTTATTTTCAAATTAGAATCTATAGAAACAGTAAATTAGCTTTTATTAGCTGGTAATGGGCAGGGAACTGACAAATTATAAGCTAAATACTAGGGCTTTAAAGTATAGTTTCTGACGTTTAAAATTTGTTTTCTCCACCTCCAGTTACATATTTATTCCCCTTTTTATATTATCCCATTATATATGCTGATGTATAAAGATATAGCAATATGAGATTTATAAATTTACATACATACATATTATGCATACTGTACAAAGTAAGGAGAATTTGTTAAAGGGTACATGTTATACGTAACCATATATTTTTAATCCATGTTTTCTATATGTAAGATCATAGTTATGATCATTGTTCTATTTAAGCTCATGGAAAAGGGCTTTACCACTATGAGTACTATGATTATCCATTAAATCAGAAACTTGCTTTTGATTCTCATATAAACATAGATTTTAGAAAGTATACAAGATTCCTGTGCATTGATTCTAATGTTACATTCATGTTTATCATATTGTATAAAGTTACACGTTCTTTAGTTCCCACTTTCCATCCCTCTCTCTCCCTCAGTTCAGTTAAACTCAGTATGTTTTATTGGCATGAATGTCATGAATGATGAACAATATTGCCAAAGCGTCAAGGAAAATACAATTCAATTGTGAGATGAAAAAAAGAATACAATTAAGTAAAATAAAATAAATAAATAGATTAATAGAACAAAATGATGTTCTATTTATGCATCCCTCAATGACGTGCTCTCTCTGCCCCCTCTTCTCTCTCTCTCTTTCTCTCTCTCTCTCACACACATACATACACACACGCACACACAAGCCAATTATGGCAACTGCATGGCCAATATTCATTAATATTTATCAACACCAAGAACACACAATAACTATATTGTGCTGGTGGTATTTTATGATCTCTTTTCATGTTATGTAAAGTAATGCTTTTGATAAACAAAAATTATTGTTCTTAATAAATGTGGCCTTCTATCCATACTGGTTATGGATAGAAGGCCAGTTATTTCAGAATGGAGCCACATAATGGCACTGAAATTGTCAGACTGGAAATACATTTTTGATGTCCACTTTTTGATCCAAGCTGTAGCATGCACAAAAAGGTAACTATAAACAGCTAAAATTATGTTTATTTAACTGTGAAGCAACAAAAACAGCTAAACAAGCAGAGAATCAGGCAAAAATACCATAAATAGAGAAAAAAAAGTGTAATCCCAGTTTACGTTTTAGGATCCAATGGAAAGGTTGTGTGTTGTCTTGAAATGCCACCTCATTAAGCTCCCTTTCCATGGAAATGCTCTTCAGTGTACTGTAACCACATGGACCACAAACCAGCAGGCACTATCAAATACTTGTTCACTTACTGTTTTCATTGTCCTTTTTTGTTTTCTAGAGTCGACCACATAATTTGGTCGTTTGGGAACAATTTGGTTTGGTGGAACATAATGCTGCTCAACAAAAAAGAGAGACAATACAAAAGCTTGTCTGTATAATATGTTAGCTGGAGTTTTCTTGTGACAGGAGAACTGTGTGCTATCGATGGAGAAAGATACAAAGTGCAAATATTTAACAGGATAAATAAGTAAATATCACTCGCTCAGTATTGGCCAAAGGAACTATTTGATGAAGTGGATGGAGACAGAGCAGTGGAGGCAGAGAGGGAAACTGGAAGGATTCAATTACTGGTCTGTGGGAGGGCACATGTGGTCCCTGAAGCAAGGAATACAATCACTCAACTATAGGGGAGCACTATGTGTTATTTTATCATATTCAACTCTATTAGTGGCATAGCTTCATGGAATTTGGCACACTTCAGCCATAGTCTGTTTAGACCTCAGGCAATTCATTCTCTTTTCTTCACACCAAAGACTGACTGAGTAAAAGGAATACAAGTCCATCTGAGGAGTTAAAATGCGGCACCCCCGTCAAATCTCTCACTCAGAGGATAAGGCTGACATTATTCTGTGTTTTATTATTGTGAATAAAATTAATTACAAGACCTGAACCAACAATACCTCTGCCTCAATTCTTTCCATCCTCCAAACTCTGCCTATGGCACAGCTAAGAGCCAGTTCCTTTCTAATAAACATGTAAATCTGTAAAACATAGTTGCAAATATATAGTTTCACTTTAAGCAGAAGCTAAGCACGTTATTTAAATGGCTGGGCACTGTGGTTTTTACTGAATGTCACTCAAACAGGAGAAAATAGTTCACTTGTTTGGGACTATTTTCAGCGGATTAACATACATTTGGTGCACTGGTGAGCATTTGTGGCAACTGGACAATTTATGTCGGAATGATCCAAAATAATCAATAGTGTGCCATGTATATTGTGATGGGGAAAAATATCACCCAGTGCAAAAAGGTTGCTCCTTAATGCGTTTTTTGTTGGTTTAATAGACTCTAGACTCAGCAATGGATGGTTCAGTAAAAACTTCAACCCAGTTAAATGTGGTCAGTGTCAATGTGTGCCAGTGGAGGTAAGGTAAAAGCACAGTGAATATCACTGATAGTTAAGCACAGAGCACAAATTATATATTATTGCTGAAAGCTGAAAGCTATCAGAGTGTGACTGCTTTCCAGATTAACTGTGAGAAGTCTCATAAACCAAAGGTCAATCATATGCTCCAGAACACAGGCTGTCAAAGGCTTTAGCCTTTTTTTGTTTGCACGTTTTGATATTTTTAAAGGCAAGATGTCACAAAACTGTGCCTTGGCTCTACTTTCCATGGTTTTCTCGTGGCACTTTCCAACATTTTCATAGAAGTAGTAGTTATCTCTTATGGTTTGATACAGCCTTGTCTTGTTTTGAGAGATAGAGTCAAGTGTAGTCCACAACACTCTGTTACCAGGTATGAATACAAAAGGTTTGTCTGATCGAGCTTGACAGAAGCAAGGCCACTGGCTATTGTACTATGGTGCAAGTAATCCCAATGCTCTCCTGCTCATAGGAGAGAACAAAAAGGGGATAGCCTCCAGGGATCTGCATTGAATTTGCTTCTTAAAACCACTTGGCCTGATGGAACTTGCTCCAAGAGTTATGATGCTGAGGAATGTCGGCAGTGTCAAAATCCAAAGTTCTTTCCTTGACTTTGAGTGTACCTGTGGGGGCGAGAGTGCCAAAAGGAGAGTGATGGGGCCAATAGATGTGAGGGGTCCATTTCCCCGAGAGGAAGAGCAGAGGATGGAGAAACGCCAAACTGTCATCAAGGGCTGGGGGTTCTGTGGAGACTCCTGAGTGGCACTGTCTACAGAGGGCTTTGAAGAAAACATTTCACATTAAAATAGTAATAAATAGTAATATTAGATTCAGTGATTAAGAATTGTTAGGTTAAAGGTTAAAGTTAAAGGTTAAAGGTTAAAAATTGCAAAGAAACAAAGTAGCAGAGGCAAACATATCCTCAGTTCTTTGTCTCTAATCTATCCATAATGCAACCCATATGGCCTCTTCATTAGACCCTGATAAATACTCGTGACTTTCAAACTTAGCAAGCCCACTTTGCAACACAGGCTTCCTGCTGTAAATTTTGTAGTCTCCATGCCCAAGCGGAAATAATGGCATCACTATGTCCAAATAGTGACCCACAAGCACATTGAACTTCATGTGTAAAATTGGTGGAATGCCCCTTTAAACATTATCCTCTTCACCTTCACCTTCACCGTCTGTAGAGTAATGCCATGCAGATGCTGTGTGTAGCATTTTAAACACAAGCAAGCAACATGTTGAAAAGTTCAAAAACATTTTTGACTAAACTGTGACTTTGAATGGATCACACCTCAATACACCTTTATACAAATATATATGTATAAATAGAACAAAACAGTCCAAAACTAGCTATGGTTGGTATTTGATTACTATCTGAGGCCAAGCAGCTTTGGGCAAAGCAATTAATGTCACTCTTCTTCTTCTATTTATACTGGCTTGACAAGTTGACATAAACATAACTAATGGGAGCAGAGACTGCAGAGGATCCAATGTCACCTATACAGAAAGAATCAAACTAACCTTGACAGGCAAAAATCATGGCACTCAGGGTCTGCGTCAGGCAAGACACAAATGCAGCGCTGATTCTTTGCCCCCTCAGGTTCAGCTGGTTGTCCATCAACATCACGTTTGATTCGCTGAGGGCCTCGGTAGCTTGACATTCCATAGGGCACAGTGCGCCTAAGTTAAAATAAATAGAGGCCATTTTTCTTCAGTATCTGTAAAAACATTTGCTAAATCACATTATTGAGGACATATATATAACATATATTATACTTATATATTTAGTGACTAACAAAACATGGACATGTCTTCTAATAGCCCTGAGGCCAGTTGTCATGTGCTCCTTTTTCACACCAGAATGAGAATCTGATCAGATCACATGTTAATAGAGGTTTAGACTGGAATAAAGAGTTTACACATGAATGCAAAGTGACACATACTTCACAATCAGTGTATTAAGTGAAATAATGTCTCTGGAAAGTTGCACATTCAAAGCAGTTTTAATGATCTGTGTTGATGTCCACAAACAGTGGAGTTTTAACTGCATCTGCCTTGTGTTTCATATTTTGTTAAAGATTAAATGTTTTGCCTGTGAACATTTGATTTAAGTTAAGTGACCACTGGAACTAGAAAAACAAATGTGGAGAGGAAAGGCCTGTGAATGTGAACAATAAACTTGTTGGTAGACTTGAAATATAAATTCCATAGAAGTTCCATCTAGTTACCACTGTTCATGCTTATCAGGCTGGCATCACTTGTCTTCTTTCTGTTTTCTTCCTCTTTCCACTTATTTATTTTTGACCATCTGTTGTGAACTTTGGTTTAAAAAAAAAACAAACACTGTAAGGTCTATAAGGGACAAAGAGGAAGAAGAATCTGCTCTAAAACACATTTGAGCATCCCAGTGGGATATGTACACAGCTTGAGCGAAAGGTCTGCCTATGACCTATGATCCATCAAGTCTGTTTTTAGAAGAAACTTGAAAGATATGGCCCATCAACACTATATATCTACCTCTGTCTATCCATATGTATACAACTTTCTCTGTAGATTTTTATCAGAATATGTCAGACTTCCTGCTGTCTGTATCTGACTGAATAATATGTAGTGTTGCTGATGTCCTGGCTTGCCCCTTCCACTGTGTTTGCCTGGTTATGCAGCCTGGTTGTTTAAGACTGTAAACTCAATTGGCCTCAGGGTAAAAGGCCTTTAACCCTTTTACCTGTTCAGCGAGAAGTGGCTGCTGTGACTCACAGTTCAGTCTCAATGTGTCATAGAAGTGTCTGGAACTGCTGAGGGGATCTTATCTGACAGTGGAGGAAGGGCTTTGAGTAATACTGCCTTTTAAAAAAAGGTAAGCTGAGTCAAAGCACTTTAGTTATAATTGCAATATAGAGGTGAGTTCAGAACACGCAGTTCTGAGTGACCAGGGACCACAGTCTTGTAAGCGAGAGGCAATGAGCAGCTCATCTGGAGCATTTAGGAGGGAGGTGATGCCCTCTTGTTTTCTCTCTATACTGAGATTATATGAAACTCCTGCTTGAGGGAAACAAATCACCCTTTTGGAGTTTATCTTTTATCTTCTATCATCATGTGTTCCCCACAGTGTGAAGGCACATATTTGAAAACACTCTCTCTGCTTTTATATTAATGTTGTGGTATATGTCAACATCCCACTTGTTTTTTAAACTATGTCAATTTGTCTCAACTTGCTATGGAGTAATAAAGTGAGCTGTTTACCTGAAATGCCAACAGCAGTCTTGGCACAAGAAGACAGAGGAAGAAAGAATGCTCCTCTACTGTCTTGCCAAGGATTTTAATATGCAATTTGGACGAGGACAAAGCACCATTCCTCAACACAAGAAGAAGGTGTGAGAAATTTAAAGTAGTTTTTATGAATTAATTATGTCTCAAAGCATAATAAAGGCTACCAAAACAGCTAATTTAGGCCACAGTAGGTACCAAAATGGTACAATTTTAATACTGGAAAGCTTCTTTTCAAAAGCGATCTGTGAATAGAATTCTTCACAGACTCCTGTAGACTATTAGCTTTTCGCAACAGATTTCTTCCTGATCTCAGTCCATTCAGCCTCACAACCTCGCCCGATAAATGAAGATGTTTCTTTTTGGACATGTCTTCCCCAAAGGTGTGGGAGCTTTTAAAGAATGCATGTATTATTGGCACATGTATGTACTCTATCATAGATTTTAGCTTTCTGGTGCCTTTGAGGCACATGGGTCATGCATACAAATGAATAAATACAACCTAATTAATCTTCTTTTGCATGGTGCAGGAACCACTTTGATGAAGACATCACTGCAGGGCACACACTTCTTTAAACTAGAACTCACTGAACATCTCTGAAATGGTATAATAACCCTGCAGTTTATGGCTCAGATGCTGGGTCACTGTGAGGATGAGAAGGTGCAAAAATGAGTAACTGAAGATAATAATAGAGGGACAAGGAACAATAACTTTTGCACCTCTCTGATGTCAAATGTTGACCTTGAAAGGCGCGATACTTTCTGTTGGGCTTGTCATCACTTGAACAAGGCGTCTGGCGCCTCAGGGCAGCAGTTACCGGGCGTGACTTACAACAGTGTCTTGGCTTTAGTGCTCCCATTGAGTTGCACAAACCAACCACATGCCAACCTGCCTTAATTGCCTTTCTTTATCCCCCCCTCCCGAAAAAGGTCGAGGTATTGTGCAACCCCAAGACGTTTGCGCAACAGTTGCGCGTCCGAGGGGGATTTAGAGAATTACAGATATTTCAGCCCATAGTATTTAACTAAGCAGGTCTTACTCGGGCGTGTTGATCCAGATGATATCCAGGTGGCAGTAATAGACGCACTCTTTATCCTTGTAGGAATAACAGGTGCAGCGCTTAGGTCTGGACTTTGTCTCAGACAGATGTGAGCTCGTGGGTCCCCCGGAGCCAAACATGCTGCTGGAGTCTGGGAGACTTCCAGGGCTGACCTCTGATTTCACCAAGACATCGGGCGTCAATACACCTTTTATTGTAACAGAAATGTATTGTCAGAAATAAACTAGAGTAAATAAATACATGAATGAATTAAGGAGGATTGTTGTAAAACGTTTGTTGTGGCATGTGAACGTACCTTGTAAGAGAATTAATGCCAGTATTTTGAAAAGCATGGTTTTCCCGAGGATGGATAGTATCCTTACTATGTCAGATATTCCCAAAAATAAACATAAGCAGCGCATTTGTCAAGTTAATCTCCCACCGACATCGAGTCAAAATCCAGTAACTTCAGTGAAAGATCCATGTGCGGCTCATCTCATATGGTCCAGACGTCAAATAACGGATCGGAGAGCGTTTGTCGCACTGTTCCTTTCATGTTATGTCATAAATCCTACCTGTAACTTGCGCGTCAAAGAGGGAGGAAACTGCGGTTTGGGCTACAAATTGCTCTCCAAAGCCGCAGTCGCACAGCAAAAAGGTGATGTCTGGAGCGAGAGAGAAGAACGATGCTCCTTGAAGTCACTTCGCCTTCTGAGAGCCCAAATCGCAGATACAGTGCCTTTGGGAGAGGATCGGGTGCACGCCCACGTCTCACCTAACACCCCTCTCTCAGATTCAGTAGCGCAACAGCTACTGTGTGTGTGTGTGTGTGTGTGTGGGATACTCCACTTCTGTTCCTGTTATGAATGACATGTAAAAATAAGATACTTGTCTTGATTGAAAATAGTGAAAGAGATCATTCAGCGCGGGCCCTTGGGGCATTAATTAACTGACTCAAACACTGCATTCCAATCCAGCTGTATGGTGATGGTATATTACTGGTATATCCCTTTTTGTTGTTGTAATTTAGATGCAAAACAGTGCCCACATAAACACAACTCACAATATAATCCGTCTGGGCACTCCAAAATGGGATTAAACAAAGACTCTTAATTCACAGTTATAGCGCCCCACCCAGGTACATAACAGTTACTCACAGGCCAGACAAAGATGAGGGGCTACCTTCAAGGTTTAATAATAAAGGTATTTTAGCCAAACATTCCCTGACATTGGAGACTAAGGAGCGATGCCCCGGTCAGTGCTGCTATGACCCAGAGGAAATATTATGACACCCTTTTAGAACATTTGAACATTTGAATACTCACTCATTCACACAGCAGTTTCCAGAGCCAGCAGGCCCGTCCAATCCATTATTCCTCTTGGACTTCAGGGATACTGTTTATAAACCTACTGTTCCAAGCAAATCCACCTCAAGGCTGTCTACACACAGTTCTGCTGCCACGGAGGAGTTTTGTTTCTTCTCTGTTGTCTGTCTACAGTATAACTTCCTCTGTTTTAGGGAGAGCGATGGGCTGTCAAGAGCTGGAGTTTACATCTGTTTGAAGTCAGTGTTTTTTGCAGATTGTAAGCAATTGCAGGCATGTCTAATTTTAGTAATTGTGTACATTGTTTAAGAGAAGGGAAATATCTGTGGTTTATTACCTACAGTTCTTGAGTGGGGGGCCTGTTTTGATTGTAAATGGCGGCTGACTTTCAGTGTGACTGTCAAAATATATTCTCAGAGACTAATGACAACAATTATAGACTGTACAGATATTTCTGTATTTATGTGTGCATGTGTGTAGCTGTTGTCTCTGAAAATCACCATTTGGAGGGTTTTAAATGGGGGGGCCAGATTGGGGTACAGGCTCAGCTGTATGTATATATGTCTCGCTTTCTGGTACTCGCTTGCTTCTATAGGTACCCCAGCTGTAATTGTATGATTGATTGCTCAAATTCCTCTTGCGCAGATGTGTTTCTCTCCATTATTACATCATGTGGAGTGGAGTTTGCAAATGGTCTGGATTACAGGGTCAGCCCTTTATAATATTAACTACCAGTTCCAAAGTGGTGATTCACTAAATTGGGTTAACTTGACAAAACTTATAAAGTCATGAGCGGTCAAATAGGAAGTCACTGTAGCATAATGACATAACTTCCAAAAACTCCAGTTGGGGTGGGTGGGGGGTGTTACTGGGTATCATATGCAATTGTATGCTTTATTCATATTTCCATGCATGAAGAAATGTGTGTCTCAGAATTAGCATTATTCATAAAGTAGTGAGTGGGAGATATCCTATGAAGCTAACCTAACCAGTGCTTATTAGTCTAGCTAACATTAAGAAGATTTTTGGTCATTTCAAATATATTTTTGTTGTTTTTGTGAAGTGTATTAAACTCTTACTAGTTTGTTAATACTTATATTAATTAAACAGCATTTCTTTCAGTAACCATATTAACTCATTTACTCTTATGCGTGAATGGGAGTTTTAACATTATATTAGCAAAGGGCTGTTACTCTATCAATTACTCTAGTTAGCTACATAACAATTACACCTGGCAGTAACTAAGTGTAATTTTAATCCCCACATAAAAAGTATTTGATGTGGTGGTAATCTAATTCAGTGATGTCTAAATCTGTACTTCATAAACACTCAGGATATAATAAGGCTGAGTTTGCAACAACAAACAGCTAGTGCAATTGGGTCTGGCCAAGTTACACTTTGCACATGCAGAGTTTTGAAAATAACTGTTATAGACAGATGAGAAAAAGATCAACCTGTTCCAGAGTGATGGAAAGTAAAAGGGAAAAAAGACCAGCTCATAATCCAAAACATAATACCTCATCTGTCAGACATGGATGAGGTGGAGGTCATGTAGCAGGACAATGACCCTGAATATGCAGCCAAAGCAACAAGGTGTTTTATAGGTAACAGTGGAATGTTGTTGACTGATTCAACAAAATTCAGCACGTATGTCTTATACAGTGGGTCAGACTGAGGGTATAAATGTCCCAAAACAAGTAAAGCGTGAATGATGGCTGCAGTTCAGGCATTGTGGAGCATCACCAAAACAAGTGTCAGGTGATGTGGGAGACATAGCAGTAAATCAGTGACTGATTTGCAACCAAGTCTAAACTGCCAATGCCAATCAGATTATAGTGAGGACCACGCCCTGCCCTGCCCTGCCCCTGGCACTGAAGCCATTGTAAGTTAAAATCTCAAAGGGGTATTTAGCCTAAGCTGCCACGAAAGCTAAGATGACGGTGTGCGATCGAATCTGGCTAAAATTCCAAAGTAATTTAATTCAACTGAGTTTAATCAAACCATTCTGTCTGTCAATCAAACAACTGTGTGGGGGCTGCATGAAGTAATTATGGAAACTAAATAGGAACCCCTGTAGGAATTTTTGAATGACATGCTCTGTCTACATAGGAACAGCAGTAGATTTTATGAGGTTGTAGGCTACCTGCAGCTCTGCGCCGCTCAGATCACTGTTATGAAAACAGCCTTAACTCACTGAGGCTGCAACTCCAGCTTCCTTTCACTTTGTGCTGCCTCCTAGGGTTACAATCACAAGACTGCCATAAAAACAGAGGACCTTTGAGGAAACCTGTTAATCCATTTAGATTTGTGCAAGGATAAACACATAGCTGTAGAAAGAAAATTCATGTCAATGGAGGCATTTAAAATAAAGGATTAAGTGTGTTCCTCTGAGGATGAGGCACTCACACAAACACACAGAAACTGACATTTGAATATAGGAAAAAGTAAATGCACTCAAATAAAACAAATAAACACCTTCATGGGAAGATGAGGACTTTTATTTTGATGGTTTGGCGTGATTATGCATACTGTTTACCCTTTCCCTCTCTTGTTACATACAGTAAGTGTGCTAGATTTGTGCTTAGGCATCCAGTAAACTTATATCTGTCTGACTCATGACTGCCCTCTGGTTCCTTGCCAAATTCCCCAAGGCTAGGGTTTTTGTGCCATACCCCAATTCTCTGGCACAATCCCCAAGCTGGGAAACAGAGAGAATTCCAGATAAATGAAGACCATATTCTGTTTTCTTTCTCCTAACCAGAGTTGTGGAGACAGAATGTTATCAGAGAGTTGACTGCATGTGTGTGGTTTAGTGGTCACATGATGCATGCATGCTCTCAAGGTATCATTTTGGGTTTTCTCTGTGAGGGACCTCTCACAACCTGGTCTTGGATGGTTATTTACCCTTAATATGCAATGAGGACTATAAATGCCCAGTACAAAATTTCCTTGGCTTGGCATGGCCAATCAAGATTATAAAAATGGATTGAGGGTGTGAAACCCAATAATAGGCCTCAGTCAATTACATTTCTCTCATTTAATTCTCATTGCACTATGCAACACATTTTCGTAGTTGAATTGTTTACCTCATGTTCAGTAGGACTGACATTATAAAAACCCATCTTGGACTTTGCCATTATTCCCAACAGGAACAACTGTTGGGAATAATGGCTGGTGTTCCTCAGAGTGCTGTTATAATTCTACAAAATCTTGTTGTTTTTTTTTTATTCATTTTGCTTTTCTCCCTGCTTTACTCCAGGAAGTCAAACATATGGTTTCACATTATAACACATGTACTGTATGCTCACTTTCTGCCTGCCAAACTCTGCTGGTGAGGTGCTGATTATTGCTGCCCTTCATCTCCTCAGCAGAGGGAAACTCATCTAGGCTTAACTGGGAGACATACGGGAATGTAATACATTTGAAGGGGGTTCCAGCTGCCACTTTGTTGTGTTTATCTTGGCCTCCTCTTATGTTTTATTAGAAAACATTTCGGTTGTGCGAAGCCTGGGGATTTGCAGACCCATTATCCCTGAAGTACTGTGGAGCTACCGAGACAGGGAGTGGAGAAACAATAAACAGGTGCTGCAGATACATAAGCCTGTTGAAATGAGCATGAAGAACAGTGATGTAAAATGGCTTTACATATCTGATAAGGAAACGAAAATCAAGCACAGAGAGGAAATGGATTTCAACTGTGATACAGAGCCATTGATAAACATGGAAAGTTTTTCTCAATGTAGACAAAAGCCACTCTACCTGCTCTTCATTACTTTCTGTATCAGTGGAACAGATATAATTAGATACAGTGATAAATGAGAGAACACCTTTGACACAGACACTTACAGATGTCTGCCATGAAGACAGTAATTTCCTGGCTGTTCATTAGTTACATTTACCCTCTAAATCCTGGAAGCATTGCTGAAATATTCTTTGTAGTCATGTGTACAGAGTGATGATATGCAGGAAAGAGACAGACTGTTGTGTCACAATAGCAAATTTGACCTCAAACTATGCCGCTCCTGGCACATTTCTGTGCACAGATGGCACATATCAGCTGAGTCTTATTGCCCCTTTTACCCTGTCAGGCGTTAAAGTTTTATGCTTTCTTGTCTTTACTTCCTTGACCTGAATCACTGATATACCAGAGGTGTTTCCTCTGCATGCAGAGAAGGGCTTGAAGGGGGTAGAAGACTCTGCAGAAAGATCCATGGCCAAGCTGAACTTCCCACCAAACAGAACATCATTCCAAGGTGTGGATTATCACACAAAGTCAGCAAGATGCCTTCCTTATGAGTAACAGCTGATGCTCCTGGATCCCACAGATTTCCTGCTTTGTGGTTGCTGCTGAGGGGTAAATGGTTTACCAGGACTGATGACTATCACCCACTGGAAATTGTATGACCTGTGGGGTGCTTCACAGTGAGTGGTGGGTACTGGGATTTATGCAAAAGCCACACTGTGGTAAAATCCGCACTGTCAAACTGACCCAGTCAATGAGGGCCTTTCAAAGAAGAAAAGTAAATTCAAAATGACAACCTAAACTGGACAATAAACTTGGAATTCAACTTTAGACCCACCAAAAAAAAAAAAAAAAAAAAAAAAAAAAACATGGGGTACATGTTTGAAAGAGACAAACCCACGGCTTGATACTCAAGAACATTTTCCATTCCGAGATAATGGTAATCACAGTTGGGTTTTTCGTTTTCATGTTGCATAAAGACAAAAACAGAGATAGCTGGCCAAAATTACAAGCATAATAGGTGCAGATGCTACTAGAGACTGAAACTCTCTGGAAGTAAGACTGCCAAACCAGAAACTGTTGTACAGACACAAATGCAGGAAATCTCCCTCAAAATAAAAGCTTGTTGAGAGGTTGGCCTCTGATTGGCATCTACAGTTCAGCTGATTTTTTGGGCTTAAGAAATAAAGTTATGTGGAGGCTTGGGTTTTGAAACACAAAGCACTAAACCTGAAAACAGGATTTGTACTGCAGTGGGGGTGATGTAAAAGGAAACTCCTGGAAAAGGGCTAACTTTGCTAATTAAGACACAGCAACATACAGTGTCTAGGGATAGTGCAATAATTTGACAACACTGTTTGAAAATAAGCATAAGCATTTGTGTTTGGCTGAAATGTTCTTCCTACAAAATCGGAAATAACTAAGTAACTGTGAGCACTTCTATATGTCTACTTGTATAATTTCTCAGTTGTCACATTTTTTGAATCGCTACAGTTACATTCTTGTTTATTTCCACCAGTTATTATTAGATATGCTATGTAGTTCCAGCTGATTTGAATGATTCAGGAATATTTATTGACACATTTTTGGAAACTAAATGAGCCTATATATACATTTCCCCTGGAGCAAAAATGAAAGACTCATGGATACGTGTTTTTCTTGTCTGGGGCTTGCCCAAGCAGATGATGTTGATGAAGGTTGAAAGAAGACTGATGCCATCTTATAGCCAGCTGTTGTGAAAATGAAATATGATATTAACACTGCCACATTTCACTAGATTTTCTTGTCTGATCTTTCTGTCTGCTATAATTTATAAAATAATGCCAAAACTTCTATATGAGAGCAAATGGAAGAAAATCAGTTCTTCTAAACACATGTTTTATAATAGCTGTAATTACCATGAAATGTCAAATAAAGCTTGTTTCTATAGCGTATCTGCATGGAGGGAGGTTTTGAGACTTTGTTTTGGCTCAGACAAGTGATCCTAATCCCCACTGCTGAGAGATCTGGACTATGCTCTTAACTACTATGGACACTTTGGTACGTGGCCAAATCATACATCCATTCTCAATTTAAAGCCCTCTTAAATCAAGCCTGTTGTGATTATTTATGCCAGAGTCTAAAGTATAGCTGATGGTTTGATTAGTGGTGGGTGGCTGAAGAAAAAAAGGCACAGCAATCAGCATTTATTTAGCTTTTCACAAGAATCTGACTCAGGTGAATGCTCCACTAACAGTACTGAAAACAAGGAGTTTAAAACAATAAATGTAAATGTTTTTTTATGAATTAGGTAAAAATTTTGCTGTTACAATGCTATATCCATCAGAAATAGGGAATAGCAAAGTATCCCATTCCCTGTGTCCCAGTCCATTGTGGTTTTATTACATAAATAACAACCAAAGGATTATTAAGAGATATACCAGCTACTTTTTGGGATGTAATGCACACTGAAACAAGGCAGGCTTCTAGGTTAGATACAATGCACTAACTATTTGCTGATGTGTGAGGGGTGTGAATATGTAGGGCAATGTGTTTTCTCTTTCTTAACCTTCATAGCAATGGATCAAAGGTCAAGTATGATCCAGCTCTCTCCACTCCAGATTGTTTTCCTTCATAATCTTCTTGTCATGGTAAATCACTGCATGTAATCACTCGACCATTTGTCCCTCAAGAACTTTAAATCTTAGAGAAAAGTTCAATATGATTCCATCAACACTGGTGATGTTTTTAGAAATATCCTCAAGTATGGTAGATGTGTATTATTTTATAGGTGGGTCACGTTGGTCTTTAAGTAATAATAATAATACAAAATTTTCCTAATTTAGTTGTGTCATATCACCTTATCTATGAGATGGTGGGATAAAAATCCCAAAAGTGATTAAACTGGCAATCAACTTCAACTATCAACTATCTTTGCATCTCCAAAGTGAAAACTAGTTTTGCCAATACTGTTCTTAAGCCTTAAGCCTATCTTTATCTTCCATTCACATAGCTACTGATAGATATGCTATTATAGATAACACATGTAGGTAAATTATTTTAAGTGTTAATTGCAGGAACTACTTAATGAAAAAAAGTCCTATACCAATAAAGAGAATGAATAAACATTTTCTGCAAGTAGAGGCATCATTCTACTCAAGGGTTTGGCGCCACCAAGTGGTGGTTTGATTGTAGAGTTGAGGGTTAATGATGAGTGTGAGCAACCCGCAAAGAAATACCAAAAACAAGGCTAGAACTGATATATTTATATTTGTGATTTGTGATACGTTTTAGCCTGAGAATATACGTATATATTTTTTAGATTTAAAATTATGTAATTTTCCTCTCATTTCTCTCTAGCTTTCTCCATTATTAGAACTGTCTTGTCCACCACATTAATAACATTGAGGGTAGGCCAAATAATATAAAAAGCTGTCTTTTCAACAGCACCACAAACTACGTCCTCCAAAATCATCATACACGATCAGCACCCCCTTCTAAATCAGCTTCGACAAAAGCTTACAAGCAATTATAATTTCGTGATGGTTGCAGAGGTGTTGTAGGCTGCAGTTTTACTTCGGTGTGTACTCTGGTGTTCCAATAGGATGTACCAAAAACTGTTTTGAAGAGTTCAAATGCTACGGATAGAACAATAGGACAATCTTCCTCTGGCAGTCGGTATTGCGGTTACCATGACAACGGCTGTTGTGAAACACCGCTGCAAAATATTGTGAACTCCTCCTAACCCGCCAGGCGGTTGCAAGCTGCAAGTACTTACACATATAGTTTTTATGTAATTGCAGTAAGAACCATTGTTTGGTAGCATTTCATGGTGTGTGCATCCATGTCGAAGTACAAGGTAAATAGGCTTTCTGTTGACATGATAACGGAAGGGACATAGCTTAATTTAGCTCGTGCTAGTCAAGTTGTACCTTGTAAGTACTGATAGGCCGAGACGTTAAAAAGTTAGCTGAGTTAGGGTTAGCCCCAGTTTGAAGTTATAGGCAACTTTATACATGAGAAGCACAAACTGGGGCTAGGCTAGAGTTAGCTTATAGAGTTGCCAACTGATGCATAGTTTGCAGGTGTATATTTCATTTTGTACTTCAGATAATTGTGATTTAAATCTTGTTTTGCTCTCTTCACCTTTACAGACATCTGGATACAAAGGTTCATATGACTGTGGCAAAAACGAGGAGCGGTGGGTGTTGTTTTAAGTTGGCTGTAAATATTTTTTCACACGTACTGGTAACATAACACTGACTATGTTGCAATGTCTCCTCAGGGAGGTAAGAAGTTGTGTGCGCTACAAATGCGGTCTATTCAACACCATACAGGATGTCCTGCGCCAAAGACCAGGCTGGGTTGAAGTCAAAGAGTGAGTACGGTTGTCTGTTTGTCATCACAACAATGTCTTTGATGAATCTACTGGCTCGTAAATGATATCAGTTCTCTTTCTCACAGTGATGGAGAGTGGGATTTCAACTGGTGTGATGTGGGCTGGCTCAGGGAGAATTTTGATCATTCATACATGGAGGAACATGTCAGGATAAACCACTTTCGCAACCATTATGAGGTGAGGTAGCATCAGTCTGGCAAGCTCTGAGACTGCAGTAGTAGCAGTAACAACCGTTTCTAATTCAAATCAGGAGTCATGTTGTAAATTTCTGTTTCTTTGTTTTATGCTACAGCTGACTCGCAAAAACCTGATGGTGAAAAACCTCAAAAGATACAGGAAAAACCTTGAACGTGATATTGGCCGCATGGAGGCATCCAGATGTGATTTTTTCCCCTGCACCTTTGCACTGCCTAGCGAGTATCATCTCTTTGTAGAGGAGTTCAAAAGAAGTCCCGGCAGCACCTGGATCATGAAGCCGGTTAGCTAAAATACACTAGGGATGTAGTCCAGTGCAATAAAATCATCTTTAATTCAGTATTTTATATGACCCCAGATACCCAAGTAACTAAAATTAAGTCAGTACCAAATTTAATTTAAGTCATAAAAATTAACTGATATGTTTATTTAGGTAGCAAAATCTCAAGGGAAAGGCATTTTCCTGTTCAGGAAATTGAAAGACATCATGGATTGGAAGAAGGTAATGTTTACTGATTTCATCAAGGAATTGGGTGTGAATTAAATGCCTAAAAACAGACACTCTTCATACACATCCACAGACACGCACACATATTCAGATTGATAATACTGCGCTCACACAGGATGGCACCCGCTCAGAGGAACAGAAGGACACAGCTCAAGTGGAAAGCTATGTGGCACAACGCTACATAGAGAACCCCTACCTAATTAATGGTAATAAACTAAAGTGAAAAATAACATTATTAAATGTTATAACTAATAATGCTAATAATCATTTTATAAGATTAAAAAAAGGACAAGTTGGTAACAGGAGGATTAGTGACCAAATAGAATTTTTTCTATTCTTGCTTCAGTTCTTTTTATGCTTTTTGTTTCCATAGGTAGGAAATTTGATCTGAGGGTCTATGTGCTGGTCACATCAGTACGTACTGAAACTTGTTAATCACAATATTTTGTGCAAAATGTAGATGCTGCATGCATGAATTAGTGTGTATACTTGCGTTTATGTGTGTTTCAGTATGTTCCCTTGAAGGCATGGCTGTATCGAGATGGCTTTGCCCGCTTCTCAAGCACCCGCTTCTCTCTCAGCAGTATTGATGACAAGTGTATCTTTTTTTTTCTGGGGGGGGGTCATGACATTTTGTCACCATTCATTTGAAAGTTGTCACACTTATGTTAGTCTGAATCTGAGTTTTTAGTACCAACAATTCCCTTAACAAGTCGAGCCTTTGTCTCATGAAATATTCAAGCAAAGTCAGTTTTAAATAGCCCAGTTTGACCCAATTTCTGAGGCTGTTGTTCCTAATTTTGTCGCTTTCATCTACATCCTTGTGGAAGACGTGCTTATGTCATTAAAGTTGCCAAAATCTCCTTAGTGCCTCTTTTCAGATATGCATCTCACCAATGTGGCTGTTCAAAAAACAGCGCCTGACTATGATCCTGAAAAGGTGTGTAATTCAAGAACATCAAAGAATGAGTGATAGATTGTTGTAGTTAGATTGTTGTGGTTATTGTTGTGTTAGATTGTTATATTTGTATCAGTTTTTGTGACACGTCTCCCCTTTAACTGACACTACCTCTTCTTTATCCTTGCATTGTTTTATCCATCTCTAAATAGGGATGTAAGTGGCAAATGCAGCAGCTTCGAAGATACCTCACTGCAAAACACGGTAGAGAGATGGTAGAAACCCTGTTTAAAGAGATGGATAACATCTTTGTCCGCAGTCTACAGAGTGTACAGAAAGTCATTATAAATGACAAACACTGCTTTGAGCTCTATGGGTACGACATTCTACTGGATCAGAACCTCAAGCCGTAAGTGCAAACAACACGTAATGTATGCATGTCAACGTAGTGCATTAACAGCTTAACATTTTCACTTGCAAAAAATGCATTGTTAAAGGCATGCATGCTCACAAATAAGCACAGCAAAGTACATGTACAGACAAGCAAACATGGCAGATGTTGGACTTTCCATTGTGGATACTTGGAAACAAAGCAGTAAATCTGTCAGTGTTAGGCTCCAGAAATAACCTCATAACTCTCCACAGCATATCTGAAACACTGACAGGTGTGCAATAATCCTGCTGTAAATAATAACACACACATTAATGATAGTGACTGTCTCCAATGTAAACACTGTATTGTAACATCCAGTAAATTGCATGTGTCTACCTAACAATCTTCACTGAACTGTTTGCTACTCCTCATCTATCCGCCTAATACCGGCTCAAAAGGCTATGTAAATGTTTGGTGAATGTCATCACCCTCCATCTCTTTGCAGGTGGTTAATTGAGGTGAATGCCTCTCCGTCACACACACCCAGTAGTCAAGAGGATTATGAGATGAAGTGCAGGCTGCTGGAAGACACTTTGAATGTTGTCGACATGGAGGGAAGGTAAAGGCCTCATTCTCATCATGTGTTTACAAGAAGGGAACAAATTGATGAGAGCTTTCTATCTCTATACATTATAGACATCACATTCTTTACTGATATTCATTAATCTATCAAAATTTTAAGGTATTATCTTTTGATTTTATTTGAAATTTAGAAGCACCTTCAAGAAACACTTCAACAGACTGTATAACAGCAATAAACTATTTGAATGCCATATAATAGGCAAAAAGATATATTCATTTTTCTCTTTGTGCCCCGCTGCTGCTGAGATCTAATTAACTGTGGTTTTGCTCATTAGGCTGACGGGCAAGGAGAAAAGGGTGGGTGGCTACGATCTCATGTGGAACGATGGGCCTGTCTACAGAGAAGATGTCAACCTAGAAACATTCGGCAGTTCATGTTTCACTGCCAACACACACTTAGGTAACCTAACTGTGCTGCTAATGCGAACTTTTTGTGGCAACAAGAGCCTCCATTTTCAAGATAAATAAGTGCAACTAAGGTACTCTAACTGACTCTAATAAGACTAAGGTATCTGATCTTTATCATTACTATTATCACTAATTATAGCAAATATGCACTTGTGCTTTGTTGCAGGGTGTGTGAATGACAGAGAGAAGCAGCTTCGCCGTCTACTAAAACCATTTCCAGGCCAGAAGAGGATGTAATCACACCCATCATGTCTATATCCTGCTACCATAGTAGTAGTAACTGAAAAAAACTTCAGTAAAACTTCCTTGATTAGTCCCCTGTGATAATGTGACCAGATACCAACCTTGGTTAAAAACTGAATATGATAAGTGGTATAAAAATGTTTTACAGTTGAATTAGTAGTAACTAGCATGATTTAATGAGCATTAGCATAGCTGGTTATGTTAGGATTTTATCAGTTTGTCAGTAATAAAGATAGTTTTGGTGCTCTTAAAAATGGCCAACAGATAATGCTTCTAGTGTGCAAAACATTTATTTCTATGCCTTACAAATACTTGCATTCAACATTGAGAAAATACGTACCACAATCTTTCTGCGTGCGTGTCAACATAGTGTACACATTAATTATAACATCGCCACACCTGGCCCCTTAACTATGGCTTTGATACTTTACAGGAATATTAAGTAAAGAGGTGCAATCTGAATACATATCGCATCATTTACATTGATGAAGTGTTCCCATGAATGATTTGCACATGGTAAATCACAAGAAACACATAAGACACTCTAATGTAAACACAGTGTTCTAAAGACTTCAAGTGTTACTACAGCCTAACATCTAAGATGTATTGAAATTTCATGGAATCCTCAGAATGACAAATGGTACAGCATCAGTAGACATAAAGTTACATTCAGCTCTTTTTTCTTTTTGTGCATGATAATGTAAACATAAGAATGACAATGATGAATACAAGTCAACCACAACACTTTTCATAAATATAACTATGGTATATAAAATTTGGAAAAATATGCATTTACATTCGTAGCAAACATTACACCGTCTTCAATGATATAAAGAGCTCAGCTCTATGCAAAATACAGTTTATTATCATAGACTACAATTCAAGCTGTTCAAACATGAAAAGCCCTTGTAACCAAAAGTGTTAAACCATTGCACAAATATTTCTGAAAGAAATTACATTACTGCAGTACACCACCACTTATTGCGCCTCCTTCTATTTCAGCCACAGATGCTATAACTGAACATAATGTCTTAAACATGAGGCACCAAAGAAAAGATAAAAAGCAACATCAAGTAAAGAAAGCATTGAAAACAAATACATTCCAACATCAAAAACTCCACTAGTGACAGCTACGGTTGTATTTGATGACTTAAATGTAATGATCTGTTTTAAACTTCACAATGGATTACTGACGCTGAAAGCTGTCCAACAGTACAGTAGATGCTTATTTTATGCCTATTTCAACATTGGTAGCACACTAAAAGAGGACTGCAGTGCAACAGAGCAGTTTTTAGAATCCTAGTAGTGTTTAGGGTCATAATAAGCCTTCTGTCAAAACACAGTCAGACTATATATGTACTGTACATTTTAAATGAAATGCAGTTTGTGTAATTCTGCTCTATTTAAGAGTCATACGTGTTATTTTATCTCTATTCTAGCTGCTCAATCTCTGATAGTTTTGACCTTTTGAAGGCTATACACTACTGACTGATTTAGACTGCTGTACAACAGATAGAACGTGTTAGTATTACACAGATTACACAGAAAGCAAGCACAGGTTCAAGCTCCTGTACCAAGTATCAAGTAACCACTAGGTAAAGCACTATACTGAAGGTTTATTGGGGTTACTTTGCAACAAAGTGCACATTTTTTGTTTTGCCATTCTGCTTACTACTAAGCGGTGCTTTGGAGAGAGACTGCGGCTCTTTAGCAGCTCTTTTCATGGCAGTTTTAGAGGCCTGACCTCCTGCCTCTGTCCTCTGCCAGTCCTTCTCCACTCTCTTGGAGGTGATGACCTCTCTCTTACTTGCAACAAAAACGCGTTTCTCCGCACTGGCTGCTTTGATGCCACCAGGCTCCTTTTTAACATCTGTCTCAGAGTTAGCTCTGACACGGCTTTTCCTCGCCTGACCTCTGCAGTTTGGATTAGTTCCAGATTCCTGTGGTTGCTTTCGGGCATTGCCTGCAGCCTGCATGTGCCTGAGATGACTCCTTCCAGTTGAGGGGCTAACTGGTGTCTGGGCTCCTCCTCCACCTCCGCCTTGTCCTCCCGGGCTCCTGCCCTCCGTGGAGGGTGCTCGGGTCTCGCTGCTGCTCCGCTTTGCTGGTGCCCCAGGTCTGGCTCTTCTTTCGAGCAGTGGGCTAAGCCTGGAGTGGCGCTGGTAGGCGTAGGCAGAGCAGCTTCCGTTGCACATCGGGTAGCGAATGTGACAGTGAGGGCAAACTGGAAAGCGGGAGTGCTGGTGCTGTGTTGAGGCAGGTGATGGGGGATTGTTGACAGGTGTAAATGGGAAGGCTCGCTGGCTGTGCCGCAGCCCTTTAGGAGAGTTGAGTCGGGACGGCGGGGCTGTGTGAGGCCTGGGGGGGTGAGCTGTGGTGGCAGAGGGGAAGCTCTGTGGCCTTGGACGGCTCCCAGGTGGACGGCTGCTCTCCGCTTGCACCGTTTGGATCTGGAGCCACTCCAGCTGCAGCAGCCTCTCCAGATACTTCTCTAAAGGCCCTACAGGCTTGGGCCGGGGAGCGCCGCGGCCCTCTGTATGCAGAAACACTGCCAGCTGTCTCAGGCTCCAGCTGTTGAAGGGGGGAGGCAGAAAGTCTTGGTAACTGTAGCTGGGTTTTTCACTCTCATCTTCGTCACCCACAGTCCCACGGGGTCCTGGGAAGTCTGGGGGAAAGTCATTAGTGTTGATGACCTCAGCCCGGAGGTTGAGGTGAGGGGGGGTGCAGGGGGTACAGGGAGAGGGCAGTACAGGCAGCCTCTCAGAGTCCGACAGATCACTGGCACTGTCGGTGTCATCATCCTTCTGGTTGTAGTGCTGCTGTAGTGCCTCTGGGGTGGGTACTGGGGAGTGTGTTAAGGGGTGCGCTGGCAAGTGTCGGAGCCCCGATATTGGGGACAGAGGCAGGGAGAGGGCCCGCCGATTTTTCCCCATCCCCCCGCGATTGGGCTGCAGCTCATTGCTGCATAGTGACATCCTCTGATTTTCTCGTTTTTCTTCTTTCCTGTGCACAGATGAGTGTTTACGGAGTTGAGGTCTCACATCTCCTTCTTCCTCTGGGCTGTTAAGAGACAGATGAGCAAAAGGAAAAGCTGTCAGGGATTTAGGGATTAACTGTGCCTGAGGCAAGGCATTCAGTGAGAATGCGCCCCCTTCCTCACACATACCTAGAGAGTTTGCTTGTATTCCGTGCAGACCCAGATTTGACCCTGCCACCTTTTGACTGTGCCCCCTGTGAAACAAGCAGTTGAAAAAAAACACATGTTGCAACATCACCTTCCCTTAAATATATTGTATCTAAAGACAATAATGTTGAGGATGCATCTCTCTTTAAGTTACTACTTTGCCATTCACTAACCTTCTGTACTGTTGTCCCTGTGTCCTTATCCTGACCTGGTCCTGGGAGGCCATTTTTCATTTGGCCCACTGGTTTCTTCATCTTGTTACCTTTCTTTGAACTGTGGAAACATGATAGTGGTTTGTCAGGCTCGCCTCTAACCCATGTCTGGGACTAAACATGGCAAGTTTAATTTAGTCTTAAATGTATTACTCCAAAATCAGGCCTACCTGGTTACTGGTCCGCTATTTTCAGTATTTTTTACCCGAATCTTCTCTTTGGAGACGACGCGTTTCAGTGTCGTGGATGCTGTGCGTTCCTGCATGATGGGCCCCATGTTGCAGGTCGCCAGGGGGGATGTTGTTGATAGTCCAGCACAATTAAACGATACGGTAGCTAAAGAACCCAACCGACGTCCCGGATCAGATACTCTATTCTGAGAATGAGGCTAAAAACACCCATTTTCTCAAAAGTGCTGCAATGCATCATGCGCAGATGTCGACACTCGATTCTCCACTGCAGGTTTTAAAACTCGTCCTGATATTTGTCGTCGACCGAACTCGCTGTTTGAATAACAATTCAGCTATTATTCTTAATGAATTGCTTACAGTAGACGGATCTCTTTTTCGACTGTCATCTTCTTCGCCATTAAAAATGCAAGACGGTCAAACACCGCATACGCTTTGTTTGGCTCGCCGTCCCAGTCAGATAGGTTTGTTTACCTGCTGCTGACTGGCTCGCTGCTCGGAGTCGAAGTGAGCAGCAGAGGTGCATCACGGGACTTGAAGTACAAGCAAACCAGTCGCTCTTTCAGATGAAATATGTTAAACGCTCTCCGAAGAGTGCGCTTACTGCTAGTAAACAACGGATACAAGTGCTGAAAAGGCCAACTCTATGCTTGAAAGTAGAAATCAAAAATAATGCGCACAACTGTAACTGTTAATCTTGAATTCCTCTATCTCCCATGTAACGTCAGTGATATCCTGGTCCGCTTGCAGCTTCCTATTAGCTGCGCGCATGTTAGCAGATCTCAATCAAGAGCACTTTGCAAACATGTATGTGTGCTGGAGAGTTATGGAGGTGATCAGTGATTATAAATCAGATTACGAGATTGCGGCCAAGATAGCGGACGCGCACGGAAACGCGCAGCTCTTATAAATTCTTCTTTAAATGGAGGATCAAGCAGGCTACATCCTGCAGCTTAGACGTAACTAACGCTTCATATCTTTACATGGTGAGGTCATTGCGACGTCTAATTTTATTGAAGCATGTTTCAGTAATGCTAAAACTGTTCAGTGAGGGGGAGAAAGGGAAATAAGCTATTTGCATTCAGGCACGTACTCCCAGGGTACACGCCCACTCCCTTTCCTGCACTGACTGACTGTCTTGACAGATTTGCAACAACGAAACAGCTGTTCTTTCAATTTCGCAGCACACTATCATGCAATTTTAGGTAAAAAAAGAATGCAGCAAAGTTATATCTGGGTTATTATGCTTTTGACAAGAGTACATTTTGAGGATTAATGTGACAGCATACTAATAAATTATGCTTCATAACTTTGTTACAGGTGAGCAGGACACCACTTTTTGCAGAACATGGATAAAGGGTGGTTCATTGGACGTGAAAGGATTCCCCCATCAAAATCTGAACAGCAGATGCCCAGCTCTTGCAGCGGCATCTCAAGGCCCTGCATGACTATCAACTTGACTGAAATGCTTCGAGCTGACAAACCCAATGCAGTAAAAAAGCCCGTTCCAATCAGGCCCCCAAGCCCCAGAGTCTCTGTGATAAGGGACCAAGAGAGCAACCGCAGTCTCTCCTGTGAACCTGCGCCTAAACCCATCATCCGCCAACGCTCACGCTCTCTGCCTTCCGCCACGGAGAAGAAGAAACAATGCAGAAATGTTGGTGTACGGTTTGTTGACTCTTTGGGGCTTGACCTGGAAAACATCAGGCTTTTCAAATCTGGTGAGGATCCATTTGTACCACATCACGTGACATTTAGATTGTTGATGGGTGCAGAGTTGGCAGATGGACAGCATCTGGAAATTTCCTTGCCATACATGAAGCCATTTTTTTCCCAGCAACCTGGCGACCAGCCAGGGTTCCTTCATCGACTCCATGAGCAGAAAGTGTGTCTGGAGAGGGTTTTGTGTTTTGAACTGGGTGTCATCGGAATCACCCAGGTCGTCAATTTGGACTTTCAGAAAGATGTCACAGCTCGCTATTCATTTACGGAGTGGAAGAGCTGCACAGAAACTAAGGCCTCATGGGTGTCCACCATCACTAAGACCTGGGAAGGAGGAGGGGGACAATTCACTTGTGATACATTTCGTTTTCACCTGCCTGTTCCTCCTTTCTTGCAGCCAGGAGCAGTGTTAGAGTTTGCCATTCAGTACAAAGTCTGTGGGGCTGAATACTGGGACAACAATGGTGGTGAGAATTATAAGTTAGTTTGCCATAACTACAAGCTCACTGTGCCCAAAGAGTGCGAGGATAGCATGGTGCACTTCATTTAGGATGCTAACTAAAAGTAGAGGAATCCTATTAGAAGCACTTTATGACTGTTGTCAGCAAGACATATTAAATATGTATGACTGCATTGTCACATAATGTTCATTATGTTAGACTAATGCTAACATAGGCTTTCTTTTTAAGCAAGTTAGATTCTACATTAACTGTTAATAGAATCAGGCAGAGTGAGATTGACAAACACTAGTGCACTTACACCTGACGCCAACTTTAGTGCCACTCTTTCACTTTTGTGATTTCTTTTTAAAGTGACACTGTATTATTAAATTTTCCATGCACTTTAATGTGGAGACATCCAGTGGAGATGACACCCACTGGCTGTAACAAAAATATTCAGTGAAACTGAAATAAATGCACTTCACCTTGCTGTTTTCTTCCAGCTGGGTATTTGACATAGAAAAATACTTTTATACAATGCAGGAATTTGGTCTGCTGAACCATTTTACTCTGTATTCAGAGTTTACTTTTGAGTCAAGTGTTGCCAAACCAAATGCCCAAATCACGCAGTAGATACAATTTCGAATATTATTTAATGATTGAAAGAAATGAATGCTTATTTTGTTTAACAATAAATCACAATTACACATAATGTTCGGCTTGTTTTGTTGTCTAGTGTATGTCCAGCAGTAGGAACAGTTGCTGTGAGAAAGTTCTCTGTAGTAATCATGGATACATGGTAGTAACCAAACCTGAACCCACCCCAAGGACATGTAGCCACGGTAACAACGATACCCTGGGCTGCCAAAGCTCATGGGAAATGTAGTCGCTGAGTTTTAACAAAATAATTGTTATTTCATCTTTGTTTAAGTGTTTATATGTACTTATTGTACCAGCCAGCACACAGGTAGATGCCGGCTTTGGATTAAGCACGGACAGAACACCGGAGACACGTGTATCACCCTTTCCTTGAAAAAAAAAAAAGAAGAAAAAAAAAAAAGAAGCTGAATAAATCCTTGTTGATAAGAGGAGACTGTGGGACGTCAGGGGCCCGCCTTGCGCCTGCGCGATGAACGGAGAAACTTCGCGCGTTTCGAGCTGGGCTAATTGAAAAACTGTCAAAGAAAGAAGTATCATGTTTTTTGACAGCAAAGTAAGTAACGTTAGACAAAATCTGATACCGTTTCCTCAAACGATTTCAGTCGTTCAGTGGCCGTTATAGTCGGAAATAATAATAAGTGTTAGCTAGATTACCTTTAGCTAGCATTAGCAGCGCGTATCTCAAGCTAACCCTCCCGGGGTAGCATTTTACTGTGGAGTGATGAGGTCATAAATGGGGCAAGAAAGATAGTTCGAAATACTACTTAATGTCAAATTATGTGTACCATAACAGCTATATAAAGGATCTTAAAAGGTTTGTGATGCCAGTGTTCATAGTTTAATGTGAAAATATTAGCTTGTCAGCGGATAGCTAATTCATGTTCAAACATTTCACTAACGGTTCGAAAATCCCTCCTACTCAGCCAGTCATACTATGTTACGCCAACTGTTCACGGGGACTTCTTGTTCAAATGGCGTTAAGATTGGTAGGTTGATTGTAATTTTCTGTTACAGTCTTTCTGAAGACAACAGAGACCGAGTGACAGTTCCTCGGAAATAAGAATGGCACCGGGTCAGAATACACAGGTGGGAATGCAGTCCTTAAACTTATCTTACCCGCATTACTGTAACGTTTCCTAAATCCTAAACCCTTTTCATGCGCAGTTGGAGAAAGCCATTGAAGAGGTGTTAAAGAGTGGGGATGTCCACGCACTGGATATATTCTTGGGGGAGATAACTGAAGGGATCCCCATAAAATGTTCTCAACAGTTTCTCACCAGATTGGATAAACTCGTCTGCAGGGTAAGAACTGGCACAGCACACTCACTAACATGCCACAATGTTCTGAACATTGTCAGTTTAATGAAACTATGTCTGTACCGTTTATGTAGTGCTTGGACCAAAAAGACCTCAGAGGAGCCAGTTTGGGTCTCTCTATCCTCCTCAACTGTGGGACAAACCTGAAACTACCTGGTGTTGGCCAGGGGCTATCAGGAATAATAGGCCATGGCCTGATTGAAAAGATAAGTATACACCTATTATATACAGACACCCTGTGTGTGAGTGTTGTCTAAGTAAATGTACTTAATCAGTTGCTGATTGTACCTGTTTTTATGCACATGGTGCAGTGGTTTGAAAAATGCAGGCAGCTGTGGATCCAGTGTGGCCCACAGTGGGATGAGACCTTGTTCAACCTTTCTGAGGACTTCTTTGATGCTCTAATGGTGAGTTAATGTCTACAGTAAAACACACTTTCTATTACAAAAAAACAGTAATGTTAGTGTCTGTTACGAAAAACTGTTTTCCTTCCTTTCTGTTGCAGGTGGTTCATGAAGCATGCAAAGAGGGTACGCGTGTACATCTCTCCTCATCATTTGTACCTCAGCATGTGTGTTTCATCTTCAGTTAGCTCTTTTTAGGATTCATGTGGCAATTGACATTCCACCTTGAATTGTTGAATATTAAGGAACTTCATTATTCATCCAACAAATCTTGAATATCATAAAATCATAATCTTGAAGTCACAGTATTACTTATAGAATCTCTTTGTTTGTTCCACAGATAGTGAGTGTTTAATTCTCCTCACACATTTGTAATTTTTGTCCCGTTATCCCACTTGTTTGAGATCACTGTCAAATCGGGAGCTTGTAATACTTAATAATACCATATTGTTTTGAGGTAACTCTGTTCCTTATTGGCAGAAAGATTGTAGGAGAATATTTAGACGAAAGATAATAAGCATTTAGCATATGAGACAATCTTCTTCGAAACATATTAAAGCTTAAACTTACACAATTTCACGATGAATCTATGCATTTTTAAAAAAAGTTTAAATATGTCTCTATTCACAGTATTACCACTGTATGTTGTTTTCAGGAACATACAAAATCACAGAGTCCTTCCTTTATCCTGTTGGCCAATTGGGAGTGGACCCCAGGATCTACATTCTGATCCAGAAGGAGGTTTGAAATAATTTGAATAACAGCTTTCTCAGAGTAGTATTTAAAACTGTCAGGTCTATGCTCATAAATTAACTTGCTAATAATGTTCTAACAGGCAATTCGTAAATTTAACTTAATTCTGGACAAAATCCCAGTGGAGCTTAAGAAAGAGAAGAAGATCCTAACATCACAGGATGCCTCAGATGTCATGTATGTCTGGGTAGTTTCCTCATAGCAAGGATCATTATCTCTCATTTTTCACAATATCCACATCCTCATGAACTTTGGCTTGTTCACTGTACTTCTACAGGGTCAAATTAGCTGGTCAGATATTGGAGAGTGGTGGTAAGTGTTTTATAAGAAGTACAGTCTCTACTTTTTTCCCCCAGAACCATACATAAGATTTGTTTGTATTAGATTATGACTTGCAGACAGCCCTGATGGAGGCATTGTGCAGGATGGCCAATTCTGACCAGAGGAGGAAGCTGGCAGATCGATGGTTCACCATGGAGCACGTGGCCAGTGCTTTTGCCAAGATCAGTGATTCTGAGTTTGAGACGGTAAAATTTTTCAATATATCTCATAGCATTTATATTTTGTGGCTGCATTGTAGTAATATTATAACAGGTTATATAGAATTGAATGTAAATGTGTATGATTTCAGGATTGTCGCAAGTTTCTGAACTTGGTGAATGGGATGCAGGGAGACAAGAGAAGGTACATACATACCATAGCGCAGTGTTTCCCAAGACCTGGTCTGGGGAGCTTGATGGGTCATTAGGTTTGGCATTCAAAAGAATATTTCAATTATCTGTTATTTCACACCTTTGACTCACCTTTGAGCACAATGACAGAGTGAATAAGAATGTTTTGGTCATAATTTAACTTTTTTTCACAGGGATAACAAGCATCCACAGAATAAGCAGCTGTGTAATTCTGTGTCAGCTGATTTCTTTTTAATAAATTCTCTACCCATATACAGCATTTGGAAGCTGTTGAGAGGACAAAGTTAGTGAACACATGCATTGCTGGGAACAGATGCACATAACTGAATTACAATGTTCTCTCTGTGCTGTAGAGTGTATTCCTACCCTTGTTTGGAAGTTTATCTGGACAAGCATGAGGTCAGTATCAGGATTTCTATGGTTCTAAAAATGGGAGGAAAAAAATAAATAAAGCATTAGTCGATGTCCAAAGATACATAGGAACAAGTACAGGTTCTCTCTGTCTGAGTCTGAGACAATAAGATAGAATTTATCAAGATGCCTCTGCCTTCTTGGTACAATTAATTTGCCTCTAAGGGGAAATGTCACAATCCATAATGTATTCCCGAGTACATCTAAGCTTATTAGGTGTGTTGAAAGGACCTTTGGTTATGTTGTCAGCTGCTGATGCCCGCTGATGAGAAGCTGGAAGAATTCTGGATCGACTTCAACCTTGGCAGCCACAGCATCTCCTTTTACTTCTCTTTGGCTGCTGAAGAGGCACAGGTACCCTCAAGATTAATAATCAGCTAAAAAGTGCTGTATTACTTACAGCTATAGTAACAAAATCTTAAGGAGACATCTGTGGCCGTTTAATTTAGAGTGGTTTCCCCTTCATTTAGGAGGGCCAGTGGGAAACAATTTGTATTAATGAGAATGAAGTCCACAGTTACACAGTTACAGGTAAGCAAAACACAGAAACAACTGCACTAATATTTACCCTTGCTCGGCCCTCATTACCTGAGGATTTCATCTGAACAGCAAAGAAAGTTCTGCATAGTGTATTATGGTATTCAGTCCATCCACCCACTCAGAAAAAAGCACTTGACACACAGTTTAATAGAGTTATGTCTTTATCTGTCAAAGAGAATAACACAATAAATAGTAACACTGAGCTTAAAGAAGATAATATCCTCTTTTCATTTGTGTATGTGTGTGTGTGACCACTGTATAAAACTTTTCTATTTCCAGAGGAGGGCAAGAGGAAAGTCTTGCACTTAAAACTGTCAGAGGTTGTGGTAATCAGTGCAGTTGAAGGGTCAAGTCTTACCATCCATTTTAGCTCATCCTTGGATGTCCTGCAGGCTGTGGGTAGCGTCTATGGATACAGCAAAAACAAAGTAGGCCATGGTTTATTCACTCTACCCTTATGGGTCACAATACCAATATGAATATTTATGAAGTTTTTTTTTTGGTTAGACCAAGATACATAACCAGTAAATGTCAGAGATGTAATAATGACAATGAGAAGGATTTGGCATCCTGTGAAAAAAGTGCCTTTTTTCAGTTTCAACTGTTCATTGTGATTAAAAACTTGAAAATATGAAACCCACAACATTCTTGTTTTTCTGCTTGCTTGTTCAATTTGACAGTCTACATTCACAAGCATGTCTTCCTGTCAGAGCTTTGTAGGAAAGACAGGCACATCTGTGGTGAAGACTACAGTCAAAATCATAATGGAAGAGAACATCTCCCAGGTAAGCAATGATCAGTTAACATAATGCTCTCAGTGGACAGCTGTGATGATTAATGTGGTCATTAAAGATGCCTAAATGTGTGAAACTAGTGATGGTTAGGTGCCCATTTATGTGATGGGCTCAAGTAAGGTTTGTGATGGGCTGAGCTCAGATCAAATTGTCTCTAACTAGCTACAAACATTTATAGTGGTGAGGTTTACATTAATATGATATTGTTTTATCAGAACTGCTTTGAGCATTCTGAAAAGGCTCTGTAAATGCAAACCAGCATTACAGCAGTGTGATGTTTCTATGTTTGTACTTCATGCCATTCTCCATGGAGGTTGTTCCAGAGAGCCAGTTCTCCCTTGGTGAAAGTGAGAAAAATACTGCCCGATACATTTTACCTTCCCCATCTGCACCTGTACAGGTAAGAGTTTTGTATTGTATATGAAATCAGATATGTGTATTATATTTCTTAACTCAAAAATATGATATACTTTAACTCAACACACAGAGTAGATTTGTCAGGTGTTATACAATACATAACAGCACCATGCTTTATGTCTACAAATGCTGACTCAAGAGTAAAGTGTTTGAGAAAAAAGAGATTAAGGATGGTTAAGAGAGTGGCAAAATCTTATGCTTTTAGTTGACTGCACTTGAGATTGTCAGTCAAATCAATTAAAAAATCTAATTTGTACCTACATACTACCCTTTATTATTTATTTTCCTCATGAAAAAATGAATATAGTAGATCACTCAAAAAGTGCAATTGTTGGTTAAATTGAAAGTGTACACCTGGCATTCTGTTACCAACTGAACTGCTTTAGAAATAAGCTGTCAAGGCCAGTAGGGGGCGTAAAAAGCAAGGGAACCAACTATATCAGGTTAAGATGTTTTGCTGACAGGTATCAATTCAGCATTCTGCTGGAATGGACTGCACTTATATTGCACTTTTCTAGTCATATCAACCACTCAAAGTGCTTTACATTACAGGTCACATTCACCCATTCACAGACACATTCATACAGTACTTGTATTATACATTAAGTGCTCTTAACATTCACACCATTCACACACCTGTGATACCTAAGGGACAACTCAGGGTTCAGTATCTTGCCCAAGAATACTTTGGCGCACGGACGGGAGGAGCCAGGGATTGAACTATTCACTCTCTGATCAGCTGACAACCACAGCCACCCCGAGAAAAGACACTCCTTACTGACTGCAGAATTTCTATATTTTAATTCTGTTGGTGATCCTGTGACATTAACTTCATGTGAAATTAATATGTAAATTATCTATATGGGATCATTTGAACATCACATTTAAATTGACCATTTAAGGAGGCCCCACAAAAGATTCACAGACATAGTCACTCTGATTTTCCATCCAGACGGTGACCCCAGCCAAGATGAGGATTTCAGAGTCTACCAACTTCATCTGCAATAGTGCAGGAGGAAGTGTACATGCTGCCAGCTCCCTCTCTGCTGTTAAGGCATCAAGTATGTGGAAACTAGAAACTAGAAAGAATTGCTGTCAAGCCAGATCAAATATTATTTAATTGTCGTCACGGTATCATCAAGATTCTCATCGTATCCATATTCACATTCACAGTATTATCGGCCAAAGCATTCTAGGCAGTTTGTCTTGCTTGACGGGAAGCTTCTTATTACTTTTCTATTCTATCTTTCTCAGTGTCTTATTGTATGCAGAAATAAGTTAAAGCAAGGCATGTAGATCTAACTCTCACTTATATCACTGCTCTTCCATCCCTTTTAGACACTCTAGCCAAGGGTAAAGGGAAACCGTTGTTGAAGATGGTTCGTTCGTGTGATAGGCAAGGTGAATCATACTTAGGAGAGCTGAGGACGACTGCTAAGACTTGCAGTCATGACACAACACCCAGCAGCACAACAGCAGGTGGCATGATAGAGCAGGTATGACACATAACAGAATATGCTGAATTTAACACACTACGCATTGTATAAATATTCAGAGTAGTCTACAGCTCTGAATAGTCTGTCTACAGCAAGCCAAAAAATGTGATCTCATGGTATGCAAAATATGAAATTAATTTTGCTTCTGGAATGAAACCTTACCTCAGTACTCTCTGTCTCAGAAACATATGTCTCTACAGAGCTGGGCTTCCAAACAGGCCAGTAAGAACAAGGTTGACAAACACAAAAAGGTAATATCACCAAATTATTATGTTTTTAAATATACATATACTAACTATCAAGGTAATAACACTAAGCCCAGATAATGTTTGAGGCTGCTAACCTATATAATTTTACCTTACGGTCCTTGATATGTTGTTTGAGCGTAAGGAAAATTCTGTTTACATAAACCATATTGTTCACTTAACATTTGTTGTCTCTGCTTGTCTCACAGAACGTACCTTTGGCAAAAGCAGGAGATATCGTTCAAGCTGGATATGGAGACGAACAATCTCTGGGTATTGTTTTGATTTTAGCTTATCGCAGAAATGCTTCACCATTATTTTTCAGAGACTCTTGAACCCACCCTTGATCTTTTTACTTACAGACAGTTTTGTGCCTGACACCCAACCTGTGAGAAACATGTAAGCACTGTGAGAAGCAAACATACTCTTTGCAGGTGTACTACCATCAGTGCTCTGATTGCATGTTGCATGTATTCGTGTTTTGTTTATGTCTTCAAATTGCAGATCTTGGAACAAACTGTCAGTTTCTGAAATGTTAATGATGCCCACACAGAAAATAAATACTTTGCACAGACCTGGTAAGCAAAGAAGTCATCAAATAGCTTCACAAAGACACTAAATGTTTTGCACATTAATAGCTAGAAACACACAAAACCTAGGGGAAAAAATTGATGTTATCACATTTTTTGATGTTTTCTTTTCTTCAATTTTTTTTTCTCTTTAGAGCTTCATTCAAGTTCGGTACAACAGCAGGAGCACCCGTCATCAGTTCCTGGCACAGGCCCAATCAGCCAAAAGCAGCTCCATACTGAACTCACCCAGCGTCTGCAGCAGGTCCTCAGTGAGGATAACCAAGATCGGCAACCTCACAAGACAGCTGCACACCGGAGAAAAAGCTCTGATATCACAGGCGACTCTAAAGGCCAAGGCTCTGCAGACCAGTATGCTTCCACTCTGTGCACTCCCAAAGTGCAGCAGGACCAGAGAAATGGCCCAACCAAAGGGAAGAGCAAAGGCCAGATGTCGCTTGAAGCAAATGCTGCGCAAAACAAGGCTCCAGTCAAGGCCCCCACAACCAGAGCTCTGCAAGAGAGAATACCACCTAATGTTAAGGCTGGAACTAACAAGGCCCTTTCAAACAAACAGAAGGTATGAAATATGTAAACTTTAAGCAACTTAGTGTCCATTCTGAGGTTCCTGATGTTGTATACCATGATTCTTACACCTTCTATTGGTACTACTCAGAGAGATGCAGAGGTTGCAGGAAGCATGGTGAAGCTCATCTCTAGCCATTATGAGAGTAAATCCCAATACACAGCAAAAAATACAGCAGAAAAGATCAGTTCCAGCTGGATACCTCCTCTTGTTAACAGGTATGCACATCAGTGTTCAATGTTGTAGGGCATAATGTATGTAAATGAAGAAATGCCATTGCTAGCATAGCCGTGCCACTAAGTGATTTGTTTTTGTAATAGGCAGATCTTCAATACGAGCTGGTTATCAAGTGCTAAAGTAAGTGATCATATGGTTAGGAGTAACTGGAGTCACTCTCTTCTTGATTTACTAAAGATGATCTTTATCTGCTATAGAGAGATGTATCTGGAGCTGTAAGCCAAAAGAAATCCTACAACAAAACAGCAAACAACTCTTCGGGGAAGAAGTAATACAGTTAAATCTAAACATCTGAGGCAAATTTGAATATTTCAGTGGCTTTCAGTGCATTTTATAATGTATACAATACCTTTTTTTCTGTTGAACAGAAAGGATATTTTTGCATTCAGCATTGATCCACCATTGAGTATTAAGGTAAATATTGCTAATGTTAGTTATCTTATATCTTTGCATGTTTTATACAGGAGTACCTGATATGCCACTGTGGTGTTTAAAGTCTGATTTATTGCTCTTTAGGGAAAGGACAAAACACTCACTGACACTTCTGCCATGTCAAGCAGGTAGGTCTGACAGATGACAATAGCATGTAGGCTTATTTTTCAAGAAATGCAGCCAAGATTTTGTGTTAAAATCTGTCTAATTTCAAATTCCCTATATTGTTTGACAGTGGCATCCATGACTCCTCAGTACTCCACAGCACAACCAAGAAAGGACAACCTGTGACAAAAGTATACTTTCATTGTTCAGTAGTGTTATATTATAAGTACTATAAGCTGCAGCTATGTGTATATTTGTCTGTATGCTTGCTGCATCTGTACTATAATTCTGCTCTTGTGTGAAATAAGAAGGAAAGCACACAAATATTCCAAAATGTTTCCATTTTCAAAAAAAGCTACTGTACAGGCAAGATGCAACATAAAAATAACTGCACACGTGTTGACCAATAAAGCATCTCTTTCTTTTTCTTCCCTCTTTCTCTTTTTCTGTCTCCTGCTACCTTATGTGTGATAGGACAAGCGGTATGTGAAAAAGCATTTGTTCAGTGACACAGATATAGACTACGTCATGACAGAGGTCAGCTGGCTGAGAGAGTCAAGCAGGAAACCAAAACCCAAAGTCACCAAATACTCTAGGCAGGCACCCATCAAGCCTAAGGCTGTGTCACCTCAGACTTCATGTAAGCCCTTGAAGCCATGCATCCATGCTTTCAATCTGAAACGAATTATATTAAGACTGTATGTTAATACGATTATGTAAAGCTATTAGATATCCATAAACAGGACAAGCCTTTTTTCTTTGCAGATAAATCCCCAAATTTACCACCACCCACCCCAAAACATGTAAAGGGCAATTCCAAACCCAATAAAGTAAGGCAGCATTATTTTTTGTAAATATACTTTAAGCCTGTAATGCAATATCACAGTCAGCCACAGTGTGTCATTGTTGTTTAAGCAGAAGAAGCCCAGTGTGAAGCTGAGAGTGGAGCAGCCAAAGAAGACAGTGAAGCCAGCAGCAACTCCCAACAGACCACATGCAGCAGGCAGGAGACCCAAGAGAGCTGCAGCCACCTTCACCAAGAGCTACAGGGAGCCAGACACTGATGACAGCCAGTCAGAATCAGAGAGGCCTTCTGGTCCCAAGGCAAAAGATCTCCTTATATCTTTTGTATATTTTACCTTTGTCCTCTTTTGAAATACAGCTGAGCAAATAATATAGATAGTTTTTCTTGTTGTGTATGCACATGGATATCCTGTATCTGAATTATTAACTAATGTGGATCTCCTTATACCATTTACCATTTTGGTGCTTTGTTGGATAAAGTGATGTTATGTGATCTGTGTGGTCAAAGTTAGCAGTGAAGTGGAGCAGTCATCTTAACTTCAAATAGTACAAGAAATGATAATACCATCCTTAATGCAGTCAAAGGTGTCACCTACTGTGTTGCACAGTTGCAGTACAATGATTTACACATGGTGTAAAGACAGCAAACTACATCAAGGCTCCAAAACCGCGATAAAACATTGAAACAACTTTTTGTGTGTTAGTCCTCCCCACACACACACACATCTGGATCTCTCTTCATCATACACACAACGTAATATGCTCAGTGCAGATATCCAGCAAATTGTGTCAACATTTTAATTAACTACTACTATCAGCAACAATCATTTAAAATAAATATTCTGAACAAGTGAATTTAATTGTTCAAAAGACAAGTACCTTAAAAACAAAGCCAAACAAAACAGCTAAAACACTGGTGCCTTTCAGTCATGCTATTGGGAGCACACACAGTCGAATGTCTGTTTCTTTGTAATATGATTTTTTAAAAAGCAGTTGATTTTATTGACATTGCAAATAGACTAAGTTCATACTCTTTGTCGTCTCAAAATAGAACTCTTTGTCTGATCGTCTGGAGAATACTGAGAAAGCTCATGAGGCTGCACACACTATGAAGAAAAAGTCTGCCAGCAAACAACCAGCCAGAAGCTACATGAAGCCAGAGCGCAACCATCATAGCAGCCAGTCAGAGTCAGAATCAGAGTCAGTGTCAGAACAGCCATCCACTTCCAAGGTAAAGGTCACAGAGTTTAAATATTTCATGTTATCATGGTAACAAAGCCAGCAGTGAAGCATGTATTAAATAGCATCCATCAAAAACCAACAAGAAGCTTGAAAACAACTACATCAGAGCTCAGTTTCAGTTTCAATTCCACAGATGGTTTCAGTTGTTTTCCAACCATTATATACTGCTTTTAGAGCTAATGTTTTTGAAAGAAACTCAAATTGGCAGGAAAACAATAAAGGGTGGAAATCAGATTGACTTTTGGCAGGCAATGGCAAAAAAGTTCAGCCACAGGCAACTTTTCTCAGCTGTAAAGCTTGTTGACAGGCCACACATCATGTTAGCTTATCATACTGATCTCTGACAAATATACAAGACTTCTGGTTTGATTATGTGCTGATTATGTTGTTTAGAACACTTCTCATCTTATTGGAAAACTGAAAGATTAAGATTTTAGCAGATCCTTGCAGTTTAAGTATTTACATACCATGGACATGGAGCACCCCTGGATCTTTATAAAGACTTAACACATCAAATGTGTAAATGTGTATGTTGACATAGTTATTCAGACAGATGAAAGAATGTATGTAATCCTTATAAGATGCATTAGAAAATGTTGTGCTGGTCTGTGCAAAAGATTGAATGTATGCATATCTTGATACTAGAGTATTGTATATGACTTAACATCAAAGGCGTAAAAATATCAATATGTTACTTTTTAGCTGCATCGAGCTTGAAATGAGAAGTGGGCTTGAACATGCACTTGTGCATTGTGGTCCTGAATGGGTTTTGTGTTCATTGATCCTTATATTAAACAGAAACACTTTGTTTTTCCGCAGCAGAGGCCTGAAAATGTTCTTCAACAAAGTTTGAAGTTAAACAAAAAAAATGTCCAAGAACAGATGAATGCATTGAAGGATTCCTGGGCTGCCCGCCAGACCTCGTTCTGTCTGTCCCCTCCTTTCATCGAGAGGATGAGATGTAAGACTGTGGAAAGACTCTCACCAACATCAGAGTTAGATAACAGTCATTTGACTTATTTGACATCAGCTAATGTCTGTTACATGTTTCATGGCGGTTCAAATGGTTTATTAATTCCATCACAGTGGCCACATGTGTTACTTAATAGCCTTTTTGATGCATTGGTGGCTAAAATTGTTTTCAGTCATTGACAAACATTGTCATATGAGGGCCTGAATTAATCTCAGTCCACTTGTGGCTGATAAAGTGGTGCCCTGGTGGGAAAAAGAAAGTTATCACTTTTATTTTGAAGGCCAGAACCTGAAATAGATATGTGTACAAAGGAATGTTTTTCACCCAAAACCAAAACTGTTGCACTGTAAAGCATTTACTCTGTCAATTCAGTGTTGATCGTAACCCCTGTAAGTGTAAAACATTCAGTATATTATTCTGTGAATGTACTACACTCATTTTCACTCTGACCACCTTTATGCAGAAAGTTTTAAAACTCTTACATAAATGGCCTATTGCTCTATAACCTTCAACTGTAAATTGATATGTAGAAAAGCATGTATATATTGACCTTTTGCCCTCTGTTCAACTTCTGAGGCCAGCTGTTTGAACATCTGTGCTTATTTTGGACCCTCACAGCTGCCGAGAGGTCAGCTCCAACCTTGGGTTTGACCTGCTCCCCTATCCTCACCCCGCGGGGATCCCCACTCCCTGCCTCCCCTGACCCTGCCTGCCAGGACACCCCCTCGCCAATCCTGCTGCTACCCAAACCTTGTTCTACAGTCAGCAGTAAAGGAAACTTCAAGCCCTCCTCTTTCTATGAAGCAGAAAAGAAGCACAACACATCCAAGACTCAATCCATCCAGTCTGACCCCTTTTTCCCTTCACTGGGAGGTCAAACCCCTGTACCCAATCCTCCCATTGGACCTAGTGCAGCCAAGGTAAAACAACACCTTTCTGACATCTTATGTAGTTCTCATGGATTTTGTGTGAAAGGTTAGAATCACATTCAGAGAGTTTTTAATGTAGGATGATTCTTTTTTCCTTTATGATATACTGTATATCTGAGCAGTATAGTCTAGAATATGTTATGGTTGTCAGTTGCAGCTGGACTTGAATCTAATGAGTGGTGAGCAGTTCCCTGGTATTTAACATGTTTGAGTGAATCGCACACCTTTACGCTACGTGGAGGTCAGTGACGCCACTCGATAGTCATGTGAGAATCACTAGAGTGACATGAATGGAGGTGTGAATTATTAGATGACTGGAGGCATTCATAAACAGTAACCTGGAACTTAAAGAGGCAGGTCTGTGACCTGAGCATTGCTATTTGAAATTCCCAGACCAGCTGAGAAAACGTGGGCAGAGAAAGTGAAGAAGTAACACACACACATCCCTCCTCAACCATTGAGTTAACTGCTAACATTTGCCAGGGTTAACACTAGATGACTGAGATTATATCAGGGGTGAATGTGTGGAACTGTAAGTCTGAAGTGGCTATTTGAGGAATTCAGCTTTTCCTAATAAATACATCCTGTATTTATGTAGAAAATGTTGGAATTACACATGAGATTCTGAATGATTAAGTAGCATGATTGAAATGACCTATTTAACTCTAGGCAGAATAGTGCCGCCACACTTCATCACTTCATCTGTGGCTCTTAATGCATTGAGGAAAATGCCTGTATCATTTAACTGTCACTAATCCATAACAGGCATAGTGATTAGATAACCACTAATTGAGTTGTCATATTTCTTCTTGTCCATCATTCTCCCATCAATTTTTGCCCATCTCCATTCCTCTATTTGTTTCCAGATAAGTCCAATACAGCAGTGTCTGTCCCCAGCACCTCGATCTCCTTTGTCTCGATCCACTGGGCCCCTGTTGACATCCACATTCTTTGAGCTGGACAAGCCGTCCATGCCCTCTCCTCCTCGGTCACCATTCCCTGAAGACACTGTCAACCGTGGCTGCCTTTATGGATTTAGTAAAGTGTCTTCAGTAGTTTCCCAGGTTTCACAAAGCCAATCATCAACTAAGTCATCAGTGCTCACTAGTAGAGTTAAAGACAGCCCTAATTCTGCTCTGACTGTATCTCATAAAGTAGAGGTAGGATGGGCTTTACTACACTTTATGTTTTATGATTGTATGATGGATGAAATGGATGAGAGTACTGAAAGGCCACAAATGAATTACTGAATTACACCTGACTAATGCATTACTGTCCATTCTGACAGAAAACACCACCATCAGACCGAGACATAAAGCCTGCACAGATTCTTGTCTCAGGTAAAACACCTTTTGTGTTCAGCTCAGTCTGTCACAGTTACGAACTGGATTTCTCAATTACTACAAACCTGACCCCACAGCTATATTCCCTGCTCATCTTTACAATTATATAGAAAATTACAACTAATGAAATAGTCATTATGAGCACAAATGCCCTTATTTGAGCCTCCAACAGCTAATCACTGATATATTTTAGAGGAAGTCCCTTTGTTAGGAATCGGTCATATAATGGGTGATGCATTGTAACTTGTGGTTCTTGTTACAGGACCCAGTCGCAAGCGCCACATCTCCTTATCCAGTAATTCTGAGGAAGATGACAAGCAAGAGTGGAAGAAAAGCAAGATGAGAGGGCAGCATTCTCCTCGGATGAAGCCAAAGAAGTTGTTCAAGTCCTGTAAGACATGTTACTTGTTGTAATTAGTGGTAAATTCAGCATCATGTCCAGATGGGAGAAAGTCTAGAAATCAGTTCCTCTTTAATGGAAAACCTGAAAAACATTTACATAAACCACACAAAGGACAACATGGGGAATGTGTGCCATCATTACTCCCTTGAAAAAGAGATTGTGTTAAAGATTAAAAAAAAAAAAACTTATATCAACAAAGCTTGTTTTTACCGGTTTTCAAGGTGATCCTCTGTATTTAAGGTCAGTTGGATCTCATGAGGTACCTTGAAGATAAATTACTTCTTAAATCATCATTTACACACTTTATGTTACAAAATTAACACACACAGAGGTGTTTAAATGCAATATTTTTCATAGTTTTACTTCTGATATTGGCAGCGACTCCAATGAGGTGATAATTATATTTCCTCATTGTTTCAGCAACTGGACCTCATGGTCAGGTCCAGTGCTGGAGAGAGCAAAGTAGTTTAGAAGAAGAGGAAAACAAGGGAAGCAGACCAAAGGATAGAATTTTGAAAGTTACCATGGAAAGATTATCATAATACTAAGAATAACTGAGAAAGAATAACTAAGAAATGCAACTCATGGCACAGGTGCCCTTTTCCCCAGTTTTTACTAGACATCTAATTCACAGTCAGGCAGTTAGGAAAAGAAGAGATCTTGTGATCAGGATCTTTTTTTGAAACTGGTGTCTGCCATTAGAAATGCAAAGAAGCATAAAGGTGAAGTTGTCTTACAATAAAAAATAATGTAATAGTTACATGTGAGGTACATTCTTTAAATTTTAAATTATGTACAAAGTATATATAAACAACAAAATATTTCTTGAAGCTTAATCAAAACATGTTTTGTGATATTGTTAAAGTAATCATGCAGTGAAGATGACTTATTTTTTATTTTTGGAAGAAAGTACAAATTGCAGCCTGTATAATTTAAACAATGAATCATATTTTTGGTGTTAACCCAGAATTTGACTCTGTAGTAGTCTTTCCTAATGCATCAGTGGATCTGTCTGTTATCCTCAGTCACTGAGGTGCCTGCTGAAGGTGAGGTGAGCCGGGCCATGTCTTCTTTCCATACAGTGAGCTCCAGTCACTGGGAGGTTGAAGTAGGGGCTGGAGACATGGACATGGATGAGGATTTGGACTTGCCAGTAGGAAATGCTGTAAACCCGAGTAACTTCTGCCAGCAATTCAGCGCTGAACTTAAAAAGAAGTTCCAGGTTTGACAAATACAGAATGACACAAATTTATATAGTCAGCAGAGCAAGAAAATATGCAGCAATACTTGCATTACTGACACACTATATTATGTAGTTACCCATTCTCTGAAGCAGTTTAAAGAGGGCCCTAACACCACTGGCCATTTGTATTTGAGAAAGCAGTGAAAATCTTTTCGACTTTATATACTCTCACAACTTGTCTTGAACACATCGTGCCTCCTCTCAGCTATATTTTTAATAAACCTGTGTCACTGAAATGTTAAATTATGACCTTGCTGAACCACTGTCTGTGTAAAATGTGCTTGTATTCAGAACCATCACAAGATGATGGAGCTTTACAACAAGCAGTCTTTGAAGGCCGTGCAGCAACATGTTTCCTCCTTCAACATGCAAGTTACCAAATACAGGTCAGTTAGTATTGTAAATTGTTGCAATGTAATGTAATTATTTTTGAAAACAAAACAAAGCTAACTTTTCCATCCACAGGTCTCACTGGCTACTCAACTGCAAAATTATATTTTATATCATGATGCTTTTTACCATCATGATGTAACTTAATTTGATGGCTGTTGCCAACCAGTTTGTTTCTTAGAGAAAACAATTGTACAATCTACGGTCAGCAGTTAATGTTAATTTCCCAAAGCAGTTCTACGTTTACTCTGTTAGTACTGTATATACAGTAAGTACTTGTATATTAAATGGGCTCCAACTCTTCAGTGTTTTGTATCCAATTTGCTTTTCATTTTAGTTTTCTATTTCACTGGTTAATTCTTTCTCCTCTGTACAGGACTCAGAGGCTTGAACAGGTTCAGAGGGTCCTAATGGACGAGATCCACAAGTTGGAGCAGGATGACACTGTGCTCAAAAGCATGGAGAAAGACCTGACTGTAGGTTATTCTGTCTCTCTCTGTGTATCCCCCCCCCCACACACACACACACACATACACACACCAGAAAGTGAGGACCAGACATTAAAGTCTAACTTTGCCAAAATGTCCTCACTCCAGAGGTCTCAAACTGGTACATAGCTATACAAGTACACACACACAAACACACACAAGCTATGTAACAGTTTGGAGAGAATGTGGAAAGTAATAGTATTATAACAAAACATCTGATGTTGATTTGACCAGTGTCTGATCAGTGTTTGATCTCTATTCTTTCACAGATTCACTGGAAAAAACAGACTGTGGCTTTCCATTCTTACCAGGAGCAGGAAACCAGAAGGTGAAATTTAGGACTGTGTATTTGTGCTTGTGTGAGCACTGAAAGAGCCATTTTGTTAGTTTGATGCTACTTTTCTGCCACACTCTGATCAATGCAATTCCCACAGGCTTAAACCCAAATACTCTGTAAAAGACTGAATAACACACTTGTTTATTCTGTGGAACATGGATTAAAAAGCTTGACTGGAAAAGAAGTTTTCCCCAGGCTTATCATCATAAGCTAGATATGCGCCCCACAGCACAAGCTATTTTTTGGCCAGTGCTTCCTCATATGACTAAGCTGAGTTCACGGATGTTTATTTAGCAAGCTTTGCCCTACTATTATCCACTGCTGGCCTGTCAGCAAAAGGCCATTCTGGCTGGAACGCCCAGTCATAGTTAATGTATGTTAAGGTATGACAAAAATATACTAAGATCATAATGGCTTTTAAAAATGAATGGACACCCATGACAGTACTTGAATTAGGATAAAATTTGGATTTCAACATTATTCTTCAGTTGAGGAGATCATGAGTAACTAACAATAAACCTTCTATTTTGTCTGACTTTGCTAAAAATAAATATGCAGTCGTTGAATTGACCCCATTTATTGTTCTGTGTCCAAAAAAGCACCATGTATATTATCCTGCTGTATCCATAATTTGGAGAAGTGATAGTTTTAGAAGGGTGAGCGTCCCCTGGTCAGTGAAAGCACTTTTTGTTCAGTCAGAACCCATGATCTTTGTCCTCAGTCTCCCATCCCTACTCATGTCATTGCCTTTTTTTTTTTTTTTTTTTTTTTTGGAAAACTGACAGTTTTAATGTATCTCTCTCTTTTTGGCCATTCTGCCACACAGCAGAGATTTTATGAAACATAATTACAGTAAGTGATACAGATATGTCAGATATGATATATATATATATATATATAAATGTAAAAAACCTCTATCTCACCCCTCCCTGGGGTAGTGTGTATGTTTTCCTTCTACCTCTGTGTTATACCTGGAATTTGTATGTGTTATGAGTCAACTGACATTTTGCGAGCCGACTTGGGGTCCTCTCGATGGATGCACTGAGTAGCCCTATATATATGTATGTATGTATATACAGTACTGTGCAAATGTTTTAGGCAGTTTTAGGCACTAATGGTAAAGTGAGGATGCTGTCAAAAATAATCCCAATCCCATGATTGATTTTATTCTTCAGTTAACCTCATGTAAAGTGCAGTAAACAGAAAAAATCTAACTCAGATCAGTATTTCTTATGACCCCTCCTCCTGTCTTTAAAACAGCTCCAGTTCTCCTCAGTACATCTGTACTTAGGTAGTTTGTTCCAGCATCTTGGAGAGGTTGCCTCAGTTCTTCTGTGGATTCAGGCTGTCTCAGCGTCTTCTGTCTCTTCATATAATCTCAGACTGACTTAAGTGATGTTGAGATCAGTGCTCTGGGAGGGTCAGACCATCTGTTGCAGGATTCCTTGTTCTTCTTGTCTCTGAGGTTCTTTATGATGCTGACTGTGTGATATGTGGACTGATCAAACACCTCCCTGATGGTACTGATGAAGGATAAGAGTAAAAACATCTAGAGTGCCTAAACCTTCTGCACAGTACTTTATACATATATGTATAACGGCTTTAAATTTGACTTTGGAGTCTTGTCTTTAAATGGCTAAACCACGAAACTGGAGAGGCAGGGCAGTGCGCCTTATTTTTGTGGCTCTCACCTATGGTGTCCATACCTGAACTATGAGCAAAATGCCATTTTTTACTTTCTCTGATCATTTTATGAAGTGAAAACATTGAAATCATCACTGAAACTAATTGCTAGATAATCTTTATGAAAAAAAGGAATGAGTAGTCGAGTCTTCACATCAAACAGCCAAATCCGATTTGACTGACAAAATTTGGAGTCGGGTACCACCCAGATTCACTGACATTCTATTAAGAGGTTCAGTGGTAGAGACACTTAGGTTAAACTGTAGTCCTTACCAAGCACTGTAGTTCTATCAAGTAAATCAGAAGTATACGTTTTCAGAAATGGTGCATTTAGTGTTAAGTGTTTGTCATGTTCCCTTTTAACACAAACTATATGTATTTGGTTGTGTGACTGTCTGTCTCCTTCCCTCCAGAAATGAGACCCTGAAGAAAGCCCTCCAGAGTAATGTGTGCCACAGCTTGGAATATGAGCGGCGAATATTCACATCCCAGGTCTGACCCTCAGGCCTGAACTTCACAACTGACATCTAATTTGTGCTTCATTGTGTTGCTCAAGTCTTAAACTTGTAATTAGCTTCGTAAATCTAGAGCTCAGGTATCTCTGAAAGAATGTTCATTCACAGTTCATATATTTTTTTGAATAGAGCATGTCACCTCTGCCTGTCAACCTGTCTGTCCACTCATTTTTTGCTGAGTGGCCTTTAGGACATTTTGCTTATCTCATTGTCTCATGTGTCAGCTCGTGCCCGGCTTGTCCTGACTGTTATATTCTATGTTCCCACCCCCTGAAACCCTGCTGATCTGCCTGTTGTTTTCAGATGTGCCTGATAAGAAAAGATATGAAGTCAGTTCAGGACAGACTCCTCAGTGAGATGGTAAGTGGACACGACACAGGTTGGGTGAATTAGACCTCAACCATTAGACTTGCTTTGAATCTGTCTTTCATTTTGTGTCCTTCACTTTGTCAGCAGAACAATGCTCCATTGAAAACCAGTACACAGCCTTGAGATATTTTATGACTCAGAGGGTGTTGTGTAACGTTTGAAATTAAGTGTCTTTCCTCAATCTTTCTTTGTGCTTGTGTACCATTTGTAGCAAGAGGGGGAGATTCAGAGTGTGAAGAGAGGTCTGCATGCTTTGTTTTTTCCTGATGGAGCAAGGTTCTGAGTTGTCCTCGACACTGTAAACAAGGTTGTGTACTTCACTGTGCTATGTAAGTGTAGCCGTTACGCTGAGGTGTTGATTTTTCCAGGTTGTGCTTTTATTGTATGTGAATGTATTAGCTTATTCTGACCTGGACATGTTGTTACTATATGATTGTTCCTATAAATGTTATGATATTATTATTACAGATTCAGTCATTTTAATGTTCTTTGAAAGTAAGTATAGGTACTAAGCTTCTTCAATGTCTTTAATTATCTTGGTTCTATAATATTTTTAATGCAAAGTCATGATTTATTCATATAGGTTATTTAAATCCTTTGATTGTTTTTAAATACCTTCTCAACCTGAATCCTCATTGAAAATAAACTTGTTTAAAAAATGAGAAAAGCCATTCTTAAAAAAGACCTTGTATTTTGAAGACAAGTAGTGCTTACAAAGGTATTTCTCTTTTCAGTGAAGACATTGACGGTCCCATTCAGATTGACATACTGTATGTACAGTTAATATCAAATTCATCCCCAATACCACCTCCCCCAGACTGCACAGTCTCTACACAGTCCAAGTGACACATTATTCATCAGTTAAGAAAAGGTGAAGCTGGTCACATGCACAACTTCTTCCCACTACACAGATTCACACCGCCTTGTCGAAAGAGTCCATGAAATAGTACAAAAGAAAACAACACTGACTGAATGACAAGATTGTTTTTTTCCCCCTCCACTCTCTTCCTGAGAGTCAGAGGCTCCACCAAAGTCCTCTTCCAGCAGCCAGCTTCCATGCGGGGACGTCCAGCAGTCTCCAGGACATGCTGCCGCAAACATTATCGTCATCTTCTCTCCCACACCCGTGCCCTCATATTGATGATATGATAGTCAAGGGTGCTGGAAGAATGTTAAAGACACACTGAAGACGAAAAGGCTTCAGGTTCTTTGAACTGTCACCGCTGAGCAGCTGTAGCAGCTTCAGAAAATCTCTTAAGCTCAGCATTTCTTCACAGAAGAAACTCCCCACTTTCATGGCCGGTGGAACCTGCGGAGACAAACATGCGGAGAGACCCTGTGTTAAAGGGGAACAGTACAAATCGTGTGTACAGAAGGTGCCTTTGTCATCACACCCAGCTATGATTGCAGCTATTAATCAGTTCCGTGGAGCTATTTTTAGCACAGTCATTAAATGTGCAGAGGGGCTGGACGTATACTCCATCCTCCTCCTCCTCCCTCTGGGTCACTGTTACAACTCACAACAAGGACCCCTGCTTTCCAAACAAGCTTAGCCAAGGACACAGTGGCATTTTATCATTTTTTTTCTCTACCTGGCAGTACAGGCTCTCCAGAGGACAACCTCCCCTACCCACCCCCCTGCTCAGAAGCGCTCCCATCTATCTTTAGCTCCTCGGTGCTCTCTGGATGAGCAAGGAGAGCTAAATTTAGACCGCTGCAGCCCAGAATAGAGCACACATGCATTCCCAAACACATAGTAAACGCATACAATACTGACCTCGTTAGGTGTTTGCTTGAGGCATGCACTTCCATCTCAGTGCTTTTGAACTCGTTCAGCTCTTTTCGGATTGCAGCCTGTGCGAGAAGAGGAAAAACAACATTAGTGCATCCCTAAGTGCTTCCTGAGCCATTGGGGTTCCGTAACCTTTGAACAGCAAAGTGACAGCAGGAGTAGGAGAAAATATAATCAGCCCTAAAAAACACTAAAGAGAACAGGGGATTTGGATAAGCTGATAACAGCAACATTCGATGCTGATAGTCTTGATGAGCAAAAGGTCACAGAACTTTGTAAATCAGACTGGCCTAAATAGCAGACTTGTTTTGGCGCTAAGTCCAAGTGATTGGGGGCAAGCCATAAAAAGTTGAAATTCTCAAAAGTTGTCTGTCTGCACTCCACACTAACACACACCTTGTCTGCTGCCGAGAGCCGAGTCCAGGGCTTGTCTGCTCTCCTGTCATAGTCCTGAGCTTTGGCCACCTCCACATAGTCACTGAAACGGATCAGGATCTTTCTGTCTCGCAGTTCGTCTACCGTGGGCCGCTGGTTGAGCTGGAACACACAAGAAGTGGGACAAACATTTATAGCTGGTTGCTGTTAACCTGAGTGGTCTCCATGTGCTTCATGCCTGCAGGGTTAATTTGGTTACTGCTGTTAAGGTGTTTGTTATCAGGAACAAATGCTTGTAAATATATGGAAAATACTCAAGTAACACAGTTTTGTACCTTTCTGTTTAGCCGCTGTTTGATCTCTCTCCTCTCTTCTTGCTCTGTCTGGTCATTTCTCTCTGGGGAAAAAAAAACAAACAAACAACCAAATTATAAATCCATACTATATCAGCAAATATTTTAGCATTTAACATATATACATAAACATTTTAAAAATATTAAGAGATATCACAGAGTATTATTTCATTTAATGTGTGAATAGGCCTATATTCATCACCCACTGTGTATAAATGATGTTAAATCTGTTTTAAAAAAATACTGTATGTAGGCCATTGCAAGTTTATCAAGCCAAGCATCTGTACAAATTCAGTTCCTACCTCCTTTAACAGTGTTCACAGTGCAGAGTGCAATGTGCAGTCATGCGTTCTTTTGCTCCTGAATAATGTACTACTCTGGGCAATCTGTGCCATCATTTATGCAACATCTTGTCGTGTTTGAAGTATGTCTGACCTGTGTTTTGACATCGATTTTTTAATAATTGTAAATATTAGTATTCAGATGAAATGCCGGTAGTTTAGAAACATTAAGAGTACTGAACTTACGTTTCAGGATGTTTCGACTCTCCAGCTCCTCCACATTTGGTCTCTGGCTCAGTCTCCTGCGGAGAAACACCAAAACCACGTTTTGAACCATGTTGGTATAGCTTTCCCCTGTCCTATCCTCTTAAAACCGGCTGTAGTTTCTTCACTGTGCGCGTTCTCGAAAGGAATCCCCTATGTCTCCATCTCGCATCCAAACCGCGGCTGTGGTTCTTCGGCAGAGGCGCTCCCCACATCTGGAATAGTCAAAGAAGCGCGATTCTCCTGGTTTGAGAATTCTCCACCAAATTATTTTTCGGTTTCAAGATGCTGCATGTCAGGTGCAGTTGCCGTATTGCCTTTACTCTACACCGCAGCAGCAGCAGCAGCAGCAGCACAGGCACTCCTCTTTACTATCCGCTACTGACTTCGAGCGTTTTTGAACTGGGTCGTGATGGGCTGCTGGGGCGCGACTCCCCCAGTCTCCCTGGTTACTGCATGCATAATTCGTAGGAGGCGGAGCCTAAGAGGCTCCCACTCACGGCATCCCCAGCCTCCCCCTGATCTACACTGGGCTACTGGCACAGTCATATTATCCATTTTGTTGCACCAGTTCATTTTATTTTTAGTCACATAAAAGAGACCTTTTTTTAAGGAAGGAAAAAGAATCTGTGTCAAACAGGGAGTAAAATACAAGATAGATTTAAAACACTGTAGCTTATTTTATGCTCTAATACAATTCCAATCTCTTCTTTGCCATAATGACCAGGTTCAAACATTCAAATCACACTTAGTCCATTTATTTCAAGCTGCCATGTTCCCTTCACCATCAAAGCTTCCAAAAGGTCTCCAAAATCCAATGTTTTCCCGGAGTCCCCTGTGCGTGCCAACTATTCATACTTTGTATAAATAATAAATGTAAGCTGCACAACAGGACTTGGCTACAGACAGCACAGCACACCTCCAGAGGTGGAAAGGACAGAGAGGGTAGAATGCCGCCACGCAGCAGGACTCTCTTTATCCCCATCAACCAAGCTAACACTGGACACTTTATAGTTCAGTCCTGCAAAAGATCAAAGTTAGGTCACATGCGCCGAGACCTGGACACAAAGCCGTCCTGGTTGCCCAGTGTGTATGTGTACATCTGCACAAACTGGCACTAAACAGCTAATAGAATCATTTTAGTCTTCTAGCAGGCTTAAAACCACATTTGTGTAACAACAGACGGTATCATCTACACAAAAAGACATCAGTGCTCATCTGCGTTATGTAATGAGCATTCATCTTGGGTTTGCTTTATACATGTCTTACTTAAGTGAAACAGCACTGACAGAAGAGAGAAAGCAGGTTTCACAGAAAAGTATTAGGTATGTTATTTTCACGCCCTGCCAAACAGCATGTTTCTACGCAATACTGTACCACGTGACAATGAGTACAGGCAAGCAATCAGTCTTTGTTAATTAACACATGTCTGACTAGACATCCAGGAATAGCGTGACGAATAATTCAATAGTCTTCCCTAGTGAATTCTCTTCTGAGAAGTAAGACTAAAAATGGAACATACAACATCAGGAAAGTTGGCTAGAACAATTCCAGCATTTTACACATAGTCAGAATGTAGGGGTGTGATTAGTTTCTTTCAAGCTGCATTTCTATGAAAAGAAAAAGAAAAAAAAAAACAACCTTAACACATCTTTGTTGATTTTCTGTCACTTCCTCTGTGAGGTTCCCCCTTTTGATCACAGTAGTATTTGATCAAATCAGGCATGTTTTATTCTGCTATCTCAAAATCTCATCAGGTGGGGAACAGCTTGAAACTATGACTCTTTTGCCTCACGACTCTTCAATCAACAAGCTGAGAGAAAATGTTCCTGGTGTTACATTTTGAACAGATGAAACAGAAAATCACTTCCAAAGCCCCAGTGAATATGACCAACCACTGTATTATTGACCTGGTCGCCAAGTTGCTTAGCAACAACATTTGGTATCTTTGAGACAATAGAGTCTTCCTGCAGAAATTCTCACTGCTCCCTAGCAACACACTAATGGGGACTTCACTATCACACACAGTGCTGTATGCGCTTTACAGGGAAACTGTGTCTATTTTTAGAAACAGACTGCTTACTTTTTTCATCTTTGTCCGTGAGCTGAATAAATCAGAGATCACGGCCAATATAAAACACTATTTTGGTAACAAAAATCAGATTGCGAGCCATCTGAGTCACAAAATATAATTACTCCTCTGCTCTCAGGTGACATAACACGTAAACCAAGATGGTTTATTTGTGATAATTGAGAATAACTTCACATGAGACAATACACTGACTCACTGCACCAGTTTCTCACCCACTGCTTTCTACCTTTAGGATACAATAGCAGAAATATTTCGGATTCTGAAAGGTATCCCCAGAACACCATGATGACGCAAAAACGCCTGCTGGCAAAAGGGTTTCCATTTGCCACTCAGGATGTTCTGCAGTAAAATGAGTTAGAATAGAAAATGTAACCATGCCAGCCAAGGGAGGAATAAGAAATCCAAACAAAAGAATGAAAAACCAGTGAGTGGGTGGCAGAGGCTTTCAGTCTTTTATTTCAGTTGCCAACAGCACACTGAGACAAAATTAGCCTTTCCCAGCTTTCTTCCTTTTTCTCAAATACAGTAAAAGGCACCCACCTGCTCCTCCTGTCCCCCCAACCCTCTTATTATTTCTGCTGATATGACTCCCCGACAACACATTTGTGGAGAGAGGGGAATGCATGGGGAGATGCATTATTGAACAGAGTCAGGAGCTAAGATTAGAAACAGCGGAGCACGGCCGCAGCACAAGTGCCAAGTGGGGAGTCTAAAGATAGAAAGGTCATCTATTGCTGACATAATGGATGGACAAGGTGTCATTATCCACCTGAAGTCCTGATGCCATTTTCCCACTTGACTGGCAGCAAATGTAACAGCGGGGTTTTCATTGTGAGCTGCAGACAGGATGAGAAAAAGAGCAGATTGAATCTAAGATGGGAGTCACCAGGAGAAGTCCAGAGGAGTGTGTGATGGATTGTTTTGTGATTCAGTGTGAATGCTCGGGGGAAACAAGCCCTTTTTTTTCCCTCCGATGAGTCTGCCCTCCTCTTCACCATTCTGAGCTATATTTAGCCAGGACCCCACCCCCCCCACCCCACCCCAAAAAAATTGGTGCAGTATGCTATGCATATACTGTACTGTAGGATGAAAGTGCATTTTTTTTCTTGCATATGCTTGACACTGTGGATGAAGTAATGATATTCACATAACTTATTTAGAGCTTCAAGCTGTACAGATTATGTCAGTTATCACTACAGATCAACCAAAGCAGCAGAATAAATAACTGCTTTTTTGTGAAGCCTTTTACAAGCACATAAAATTTACAGCAATGTCAGCATGAGCCACACAAATAAAGCAGCTTTGAGACTCCTTGTTGATCCCCCTGAGATCATTAATTCATTCTGTACTTGTAATAAGACATTTAAATCGCTATAAATCCTTTGAACCAAGTGCTATTTAGAAGCAGGTCTTTGTATAACAAGCAGCTACTCTCACTGCCTTTCTACAGGTGGAGCCTCTCTGTGTTTGAAGTGCTGACCCTGCTTGCTCTTATACAAGCTACAGTCGTGCTCTGTCCCCACTTTTACATAAGCTGTGTGCTTGCAAACATCTGTACACCTTTTTCTCAGCTAACAAAAAGACATTTTCTTCCAGTCAATCTAAGAATAGATCGGGGAGGCAGTATTCTTAGTTGTCTCATAGACAGACGATAGATCTCGTTCTCTGGAAAGTGTGGGTGGCACTCTGTGCTTGGCTGCGAGTTATTGCACAGCAGGTTATGTAACGCTGTGGTGTGCCCCTGTTTGATGCACTGGTGTTAAAGAAGCTGGGTCTTGTGATACATTCGCACACAGAAAAAGGACATTAAGTTTCTCAGTTGTATTAGAAAAGCCAGTTGTGCTGTTAATGTCCTGGCAGGGAAGTGCACATATGCAAACATCAGCGGTGCGTCTTGTACAGAGAGACTTCCTGGAAGCAGCGTCTGTCTGTACTTGTTGCACTGCAGAGATTCAGAGAATGATTGTTCTCTTTAAAAGCGAATTTAATGAACATGTGCCTATTACATGCGCCAAAAGATTTCTGGTACTTTATTCCATTTGGCCGCTCACTGGTTTGAGTGGAAGCTTCTCAATTTGAGTTTAAATGGTTACATGCTGGGGTGAAGTATAAAAGACAGGCTTGCCAGTACGAGGATTGGCCTTTAGTAACAAGCATTACACCCAAATAGATTCCTCTGAGCAGTAAGAGATTACACAACATAAATCAAGTCTGTCCAAAACAATCAGATAATCCGTTTAGATCCGATTTTTATCTCACCTCCACCTAGTATTGCATGTTATGTAACTGAGGAAATTAGGCATCTAAGTTTTCCCTGCAAAAAAGCATTGCCGAGGTCTGTTGCACCAGGAATAGAAAGGAAGTCATTCATTAACTGCGGAGCTGTGTGAAACTAATGGATTGTAGCTAGAAAGATAGTTAAGCTGTTACTGATATCATTAAACATTTCATATTTCTATCACAGGACATTATCCAACCTAATGTCCAGCAATGATCAGTATAACATTAACTGTCACTACCAAGAAACAGATTGCAAATACTACAGAGACACAGATAGCAAGACAGAGAAGATTTCATTGCTTACTTGGCGAGTTTCATTTCAATCTGCTGGCGAATTTCCTGGCGCTCCTGGTCACTCCTTGCTGGGAAGATATTCCTGTCCTCCAGCTCCTGCTTGCTGGGCCTGTTTCTTAGCTTGACAGCCAGCAACTCCTTCCTTAGCCTGCGAGGAAGTGTGCCTGCAAGCATGTATACACACATTAACACACAAGAAACTTGTCAGCTTTTTATCAGCCTTGCAGACCTTTCTATTAATCTTCCTTTTCTTTCCCTAACAATATGCAAAAGCATGCTGTCAGTGAATAAAGCCTTCCAACCCCTGATCCAAAAAATGCCACTAACTGCTTAATATCTACAAACACCCTTGCTAACTGGACATTATTTGCAGTGCAGTTTTTGGACATAGACACTATTTCTCTTTTTGCACTGTACAGAAGCACATTGGAAAGGAAATGAAACAAGAATTATTGGAGTAAAGTTCAGATTCTCAGCTTTAATGGATGTTCACATCCATATTACTGTACAACACGTAGCCCTATTTAATGTAATCTAAGTCTTGATTACTAACTGTGTGGGGACCAGGGACCCAGATCTGTAGGGGCCTTAAACGCCCCAGGTTCACTCTGTCTGTTGGTTTGTGTCATAACTACATTAACTGCACATTTGTTTGGGACTGTTAACTACTAAAGCACAATATCAACTGAAATAATAAGGTACTTGAGGCATTATTGGGAGGTACATGTTTGGTGCTGGGCAGGTAGTGTACAGTGGATTTATCAGAGCTTTGCTGAAAACTCCTGCCTGCTGTGGTTGGAAATGACACTGATGGGAGCAGTGAGAGTGAGCCCACATATTAAAGTTGCATACTGTAAAACCAAAACAATGAGCTGAAAGACACTAAAATATAAGAGTATTGGTTGGTCTCTGGGGCTCGACGCAAACTTAAGATACCGGCTATGACAGTCCCCCACCAAGACAATAGCGGGGCTTTATTTGCTACACTGTTATCTGAGTTCAGATGTAACCACTGAAGAAAACCTCAAGCGCTTTAACCTCAGAGTCACTGTTTCATTTTAAATTCAATATGTATAGTACATAACCAAAAAAAAAAAAAAAAAAAAAGAATTGCACAAATATAATTTTAAATCCCAGTTTTAAGCTCTTCCACCCACCAGAGATGACAGACTCATTCCAGCCGTCCAGGTCGGTGGGGAGGCCTGAGGTGTTGGAGAAGCACTGGTCCAGCCGCACGTTCTCCTTGTTCTCCTCTGCCTCCTTCTTGGGCCAGTCGGACACTCCACCTCCCATACAGCCGCCCACCAAAGATAATGTGTGTTGGTTCTCAGAGCTGCAGGAGCGAGAGAGCCGCCCATCAGAGCACCACAGCCTCGGGGGTGAGCCCTGCTCACACCCTTCATGAACACTGAGGGGATGCAGGGAGGAGAAGACATTTTAATTATAGATTTTAAGATCAAGATATAAAGCAAATGATTAAAGCAAAGTTATCTATAACTAATCACTAATAATATATCTGTTTTTCTCCCTCCCAGTATTTCTGAGTATATGGGGTCAACCTGAGGACTCACCTCTCCTGCCTGTTCTTGGAAGCGAAGGCTCTCTGCAGTTCCTCCATAATGCAGCTAGGGGGCATGGGTGGATGCATCATATTGCCTAGATGTGGGGACCCTGAGGGGTTGGCCAGGGGCCCTCGTAACGGCAGGGTCATTGAAGCCAGGCTTTCTGTGGCCCTGGGTGGAGGCTCCTTGGGGAGGTAGGAGTTTGGCAGGTGAGTGGGGAGCGACACAGGGCCTGAATCTGAAATACAGGGATGAGGGGGAAAACACTGGAGGTTAATAAACTTCTTTTTCCCCTAATTTTCCTTCCTGCATATCAGTTTGCAGGCCACAGATGCTGGTGTTTATCTTCAGATACCGAGGTGAAGTTTGGGAGACACATTTCCATTTTTACTCATGGGAATTCAGACTCAGACAGTCCACCTGACTTGCACATCTGTTTAAAATGAGAGGAGATTTGAACATGTGGAGGAAGAAATATGAACATGGGAAAAATACAACCTTGCCAAGTCATATATTGCTCATCTGCCATCTGTAGTGTATCTAAAGAATGTACGTTCTGCTTCAATAAACTGCTGGAAAATGTGGCTCAGCTTAGTTTGTGCACAGCAGTCTACAGGCTTGAATCTGAGTTACCTTTACCTTGACTTCAATGCAAGGTATTACTGCTAACTCTAGGATTCCTCAAAGTACAGACAGGTGACAAATGAAATGTGTTGTGTCACCATGACCCAGCGGAGCAGCTTCAGTGCATATTTGCACTGACTCAGTAAGCCTGGAGCTGTACTTGAACACCCTTCTACTCAAAGATATTCCCTCATTTAGCAAGGAAACCAAGTACTGCACTTAAGAACAGTTGTGGAACTTTTTGTACTTTACTTGACTATTTCTATTTTATGCTATGTCATACTTTTTTTTAGAGGGAAATATGTACATTTTACTCCACTACACTAAAAACCCTATAAAACCCAACACATAGGTTCCCAACCTTTCTGACTTATAATCTTTAGTCCAGGTCTAGTTGGGGCTCCTTGTCACATTTTAGATGTCTGAGTTGCTCAACCAGAGAAAATAACTGAGGTAAAATTATTCAATATTTCACAACAAAAAGGACAGGTTAGAGAAAAGTCCAAAACATTAATACAGATCTGTGCAGCAGAATTTTGATATTTCTTCTTTCCTCTCCTGTTAAACATTCCACGACCACACAGATTTATCTTACCCACCACGGTCTAAAATGTCAAACTGTATTTGAAGTACTTTAGCATATGATTCACATCGTTTTTATACTTGTGCCCCGTATGGAAACATCTGCGTTCATTTTGTTCAACCTCTCTGTACTCACCATCTCCAGTACTCAGCTGGGGCAAAAGTTTTGGAGGTACTTGTGGTGGGGAAGTTCCTGGAGGAATCTCCTCCTCAGGTCTGTCTTCCATCTGGTCTCCCATGTCCTGCAGCCCCTCAGGTAAATCCCCAGCGGGGTGTACCTCCTCATCTCCCTCATCCTCTGATAACGATGCATTCTCCTCCACTCGTTCACAGTCCTGGAGAGGGGTGGCTACTGAAGGGCGTTAATGAAGGGGAACAAAATATATTCATAAAATGAATTTTGTTGCAAAGAACACAAAAAAAGAGGCACTATTAAACTGTGGCAGCTGGTGGACACAGCTGGTGAAGGAGTATTTTAAAGAGCAGTGAGGTTATAATTGCCATGAAACTATAAACTTTTGAGTAATTATTGAAATTGCAGATACTGTTTTTTGAACGGTGAATAAAACTATCATAATTACAGTAATGTAATTTGTAACATTTTGCCAAGCAGCATCGATTCTATGGGTTACAATTTGTAAAACGTGCCATTATACTGAAATATACTGTACTGAACTAACTTTATACATAAAAACAATACCCCGATGCACTTGTTACAGCATCACATACAAACTTATTGTGTGTTTAAGTGATAGAGGACTAGGTTTCTACCAAATACACATATAGTCGACATTTGTGGACCTCCATGTGCACCATGGCAAAGATCGTCATTGAATTGTCTTTGCTGCCCTCTAATGGTACATGTGTAGAACATTGGTTCAAACACAAACGTCTCCTTTGTGTGCAAAATGTCAACTAAATCAACAGACATACAGTGTGATGTGAATGATTTTATAACATGTGTATTGTTATTATTGTTATTGTGTATTACACAGACCCTCGATCCTCATTCATTATTTTCAAGCATTTTATCAAACTGATCACAGTAATCTTATACACTCTGATATTGATCTGCTATAGAGCTGAGGCCAAGCCACTTTACAAATCCATTTTTTCCCTAATCTGTTGTTTCTGCAGCTCTATGATGTCCATTGATCAGCTGACTTGTGTACTTGAGTACAGCGAGGGACTGTCCTACCTGAAGGAGAGTGATCCTCCTCAGGACCAAGGTATTCCACACTGCTGACTGTGAGGTTTGGGTTTAAAGGTCCCCCGAATCCTCCAAGCAGGACCGCGCCGTCTGAACAGCAGCCCTGGGTGGGGGAGTTTGGGTCGTGGCATAGAAGACCGCTGGATAATGCTACATCTGTTGGATGACAAGAAGAGACAAGTATGTGAAGCTGTTGTGATTTCTGTGTTGTGGATAAACAAGATTATGTGGCATTATCACCAGTGATAGAAAGTCATTTCTGGTATTGATGCTGCCCCTCCTGTTGCTTTATCTCTTATATTTCAGTTTCTCTTTTTTCAGGCAGCTCATTGAATACATACACAATGAAACAGCATTTTGGGGCCATCTTACCTCTTATTGTGAGCACTGTAGTGAAAGGCTTGTTTTATTTGGTTCATTGGTTTTAGGATGTATTTTCACCTTGTGCACTATGAGACAGAGCCAAGACTATACTTTTCTATGAATAGATACAATGTGGATGAAAATAAATCATTTTGAAAAAATACTTTAAATAACTGTATGTAATGTCATGAGAAAATATACATATGAAAAGGCAGGTTCAGCATGTAACTCTTAAACTGGATCAAGTATCTAAATGATTAGAGGCTTGCACTGACAAGTCCTGCAACTGACCACTGATGTGACCAACTGTGATCACCTGAAATGACATCCACTCTTTAAGCCACCTTGATTCAACAGCACTCTCCATTACAGCAAGAGCATCACATTTAGCCTTGCGCACAGCAAATATAATTCTAGACATACTGTAGATACCTGCCCAGCCTGCTTTAAAAGCAGGAACACAAGGTGACAGTGCGATAATTTGATATTACTGTTAATCAGCTTCCAGTGGTATATGATACAATATGATCATATTTTATCATTTCACAAAATTCAGTCGTCCAGACTAATGAAAGCAGAATGGGAGTTTTGTTCAGAAGATATTTCCAGAATCATCAAATACTCTTCTAACCGTCTGGATGAAAAAAATATTATATTTCCCACATAATTTTTTTTTAATTAAGAAATAAATTCCCTGTTGCAGTTCTGTTTCCTAATCCAAATAAAGATGGCAGTCAGAAATGGAAACGCTGTAAGCTGCTTGTACATTGTGAACCAAACTTAATATATTATATATATAATATATTATATATATATTGGTTTATACTGAAAGGGCAAGGATATTATTATATGTCATTTTCCTGAATAGATAAGTTAGTCACACCTTGAGAAACAGGTTGAAATCTTTTTTTTTTTCTTTATTATGCAGCAAACCTAATATAATTTCATTTGAATGAATTGAGCAGTCTTTGAGGATATTGTTATACCTTCAAAACAGCAATAAATGTTGTTAAATGATCTTCTGGCTTTTTAAAGATCACTGGGTAATTATTTTTCTGAACTTTAAAGCTTAAATGTAATGATAATATGAGAGACACATCCTGGAGCCATGTCTCATGTAATGCAAAACACTGGAACAAAGTTCATTACAATTAACTTTAATTAGGTTTTAATTTGTCTTTTTTTCATATTGTGATACACTTTGATATAGACAAAATGTATATAATATATATAATACATATTAAGTTATATTGATGTCCATATCACCTCATAAAAATCACCTGTTTCAGCAACATCAAAATATGAAACAATAGGTGTCAGCACTACACCAGCAACCAGTAAATGTTTCTTCTTAGATTTTATAATCTACACAATATTGTGTTGCACATCTATGCAGATACAACCATGTAAAATATAGAAAACAAGTCATTATAAAATGGTGAGGTCTGACTTAACTGACTTAAACGGTTAAAACTCTACTTCCCATATCTTTTCACCCACACCCTCTGATTATCCCTCCTTAACCTTTAGTGGGGATGAGGAGTAATGTGAGCGAGTGCATCAGTCTGTAGGACCAGAAAATCTACAGCCTCCTTCCATCCAACCGCCATGTGCTGTACCTGTGGAACTCTGCTTGAGCTTTTCATTTTTCTTTTTCCTCCACTTCCAGGGCTTGAAGATGCGACCCAGGGTGGCCAGCTTGCTGTTGCGTCGGATGGGTGGAGTGTGGACCCCCGTCACCAGGCAACCTGTCCTCAGCACCCTCTGCTGGTCCACCACCTCTACTACAGAGACAGTGGAGATGGAGGAGAAGCCCAGAGAGGGGCCGAGAGTTGTTACAGGAGGATGAAGTAGGGTAAGGAAAGAGTGGGTGGGGGTGTTATGGACAGGAGAAGGATCAAAAGCAGGCGAAGAGGGCAAAGAGAGTGCAAAGGGGAGAGAGAGTGTGTTGCATTGCGGAGGTGGGGATACGTGGATGACAAAAGTAGGTGGTGCAAAAGTAGGTGACGGGAGAGAGAAAGAGGGAAAGAGAAGGCAGAACACAATTAGTATGCTCACCTTGCTGAATAAACCATGATGGACTCCAAGTGCTGTGAACAGATTGAATTAGAAAGACTAATATGATCAAGGCACACTCCCTCACGGCTGTTATTTTCCTGTGAATCCCCTCTGTCCGAGCCATACGTCATGTATCAAAATAAATATCTCTCACAGTCCAAATCTGGAGGGAGGATGAGCACACACAGACACAGAGAGGACTACAAAAGATGCCTTTCCCCGGAGACCAACAGGTGTGCCAGCCTCGCTCACTGCCTTCCCAGAAATGGCACTAGGCAAGGCTGCCTGGTAAAACAGAGCTGATTGTTTTTAATGAGTCAGCCTTCTTTCTTCCAATATGCTACTCCACTGATACATGTTTTTAAATCAAATGTCCCAGCTCTCACACAACATATGTCTCCTCAGTGATCAATGTTTTCAGCAGGTGCAAATATCTTTGCAGTACATTCCATATTGCCACGAAACACTGGTAACATGCAGTGTGTTTTTGTTATTTCATCCCACAAAGCCATGATGATTTGGGGGCGTTCCTGTCTCTTGCTTATGTCTGGGTTGAATCACATGCTCTCATGTTATGTTCTGTATGCAGACAAGGAATATATTATTGCCCCCCTCCCCATCAACTTATTCAAAGTGCTGATTTCCAGGTGTCCAAATAAAATGAAAATAAAAATACATGCCAATTTACATGGCAAAACAAATGGAGGGGAGTGCACACTAATTATGCGCATTCAAACACAAGCAAGCTGATACTGCAAGAAAGAATTATCGATGAAGTAACAAAAAAAATCTCAACAATTGCTAAAACAAAAATGTAGGTGAGATTCATATTGTTCCATGTACACATTATGTTTCAGATAAATGGTACAAATGAAAGAGTATGCACTAATCTATAAAGAGTACGGTCCATGGTATTCATTCTGTTGTAATAATGAATTATTACATCTGCTGTACTGAACAGCCCTGTTCTCTCTTTAAAGGAAACTTGCATTTCAATGAATGATGACTGTGACTCATAACAAGCAAAGTGTGGGTCTACAGATCCATGTGCGCACGTAGCTGCTGGATGCAGTCACAAAGAGCCAAGAAAGAGGAAATGCACAATAAATGCCATGTATTTAAGAGCTACATACGTCAGTGTGACAAAAACGGAGCGATATCTGCCTTCAGGAGGCTGATATCTTTGTTCAAATATTCAGCTGTGGAGGAGGCAAGGATTTGTGATGGGGGAGGTTGGGGAGAGGAAGCAGGGTGGGGTGAGGGGTGGATTTGCAGAGTGGCTCGGGGTGTGAAGTGGAGTACAGTGATGGAGGAGGGAGGATACAGCTGACTCTTTTTCATGTTTTTTTTTTTTTTGCAGCCCCTTGCTCTTCTTCCTTTAAGCACATGAGTATGGAGTAGAAAGAGAATGGTGGTAGTGATTGAGGGAGGAGAGGGGAGAGGAGTAGAAGAAGAGAGGAGGAACAAGGAAGGAGAGAATGGTAAAGGGAAGGAAAGGTGTTGGCAGAGGGAAAAGTAGGTGAGAAACAAGGAAAGGAGAAAGAAGAGGAAAGAAAAGAAATGGTTGTGGTGGAAGAAAAAGTGGAGACAAGACAAGAGGAAAAGTATGGCAAGACCGGAAAACAAGACGAGTACAGGAGAACGGATGAGATGAAAAGGGGTAATTTCCAGTTTGGAGATTGACCCTACAGGTTCCTGGAAGCAGGTCAGTTGACCGTGCACACCCGTCTCACTGTGTCATCATCACTACTGTCACACATTCAGCGTGGCAGACGTGGCGCCGCGCTCAGAATCCAGGTCAAGCTTGAAGGAAACGCACCCATTCGCGCAGAGAGAGAGAGAGAGAGAGAGAGAGAGAGAGAAAGCTTAAGAGAAGGAGAGGGGGAGTGGGAGGGGTAGAGGTGTCTCTGTGAGAGGGAGAGAGTGTGTGTGTATGTGTGGAGAAAAGGAGAGGAGGTGGGGTCAGGCCCGCTACTGTTGCCATGGCGACCACATCCAGATGCTGCCGCAGCAGTGAGAGCCAGCGGGAGGAGCGAGTCAGTCTGTAGCTTAGAGGAGAGGAGGAGAGAGAGGAGGAGAGGAGCCCCCTACACAGACACTGCCTGCCACATCTAAAGCTAGTGGCAGCACCCAGTGCATTGTGGGTAGGGGGTGAAGCCACATGGAGGATGAGATCTGTCTGCATTTTGAAAGAGGGAAGGAGATCGAATGGAGGGGAGGGTGGGGGGTGGGTGGAGGAGAGAGAAGGGGGATTCCAGGGAAAAGAGGCAAGGAGGAGAGATGGGAGGGGGCTGTTGCTATACGGAAGAGCTTGCAGGAGAATCTGGGCTCGTCCAATCATGAAGCAGCTATTTATAATGCATATCAAGTAACTTCATTTTTCATAGAAGAGGTGGTTGTTCAGAGAAAATGACAGGAGTCTGGGTAGAGCACAGGAATTAGGTGAAAACACATGCATGCACATGGAGATTTCTTTTATCCGCTGTAGGAGGATGTATTGAAATGTGTGTCCGATAAGCATGAACGCACTACATGCACCATGTGGCGATGATGTGCATTTCTAATTAATATGCTAATACAAATAGGATTTGTTAAATCCATGTGTCATGCTGATGCAGTGGACCAATAGTTCGTTTGCTGTATGCCTATAGTCCTCTCCAACGTAAGTCTGCAAACACTGTAAATCCAATCGGGCGGTGGTGTCACAGCTTTACATAAAAGACTTAATTCCCAACGGAAAACATAATATAATTCAAAAATGACCTCAGGAATGCAGGGAAATATAAGCTGTGGCTGCTAAACTCTATACTGCATTAGTGCCGTATGAACTCAGAAATGATTTAAGAGTAGAATAAAGCAGACAATAAGATAATGTGACTTGGCAAGAAAACTAAAACAGAGCGTATTAGTGTGCCACCAGGGACCACACCCCACTTAACCAGCTTGTCAGCACATTCAGGAGCATTAGATCTCTTCCCCACATGTGCATGCTGAGCACACCCCCCCTCCCAAGTGCCCAAGGTGAAAACTAACCAACAGAAATATGTTTTTCTTATTAAAATGTGGGAAGTCTAAAAATGAAAGGTAACTTTTTTTTTTTGCCTCATCAGTGAAGTGCCAACTAAACACACAATTTGTCTTTCCTCTTCTGCTGTGATGCCAGGTGAGCAGTGAATGCAACTCTGAATTTGTTTGTGACCTTTTTCAGATTTTGCAATGAAAGGGATTCACACTGAGTGATAGGATAATGTCAGTGAGGCTGTAAGGAGCACAGCCTTGGTTTGCTGAATCACCTAATATAGTGATCCCATGAGTGGGCTTGTGTTTTTAAAGCTCTCTCTGTATTAATAAAAGATAAATCAGAGTAAAACAGCACTCCACTGTTAATCTAGTAGTTCACTGGGACAAAATTATGTTAACAACTACTCATTTGACTATGGTACAAGTACACTGAACATGGAGTATTTGTCTTGTTGCATCTTATTTTATAAGCAGGTGTTTAAACCTCTTAAACACAATCAGCACTCATTTCTCTGGAATATCAGTGCTGAAAAGGCCTTGAAGGGCTGTCAACTAAGTCTGAAAATACTATTTATCCTTCAAGTTGCAGTGCAAGTTTACAGCTTAAAATGAGTACAGTCAAGTGCACTTTGTTGCACACATACTTGATCTGTTAGCAGAGCCAGACAATTTAGAGAAACTGTCCTAATCAGCTATAGTTTCATTTTTCACATTTTTCATTTTTTAAGGATGGCAATGTCAGTCTATCTGTCAGTCAGTCAACTATGAGAGACTGATATTTCTTAACTATTACAGGTACTACAGGAAACTTTGTACAGGCATTCATGGGATGAATCCTACAGACTTTGGAAATCCCCTGATCTTTCCTCTAGTGCCACCATGAGGCAAAAATATCTCCGCAACTAGAGTATGAGATAGTTTGCCATGAAATTTTGTACAGAATTTAATGTTCCTCTCAGGGTTAACTGTTATAACTTACCTACCTGTTAAACTCCATCAGCCTCACCTGTACTTTGTATTTAGTGGTGATTAGCAAATGTTTGTATCTTAGCATGATAATATGCTAACTGTTGAACGCATTAACAACATCTGCTAGACAGTGGCAAGTTAGCACTGTCATTGTGGGCATGTTGCCATGCTGGCATTAGCATTTTCCCCACTATACGGCCTCACACAGCTGCTAGCATGGCTCTAGATTCTTACTATAGTGTATCAGCTGCAACCACCTCTAAACCAAACCTATTTATGTGTTCTTCAGGGGGTCTACACACCTATAAATCTATAAAGCCTATAAAGCCTTGACTCCCATCATCTCTTCAGTTCCTTGTTCCAGCCGCCTGCTCCTTCCACCCAGGCAACTGACAATGTGCCCTTGAATGGACCACCTCCCTACTCGCTGCCACGCCAGCTAACCTCGTCGCTTTACCCCCCTGGCTTTACAACTGTGCTGCCATCTGTCTGTAGCCCCACTGCCTCAGGGGCCCGGCCACACTCAGGGCACCCAGCTAACAACTCACATGGAGTGAGTGAGCAGCAGAAGAGCAGAATAAGAAATGAATAAGAAAGAAAGGCTGAGATCAAGAATGGCAGTGGTCAGCTATAGAGTGATTTACTACAGGAGGAGAATAATGAACACCTACACAAAATGATTCTATTCAGGCTCTAAAAGGAGCAAAGTTCATTCAACATGTGCATTGATAATATTTGAAAGCCTTGGCTCATAAAGCTTTCTTTCCTTTAATACATTTATTTTGTCCTTGCTCTGAACCTCGCCCTAGAGAAATTCAAAATGTTCACATTTGCATATCCAATCACCAATATCCATCCCATCACACTGTATTTTAGTACATAAATAATAAAATTACTAAGCAAACAATCATTTTTTCCTTGTTTTGTTAAAAACATTAAAACAGTAAATTCACTGGGTATATATCCATAACTACCACTGCGAACACTGAGGTCATCTCCTTGGTTTTCTATTGTTTTCATGTTTGTCCATTTTCATTCTTCATAGAACAACATACCTCATTAGGTTTCAAATGAAAGATTAATCTGGAGTACAACATTCTCATTTTACATTCTATGCTGAACTAAATTAATGATGTTAAAAGAAAAAAAACACCCTGCATACTCCACTAAGTGGTCCTTATTAGTTCTAATAAATAGATCCTGGCCTAAACAAGCCGAAACTAGCTGTGTTCCTGAGGTAAATGTGTTAAGATGACTCATCCTCATGTGGATGTTGTGTGCTGTAATTTGTTTGGGAATGAAACTCATTTCTGAGAAGACAGGATATCACGGTGTAAGGCTACATGAATCTGTAAAGGTCAAGCCTCCAGATCATCAAAGTGATTACAGCCCAAGTGTGAAACTCCAGCGTGTGGGATACTGGCATCAAGAGAGTGAAATGATGTCAGCGAGGCCAGCAACCAATAGGAAGTGCCTGAGGCCCTTGTTTGTTACCATATGTTGGTGTTGAGAATGAGGACTAGTGGGTGGCTTCACGTGTAAGCCTTCACTGCAGCATCAACTAGGCAGACTACAAATCTAGTTCATTCCCGAGTTTCTTATGAAAGGCTGTTTCTCTGGTTTCACTTGTGAGTTTAGATTTTCATGACAGGTAGATGCAGCAGCGAGTACAAACTGATTATGTTTTGGTGGTTGTTAAGGCTTTTTTTATGACTGTTTTGACAGAACTGGAATAGTTGCATCAGTTGTCAGTGAGTGCGTATTAATAACTGTCTGATATAAAACTATAAAACGAAAGGCACGCTCCATTGATTTTACACAACAAAATCAGTTAGTACTATACTCAGCCTGTGAGAACAGTTATGCCCTCAGGGTTATGTGGGTTCACCTTGAAAACATACAATTTTTGACAGCAATGTAGTAAAGTTTCATTTGGAGCTTGAATCATACTTGGAATACCACCTTAAAACAAACAAAAAACATCTTAATTTACCATAAATGATGCTAAAACTTCTCAAGTAGTATCTCAAATATTGAGTCTCTCTTCCAAAGTTCATAAATTATCCTTTTGTTTTTCCTGTTTTTTAAAGCCTCTGGAATCATTAATATTTTATCTACCATTATCTATCACTATATTCATGAGTAAATAAGCAAGAATCAAAATGTAAGTTTGACAACAATCAACAAACCAGCAAGAAGCATGTAAACAAAGACACAAATACAGAATATTCTAATGTGAAAATACCCCAAAAATGTTCTCAGCATTTAAATATGCAAAGTATTAGTAAGTATCTTTTTAAAAATTCTTTAAGTAGTTGTTGTTTTCTGGGTTAAGAAATAAAACATTAAACATAAAATTAAGTGAAGCATGACTGAATAACAGCAAGTTTAAGAACTACTGGTGAAGGTCTGTGTTCTACAGTGTTTTTATATAGCTGTTGGCCTGGACCGTAATTGACCACTAATATTGAAAATGGGTACCACTGCTTATACAGAACTACTCATACACCAACACATACATCATGACATATTTAGGCACAGACACGCCTCTGCATTTCAACCAAAAAAAGATGTGCTATATTTGATCAACTGTGAAACCCTCACTGCAGCCATCACCATCCACCCAGTGGGCCAAAAATGTTCCTGCTAAAAGTGCTTTTCCTGTCACCTACACAATAGGGCGAACCTTAGAAAACGTCAACCCAACCTGCTCTCACAACAGCAGCAACCATAGAAGGAAGAAGACCCTGACTGTGTCCAGGAAGACTTCCAGTCCATAGTTAAGTTTTGGGCTATGTTCCCGTTACAAGAAATCTCATCCTATTCCATCAAAAAGCTCCCTCCAATCTGATAATGGAAGTCTTGGTTCACCCTTTGTACCCAAGGCTGTTTCTGCTGTCTATCACATTAATCTAACAAACTGCAAGATTCATATTGACTCATTCAACTCCTTTTATATATTCAAAAGTGCTGCTTGCATAAGATCCGCCTCTTGAAAGAGATGGTTTAATTATAAAATTACACTTTTAGACCCTGCTGACTAAAAAGTGGCAGGCAGCCTCATGTTTACAAAGACTTTCCTAGGAACAAAAAGGTCGTAGCTTCGATCTTGCAGCAGCCAGAGTTGTCTATCAACAGTTTTAAAAGTGCCCTTGACTACTATCCTGAACTCCCTCTTACTCAGTCATTTTTTAATTGCTCGAGCTAATAGCAAATGTAAATGTGAGCAGTCACTTTCGAGGTTTATGCACAGGTGAGTTAGCCATGGGTCTGCAATGGGGCGTGGGCGTTTTCAGTCAACGAGGCCAGTTATAGACTTCAGTAGCAGAGTCAGGTGGGTGAGCAATGGTGTGTAATTTATTCCTGTTATTTTCACTGATTTAGGTCAAAGCTTGAAAAATTTATATAAAGCATACTGTGTGTGCATGAGAGAGAGAGAGGGAAAAAGGGAGAGAGCATATGAGACAAATACTCACTGCACCCACAATGTGTGATTACATGAGGGTGTGTGTGCTGATAGCTTAAGTTCTATTGGGCTCCCATCACTCTGCAAGGAGGAGAGCACATCGTGGTCTCCAGGCAGGAAAGACAGTGGGATGCACGTAGAGGAAACAGTATAAATCACCACTGTTAGCGCTGTAATCTCCAAACAAGTTCCCACAGCAAGGATGCCGCTCACTTTTGGATTTCCTCAAGTGTGCAGTAATGCGAGCGTGGGATCGTTTGGGCCTATTAAAAACAACTTGATGTAACAGCCCGAGCAGTGGCTGGAACTAGAACAGGGAGCTGTACCGTAGCGAGTGCAAAAGCTGCTACTACTCACAAAATTGAGTTAAAAATAGTGTGACATATTTCTCTGTGCTATTGTCCGAAAAGCTGTATTTATCCCATGCGCTGGACCTCGAATAGACCATACAGGGCCAGGACGAACAGTGGCCAAACAGCTCATTTTGTGATGCCAGACTATGCAGACACAAGTCAGTGCACTAACTGTCCAGTAACCTCATTTGTCACAGACATATGGATGTACTTAAACAGGCCAGACGTTACATGCATGGTCGTATTTGTCATTATCCCATGTAATAACTGTGTCAATAGCTATTTCATGCATGTCATGGAAGACATAGTGAGGACATGAGGTCAAACAAATACACTGCCTGTTGGTTCTATAGACAGATAGAGGTAGGAAATGTGTGAGTTATATTACTACAGTTGTGACAGCAGCTAAAACTATGCCCTTAACATAAGTAAAGGATATGGGTCCTGTTCATTCCTCGATTTTAGACAAGATTTATAAGATAATTGAATTAAAATGCCAAGTAGATTTAGAATATGACAAGCTAGTTTCTGTATATCTTGCCAGAAATTATGTAAACAGAAAAAAAATGTTGCAGTTTTGAAAACTGCTTTGCGTTGTGAGAGCAGGGATGGCAGGCAGGGAAAAAAATTTTTGTACACTGAAACACATTCACTCATGTGACCACACAAGCTGCAGTTGTGCTGTGTCACAGGGATCCTGCCATGGTGGAAAAGACAGCACCTGGGAGTCAGAACAGGTTTGGGCCATATGATGAATCAGTGTTGAGGACGAAGTTGCTAGAAGCCATTCTCATCAATAATGACCACAGACTCTGTGCTATGGGCTTGGCCACAGTTCTAATAGCAGTTTTAATGGGATTGGATTGGGACTTTTGGCTTACATGGATGTATAGGATGATTAAATTAAACAGAATTTGTGCCTGGATCTGCACAATGTGCTTTCCTCATTAATGTGTCATCGGTGCAAGAAAAAAAAGAAAGAAAGAAAGAAAAAAATTCCTGGGCCTCTTTCCCAGCAGATCAAGGGCCTGGTTGAGTCGAGGCTTCAGGGATCCAGCACAGACTTATCAGCACACAGAACACGGCTCTGCTCGGTTCAGCAGTCTGCTGCAATGCAAAGGCTGGTGCTGTCCATGGTGCTGAGATTCACTCCACTATACTACAACAAAGACTGGGGTCCAAAATCACCCCGTTTGCACTCTGGTGCAATATATTTCCTTTCCACCATTTATCAGTGTTTGAATTCTTATTGTAAAATTATCCAATGTAGTGCCCTCAAAAATCTCACATTGTAATGAGAATAGAAGGTTGTGCATGCAGTTGTCACTTCTGCACTGTATAGTGTGTTCACCACATTACGGCTGCAACTTATGATTCTTGTCATTATTAGTTGATCTTCTAGTTATTTTCTCAATAATTCAATTAACTGTTAAGTTTATGAATGTCAAAAGAAATCCTGGGGTGACATCCTCAAATTGTTTGTTTTGTCTGGCCAGCAGTCCAAAATCTAATGATATTTGATCTGCAGCAACAAAGAACAGAGAAAAGGAGCAGATTCTCATGTTGGAGAAGCTGGAAACTGACCTAAGTTTTTGTTTAGATTTTGCCCTCTGACACACTGTATAGTCCTTTAGATAGAATTCCTGTGTAGTGTTGTGTTTCACCTTTGAGGGGTATTAAAATGCAGAGAGTCAGTGATGGAGCAAAATGCTGATTCATAGGTGTCCAACTCCTTAATTTATTACTCTTTTGAACAGACATCTTGGGGGATCAATATGTGGAACAGAACTCAAAATGAACAATAAATGGGATATGGGATCATTTTAGGTTCAAGCTGAGACTGTTTTTTTTTTTTTTATCATATCTCTAGTCATGTTTTTGTCAAGCTAGATGCATTTGTACAAAGGCCAAGTGTACAAGTGTTAGCTAAGGCTTTAAATGTTGTTGTATTTGGCTTTGGTAGATTCTAAGCTCTTTTTAGCTCACACCCAATCCAGCAACACAATGAAAAGCTTCGATTCATTTCCCTTTTATGACTGTTTTCCTCCCAGTACAGTTATCTGATCTGGCTATGCATTTCATTTACCATCTCCTGAGAGGCACCGGCGGAGATGTTCAATAACACTGTGGTGTAAGTGCCTATCACTCTGTGGAAGGCCTTGCACCACTTTCCCTCTGTCATCTCTGCAGTGTTTATAAAGTCTGTCAGCTTGCCATAAAATCACAGCTCCCCTAACTTTTTCTCTCTCTCTCTTTCTCACTCCATCTTTAATTTATGCCTCCTTCCTCCCTGTCCCCTAAGTTTCTCCGTCCCAGACAGGAGCGTTTATCGGTGACGGGGCCCGGGACTCCCCCCTCTGCCCTCTTCATCTATTTCTGACTGAATCTGGCAGGTTCGTTGGGAGAGAGGGACACGGTGACTACAAAACAGGTGCGAGGATACAATACATCGATCTATGTGTGAGACAGAAAGAGAGAGAGAGAGAGAGAGAGAGACACTGGGAGTGCCGCTGAGGATATTACAAACTTGCTGACCCCAGAGAGGTAGGAGCAAGAAGATAAATAGGAACATTATGTAAATCTCAAATGTCAGAGCTTCACTGAATGCACCAACAAGTAAGCGTCTCCAGCGGGGTACCTGCTCACAGCTCACAGTGACTGAACTTAATAAATTCAACCAAATGTTCCCCATGATGACTGATCCATCTCAGGCAGGTTTCAAGTCTCTGCTGCTTGGTTCTCATACATTTAATGGTGTGAATGGCTGCTGGGAAGAAAGAAATCAATCTAAAAAAATGCATGATAGTGTAGAAATGGGGTGAAACATGCAAAATTTACCTGAGGCAATTCACTAGGAGAGGAAAAGAGGAAATGCCCTGAAGGAAAAAAAACTCATATAGACAAAGAGGAATATGGTATTTTTGATTTAAGTATCACTTTCAGGTCTACATAGGATCTCTGGAAAACTAGCCAGGTACTGGAGCTCATGCAGAGGCTTTCCAAATCAGACCCACACAGCCACTGCCTCTTCATTAATGGTCTCCTATAGACCATCCATCATCTCACTGTAGCCAGTTAGCAATTAGGACAACTTCTTGGCCCTGTTTCAGCAAAGGCCGCTGCCTCCTCATCTTCTTTCTCTCCTTGCACTGTTTCCCCCCCCTCCCTCCATCTTTTCTCTGCCTCACTAATTCAGTCTCCTGTCCTTTTTGTCTCCAGCTCCTTTTCTTCTCCTTTCCTCCAAAATGTGTCTGCGCTGTTTCACAGACTCGATACCCAGAGGAGTTTCCTCCCTCGGCTCTTTACCCTTCACACTACTGTGCATGCAACTTCCTGAACTCCATTTAACCTCAGCCTTTAGAGGCTAAATAGCTCCATTACGTGCTGCCTTTTTACACTGGAGTCTCTGACAGGTGTTCAGGACCGCTCTGGTCTTCGTTCTCTGTTCTCCAAGAGCTGTCTGTTCAGCTGCCTGACTTCTAGCATATTCCTCCTGTGATTTTTTTTTTATTTTTTTGTCTTCCATTGCACAAGTCTGCACAGACTTCCCGGTTCTCCTGCAGATCAACGCACGCATGGATGCACACACCAAAAAAAAAAAAAAAAAAAACCATGCAGATGTACGCATGCAAACATCAACAGCCGCAGCAACAAATGGCTCAAACACTGTCAATTTCCTAATCTGCTCCCCGCATCCGCAGAGAGCAGGCGTGATGTAGGGCTTTTGTTTGCTCTCGTCATTTTTGTGCTCCATTTTCCATGGGCGGCTGAAAGACAGTGAAGGCGTCCACAGAGAGCAGAGCTCAACAAGATGCAGCTTATCCCCATTCACTAGTCATCAACTGTGGGTCCACAATGTGGCAGTACAGTTGGTACAACATCTAGTTATGTTACAGATAGAGAGGAGAAAGAAACGCTTTATTATGTTGAGAGTAACATGGCTTCTCTTTGTGTGATACAAACAGAAACAACCATTAGCTGATGACTTAATGGTGATTATGCTGTATCTATTATAGTAGTTATCATTGGATCCCATCACCATCATTTCTTTATATGGACACAGAAGTCTATGATAAACTTCAAGATTCAAGGTCAGAGTTGAGCAATATGATGTTATATACACCATGAGCAGAGCTGGCACGATCAGTTGGCTGACAGAAAACGAATCTGGGACAATTTTGACCATCGATTAATGATTTAAGACATTTAAATGCCAAATATTTTGCTGGTTTTTTTTGCTTTATATTGCGTCTGTTGGTCTGACAAAATGAGAAGTCTGAAGAATCTGGTGAAATGCGACAGCTATTTTTTTACACTATGGACAATGCGCAATCAATGTGGGTATGAAGAAGAGATTTGTCATCTAGTAGAGATATTGCTATAACAATCAATCCTAAAATGAAATATGGCATTTAGACCCAAATCAAACGTACATTGAATAAGATAAGATAATCCTTTATTAGTCCCACAGCAGGGAAAATTACATTGCTAAAGCAGCAGCAGGGAATTAACTTAAATATGTATCATCATCATCATCATCATCATCATTATCATCATCAGACATTGTTACTCATGACACCCACCCTTACCAAGTACAGTAAACTATAGTATAAAATGACTGAATGAGTCAGTGCTTGTAGCGATGGACTGGCAGATATGTATCACTATCTCAAAGTGTCAGCTTTAAAATTTACAGCCATCCCTTTTGGAAGATTTGCTTCCCACAGTCTCAACTACATCAATTAATAATAAACAACTGTAAAAATTTCGTGATGGCACGAGCAGATACTTTGTTGGACGACCAGGGAGCTGCTCTCAGACTTTAGATGGCTGAGTGTTTTTTCTCAGGCCTCTGTGGGGACCTCTGTGCATCATGGAGAGGAGAAATGAATAGCTCTCCAGTGGCTACTACTAACAGGTGGCCTTGACTGACTCATAGTCCCTAAGGCTGACCATGACGAATGAGTCGTGACTCTGGCATGGATTACAGCTCCGCCACTGAAAACAGGAAGTAAATACTTAATTAGGCTGGGCTTGATGTAGGTGCAGGTGGCTCTTCTGAAGAGCAAATTGAGCTACTGTATATCCGCTCTGTCTATCATGACAGTGTAATTGTGTTTGTGTGCATGCAGCTTGATGTTTTCTCATGTTTTATTGTGTTCTCCTAGATGACAGCTAAAAAACAATTCAAAAACAACAGAGCCCAAATGCAGGAGATGGAAATTTACTTGCAAGGTTGCATCACACAGGTGCTAGGCCAGCCAGCACAAATAGGAAGCTCCAAATTTCACTGTGAGAGTCAGGGCTGCACCTAATGATAGTTTTCATTATTTTCTTAGAAAATAGATTTTTTTCGTTTTTAAAAAGCCATGAAATACCAATAAACACCCACTGCATAGTCAAAGCTAATATTTTCATTTGTCCATTCAACAGTCCAGAACCCCAAGATACTCAGTTTACCGAGATATGAAATAGTAAATCCTGATATTTAAGGAGCTGTAACTAGTGACTTTTGTGCATTTCTGCTAGAAAAATGACTCTGACAATTTACCAGTTATCAAATAAGTTACTCATTAATTTTCAACTAATCAGCTGGTCAACTAATTGTTTCACGTCCACTGAGAGTAGCTCATTTACATAGGCCATAGCCTACACATGAAGTCATAGATTATACTAACATCAGTATTTGTCAGACAATACCAATCCAAGTTCAATGCCAACTCAAACTGTAGATATTTGTTAATGATGCTTAACTTTAATGAGAAATATATCGCCTTCTAAGGCAACACAGGAAGATTTTTGCATTCTAAATCTCCCTCCTTTAACACTTCTGGTTTACTTTATTTGAATGCACTGAGGTGTATTTTTGCTTAGTTATACCAACAACCTGGCCAAACATAGGCAACATGATGTCATGCTGCTATATTCACAGACTTGAACTGTGATAGAGGAATTAATTCATGGTGTCTGATTTTCACTTTAGCCTGAAAAACTTCTCACTTCAGTCACTGTTGCTCTGCCTGCTGTTTTATCCACTTCACACATATGATCCACAGCTGAATGCAACAAGCACCCTGCCTCTGAACTCTAGAGGACATTTAAAATCATTCAGATAGATAGATAGATAGATAGATAGATAGATAGATAGATAGATAGATAGATAGATAGATAGATAGATCACCAGCCTGTTCTTGATCTTGTCTAATGCCAAGATTGAGTTTTTTCACTCTCCCTCTACAAGTGCTCTTTGCTCCCTAACCAGCCTGCAATCCAACAGAGATCAGTTTGGTTCAAGGATAAACACTGTGAACCATCTATCCATCACACAACAGCGACAAAAAGCCGCACCAAATACTGCACCACTTCTACCTTTTCTTTATCTCCCTCTTCCACAGTGTTGAGGGTACTTGAATGCCCCATTACAAGGCAGACAGAGAAGATTCTTTTGGTTCACTGCCTGTCAGCACCAGGCTGGTGTTAAGACTCTACTTGTAAGATTTTTTTTTTTCATTTGTTCAGGTGCTGCTGTACCTTCTCCCTCAACCTAGGTCTTTATTTCAGACCTCTAAGGCTTCCATGTTTTTGCGTCTTCATCTGTAACTTCCCTTTCCTATCAAACTTACTTTCTAAATTCAGATGCTCTCACTAAAAGACAAAACAGAGACTTGATCTGAGACAAGAATCACCAGTTTCATTTGTATAAATGTACATACCTTTAAATGTGCATCTTTGATATTGTTTTGTGCTACAGCTACTCATCATTCAAATCTTAAAACCGAGTTGCTTTGTAATCCATTGCTCTTACATAAGGAATTCCAGTGGCATTAATACCATTTTGTGTGCATTGTTACTTATTCATTTTAAACAAAGCCTTGTTAAATAGGGAGCACATTATATAAGACCCACTGACTCAGAATTTCCCATATTTACTCATCAAGGCCTGAATGTACAGGAGGTATTATGTACAATACATTGCTCTGGTTTGGGGTGAGTCATCGTCTCGGCTCGATATCAGCTTCCACAGGGTCTGATACATTTCCTTGTTCATTAGGCGGGGGGCTCCACGTATACCTGCAATCCTCAGAGATTCTTCTGATGTCAGATCTGAGAGGATTATCCAGGTATCAGCAAGATGGGCAGAGGAGGATGAGACCTAAAAAAACACTGATCGGTGGGTGCTGGCGGGAAGACAAATTAGGTCCGACTGTTGACGGGTTTAAGCCGTCATGTGAGCAAAGATCCACCATGCCGAAGTCGCCTTGAGAAAGATGACTGATTCCTGTGAGCTCTGGGGACACTGTTCTTTCATTTACCCTGCTCTCTGACTTCCCAGAAGGGAGAGCAAGTGGGAGGGCGAGTGAAAAATGATTTTCTCCTTGAATTATTACAGTGGGAGGAGTAGTTGGCCATTTGCACCTACAGGAATGCTGAAACAATTAGTTGATTGATCCAACAGTTAGATAGACAAAAGTCTGTTAATACAACTTTGATCATTTGTTTCCTCAAATTCTTATTTAGCAAGGCAAAATACCAAATGTTTGCTGTTGCCCACTTGTAATAGAGGAGAATATGTTGCCTTTCTCTCTTTTATGTCATTATAAATTGAAAATTTTTAGGGTTTGGGCTGTTGGTTGGACAAAACAAGTGATGTGAGGACATCCACTATTGTCCAAGGTAACTATGATGCGCACTTTTTACCATTTTGTTACATTTTATAGACTAAAATATTCCTAATGTAATCCAAAAAAATTAAACAGGTTAATTTATCATGGATATAATATTCAGTTGCAGCTGTATCTGCACCATATTTGTGTTTTTATAATGAATTAGATACTCCCATTCTACTTGTCATTATAGGTCTTTGATATAAGTCTTTCCAAACATCCTGTTTAAATCTTCAGCACCACTGCTTCTCTAGCTGTGTACATCTTTCTACTGGACAGAAGAATTACTTTATGGAACAAAGCCACAGGGACAGCCCTGCTTGGACATGCTCCCTGTCCGCAAAGCTTCAAGGTGTCCTCTACACGCCATTACCTTGGTTGACACTCAATGACTAACTGGAAGTTTGAGTGAAAGTGACATTTTATTAGCAGGAGAATCTAAAGGGTCCTCATCTGCACAAACTGTCCAAACAAGTTTTTACACTGCTGGACTTATGTTCCTAAACACCTTTAATATATACCTGTAAATCAGCAGCTAGAGGAGGATGTCTCCATTCAGTTTCCACAAGACAGACCCTCAGGACAAAAAGCTATAGCAACAATAAGAAAAAACATAAACGCTTTGAAATGTTATTCTTTGCACTTATTAAAAAGTAGCACTGGATTGTTGGACAGTTGGACTGGGAACTATACCAACTTGTCTTTCCCTGAGAGTCCTGGGGCTCCTGCTGTATTATTACTGTACCTTCATTCAAGAGAAAACATTGCTCTATTTCTCTGTGGTGGTCAACTGTAACTGCTGTCTCTATTGAGTCTTCTCCCCAGTGCTGACTAAGTGGATGAATACAGTGTCAGCCTCTGCAGCTGCAAGGGCCACTGTGTTGGGGGAAAAGGCAGTCTTTGCCAAAGTAATCCTTTGGCAAAGGCTAGTGTCCCAGACGTTAGCGCAGTGATGATCCACAACAGACAAGGGTGGGGGGAAGGTGGGGGTGGTGGGGTGATGTTGTGTACTTTGGGTCACCAGACACTGACACTGTCCTTGCAACCAACAACTGTATTTACTGTGTCTTTCATGTGCATAGCATATATATTCACATCCCAGACAGTAACGCCGTTGTGCATACTCCAGTGTTAAAGGCTGATATTCAGTGTTGCCTAATAGCCTTAGCTCTCATCACTAGTGTGGCTGCTCTGCCAAGCTGCTGTGTTGTTTATTCAGGTGTGTCAAAGACCCAGTGTGACATTATCACATCCACCAATGTGTGAATTAAATCGTCCATAGGAGGGTTGAATTCAGCGAAGGGTCCATTAAAAATGTGCTATGGTCAGCTGATGAGTGCAGACAGGTGTGATTTTGGAGATTTGAAAATAAACCCTGGGCTTCATTAGGGAACAGTTGAAAGGTGAATGACACTTTTATTTGTGAATCATTCAGTCAAGCATTCTTCATGTGCGTAAAACTCACCATGTGTGGGAGTAAGCAATGACTCTTTCCAAGCCCACACAATATGACCATAAATAGCCTCACTTATGTAAAAAAAAAAAACAAAAAAAAAACATGCATTTTCACTGAAGGTACAGTATATTTGTAATTCAAGAGTATTTGTAATTCAATTTACAGCAAGCACAACAAGGACCACATGAACACAAACACAGGAGTTCACTGGAGAAGTGCAGAACATGACTGCTCCCTGGTGTTCTCCTCTTATTAATGAAAGATCAATTCATTATTCCATATGCAGAGGGATGACTAACAGACCACAGAGAGATAAAACAAGAGCTCCATGTTAGAAAGCACACCTGCAGGATCCATGAACTGGTGAATCGATTTCTTAAGAGTGCATGGCTGTGCTAAATTGGAGTATTTCTACTATAGCCTATATCACGTGGATGGCCGCTCATTGATCACAACAGTGATCGGCTCAGTGTGGGGGGTGGGGGGATGTCAGAGCTGTCAATACGCAGAGACAGAGCTATAGGCATTTACAATGAGAGGTGTATGCGCCTTCTTTTAAATGCAACACACACACCTAAAGAAAAAAAAGCGAAAGCCGAAAGCCCATGTGCCTCCAGAATAACAAGGGTATAATGGTGGCTCACATAAGACAACAAATGGGTCTAACCTGGCATCATGGACCACACATGCGTGCAGATTTCGTGGTGCCGAATAGGGAGTGTGGCATCACGGATACTGTAAATGCTCCACGCGTTAATATCATATTAAACGGCTTGCACACTGATTCCTAAATACTACTTGCAGCCATAACAACCCAGTGGGCTACAGGCGTCTTTATAACGCTCAAATCTGGAGGGTCATGCGGCCATTCATAGCCGCTGATATGGCACATTAATTTTCTATTTGCAGCTCCACGATTCAGTGTTACACTCTGTATTTTACGTCCAAGGTTGGAAGCATATGCGCTAATTATCCCTTAGTGTTCTGATATCCCACTGGGCAAGCGAAAGGATGCCTTATGGAAACCGCTGCATCGCCAAGATAAACGGCAATTTAAAAAAAAAGAAAGAAAGAAAGAAAAACACTTGTCTTTATGGCACATAAATATCCAGACAATGACACGTCTGTCTTACCTGTGCCGTGAGCCAAATCGATGCCCGGTTCGGTGAGTATGTTCGGGTCACTTTGAGATCTGCCTCGTTGCAGACAGCCGTCTAGTCCATCCGATGTAGCCATGGGGAGACAGCACAGGAATCCCGAATAAAATATTGAAAACCCAACCAGAGGCAGGCAAGGTCAGGAGGAAAGCAGCGAGCGAGTGCAGATTTAATTTGCTCTGACAACAGCCGCTTTGAGCATCTACCAGGGAGCCATGGCTGAGCAGAAATTCCGTGTGTGTGTGCGCGCGCGCGAGTGTGTGCGTGCCCGTGTATGTGTGTGTGTGTGTGTGTGTGAGAGAGAGAGAGAGAGAGAGAGAGAGAGAGAGAGAGAGAGTCTGGGCTGTGTGCGCGATGATGTGTGGATGTGGGAGGGGTGATATGCCCCCTATGATGCCCGTCCCTGTCCAGCAACACGACCAAAATATTCAACACGCTAACTAACATGCTGCACACACTGATACATTTATGGTGCTTATGTTGAATATTTCTATAATTTACGGTTTTTGGCTCGGGCAACGTTCCTGTTTCCCCAAATCTCTATATGCTCCCCCCCTCGCATCGTTTATTTAGGCTCTATAAGGTTTATTGTGGGTTTAAGCTGCCAAGGTAGCGTCATAAAATGCAAGATTAAGTCGAGTCAGCAGCAAGAAATTCATCCAGAATTTAGACTATATGACTAATTGGCTAGTTATAATAGAGTACACCGATTGACTATTGGTAAACTGATGATATGCATTAGGATTCTATTACATATATACATGAATGTATTAAAGATGAAGATCATGTAAATCATACATGGGGTTATGCTTTGTGATTTCCGTATTAATTTTTCCACTTCATCTGTGTAACGCACATTAAGAGGAATGCACATGTATACGAAAGTATTTCGCGAAAGATACCGCAGGTATTGTACACGAGGACAATGTAAATGAAACCACAAATCCTAAAGACCAAATATTGCATGAAAAGCATCTATATGATACCCCTCTAAAATGTAAATAAAAAATCAAAACAATAACTATATAATATAAAACAGGTAATGTTTCTATATTACCGTTTACTCGTAAAATATGATTAGTAAAAAAAATTAATGTTTTTTCTTAAAACAAAGCACGTTCATCTCAGTGACACAGACTCCATATGGAAACAGCCCATTGGCTGGTTCAACGGGTGACGCGAAAACGCGGAAGTGCTCCACCACTGTGAGAGAAAAATGGCAGCCTACAGGTACGGCTACTCAGCTGTGCTGTTTATTCTTTGTGGTTTGTCAGTGTTTCTCGTCACCAATGGTCAAGAAACGATACTAACGGGCGATGACGGTGCCGCCGCGGTCGACAGTCCACAAACAGTCACCGAAACAGCGGAACAAACGGCCGAGCAGCCCGCGGTGGAAGAGAGGCAGTGGGAAGTGACCGAGGTTGAAGAGGCGAGTCCGGATGAAGCTGCAGCCGACAAACAGGACGCTTCTGCTCCTGAAACCCTGGTCCCACCGTCGGTGCCACGACCCAAGGATGATTTTCAGGAGGAACTGGTCATCAGACCGCTGCACTCAGGAGATATTTATGCCAGCTTCCAGTTCCGCACCTTGTGGGAAACTGATTTCATGAGAGGAAATAAAGGTAAGCTAACTGCTAGCAGTGTGATAAACACATGCTGCTAAATTTGAGTCAGGGTAGCCAGACTGTAGAAATTCCTCCTTCACTGTGACACTCTTAGTCTTTTGTGTACTGTTTGACTACTAATCTTCTGTCGAAGGGCTGCAACACATCTGGACCAAAATCCATTTCCAAAACTGCTTATTGACAATTACAACCTCAGACTTGCTAACATTAATAATTGCAGGTGAAAGACTAAGTCAGACAAAGTTAAGCTTATTAAAAACTGTGAAACCCAGTATCCTTTATAAATGCCATTCTAACATTTTCAACTACACCCCTGAGAACTCATTAGAAAAACAAGATAACCCAGTTTATTAGTGATTTATCAATGGTTTACCAGCATTTTTATTGGCATTATTACAGATTAGAAACACACACCCATGTTATTAGCAAAACATTTTATTTAAACAGGACACACCAATGAAAGAGAGTCCTTAGTCAATCAGCAGAATGGGAACATAAAAATGTATAAAAACAGCTCTTACCAAAAATGGTTTTTGGTTCAGATGCTCTGCAGCTTCTGTCCAGAAGATAACTGGTCAAACAGTTGATTGGAGAAGTTTCTCTGATGAATTAAAGCACTCAGTAAAAAGACAAGTAAAGCATCAGTAAATTATTTATTAACCACTGATTAAGCCATTCATTGCAGTTACAAACCTTTTAGAAATGGCACCTTAACAGAGTGTGGTATGGAACTACTGTAGACATGTTAATTTTTCATATGGCAACAGAATGTGTCCAGGAATTCATATCCTTCATTGAAATGATGGTCATTATTTCAGTATATATGATAGTCATGAAAGAGTCATAAAATAGTGTAGAATTGTGTTTTATGTTCAATGTCTATTTTTTATAAAAGGTTTTTTAATGCAGCAGAAAAATTTGAGGTCTGAAAGGTCTTAAATGTCTTAAATCTTTATCTTTTACTACAGGGAATATATTTATGTTCCTGTATTAGTCACACTCAGCCTTTCTTACTATGACTGTAGCCTCACCCCAGTCTAACACAGGTTAATTGTGAGATAATATAAAATAGGACTGATCCACAGCCCAAGAAACACCCAGTATTTTTGTATTTGTATCTTTTTACCTAGTGATTTTGCTAATCCTAACCTTAAATTATGAATTGTTTTATTATATTTCTCAGTCTCCCACTACCGGTTGTTCCCAAAGTCTCTGGGCCAGGTCATCTCCAAGTTCTCAGTGCGAGAGCTGCACATCTCCTTCACGCAGGGCTACTGGAGGACCATGCAGTGGGGGCAGCCCTTTCTGCCGGCCCCTCCTGGGGCTGAACTCTGGGTGTGGTTCCAGGACTCTGTGACAGAGTGAGTACAGCCTGCAGTTTGCCACAGAGCATCGGAGCTGTTTGACAGGAGGCTCAATAGAAAACAAGAAAGCCATAAAACCAGTTTTATTTTGAGTATGGGGCCTTTCTGCAATAGTAGTCATGCCCCAGTGTTCATGAACTAGTTGTCTCACTTGTAATTTTTATATGCCCCTGTTGTCAACTCAACCGAAAGAAGAGCTCTCCTAGGTTGTTAAACCTAGTCATGGGAACTGGGGAAATGTAGGAAATAACTAATTAAATCAGTGTGTAACTGGGCACACTGAAAAAATGAAGAACAATGAGAATCCAAGGTGGATTCCTTCAGCACAGGCAGAAGAACTCAAAGTTATGTCTCTGAATGGTAAATCAAACTCTTTTATCAGCTTGCAATCATGCAGGGAGTTGTTTTTATTGTATGAATAATTATTAGCTAGAGAAACAGTCACAGTACATTTTGAATGGAAATCATTATTATGTTTGGAATAGGGAAATATTAGTTTACAGCATCTTCATACCTTTTTGTTCTGTCCTTTCAGTGTGGATGGCACATGGAAAGAGCTGACGAATGTTTTGTCGGGGATTTTCTGCGCTTCACTCAACTTCATTGACTCCACCAACACTGTTCAGCCCAGTGCCTCCTTCAAACCACTGGGCATAAGCAACGGTACAGTGAGGCTTCTTCATTCTCTTTGTAATACTCTCCAGTGATGGGCCTGTGTAAAAGTTAATGGTGTGACCAGTAGCCTTAAACTCTTGCAGAGTGCATGTGCTTCAGTTAACTGTGCAGGATGTACTGCATTGCATATAGACTGATTTTTTTTTGTGTGTGTGTGTGTGTGTTGAACTTGAAGTGACGGATCACCGCTTCCTTCGCTATGCCACTCTCCCACGAGAGATTGTTTGCACAGAGAATCTGACACCCTGGAAGAAACTCTTGCCATGTGGAACCAAGGTTAGTGTCTATGCATGTGTCTTAAAAACACAAGAGAACACAGCAAACATCATGTGTGCTTCTTTGTACGATGCACTCACTGACATCCATGATCTCATGTCTCTGACACCTCATAGGAAGCAGGAGCTAAAATGTCAGTCACTGCAGTTAACTGAGCTTCCTCTTTTCTCTCTTCAGGCTGGCCTCGCTGTCCTGTTGAAGTCAGAGAAACTCTTCCACAGCAGTTTTCATTCCCAGGCGGTGCACATCAGACCCGTGTGCGAGGACTGGCAGTGCAAAACCACATCCTGGGAGCTGCGACAAACGCTGAGTGTGGTCTTTGACCTGCACACCTCTGGACAGGGCAAACGAGGTGAGCAAAGAGCACGTTGTTCCTGCATTTGTCCCACATTTAGAGTTTCGGAGCTAGGTTGTGTTTGGTACAATAGTAGAAGAAAAAAGCTTGATGACATCTTCCTGGCCTTAGTTAAATCGAGCTATTCGTTCCCACAGAGTGGTCTCTGTTCAAGATGTTCTCTCGGACCCTGACAGATGCTTGTCCACTGGCTTCCTCAAGTAAAGTCTATATTGACATCACAGACAACCCTGAGGTTTGATTTCCTTCTAATAAATCATTAGTAATTTAACTTAATGCAGACTTTAAAGCAGTATCAAGGTGGGGATATTCAAGATGATTTAAAACAGATGTAGCGGATCTTTGGCTATAAATGATAATCTTTTAACAGAATGGAAATATGCAACAGTTTTGAATGAAACAAATATGATGTCATTTTGCAGGGGGAGCAGTTTGAGCTGATCCCAGCCACTCCCCTGCTGAGCCAGGCAGTGGTGTTGGGGGACAGACGGACCTTCTCCGTCTACGATCTGACCCAACAAATCACCTTTGGCGCCGTGCGCTCCCTCAACCTGCTGATCCGCTGGAAATCCACAGAGGGTGAGTGAGAACAGTGGAGCATGACACAGCTTTGTGTAACAGGCTGGAAATAGTCTTGATTATGTCTGATGCAACAGACTATATAAACGGGTTAACAAAAATGTCTCGACTGTATCTGTTATATCTCTCCTGGTTTCAACTTGTTCCTACTGTTTGGTTTGTAATCATAAGTTTCTCTTGAATTTATTCTCTAATGTTGCAGCCTGATCTGTGTTTTGGACAGTAAGTCCTTGACAAGCAGCATCTGAATTCATGTTCAGATTGCAACATGCAACCATTTTCATAAAACCATTTTTGAAAAATCTAATAAGAATACAAGATGTGTGTCTCAGATTGTTGTGTTTTCTGCCAAAGCGACACTGTTCTCATTTGTTCCTAGAGATCAATCACAGACATAGATTACATAATCCCCTGTTCAATTGTCAAACATTAGGATGTTTAACTTCTTATTAACAAATGATTTTAACAAAATCAAGACAAGAAACACACTGGAGTCTTGTTACGTAAATGAAGCCATGTGTCATATTCTCCAGCTCCACTACTAAATGTAAACATTAGCAGTGTTTTCTTGCCATATTTTTTTGTCCATGCTGCAATGTTTCACATGTGGTCGACCATTAAAACACCCTGTCACCTAACTCTCCCCATGCAGGTGACATGCTTCGCCCCCTGCTCCACGGCGAGCGTTACGTGGCCGGTTATGGGCTGCAGACGGGAGAGATTCACACGCTGATGTACAACAACCACCCATACAGGTCTTTCCCTGTGCTGCTGCTAGATTCAGTGCCCTGGTATCTTCGTCTCTACATCCACACCCTCACCGTCACCAGCAAGGCAAAGGACAACAAGCCTAGTGAGTCACTTCAGAAAGTTAATTGAAGTCAAATAAGCCTCATATATACATAGACATAATGTAACATCTCTGTGTGAAAGTAGTGAACTCTGTACACTGTACTCTAGTTAACCAGCAGGTGATTATGGGATTAAAAAAAGATGCGTAACTTTCCCTTAAATTTTGTTAAAACTGTTAACAGAGGAAATGTCTTTTCAAACATCTTCCACGCACATCAAATTATCTACATTCCCTTGACCAATAGTAACACTATTGTAGTTATTTTAACTGGTGGCAAATGCAGCTTTTAAATACGGAAAGAAGAGGCTCTTTTAACAGTTTTTGCATTCATATTTTTTGCTGTGGAATATTCTCGGAATCTGTTGAAATAGCTGCTGAGATATTTAGATGAACAAAATTCTTCTACTAATGTATTAATATTTTGCTAACTTTTTGATTTCTATTTATTCATTGTTTTAAAAAATGGTATACAGATGGTTAAAGTTATTGTATCTCCTACATCCTGTTATACAGTACCTCCTCAGTTTGCCTACAGGAATCCTTGTTTCATGTTCTTCCATGTAAGTGCTACTCTTCACCACAAGGAGGAGAACATGAGTTATGTTCTCTGTCATGAGAGCTGTAGGGTTTGTGTTGGGTATTTTTAATGAGGAAGACAGATTTTGGTTTACCTGCTTATCTTGGTGATTGGTTTTAGTTCAGGCATTATCATAAATAATATTAGCTTTGAATTATTGTCACACTATATCCATATGAGCTTCTTAAAGTTACTGAAGTTAACACAAAAAAAGAGTATCAGTTCTATGGTTACTCATGTCTCTCTGACCTCTGCCAGGCTACATCCACTATCAGCCGTCCAAGGACCGTGTGAGGCCCCACCTGCTGGAGATGCTGGTCCAGCTTCCTCCCAACTCCGTCACTGAGGTCACTGTGCAGTTTGAGAGGGCTCTGCTCAAATGGACTGAATACACCCCTGATCCCAACCATGGCTTCTATGTCGGGTATGCATGTAGGGCTGTTTATTTCCAAAAGTAGATAGATTCCAGAAGAAATTATGTCACTTCAAACTTCAAAATGTTGTAGGTGTTCTATGATTTTTGAAAGGTGTTAAGAGCAGGTGATTTTGTTTGAGGCTTTTTATATTTATTGTCAGTTTTTTTTTCTCACTTTTAAATTGACTAAAATCTGTTTTTTCAATATATAGGTCTTCAGTACTCAGCTCTCTCGTACCAAGTATTGTTGCCATGGACACAAACAGCACACAGGAACGCCCGCTTTTCAGCAGCTTGTAAGTATAGATTATCTTCTTTTCTGAGGAAAATGCCTTTGGTTGCTCTTTATCCATGTGTTGTTTGAGTTCCTATTAAGAGGCTTGTTTGTCTAGAGTCAAATGATCAAATTTGCCATCTCCCTCCAGTTTTCCCTGTAAGGAGGAGTCCAGCTACTTTGTGCGCGTCTACACAGAACCTCTCCTGGTCAACTTGCCAACTCCAGACTTCAGCATGCCTTACAATGTCATCTGCCTGACCTGCACTGTGGTGGCTGTGGGCTACGGCTCCCTCTACAACCTGCTAACCCGGAGCTTCCAGATAGAAGAGCCCAGTCTGGGATTGGCCAAGCGGATAGCCAACATCATCCGCAAGATGAGGGGTGTGCCGCCACTCTGAGGCTGGACACCAGAGCCAACTGGCTCTGTTTTTAGAATGGAAGCGTTTCCTTTTGGTGAAACCACTGGTAAACACGTGATATTCAGGGAAGAACTGAGTCAAAGCACTGGTGTGAATTTTGACTATATGAACAGTCAACTTGATGTTTTTGTTTGCAAATGGAAGGGGATGAATAACTCGTCAGAACATTTATGTATTCAGGATTATTTCCTGCTGGCTAAGGACAAAAAACGTGGACTTTTTACTACTTTGGAGCTTTGTTGTTGTTTGACAAGTAAAAGTAGCCAAAGCTGTGGGGTATGCAGCAGTGGTAATGGAGTGGTTTTTATTTAATTGCTTTGTTTTGTGAATGCTTGAAGCCATAACTCCACTACATTATTTTATATCCACGCTGTCAATGAGGCATTTTGTTACTGTGAGGAAACTCTGGAAAAATTTTGTTTCTACAAATACGAGACTGCACCAGGAAGCCTCTTGAGTTTAGATCACCTTTGGTCTCATACTGCGTTCCTGACCTGCTGATTCCCATCTCCCTGCAAGGAATTAGGATTAAGAAAATGACCCTTTAAGTTAGAGTGACTCAGTCAGAATGTCACATTTTATCAAATCTCAGGAATGACAGGACATTAAACTCTGAAAAACTGGGTTTCCCACAGCCAAGCATATTATACACAGCATTAAGGTGGAACTATGGAACATCCAGAAGTATTTCCTCTTTATTTAAAGTTCCAGATGTATTTATCTGACACATGTTCTGCAGTAGTTTTGATATATGAAAAATGAACACATGCCCACAAAAAAAGTGGCCAAAACCAACGTTTTAGTTTGACATGCCCCTAAGCGACCACATTACTCGTCTGGAACTACTTATCGTATAAAAAAGGAACAGCCCTCATACCAAACATTTATTTTGCACTCTATTGGATGCATGCTTGAATGTTAAATGCGATTGTCTTGAAAATTAATTGCCTTTAGTTTTTAACTCCCTCACTCATCAGTTCAATGCAGTTTCAGTGTGTCATGTAGCGAGTATAAGTTCTGCTTGTCTGACTAAAAGTCCATTCTGTTTCACTCACAGTTAAAAAGTCCGCTGAATGTGAGTGATTGAATGTGTGTGTGTCAAAACTTTAATGTTCTTTATTGCCTTTTAAATAAACGGCCAAATGTCTTTTTGACATTTTCTTTTAATCACTGATTGTGTAAGCGGGTACGCCGTTTTTAAACTGCACCGGAGCTGGAGCTGTTACTTCCCACTGAGTGCCCACATTTTTGTGTAAACAAACTCGGCCCCACTTCTGGCAGACCCAGAGAGAGCAAACACAGTCGTCTCTGTATTTGGCCGGTCAGCGTTTCTCACCCCTGCACGTTTGGCAACAGCGTGGAACAAAAACAAAGGAAAAAGCAGCATTCCACATAAGTGATGTTCATATCTGGTCAGCTGCAAACTATGATTCCTCTCCAAGCGTGTAGGTGTAATACACGGCCAGGGAACATACCGTAGCTGTGCTGGCTCAGCCCTCACAGTCTGTTTTTCAAGGATGCATCTCCTCAGTGATAAGTGGCTTGTCACAGTTCTCAATGACATAGCCTTCACTTTATTTAGCACATATGTTTGTGATTTCCTAGACAAGTACACTTTGTAGTCACACATCTCTAACTAATAAAGTAAAATTTGGCTGTTTATACAAAAAAACAATTTCAGCTGAATTTTGAGATATGGGAGTTTGGGGGTGCACCAGAAGTTCTTGGCCACCTCTTTATATAGTCTTGTTTTCTGCCAGTAAGCACTTTGCATTCTTGGCATATTTCATCATTTGTTTTTGCAGCCAAGCTCTCGCCTAAAAAGCCCATAAAGGAAATCTATGAAACTTGAGACCTATAACCAACAAGGTGATAAATGCATAACACATTTTTATGGTTCTGGAAATGCATTTCTTTATTGAAATACAAAGAAATAGAAAATGCTCCATGCCTTCAAACCGCACAGATACAAAAGTACATTTTTCATTGATTTAGATTATTTAGAATACACAGTACTACTACTCGTAAAGAAATACTCTTACTTGACCAAAACGGTATTAACATTATAGTAAGATTACATATGTTGTAAAGTAATCAAGTTAAAATACAAATGTACTGCAGGCCTTTTGAAGACTATGAGTGGCACCATACCAACTGATCCCTCTCCAGTTCAGGGATGTTCTCTAAAGTGACAACTTTTTCTTTATAAGAAAGTTTTGTCAGATTGGCTTATGAGGGGAAGCAAATGTTAGTGGACCATCTGTCATAACAACAGTTCATTCTGTAGTCCTTGCTAAGTGTAGAACAGATACTAGATACTTAATCAAAAAAGTATTCAAAAGATTTTGCTGATTTTTGTGTGTAGTTAAAGTATGGGTACAGAAAATAACTTTATAACAACATTAAAGAAAGCACTTTACATTCTCAACCCCAAGAATCAAACTTTGTGCAAATTGGTGCTCAAATATTGTACCAAAGTGTACTACTGTGAAAAGGTAGAAACAGTGAACATAATGCATTTTCTGTGTTGTTGCATGAAGGAAACCAAACAAGTGCGCACATGCAGCTGAGTCAGTGATAGTCCAATCAGCAGGGCTCACTGCAGGCGTGGCCACAGGTTGTCCTGCAGCACTTCTGCTCCCCGGGGCACTGACCATCGTGATAGCAGTACTCGGCACACATGGGGGTTCCCTGAGGCAGAGCGCAGCGACCCCGCTTCACTGAAAAGCCAAAGACAAAAATACACTCAGTTACGGCATTCATGAGCAAATGTCAACACATTAACGTGATCACACAAACACAACAGGAAGAGGATCTTGTTGCTTTGTTCGCATCTAACCTGTGTATGGTGCAATGCACTCATGTCCGCATCCATTGTAGCAGCATTTCTCATTACTGGGGCAGTCACTGTCATTAGAGCAATATTCAGCACACACCCCTGCACCCCAGTGCCTGCGAGGACACACTCCTGGCTTTGCTGCAGGGATAGAGAAATCAATATATACAAAGAGGGCTAAAACAGGATGTCTGGAAAATATGGCTTTTGACTGGAAGGTACTTTGTGTTGTCCTATGGACAGTCCATGCTTGATTTCCACGTCAGTTCAGTCACTGAGAAGATTTAACAAAAGATTTAACAGCTGCCAACTTGAGAAAAAAAAGTTAAGCAGTGTGGCTCGTACTGAAAGCCGGAGGGACACAGACAGCTCCACAGTCAAAGACACAGCATTTGTGGTCTGCAGGACAGTCTTCATCACACACACACCCCTTATGTGATGGGACAACATTAAGGCGACGTGGGCAGTGGCCTGGTTTTGGAAGAATCACTGAGAGAAGGAGGCAGTGAAGCAGAAAAGGAAAAAGATCAGCTTTAGAAACTGGGATAACAGTAATGAAGATGCCTCTTGCCAAACAACTTGGTTGTGTTATGAAACAGACAAACAGAATTTTTCAGAAGGAAACTGTTAATTGGAAGATCATGTTAAAAGCATATAATTAACTACGATCTGAGTCAAAACAAACTTACCTGTTAAATTGCGATCAGCTTGTGCAGCAAAAACTGTGTGAAAGTGCACAAATGCACCGAGTGCTACAATCAGTGCACAAACTGCAGACCAGTGTTTCTCCATGTTAACTTCCTGCACACAAGAATGTGCTCCTGTTTGGACAAATTTCCCAGTACACAACCTGCAGGCTGAGCAGCCCAGTCAGAAGATGCTGGGTCCTTGTGCCTGTAGAGTTACATCTCAATCTCTGCACTTCAGGGGTCCTGAGATCTTCAATGAGATGTGACAGCAGCTGCTGCAGGTAGAGGGTGTATTATTTTTTTAAATTACATGGTGTTCATCATCATCATTGTTGTATTTTTGAAAGTTGTCTTTGAAGCCCAAATAACAACATGTTTTTACTTGTAATGTGACAAAAAACTTTACAGTTTGTTTTGCCAAAAAACAAACTCTCCGGTTGACTTAAACATTACACACCTGCAGTGTGACTATTATTCTACTTTTTAAAGGCTTGTGGACCAAATTCAGGTAATACATAAGATGATTACAATGCTTGTGTGCGTGAATACATTATGCCAGATGATGATGATGACCGGGTTATCAATTATAGCTGTACTGATGATTTTCTGTACTTCACTTCAGTGCTGCTATTAATTTTTAAGACTTTTAAGATTAGAACGTGTTGCTGCTACATTGGACTCGGTTGCCTCCATTGGACTTTAACAGCATTTATACAACTTAAACAGCTACATTTTGAATGTTTTTCTGTCTGTATTGCCTTACTTTCATGTGCTGATTTAGAGCTTTACACTATGTTGTAATCTAATCAAATATGTCTTCTCCTTTAAAGGTGATTCACTGTATTTTTTCTTTTCTTTTCTGCATGGAGTGTTCTCACTCTCACCCTGTATTGCCATCTGTTGGCATTATCAGGACTTACACATAAGCTGTTATATGAGAGATGGTTTACTCATGCTATCACTGACAGGGTTGCACAACAGAGCTGCTGTTTTCCATGTTGTGTTATTAACACTAGATGCAGTTGATTAACCAGCTAACGGTGTCATTAGTCACTTAACACAGGCTAATGTTATTTAGCTGTCAAACTCAAAAGGGTCATATATTAAACCAAATATTATGGACTTGATGTGCAGCTGCATGTGAGTTTGCAAAGACTAGGCTGAGGTTGAGCATATCTGCAGTATTTCAAAGGAGAGTTTAATTTATGAAGTTGTATTTTTCATTGGTACTTTATTAACTACACAGCACTTGATTACTCTTTATGGTCTTCTTCAACTGGGTGTTGAACACCCACTCTGTATCTAAGCCAAATTAGGTCTTTTCATAAATTCCCTTCATTAGTCTATCTGAAAACAGGACAGTAATATCTATAACTCCTTGTCACCATCTCCCCAAAAAAGTGCCATCTCTTCAGTTTGACTTTGATATAACATAGTGATCTATTGTCTGCACTCAAATGAGTTTTCACTTCCAGTCTGTGCTGACTCTAAGTTATGTCTGTTCTGCTTCTCAGTCTTTTCTTCTTCACTTTTTTGAAGATGAAATCTGACACCAGTCCTTATGAGCATGAGCACCAAACAACACTGCATCTATAAGCCAAGATAGTAAGGATAAGGGCAAATTAATGAGATAGTCTGCACAATTACATTTTGCCTCTGTGTGAGGCAGCACCAGCTTTGCATATATTAGATTTCAGTCTGGCCAAGCTCCCTCTCTTGTGAGACCAGACTGTCTATCTGATTCAGTCCCCTGATACTGATAAGGTGGTGCCAGCGCATGCAATCTACTGTGCTGTGTAATAGTCTACTGGCCGAAAACACAATGTGGCAGCATTATGTTTGTGGGTTAAGCGTACAGGATAAAGCAACAGATTTATGAAAGGGTCACCCAGTTTTCCTAGGGTCTATTTCATCAGGGAAAAGCAGTTTCAATGAAAACTGTTTGCAATGAGGTCTGTGGATTACTCTGACTAACAGGGACACTAATTCTCAAAAAGAGTTGCTGTAGATTTTTTATTCACATCTTTAATTCAAAACCTTTTTCTCCAATCTTTCGGTGGTGTGAACACTACAAACAAAATACAAAATATCCACATGGACTGTATGCATCAAAATGGTCCTGTAAGTGATGATATGACATATTTTATTACAAAATGTTTTGTTACTAAAGCATTAACATGGTCAAAAGGAAGCAAATTTAAACTACTTCATAATCTCTAATGATGCATCATATTTTTGAAACTATTCATATGTTTTGCAGGAAAAATCCTAGTATGTACAGTAACTAGTAACTAGCTAAAATAAACATATTGGACTAAAAAGTATGATATTTTTCTCTGAAATATACTGTAGTGCAAGTGTAAAAGAGCAGAAAATGGAAACACTTCACTTAAGTCCAGTACTTGAGTAAATGTTCTTAGCAGAAGTCTCAGTGATGAATCCCTCAAAACCAGAAATGGCTGGATTCCTCTGAAGCAAAGTAACAATAATGGTTTTCATTTTGTTTTTGTAATTTGGGTGAAACAACCTTTTTGAATTAATAGGCTGTAGTGAGAGCTCAGCCACAGCTGAGGGAAGGCGGGTTCTGGAAAGAAACCCACTGAGTCCTTGTGATGAAATGTAAGAGAGTCCTGCACAGTAATTACGTGGTTTGTTTTGAACTCTAGACTATAAAAAAGTTGTTTTTATGTGACAGTCCATGTGGTCATTTGTTCATACCAGCTGTAACCATGTGCTTCGACCATGATGTCTTTATACTGTAGGTTGGTATGAAAACAATAAAATGTTCTGCTTCAGGTGCAGTACCACCTGCAACCTCTGGGTGGCTGTCTCACCACGAAGATCTAAGCAGCCTGGGCCTTTTTTTTTTTCTCCACCAGTCTGTACATTATTAGTCAGTCACGTCAAATAGGTTTCATAATTAGACATAATTATAGCTGAAGGGAAATCACCTCTTAACAATATATATAGGTCAGTATTAGTGTGATCATGTGACATTTTGGTCAAAATGATAAAATCTGATGATATTGTACATTTCTGGTAAAATTCCTACCTCTTTTGTGAAATATGTCTTTCCAGTATATCTCAGATGTTGCAACGTAGTGTAACTATGTAAATGTATTCTGTCTGTATTCTGGCTTTGATTTGATTGACAGGTATCCCCCAAACCCTAAAACAGTGAAAATCCAGATGGTTATTATACAGGGTGCAGTGAGCGGGGAGGAGTAATTTTACCCCAAGGAGCAGAAAGGCCATGCAATTTACATGTCCAACCATGTTGCTTATAGCGTGCTCAGTAGCCAATGGGATCTCAGCTGTGGGCTTTTTAACATCTAAGATCTGTTGTTTTTCTCAATTACTCTCACACACTATATGACGTAGTGGACACTTACATGGGTGTGTGCTGCATATACATATATGCTCAGAACACATGTGCACATTGACAAGGTTACAGTATTTTTTCATAATTTTGTATTTTATATGTTTCATTCCCACCGCACCAAACCTTAGAAACACCTTGTTTCTGCTCCCTCCCCTCCCTTTCCATTTCCCCAATGTTTTCTCTTTTCCCCCTGTCCTTGGGAATTCAATCATGGAATAGTGTTGCTGGAAACCTTTCCTCTATGTATTCATGTAATAAGGCTTGGCTAGTGGGTGTTATTGTATGTCCTTGAAATGATGTAGATGCTATCAGTTTCACTGGTGGCTGTGAATGTTGAACATGTGAATGAGGTGAGGGGGGAAAAAAGATGGTTCACTATGACTGTATGCGAACATTAGAGCAGGTACGTTGAGGGCTGGAGTTGTGGGAAATGCAAGAGTTTAAAATGAGGTCATCTGCCAATTTTCATGGCCTCCTTGTGCCTTTTCTATTGTCACCATAGACAGGCTCGTAGATGGAGATGAACAATAGCAAATTGATATGCTTGCATTATGGAATTGTGGAAAGGAAAAATATGGCTGACTTAAAGTAAAATGAAGACGTGTCAGCAAGAATTAATAGTCAGCATGACTGACTCTCTAAAATTCAATACCTACCTTTTTACGTGACATCTTATAAAGACCTTACAGCAAATGTTAAAGCAAATTATTCTTTTGAAGATATGAGAAAATAGCTGCACATTTATTGTAGAGATTTCTTTAAAAATAATATATATATATATATATATATATATATATATATATATATATAATGTTACTGGGAACACAATAGTAATTTATGTAAGATCCCTGCTCTGCTATAACAGAAAACTGTGAGGCCAAAGTCATATGACAAACATGATAAATGGGCATAATTCCCAACCTCATGCTCATATTGTTTCCAGACTGACCCAAAACAAGTCTCAACACCACCCCCTGACCCCAAGGCCCCTCCCCCAATGGACTCTCATAGTCAATCATGTATTACATTGTGCATTAACCTGCCATTGACCTCTGTATGCTAAACCCAATTGCCATATTATCTCCACCGTAATGTTCTACTCCTAGTTATCTTCCTAGGACTGAATCAGATTTTGTGTCCCACTTTACCCCGAGGCATAAAAAGAATGTCTCAAATGACTGCCAGGTACTGTGGAGGGATGTGGGGGTGGGGAGGGGGTGGTGGTCTCATCTAAATCACTAAAAATGGGATCTGAGGTAGAAGCTACACCAGTAACGAAGGGAGAGGACATGTTTTTCTGCTGCTGGAAAGGAAAAGAAAGTTTCAGGTTGGGGTGTAAGACTGAGTCATTGTTGTTATTCTTTTACCTTAGAAATAGTGGATTTTAAAAAAAATGTCAATTTTAATGTCTCTAATTATCACTTATTGGCTCAAGCAATTATTTCTTTTGTTATTCCAACCAATCCGCTTGACCGATGCTCCCACAAATGTGTCTACTTATCCTGCTAATGCCGAGAATAATGATAATCCTGTGATAATGTTTTGAAGTCAAAATAATGCTAATGCCTCTAATGATGAAGCATGCTCAGAAATCCCTCCCCGTCATCCCATTGTCTCCTGTGGCGGAGGAGCTGGCCCCAGGGCCCCATGGGAAATCTGTAATGTATTCAGCAAGGCCTTGGGAGTAAAATGAAAACAAATGTGGTGTAATAAAGGAGAGAAGATGAAGCGATTCTGTGATGATGCCCTCCACCAGCCTTATAAATCAAAATAAAAGTAGAGCAGGTCATATGTGCCCCCACCCTCACTGGATACTCACACACACACATACATATATATATACATGTATACACACACACACATACATGCATGCATACAAATATGAAGAAGCAGAAGACTGAGGAAACCACAAGAGGCAAACATGTATACAATCTATTTGTAGTAAACATAACAGGTTTTATTTCTTCAAATGAATACTGCTTCATGCAGCAGTGAGTCATGCACATTTTTGTATATTTTCTTGCACATCAGTCATTTCCTTGCATGTAAAAATAAATAAATACAATTTTTCCTATACAAGTGCAATCAAATTTTAGCCCAAAATTATCAGATTTGTTATTGATATCTTGGACTAAACCTGAATCTACCAAACCATTTTTACTCTGTAACCACTTAAAAAGAAGCTATGTCTATCTACCTCACAATGGTATGGTATGTCTGTTGGTTGTAATCAGGTCAAACACACGCACACACACACACACACACACACACACACACACACACACACATTTTGTGTGTGTGTTTCCTGTTTTATTTGAATAATATTTTAGGCCCAGAAGGGTAATGTTATCTTGTACTTCAGAGGAAAAGTAAAGATTAACAGGAACATTTGAAAAAATAAATATAATTTTGTGCTGTGTAAAGGTTTTATCTGCTTTTCTATCCCTTTAACCGTCTCATGACACCTCAGATTTATCTTGGGACCTGTTGAGCAGGTTCTCGACCCCCAGTTTGGGAACCACTATTACTGTAATTAAACAAGATTGAAGCTGATGCCAGCGGCAGTACCTCTGCGCACCTGTAGGGGCTGCTGTGGTGTCAATGTACTTCCTGTCTGACGCCACTGGTCCCAAACAGAGGAGCTGGAGGCTTGATGATAGTACTGTAGTGGCAGCATTCATTATACAGAAAATCCTCCTAAAATTAACATGGAAACAAACCTTGCAAACAGCTGGTTATCTTGGCCCAGATTTGAAGCAGTCAATTGAAGACTCATTCAGTGACAGGGGAATTATGGTTGATTTGAAAATTGTCACCCTCACATATTTGTGTGTCAGGTTTTAGGGTCAATACCAAGAGAAATTAGTTTTCTTCTTTAGGATATGTATGCATTAGCATCTAATTGTGAAATAGACTAGCAACCCCTTCGGTCCCTCTCGAACCTGCAAACTTTGAAGACGGATTTGAGACTTTCTTTGACAAGGTGGCTGTTTATTACACAGATAAAGAATAGTAAACAGAGAGCACAATAAATAATTGATGCCTAATAAGTTGAGGGAGAGCACACCAGGGCTCCTTTTTTTTATTTTCAGGCCAAGAATAGAGAAAAGCCTCCTGAGTTGTTTATTTCCTCCCTCCTTTCTTTCTTTTCATGTCCTTCTCATTTTACGAGCCATGAGTCAACACAGCACACGTAAATGATATTTTGACACAGAGAGCCATGAATAATGCATTTGAATTTACTTTTATGCCAGAGTTAGACCCCTCTCAGCACCCCCCCACCACCCCACCCACCCCACTCCCCTTCCCAGTCCCTACCCCCCTCCCACCCCCGTCCTCTTTACTCCACCCTCCTCCTCTCTTTCCTCTTCCTCTCTTCACTATTCATCCTCATCAGGACTCCAACCTCATTTCTCCCTTTCCGTGCCCTTCCCTCTTTTTTCCTCCCTTTCCTTCCTGCTTTCTCTCTCTCCCCTCCTACACCTCTATCAGGCAGCAGGGAGAAACAGTGTAGGATCAGGCTCTGGCTTCTCGGAGCTGAAGATCCACTGTATCCACGTTTCTCATCCAGGTCTTGCTCAGGTGGCTGCTCGCTGATACATTTTTATAATCATAGGATCAGAAATTGGGACAGACACAGACGAGCTGTTGTTTTTTTGTTTTGTTTTTTTTTGTGAAACTCACTGAGTACAAAGGTTGAGTTGCTGCCTTACTGATTGATTTAGTGCAGATCAATGAGATGAAATTAGGTAAATAAAAGGTAAATAAAAACAAAAGTTTTTTTTTTTTTTTTTAAAAAAGGAGGAATGTGAAGGAGAACTGGTTCAACCTTGATTTTAAGGACATTTCAAAGTGATGATGTTGAGAGGGACATTTAATTTCTTTTAAAGTAATCAACCATTTCAAATGCAGGGAAGCCTTTCACTTATATTGCTTTACACTACCTAATGAAGGCCTGTAAGACCAGTGAGGCCCTGATGAAGCCAACAGCGTGCATTGATTCAGTGTCTAAATTAATCATCTATTACTTTATCTGTTACGATGGAGTCATTGGCTGCCAGCATACTGCATGATCAGCAGCAATCATTCTTCCCTGCCACCTCCCTCCCACACACACACAAACTGCCAGACATGGTCGTGTTTTAAAAGTAAATTAAAAACATTTATTCTGATGCTAAAGAGCTCAATCGTAGTCATAACAGAGTGAGGGTGGAGGACGAGGTTCAAGGTGCTCTGGCCGTCTCACCGTCATCTCTGACATTCACCATTTCCGTGCTGTTTCTGCTCCCCCACCTACACATCATCAGCATCCTCCTCATCTGTAGGCCAGTGTTTTAGATCTGGGGCTATAATACCTTCCTTGATTGTTTATTGTGTTCAAGAGGAGAAGTGGGTGTGATTTTTATCATTCATTTTACTTTCTGGGGGTTTACACAGATAAACATATTGTTGTCAGCCCACTGACCATATTGACCAATGTTCACTTATCATTGTATTTTGCCCTTTATGTGTTAATTCATAACGTCTTGTTATATGATTTTGTGTCCTTGTGGTTAGATACTGTATTTTCTATTTAGTTGTTGCTGGTCCTATATTTATATAAAAACTGTGTTACTTTTTTCTTCCTAGGATTCTCAAGATATATTCTATCTCAAGACCATCTGGAGACTATCTTGACAAAACACAAACTGAATTTAAATAACATTTTTTAAAATGACAGATACAGTGACACTATAGTGCAAAGCTACCACAAGAATCTCTGCAAGATCCCCAGAAAATGATTATTATAATAATTTTCTTTTATTTTTTGCACTTTCAGGGAGTTCCAACAACTACACAAAGATGTTATCAACCCTCTGACCTCTCATTATCTGCCATTGTATATTGTCCTTTTCTCATTTTGTTTTGTTCATCCATATAGTCTAGTCTTTTCTGTTTTCTATTTCATTGCTTTTTTTGATTACTGTGAAATTGAGTTATTTTGCACCAGGCTCAAAACATCATGATCTCAGAGAATATCCTGGTAAAATTAAGGTGAAACTTAAATGACAGATACAGTGATACAATATCAGCACCAACTGCATAACAAAAAATAAAAAGTTTGGGGTCCCCTGATCCAGACTTTAATCCAGATGGCGATACCAGTCGCCGACTGCGGCCTGTAATCTACTTAGTTAACACTTATAAATACAGTCCTCATCCCTCTGGTGTGGAATCCCTCTGCTGAGAAGTGGCATCGAAGGAAGCAGGGATGAATAATCTGCATCATCCTCATCGTCCACAGAGTGGTTCTTCATTCATAATTTACAGTCTCCGCCATTACATCTGATGAAAGCCACTGACCTGAAAATACAGGGCGAATGAGCTCCTTCAAGTATGGCGTTAACATTGTCTAAGTCTGTCCTGTACATGTTGCCAGCAAACATCAATAAATGAGTCCAATGTCAACACTGGGATCGGATGTCATTTCTGTTTGGTGCACATGGGAATATGACACTGTCCAGGTTTCCACACAGATGTCTCATATTTGAATGAAGCGCTGTAACATCACCTCAAATATAATGCACATTTATAATTATTAAAGACATACAAAGTGTAACTGGCTGTTTCACAGCAAGATACACAATTACTGAACTCTGAGATATGTTCACGTTTTTAATAATCCTGTAAATTTCGACAGAAGACCACATGCAGAGATGTTTCATAAGTGAAAGGACATCAAAGAGAAGCTCTCCATTTAAATGGTAGGGGGGGGGTTGTTTTTTTTTTTCATCATCATGTATCATTCTGTACATACAGTAGTACAGTATGCATGTGTCTATGCAGTGCTGCAAAGTCAAATGTATTAAATGCATTTCTCTAAGGCTCTTTTCCCCCTGCTATGACCCAGAAACTGTATTTTCCCAGTGGTATTTGAAAAGTGCAAAGACACACAATATGCAGTTACATTTATTTAAGTTGTGTGTGTGTGTGTGTGTTTGTGTGTAAGACTGCAGCACGTATTAATGGTATGGTTTCCTTCTGGCCATACATTTTCTTGAATACAAACCTCTTTTAGTAGGCATCCTTTTGTTCTACTATATGATTGGATTGTGACGAACAATGGAAAAAGCTTACCCTGCTATAACAAGTAAACAGCAAATTACTGCATCTTCCTTTTTCCACAATGCACTGTCCTGCACTGACAACACAAGCAAATGGCCTATTTGTCTGTAAGTGGCATGAGTTATTTAATAGACTTTAAAGGGATTGTTTGAAGTTTTTTTTTGGGGGGGGGGGGCTAGAATCTGCTAAAACAAACTTCTATTTTATATTTCAGCCACAACAAGTTGGATACTCGATAAAATATGACCAGTTTTCACATTAAATATATAGGCTGTTAAATCGTGGCAAAATGCATTAGTCACCGTGCTGGCCTGAGGCAAGAACTGTGTTCATAGCGCATCATTTGCTGTGATATCTAAAGCTACCATATCCCTCTAAGCTAGTTTCACTGACTGTATTTCTTGTTGCAGTTAAGTGCATATTTAACAGACTTTCTAGTTTCTCCCACATAGTTATTCATATCAAGCCTTTAAGAGATAAGCCAGTCTCAGAGCACACTTTAAGAACCCCCCCCCCCCCCCCCCAACAAAAAGTAGAATTATAAAGTAGAACAAAAAGAGGAAGCTCCAACCTTGTCAACACTGTGCCCATCCTGTATCGGCATGAAAACGGGGGTATATTGAGAACGTCAGTGTGACTTCAACGCACCACATGAGTCATCTGGGATTATGAGTCATATTCTACCTCAATACAACACGAGCCCCAGCTTTACCACACACCTACAGACAGGGAAACTTTTCACAGACTGAAGTTACCACCTCAGCATGCCCGTGACTGTTGACTACACTTAAACTGGGACAACTGCAACAAATTTCTTCTTATTTTTTTTTTGTAGTGCAGCCCAAATGTTCAAAGATTTGATTAGATTAAGTTGTAGAGGGTAAACAGTCTCCACCATGGTGAGGAAATGGTGACTGATGTGAAGTTTTTGACGTTTATAAAATTTCCAGTGCTTTTAACCTTCACCGGTGGGCTGTATTATGTTATATTATGTGGTCTGACCTTAAGATACATCAGCAGTAGACAGAGGATGAATAGCCTAGGTGAAATTGTGCTGTTTACCACACAGCATATAAATTAATTAAACTTTAATTGCTGTATGCACAACCGCAAATGCACAAACACTCGAACCTAAACAAAGATCCTCGACTCAGGTTTAATCCTGTAAACTTGATCTGAAGTTGCAGCCTCTCTTTGAAATGGATGCATCTGTGCCATTAAAGGGAAATAATTGTGGCCACTTTCATCCCCCGCACAATTAGTCTCTCTTCTGCGAAGTTGTCAGTCAGATAAAGGACAAGAGCAGACAGAACCTTTGTCACTTTAATCTTTCCTCTGTTTTTTTCCATCCACAATAGAATGGAATGAGTTCCCTACAGTTGAATGTCAACAACTCAACGTGTCCTTCAGGCCTATTTCACATCATTAGTGCTCTTCTTTGAGCTGATACTATGACACTGTGCTGTATGTAAGGGCCATTAGAAGCAATGTGTACTATGTTTATGTTATTTCCAGCACAGATCCTGCTTCAGACAGCAGTTACATTTAAACACAAAAGTAAAACATCTTGTGTAAGTCATCACAAGAATGACACCCATAAAACAGCACCTACAAATTATTCTGTACCATGTAAGAATAATCTGTACTTTTAAAATATTAACATGATGCAAGGACATGATACTTATGTACTTATTTATTCATAACAGTTTCACAAACATGCACACAAAATCAGAGACAGAGATTTCTAGGGAGTCACATAAAGAACGATAAAGATGCTCTGAAGCACAATGATGCAATATGTTTATTCATCAATACTGCCGCTGCTTGGTTACACAGATAATGTGGTAAGTTGCGTAACATATTTAACGGACAGTGTACGCTGTTTTGTTGTTTCACACATGCACACGCTTGGGTTTTGGTTTCATAAATGTAACCGACAGTGTCACAATTAATGGTAACTTTACACATTACATGACTTCTCAGCTTCTAATTCTTCAGCTATACAGTAAGTACATTTACTGCATTATTTGACAGTTGCAGCTACTAATTATCTTGCCTCTTGAAATATTACTTACAACACACACACACACACACACACACACACACAAGCAATGCTTCATATTTTGTTGTTATCACAGATACAATCAACAGGATACACAGTAATAAAAAGTTGCTAACTTAAAAATAATCAATAAATTAGGTCCACCTCATTCAACAGCAACATTATAATTCTGTTGATGTGTTATGACATCAATATAAATGCAATAGCATAATATTATCTGAAAGGGGCTTTTCATAATAAGAACTTTAACTACTTTTAATACTACTAATAATATTCCTACTGCTTTTACTCATGTAAAATATCTGAATACTTCATCCACCACTCCCTCACTTTTCCTCCTAGCTCTATTACTAATCACAGATAAAAGTGACTTATTGTCTTGTTGTGGAGCAGTTAATCTTTGGCGTACTCTCTGTAGCACTGCAGTGAAGGCTAGTGAACCAAAGCTACAGTTCGAATCTCTCCACCCCGCCCGACACCTCCCAATAAAACTGATTTGCTCTGGCATGTATTGTTTTGGAAAATAAATCAGTCGACTCTTTCCACTTCATGCACTCGTGACATCATTTGTTTCCCCTCTTAACTCAATTATTGTCACTTAGTTCATCTGCAGGGCAACAATGACCTGTAGCTACAGTATGCAGGGCCCTTCCCACTCTCTGCAGCACGACAGAGAGGACTAGGAAACGGTTACGCCTTGAGCCTGTAAGTTTGTCAAAGTTAAATACAAGACAGAACATTATCCGCCTTATTTTTCTGTCACCCAATCCTCTTTTTCCCGCCTCGAAAATAAGCTTTAAGGTAATTGTGTCATTGTGTCATAAGGCACAGGAAAAATGGTAATCCATTAAATTGTATTCCGTCTTCTGTGTTGCTTTTGTAGTACAGAGCGACACCACAGGATTTTGGAAAGGTGAATTATGAATAATTGCCTTTGATCCAGGAAGCCTGACGAGTAATAACATTTAATGCTATAGCTGATCAATGAAACTGAGGCTTCATGTTTTTTATGTCAGAAAAAATCAGCTTGTCATAAGGTGCCAGAAGAAGGCGTCTATTGTCATATTCACAAGGAGAAATCATGATTTACACCAGCTCCACTGCCACAAAATTGGTAAGTTTACTTAAGTTTACTTCACTCAACCTTCAACCTTCAACCTTTGCGGACATGTTCCCCAGCAGCTGAAAGTTTGAAAGCAAAAAGTCATTAATGATGAATAATTTAGGATTAAACGTAAGAGGGGCCAGATGTTATTGAACACACACAGTTGAAAAGGTCTTTGTTGTGTCAATTAGTTGATTAAGTATCATCTACTCCCCTGTTGCCGACGGAAACCCGATCTGTTTTTAAACGGATTCACATTACAGGGACAGTGGAGAGCAAGAGAAAGGGGGCATTTTCAATTACATGTCAGCATATATGACTGACAGTCGGCCACCATTTGATCAGGCTTTTACTTTAATTGCTTGCATTTCATTAAGTATAATCATTTATGGAGGAATTTAATCAGGGAGGATTCAGCAACACACTGTGTGGACTCAGAAAAGGCAAACAGACAGCAGAATACGTTCAATTAAAGTGTGAAGGGTTGCAGACAGCCTCATCATCGAGCTTAATTTAACTCTAAAGCTAACAATATATTAGTGTTTAATTAGGTTCATACCACTCAATTCAATATTTTTAGATTTTGTACATGCAGGTCAAAGCCATCAACTCAGTAAGTGGACAAACAACTGTGTAATAAACACTTGTCAGCACCAACTTACTGAATGAAAAAATCTTTAGCTATTAACAATGAAAACTTTAACACTGGAAATGGACAGCGCAGCTCTCACCTCTAACATTTTAAAGGGTTTAAAAGACACTTGAAATCCTTTCAGAAAACTGAAACCCTTTGTTTTTAAAAACTATTTCCTCCCACATTAAATTCTTCCTTCCTACACTAAATCTCTAAGATGCCTATTGTAGATGCAATCATTTGTAGAAAAGAGGACGACAGCAGCAAAACACAAAGACACAAAGAGGACAGAGAGCAAGCAAGCAAGCATGAGTGGGTATGAGGAAGAGGAAAAAGGAACGAGCTCCAGGCTGAAAAATGGAGACAGACACAGAAAAGACGCCCTGAGCCGAGCCTTATGACAAGAGCGTCGGCTCAGCAGGAAGTCTTCATCCTCCTAAATATTTAGCAAGCACCTGATTCTCAGCTGATGGTCCAGACCTGGCCATATTAGGTCAGGAACATCACAAGACCTGATCCTCCACAACCTGCCAGAGCAACACACTTCAACAGCTTGTCTCTTTTCTCTGTCAGACTCTCTGGTTCACCTGCGAGAAGGAAATCGTTTTGCAGAGAACCAGATTATCCTTGCAACTGATGGGAGATATGTCACTTGTGGATTTGCAAGAAATCTTTGGTTTGCTGATCAAACAAATTTTTAATCCAAAATATGAGTGCCGATAATAACTGTAATGGAGAATTTCTGTCTGTCAGCAAGCAGCAGTGAAGCACTTAGACTTAATTGCTTGCACACAACAAGCCTTGTTTTGTTTTGGAAATAAGCAGAGAGATGGAAAAGGCAGTCATGTGACAAATGATAATTGGATTTTAAAGGGTCAGGTCACCCCAACTGCATAAAAACATATTTTCTTACTTAACCCTAGCGTTATTAAGCAATGGATAGTTTTGGTTGCATTCACTCAGATTTTGAGATTTCTGTAAACATGTCTTAACAGAAACAGAGCAGTCTGCAAACATATGAAATAGTTTTGATCTGAACCTCCTTTTATTGAAGAAATAGTCCCCGGTAAAAACTCTTGAGAATAATACTAATAATAGGAAGGGCATATTACTGTGGATTATTTTTTAATCTAAGACTTTAAAAGCATCACAAACATTCACTTCCACCTTATACTGGCAGAGGCAAATATTTAATTTATTAGATTGATATGTCAAAACCTGAGCAAATTAAACAGCTTTGTTTTGAACATGCTAGTGGCTCTGGAGATGGCAGTGTCTGTTGGCTAGTCCACCACTTTGGTCCAGACTAAAATATTTCAACTGTTCGGTGAATGACCAATATATTTTGTGTATTCATGATCCTAAGAGGATGAACCACGCTGACTTTGGTGATACCCATGGCACCACAAGTTTGTTACCTCTTGTTTTGAATTAAATGTCTCAAAAAAAAATAAAATGGCTAGATTGCTATGATGATTGGTGCTGTCATTCATGTTCCCCTTTCCATCTAGGGACAAGCATATGAAATCATTTTGATCATCATTAGGACAAAATGTAAATTTGTCCTTGATTAAATAGCTGTAAAACACATGATGCTCCCATTATCCTCAGCTATGCTTTGTGTTTTGTGTTAATTAGCAAATGCTGGCATCTCCTTTAGCATGTTAGCATTGTGAGCAAGAATACTGATGCTACCATTTGGCTCAGATCACCACTTTGCCCAATTGCAGTTTCACAGAGCTACTAACAAGGCTGTAATCTCTTTGTTTTGGTTGTGATCAAATCTATTATGACACTCTATGATTTTTAGTTGAATGTTCTGTGTTCAGAAATCCACAACAGGATTTGCTTGTTAACTCTTGCTCTCTCTGAGATTTTGTATAGGCCTGTGCTATTCTCACCCCATGTCGTCTCAGATCCACTGAGTTTTGGCTGAAATGCCACAAATGAAGAGAAATATAAGCAAAAACAGCAGTAGACAGGCATAAAATAAACCTCTTTGGCTGCCATTCTCTTATATCGTTTCTCAGTAAGAAATGGGGAAAACCATGAGGCAGTTTCATTCATCCTATATGCACGATGGCGCGCGTGGGTGTTCACCTAACAGATGGACATCCTGATCTAAATTATAATCAGGTTATCCAGTGAGAAGAGGGACAGCTCATCATTGATGGGCATGCAATTTGCATAAAAGTACGCAATGCTGTGAAAAACCCCCACTGGCTGTGACATATGTCTTCAGTTCACTTTATCTAGGAATGCACAGTGCCAAAATCAAAAGAAAAAAAGGTGACAACAGGCATTTACAAAAGAGAGAGAAATTCAAGAGCATTGTAGAGAAGCAGTTCACTCCTCTTGTGCCATTTGTTGTTTTGTTTTTTATCAGAAATACTGCAGCTCTGAGTGCTGTTAATACTTTGTGTATCGGTTTGTTCCTGTTTTCCAGACAATGTTCAGTAGCAGCCTCTGGGGCTTGTCTACAGTCAAACAGGCTTCCTCCTCTCTTTCTCTGTTTTCTGTCAGTTTTAAGTGATAGGAGACAAGGGTGAGGGATGTCAGCAACAAGCATCTGTACAGGAGTGTGTTGTCTGTTGACGCTGGTCTCTCCTGGCATATGTGAGAGCTGTCACTTTTCCTCTCAATCACAAAATCTCGTGTGTCAAAACACAGAGGCAGAGATGATATTAAAAATCTTTCACCACAATGAATTCCAGTTTGTGAATATTATTTCAAACCTGACAGAAATAATGAGGGGAAAAAAATGATGTCAGAAACATGTATTTCATTAAAACTATCAGAATTAAACTGTTAAATTAGAGGGAAAAAAGTAAATTTTGCTGTATTTATTTTCTCAGTTTCCTGTGCTTACTCTTTTGTATCGTAATGGCAATATTTTCACAATGTTCCCCACCATCTGTGGGAATGTGATACCTTTCTATAGCTGAGTGAAAGAGGGGTGGGGGGAGGAAGTGGTGTTCTCTAATCCCAGAATCCCTCACATCGAATCATGCAAATTTGGTGCACTTTGAAGCGAATCCAGCTCCCACCATATGCAGAGTGAAAACAACAATCTATTATGCATGCATTGCACCAAGCTTATGGTAATGTTATTTCACTGCTATTCCTATAAAGTCAAATTTGCAGATGCACAACATATCTAAAGTTTCTTTTAAAATAATATTTGTCTCATTGTGCTGTGTATTTGTGAATAACAAGCAAAGCTGCTGAGATCTGTTTGTGTCTCACTATGGAAGTGATGCTTGAAAAATTGGATGGCTGATATTTTCTTCTTCCAATCTGTGTCTGAGAGGTTGTATTTTTCCTGTATCCACACTGAGTATGTTCTTATGACTCAAGTTCTGCTCTTCAGAGACAACAGCACAATTGAAAACTTCCTGTGATACAATGCTATTTATTTTCCATGGTGTTTGGCACTCCCCGGCACCAAGGAGCTTAGCATTCATGGTGTCTTTGTCATATTATTCATCAGCAACATGCTACCCTGCCAAAACAACACGATGAAGTTAGAGATCTGCTTCGGCCGCAAATAAACTTTTAATGACCAGGTATGTGTTTAAGCACTCGGGCTGCTCGTCACAACAAACTGGTGGGTACTCTTGCATCATATTCCATGAGCCAAAAAGCTGTCAGTGCGCTTTGTTGCTCTCTGTCTATGGGTGGATTAAAAACATAACATCAATGATATTTCCATTTGTTCAATGGATAATTAGGGCCCACGACATGCCAAGAATCATTTTCCATCTTGGCTCATCCTAATTTGGGGGAGGAATCATGCAAAGTGTAATTGGCAAGACGAGATGTGACTGGTGTCTCCCAAGCGGATCTGCGCTTTTGTTACAACATGCAGTTCTTAATGAAAAGACGGACGGCTTGCTTGATTATGTTGTGTTGTAATATAAAATCATATGCGTAAGCCTTCCAACACTGCACAAGTAAAGTAATTTAAAACTTGTCATTAGCTGACGTCTCTATCTATCTATCTATCTAACTATCTATCTATCTGTTTACCTATATGCCCATATCTCAAGGATTCAAGTTGTGTTTCCTCTTTTTCTCTTCCTCTGAGCACATCTGAAAGAAAAAACTTTACTGAAAGCAACATCAGCAGGTTTGAAACTGTCTGGGTCAGTGTGGGTGGTGTTGAAGAAGGGATGGCATACCATTGAAAGGGCACACATACACACACACACAAACATGACAGACAAGCACACTTTGTGGTGTACCTGTGACAGGACTGTTATGAAAGATGACAGTGTGTCAACCAGTTTCTTGTTGATTATGAAACCTATTTCACACACCGAAGTACTGTTTTCCTGCAATGTTGCATGTGCCCAAACCTTGTACACACACATTGCTTACTTGTGGAGTGACATTGTCTAGGTGTCAATCAACACCCTTGATGATGGAGTGGTTAGAGATGTGGTTAGAAATGTATTTCTTAGGAAACCTTTAAAAGACCTTTAACCCACTGATCCCCTTTTATTTTCCTTTTATTTTACCTCAAGTTTATTTAAACTTGAAAAATATCTTATTACGCCACACTGTCTGGCAGTATTTGTTTCAGTTCATTTTCATATACACTGAAAGAAAGATTCAACCCTCCTCGTGAAGTTTCAGCCCTTTTACGATGGACGAAATATTACGTGCATCATTTTATCCGAATTTCCCCAAAAGCCTGACCTATTTGGCATCAAAACTAGAATTTAAGATAAAGCTCAGTGTTGAACAATGATTGGCTGCACATCATGACTTTGTAATGACAGGGTTACCACCAGGTCAGAGTGGTTTAAATGCTAGAGATTTTTATTTACATGATACAGCCCTATGGAGCAAAAATACAGTGCTGTGTAGTATTTATACAAGCTAGACATGCACAAACATGCATATAGCAGACACAGTCGCACTCATGCACCCATTATGCACATAAAACCTCATAGCATGAGCACACACCTTATAAATCCCCAGGATTTGGGGAATCAGACTATTAACCTACTGTTGAGAGTGAGTGTGGCACCATAGGGGCAGCTGCATATCATGCAGGATGAGAGATGGGACGTGGGGTGGCTTTATCACTCAAACTGGCCTCATGGAGCCCAGTGCTCTCTGCCAGCCAGACTCCAAGTTATTCTATGCCAGTGGAGCATTGATTTTCCACACTGTTAGCTCACATTATTCCCCCTTTCCTCAGAGGAAAATTGCCGGGATGAAAAAAAAGGACTCCCTGTGATCGATTGGTCCACTGCACTACTGAATTCAGGTTACAAGCTGAGGGAGATGAGGAGAGAGGGAGAGCAGCACAGGAGGGAGAGGGAGGATGAAGACAGTGCACACAGCGGGGGGGGGGGTGGGGGGGGGTGGGGGGGGTTTGCATGTTAGTCTCATTGAGGTAAATATGGACTTGTAAATCTAGGGCTGAGGAGGAATAGGCTCAGTTGTAAAGCAGCAGCAACACAGCAGTCTACAGGTACTTGTTTTACACCCTTTAAACATTTACTATTAGAAAAAACAATGCACTTATGTACTTGATAATTAACTTGTTGCTGAGTGTTTTGTCCCAGTTTTTGAAAGAGTCTATCAACCTTGTAGAATCCTTCAGCTGCTCTCTTTTGATTATTATCAATCTTTCCAAAAATAAAAATGTGGGCTGGCCACTCACACAAAGATCCTTAAATGTGAAACATATCTGTGAATCTGTAATCAAAGCCACGCATTGTTTTAGGTCACACAATTTTCTTTATGTAACAGCATTTTACAGTCAATTTTTCACACATTAAGTAATTAGAAATTATCCAGAAGTACTGGATACAAAGCCAAAAACTCTAATAGCAACAGAACATAATATTATTGTTTCCTTTCCAAAAAAATTGGCAACAAAGAGGGAACATCAAGTGTATGACGACGGTATGAAAATAGCCCATGCCATCAACAGCCAGTCACTTAGCCATTTACTATTAATAAATAATGCTCCATCCTTCCTCTCAGCTATTGCTTCTACTAGTTTTAAATGGTATATATTTTCATTAATGTCAGTGGGTTCTTCTTTATTCTGCCATTCTGCATGTTAGGTGAGCCTCTCCCTCAGCCTCTTAAGACCATTATGTTAGCAGTGATGCATATGAACTCATTTTCACATGATGGAAGTGAAGGATGGGGGAGAGGCACAAAGGCCCATACAGCAGCTCATACATGAGTGTGAAAACAGTAGCTTCCTGCATGTTTTACCATTAAACATTGATTCATTGCATGTATTGTATAAGTTATTAAGGGTATGATTTTTATTCAAGCTGGCAGTACAGCTAGCTTGGCTAACCAGTGACAGTTGGGCAGTCGGTCCAAGACTTTGTGCAGTGGTCCAGACAGAAATATCTCAACAACTATGGGGCCCAGAGAATTACACCTATATGACACTTTAAGTGACAGATTTTTAAAATATAAGCTTTGAATGCAGTGAGCACTCACCTACATTGTACAGTGGTGACAGCAGAAATCTCACAGATAGAAGTAGAACAAAAACTATCTTCATTGTCAGACAGCACTATAGTAAAAATATATATATATATATTTTTTTAAATGTAATCTGGGTGAACCACCTCTTTAATAAGCAACCTGAATATTAGCTCTGCAACAATTATTTGAAAAATCATGTATGAATAAGGGCCCTGGAGTATTTCCATACACTGGAGTCTTGAGTAGCCTAGCAGGTAAACATTAGTCCTGCTCCCGTGAGGGAAACCCATATCTGAAGTGCACATATTCACACAGCAGAGAGGGCTTTTCAATGAAAATGCGTCCACCACATTTCTTATTTTAATACCATGACACTGCCTACGTTTGCATATGTAGAGATGAACCTTCCATACACTGCTCAGGGTCTGGTTTGGGTTAAGAGACTTACATAAACCTTTGATGTTGTTTGATTGAGTTTCCCTGTTGCCATGAATAAATCAAATCACACTATTCCCGTCAATGATGAGGTAGACCCTCCATTTCTGACTGAGCAGGAGGTCATGGTGATTACAGTTATAATATTAAAAACCGCTTTTATTCATTTCATGTCAGAAAATATATATTGGTGCATGATGGTCATAAATTAAAGGCTCTTTCTTTACTTTTTGACCTAATACATAGTAGTTATATTTACATATGGTATCATAGAGTTTGACATTATAATCTGTTTTTTTGGGGTTTTCCACAGATCACTGAAGATGCGGTTTAATCAAGTATTACTGAACCTTGAAGAGCACTAGAAAAACTTTCCAAGTAAGGTTTGACGGTTGTTTATTATTAGTGTGTATATTAAAGGGGAGTGATAGCAGTGTTTCCATTCCTGTGGTTTGGATGTGAGCCTTTTGTTCAGATTTAGACTACAGATTGTACCTTTGAAGGATATAGATGTGTACGTGCCAGAGAATACTGTAAATACTTCTTACAGTGGTAACGTTTCTCATAATTACAGGGAGATCTCACAGGGTGGGAAAAAATGAAAATAATGTCCTAGTGTCCTAATGAAGTTATTTAGATTAAACCTATCAAAGGAAAATCAGGTTAAGTAGTTAGGTTTATGAAAAATTGTTTGCTTTATCTCTGTAAGTAACCTTGTTATAGGGACTGGGTTTTCTGTTTATGCAATTATTCATAAAAGTAGAAAATTAGCACTTATCATAACACTATTCCAATTATCCCCTGACACAACAAATGCTACATTTACATCTCATCTTGATCTAAAAGGCCAACAATCATTGTTTTCATATTTATCTAAACAGGGCAGTTATTTTTTGGGGGCCCCAGAATGGGTGATAAGCATTGTCACTTTAATTACATCAAAGTAAATATTTCATATTGGCCAAATCAGATCTTGTGGCTGCAACATTCTTGTAAATGGAATTTTATCTGTAGCTCGGGACCATTAGTGGCACTGAGTTCTGTGGCAGCCTAGAGGACGGTAATTAAGTCCGCTCAGCCGTGACTAAACATTTTTGACATTTTTCCTAGTCTGGAATGAACTGTCAGTGTGCAGAGAGAGTAACCATCTTGTCACTTTGTGTTTGTATAAGAATAGCAGAAAGCTGGGTGCTGCGCTGCAAGTCCAGAGTTTCATATCAGACATTTTTCATTATCCAAAAAAAAAAAAAAAAAAAAAAACTGAAAAAAATGGAAGAAGAAGAAAATGCAGAAAAAGAGAAAATGGTCGTGACTTAAACATGGGTTTTTCCGTCTATCTGTGCGGCATGATGCATGAGTGTGTGTGTGTCTGCGTCTGTATGTGTGTGACTGAGATAGAGAGAGAGGAAGACTGTAACCTATTTCTAATTCTGAGTTATTTCATTTCACAGCAGTACTGAGAGAAGAGCGGCCTAAAATACTGTATGTGTAAAAATTCAGGAAATGTTTCGAGCTCAGTTAATGCAAAGAAAAGTAGGACACATTTGACTTTGCTCTGCATTATGGTTTGCTGATGGATCAAAGCTGTCAGAATAGCCCAGTTTCTCATGGGTGCTTTTGTTAGATTTTTCTCTATATTTGTTTGGACCTTCAACCAAGGTGTGTGCATCTGAGCATACATGCGAGTGTGTGCGCAAGTACATTCATTAGCAAAACTAAGGTTGATTTCAACAAAGTTGCTGCATATTGTGATACATTTTGCATCTCATTTCAGCGAGGCACCAGGGTACTAATATGTTTCTCCTCTTGTGCGTGCTGATATAATGAGTTACAGTGGTATCGAAGACAAAATCCAGAGATAACAAGGTGACTTTGAACTTGCCTCTGAAGATATTCAACTGGCATCCTTAAGAAGAAGAAAACAACCAATGCTTTAATAGCCAATACAAGCATTCCATCAACTTTGGTATGCTTGAGTAAATTGAATACCCCTGCTTTGCCTTTTGTTCTAGAAAATGCATCAAATTGATTGAAAGAAGCAATTACGGTACCAGGGAGCAGTATTGATTTTATGAAAGTGTGCAATTACTTTAATTGGAATAACCGAGTCTCGATTAGATGTTCGTAGTCGACTATGTTCAAAAAATGTCTGCATTTTACATAGTTGTTTTGATTTTGAGCAAATTCCATTTCCAGTGCAGCCCAACCTTTGTACCTGATTAGCCCGTTCATTTTCTTCTGTAACCATTTTCTCTTGGGAACCCGAAAGACATTCAATCAACATGGGTTCACAGGTAATGAAAAAAGTCAATGGTGAACTGCTGCACATTAGTGAAAATTCTTTTCAGTGTCTCGTGCACAATACTGGATTTGATTTGTGCATCCCAGCAGAAGTACACAGTGCTGTGAAAGCCCCATTATGAGCAAATAAGAACTCTGTTTTTCCCCGCATGTGTTGGTTGCCAGGTACGATTGAAATGCATCTTCTGTTCCAGCAATACTGAGTTAGAACCCGTAAAAAAAAAAAAGAGGGGGGGGGGGGGGTTTGGGGGGAATGAACAGTGAAGTCAAGCTTTAAATCTGGCTGCATACCATGTGACTTGACATGGAGCAACCAAATGAAAGAGAGAGAGGGAGATAGAATGAGAAAAGGAGAGAGAGGGAGAGAGGAGAGAGAGAGGGAAAGAGAGAGAGAGAGAGAGAGAGAGCAATACCCCCATAAAACCATCTCTGCTTTCAGTTCAAATAGGTCCTATCATCTCCATGACAACAGTCGTAATGGTAACATGGAAATATATTAATGTAAAACCATGGCAACGTTCTCCAATTGAATTAAGCAGCACCTGTGCACATTACAGAAGAAGATAAAAGACAAAAGGAGCCAGCTTCTGCTTGCCAAGCAGCTGTGGCTTTCAGACCTTAAAAACCCATCTACATTTCCTGAACGCATTTGTTTTCCAATGTTTCTGTGCGGCAAATTACCGTAGCGTTGAGCGGTTTTTGAGGGGTTTTCTGTCGTATTTGTGCAAACAGATGAGAAACTGGTTAATTATGTTCTTTTTTTCCCCTGTCAACTATATAAGCCCAGCTCCTCTGCTAGAGCAGTGTAGCTGGATTAAGAGTACACATGTTTTACCATTAAATCACATAATGGTGGGGCAATCATTCTGATAGGTAAAAGGGCACAGTGTTTGTGCACAAAGAGACGTGTTAGACACACAAACTCGGTACATTGTGCTCCCTTTCATTCAAAACAGAGGATGTGAGAGAGTGAAAGTGGTTGTGTTCTGCCTTCTCTTCTCTGAGCTGAGCTGAAAAGAGAAAACATTATCTACATCACCATGCCATCAAATCTGATGGATTTTATCCCATCCCTCTCCCCCCTCCCTCTTCCTTCTTTCTCTCTCCCCCAGCCTCTGTGTTCAGTGGTAATGGCAATGTGGCATTCTCTCACCCTTGAAAATGTGAGTCCGTGTGTGTTTGTTTGCAACTGTAAAAGAAAAAGAAAGACAAGGGGTGATGCTGGTGAGGACACACAGCCTAAGTGAAATTACTCTTAAAAGGATATTGTTGTTCCCAAAGAGTGTTGAACAGCATGTTCAACTGCCATATTTTATTCATGTGGGCAGTCATGTCCAACACAGAGACCCATACAGTGCATCTACTTCATCTCAACTTTGTCTGTCTGTGGAAGAAAATCCTCATCCTGTTGTAAGGTAGCATCGATAAAAGTCTAATCTCTCAAGGGATCCAATGAGAAACTATTTTCTCCATCCTTCTTTCCATTGTGCAACAGTGCCACTCCTTCCAGGCTGAAAGAGGTCCACACCGTCAGTACTAAGTGTGCTTATGCATTATAAGGCACTCAGGCCTCCCTACAGGCACCCTCTTTGCAATAGGTCAAAATTGCATAAAATTGCATCCCTTTCAGATCTTACAGCTGTTTAATGCCAGGAAAGAGGGAGGGTGGAGATTAACAAGAAATCATGACGGAGGGAAAATATAGATCTAGATCGACTCTCTATGAAACATACAGTGTGCACCAGTGTGCTGCACCAAACCTTGGGTTGTTTGATTTAACTAACAACTATGACACTGATGCTGACTCAGAGGAAGATTACAAAAAAAATTGTCCAATATATTACAAGTATGAGAATGAGCAGTTAAGTTTTACATAAGCATTTGACCATGAAACACATATTTCCACATTTCTCATTATCACCGACATTTCTCACCACATGAATCCACTTGTAGAATGTGATTATAATATGATTTGTCTCTTTATAAAGCCCAGGTGAGAAGGCATTATGAATGTAGCCTTGAATTGTGAGTTCATTCATACTAAATTCAGTCAGTACTCAAACTGCCTGTTGGACAAAAGATTTATCTCAGTTTCTCTTATTCAAATTGCAGTAATTTTTTTAAATTGCTCATAGTGTTTAATTTTTAAGACTAAAGAACTAAAATTACAGAATGTGCATCAATAACTCACTAATTGATTATGAATAATAATTGGTTGAAATATTCCTTTATTGCCAAGTAAGTTATATAACCTTGGGTGATATTCAGTATGTTAGATAACTGGTGATATTTGCCAGCTGAAATGACAACTGTTGCTGGAAGATTTTAGTATCTGTAGCTAGCTATCTTATTAAGTTAACCATACCTTAAGCAGTTGGTTTAAACACAGTCTCTTGCTGATGTACGGCATAGTAGAGCTAGTTAGCTTGGGTTGGATTTATGCTCTCAAATTTCTAACCGTATGTTTCACTTTTAACATGACAAGAGGAAAGGCCTTAAAGATTATGACTAATGATGTGTTTGGTGAACAATCTTGGATTAGTTGGCTGGGGAAGTGTAAACTTCCCTTCAATAAAGCACAGGACAGAGCAGCCTGCCATGCCTGCTACAGTGGCTAAGATATCACTGGACAATTGCTATGAAGGAGCTGGATTAGCACACAATCAAATGATAATATCTTTAAGATATTAGCATCCATAACATTTGATAAATGATCATGTTTGGATGAAATATTTCTTTATTTTCCATTGAATAATATATATTTTTAAGTCAAGTCATCAACATCCTGTGTGCTTGATAACAGGATGTCTGAGTGAAATGTTTCTTCATAGCCCAATAAAAAATACAGACATTTGAGGTGAGATTTAACATTCAGAATGAATCAGATTAAATTGAACTTTCAGGGTTCATCTATAGATTTGAGGCCATACAACTTAACTCAACATTATTTACATGTCTCCAATAAATGTATCATGTTTGTCTTCTTAATTCACAGCCTACAGGACCTGGGTAGAGGCCAGTGCAGGAATCATCCTTCAACCCAGATAAAGATCAAGTATGCTTCATTTAATCAGTGGATGAAACATGAGAAGCAAAAGCATTGTCTCACCACCATGCATGATAGAGATTACATAGAATCTGCATGTCTTAACTTCAACAGAGAGCAAAAATAGAAGGGTTTTTACAGAAAATGATGCTCATATCTGCATAAAAAGAGGATTTTAGCATCAGTTTACTGCAGGGCTGTGAAGGTTAACAGTTCCTGGAAAAGGATGATTAAAAAAAGTTAACTTTTGAAAATAAATTCCAAAAATGTGCAGTCACTGGAAAATAAAATGTATTTAATGGTCGTTATTGCTGTTGGGTCACATTAAAAAAAAAAAAAAAAAAAAAAAAAAAAAACATGCCTGCATTCAAATTAGCCTCATTTTTTTCTTTTTTCTTTTTTCCTCACTCAGTAAAAACATCTATAATTTGAGCTACTCAAAAAGAATCCTAATTGCTCATCTGAAAGGGACCATGATTGGATGCTCGAATTTCTCTATATAGGAATGACTCCTCCGCTTGAATGACAATTTTCACTGACAAATGATGCCACGTGCCTCACTGAGTAGAAATAAGAATAGGGCCTGTTTTCCTACATGTGCACAAAACATGGTTTATCTCATGTCCAAAAAAAAAAAAAAGAAAAGAAAAAAAAACCCTCAGCAAATGTCACCAACTTGTTTCAATTACACCTACCAAACACTGGCAATCGAAACAAGTCACTCTTTTTTTTTTTTTTTTTTTTTTTTGCTGTTTATACAAACAAATTTCAAACGAAACTTTAACTCACTTGACATTATCACCATGAGCAAATGTTGGTCTTTTTAATGATATGAAAACACTGAGCAAAACTCCTGCAGACTGCAATACATTCTTCCCCAAACGAGAGTTGAAATGCTATAGGCAATTAGAAGAGTCTCTTGAATTTCCTTGAAATGAAGTGCTAAATGAAACGTGGTCAGACTGACAAGTCTGCTCTCTTTTTTCACTGAGCTTCTCTGTCTTCCTACAGCCCTTCATGCAGAGGGGCAAGGTATACACGTCTCTTTTACCAAATCAAGAGTCAGTGCATGTAAGCCCTGTGGTGATTTTCCTTAATTACGCTTCAGGGTGATTTGCTAGGTGGATGACACAATGAGGACATGATGTCAGTCATATAATATCCCAGCGTTTTTCTTCAGTGCTAGCCTCAATATACAGGCGTACTGTACTGTGGCTTACTTCTGTTAGGGAGTCAGCATTTTCCATGTATGGAATAAATCAAGAAGGAAAAAAAAACACACATGGATATAATCTTTTAGTGGTTCAGATGTCAGAGGCTTAAAGTCCTGCAACAGAGTATGGGAGTTGACCTCTGGGGAAACTAGGTCATGACCTCTTAGTCTGCAGAGCTGCACTGGGGACATTATAGGATCACTACATCTATTCAAACCGGAATCTGGACAGAAGAAGAGACTGGTTTATGTTTCAAACTGTGTTACCACAGTTAAAATGACATTCATGACAGATGGAAAATTACAACTCGTTCTTTTGTCCTAGAGTAAATGAATAATCCCAGAAACATTATCTGAATTGTTGTTTGTGCTCTTGGACCAGATTGTTGACACACTCGGGACACACTGTGGGTTCCCATGCTCTGCTGAAACAAGCAGGGTCAGTGCAACCTGGTACAGGGGTCAAAGGTCAGCAAGCTGGGCCAGAGTGCTAGCCCTAAGTTTTCCTCAGGTGATTGCGAGATCCAAAGTCCTTTGTTTTTTTTTTTTCTTCCTTTGTTTTAAACTTACTGCACTAGCAACAAATTAAATAAGTATGACATTTTATAAAATTATTTTCAGTGAATTAACAACATTTCACATTTATCTCTTGGTCCTGTGAGAAATTAAGCTCCAAGTATCCCACAGGCTTTCTCAATTTAGTAGTTATTTACTGTACACCTCATTATTACCAGACAGGAACAAGTGCAGCAGAAAGGTAGTGTGTGATTAGACACACAATATACTGGTGGATTAGCTTTTTTGGCTTGAGCAGCAAACAATTATAAGTTTAAATGTAGTGCTGCAGTCTTATTATTATCATATTGTAACATATGTTGTAACATATATTAACACAATAAATGACAGACTAATCATGCATGGTTTATTTGGGGAAATGTACTTTGAGAATTTGTTGTGTAAGAGCAACACAGACAGAGTGCAATTAATGTAAAGGTAATATTTGCATTTACCTCACCGTAGCTGCCCTTAGGCTTACAGTTTGCATGAACAGATCAAATTATATGCTAAATGCCAGATAGTAAAAGTTCAACATGCCTTGCACCTCTGTGTGTGCGTCATGTACACATCAGGAATAAAAACTGCTGTAGTAGAAATTCAAGAAATCTTTGTTTTTGTAAATGGGGAGTGAGGAGATTTTAAAGCAATTCAGATTACAATTTTAAAATAAACATATAACTCCACTATTGGTAAGAATTAAAAAATAAATTTATTTTTAAAAAAAGGTTATAATAGCCAAATTTCAACACCTGGCAGCTGGAAATCTGAAAATTAGTTTGGCACAACTTCACTGAAGGTTTTTGAATAATTATGAAAAAGTTTCTGCCAGACAAAAATATTATGCAATTTCCTTCTTTTTTCTTTGCAGTGCTTTGTGTCACAGTTAACAAAGAAGTCTCAATATTAGACAAAGTGTTGACGCTGTACAGAGTCTCTTTGCAACTCTTAATGTAGTTGAACCACTAAACAAACAAAATGACTCATGTAATTACCCAGCAGACAATGAGTGAAATGAAGAGGTGCGGATAAACAAAAATACCCTAACCATAAAACTATTAACTGTTACCCTGTTGTCTCTGAACTGCTACCATTAGGTTCCTGTTTGTATTTTTTTAAACTTCCTTTTCATTAAGAGGAATTTAAAAAATGTATACAGTTATACAGTCGTGTATATATCATTGTACTGTGTGTACTGTATAAAACTGAAGTGGCAGTTACTGAATTGATTATGTATGCAAATCTGTGACTTAGTTGTTTCCCTTCAGTATAAATGCACCAAGTGGGGCTTTCATGGACACGTAACTTCAAGCTGCTGTATGTTGTATAATCATTTTTGCACGAATAAAGACAGATGATGTTTTAAAAGGTCATGATACTTTTAAAACAGTAAAAAGTTTAGAGTGAATGCAGAGTTGCATTCAACCCCTGCTCTGACAGGATTATAATAATGTGAGGAAACTGTGTTCATTGTTGATAGAACTTCTCTGTGGCAAAATTTGACAGAAGTTAATCATGTTTTCAAAATAAAGTTCAATAATGATGCAGATTTTTGTATTTTGACCAAAGATGTAGTACATCGGAACATGAAATGTAAACCATGTGCACTATAGATGCCATACATTAGCTTTCATCTCCCCTGCCCGTACTTGCTCTGTAGTGTGAAATAAACTTCATGTGGGTGTAAAGCAATGTGTATGTGTCTCTACAAAGTCACTGTTCTTTATCATAATAGCTTTGTAAGTCATCATTTAATGACATCACAAACTGCAGGCTTGGTTGACTGTTTTCTACTGTAACTTTGGGAAAGAGATTGTTCAGCGTTCACTTTTTTTCTTTTTTCTTTTTCTTTTTTGATTTAGCTAGTCAAGGTCACAGAAATATCACGTGCCAATTCTGTTTTGAGATGATTTTCAGTTTAAATTAGCAGGACCCTCAGCAGTTCTTTTGTTCTCCCACGCTTTACTCAAATCAGCCATCATTTCTGCAGAACAAACCAAAAGCCAAATTATCTTATCTACCTTTCATCTTCCAAATTTTTTCATCTGCATCACATTTTATTTGAGATTAAAGTAGGGCTGCATCTTTGTGCCGCACTAATTGCCATAGAGCTTCAGTAATTAAAGGACAATAAAGCCTTAGTAGTAATTAGTTTCTCTTGTTTGGTTGCTAGCCCATCAATTGTGCTTCAATAATACTGATCATTAGCATGCGCCTGGGCAGTGAGGGATGCTGGGAAAGGAGCCCTGCACACACAGCACTCCACATTCCATTCCCATGAAGCCATGGCACTGAGCCATGTGGTTAACCCTCTGTGAGCTGCGCCGGGGGAAGAGTGGCAGGATGTGCCTACCGACGAAGGCCAGCACTGTAAAGAGGTTGCACTATAACATAATAGACCTGCTGATAATAATGACCAGCTTTTTACATTTTCTGAAGGTTGGGAACATAAGAGCCGCAGCAGTGGGCAGATGCTGCCATCACGGTTTGTGTAAAAACAATTGTACCCTTCTCAGTGTTACATGCTTCTTTATTCACATCCAGGTTCACCTAATGAAAGCCTTTCTGCAACACTGTTAAGGACTGATAAAGAGGCTATATTATCACTGTTTTACTGATGATGCATCCTAAAAAAACTGCTCAAATTAGGTAGCTTTAAACAGAGGGGCATCCGGAGAATAAAGAACATTTCTGTGCAGGCAGGGTATAGGCTATGGATTGTGCTGTAAACTGTGGCATAGTAATAACGCCAGGCAGCAGAAAATGTGCTCTGTTCTGTACTTTGCCTTGACATGATTGAAAGACAATGGTCCCATGGATAGGCCATTTCAACATCAAATGTGCATGCACATCACAGGGCAAGGGTGTGCTATCCATCACATTCAGTGAGCTGTCAGAGGCAGCTCTCACAGCCCCAGCTTCCCTCCACACACATTTGCAACTGTATGGCAATACAAGATTAAACCTCCTTGTACATATTCTACCCAGAGCATACTAAAACACACACTTGTAAAAGTGTACTGCCTGTTGTGTGAGGTTAACATGGACTATATCTATAATTTTACATTTTCTTGTATTTTAGCATCTCTTTTAATGATAATAACAGTAGAGCACACAATGCAAGCACTACTGGAAACAACTACTTTCTGATAACTGAAATTGAGTTTTCAAGTTAAGTTTTCAAAAATCAATAATCAACAACTCTATAAATAAACACTGGGGTTTATGGTGATGAAAATCACTGAGTTGTGTCCTTTGTCTTTAACCTGTTTGTAGACACTTCAGTACAAAGAAAGGAGTGCACTGGCCTATCCAAGTGAATTTTGCTCAGTGCTTTAGACTACACACTGTGATAGGTTTTGTATTATCAGGTGGCGTCTACATGTAAAACAGCAGATTCAGGTTTTAATCATGGAAATGACAAATAAAAATACATTTTAAAAAAAAAACATTGTCGAACTACAGAGAGACTCGGTGCAACCTCCTCCCATCCGCCTTGGCACAATAACCCAAATGGAAGTCTTTATGAAGCACTGATGGAAGCAGAGTGCGCTTTATAATGCACAGCCGTGCACACTACTACATTTCCAGCTAATCAGAAGCGCGCAGTTGCAGAAAGGAGAGCGGTTGCCAAGGCAGCCACCAATCTCCCCTCCCCCTTCTCCCTCCGTTCCTCTTTCCCGTTTATTATCGGCAGAGGTCGCATGGCAGAGGGAAGTCCAACCACTTCTGTACTGGAACCAATGCAAGAATATGCACCTCCATAACAAAGCCTGTATGGAGTCCTGAGAGCAGTGGGAAAACAGAGGCTGCACGTTTATGGGCTGCTGCTCAGCCGTGTAAGATATCTAATAAGAGAGGATCTAAGTTGGAGGTTTGCTTTTATTTGTTCTGGAACAAGAGGGATAGTTTTGCCAACACGTGCGTATCCATGAAATTTCTACTCTCCCGTTTTGAGTGAGTGAGTGTGTGTGTGTGTGTGTGTGTGTGTGTGTTTCGCATCCTGGCGCGGGGCTCTTCTGAGGAGGACTGCGCATCACCAGAGTTGGTGCCGAAGTTCGGCCGCGAACGGATGTGAGGGAAGAGTATACCGAGCAAAAACTCCCACCACTTGTTTTCTCGTCTCTCCTTGCGTTTGGCAGTTTGTGTTTGCTGAGACAATAGTGAGTCAAAGACGCTGAAAGTGATTTTCATGCCTTCAGTCTCGCACAACCTGAGATGGACGTGAGATTTTATCCTGCGCCCCCGGCAAATGTGGGTTCATGCTCCCTACCGACTGATCCAAGTTGTCTGAGCTCGTTGGACTATTACCACTCGAACAAGGTAAATAACGCACGGTGCATTCAAATTCCTGATGTCTCACCTGTCTCCTTCTCTTTCTCTTTATATGAGCCAATACAGCCTGTTTACGCACATATGCTTTGGACGCGTTTTAATCCACGGGCGCTCACTTACTCCAAACACACAGTTACACACTTGCGAAAAAATGTCAAGTGTCAGCAAGTAAAGTGACCTGGGCTTGGACTGGACTGGTTTTAATTTAGCCTGGAGAAGAACAGAGAGATTAGTATTAGCTATTGCTTTACACTGAAACCTGCAATCTTTCTATTTTGCTGTTGAAAGAAAACGTGTACTCCAACTTTTTTCTTTCCCTCCTTCTCTCTCTCTCTCTCTCTAACCCAACGTGGTTATTATGTTATTTCCCCCCTGTGAGATTGTACAGTTGTGTTTTGCACAAAGCTGGCATTAAGTGTCCCACCCGATGTGGAATACCAGGGGCTGTATAGAATCCATACTGTCCCACTCTGCTCCCTGCTCCAACATTAGCTTCCCTCGCAATGATTTCTTATAGCTTACATGGTTTTCCGCTGGGAGTTCAACGATTAAATGGATGTGTGCCAGTAATGTACTGTTAATTACTTTGTAACGAGAAACCACAGAGTCTGGCTGTTACGAGTATCACTCTTTTCTCTCTCTCTCTCTCTCTCTCTCTCTCACACACACACACACACACACACACACTCTCTCTCTCAGCTTTGACACCCCGCGGCTTTTGGCTTGTGACCTGCACTGACTCCGTTGCAAGTGCGCAGGCATTTAAAAAACAGCATTACGAATATTTTTCAGTTTCACATGTCACAAGAAAAAATAAATAATGAAATAATTAACGAGCCCTCGCGAAAAAATAACCATAATCCTGTGATAAATAGCAGAAGGACGGGGAAAGACTAGAAATCGTACATTGAAAGCCTGCCACGAGCGATAAAAACAGCACAAAGTAAGATAAGATCACAGGAAAAGTACTAATGAGTACCACAAACACAACATATACCCTGTGGAAATGCTAGGAAAACTATTTTACTGTTTAATTAACAGACTCGCAGCTTCCACTATAGTGTTATACCAGCATCTCAGCCATCTGCAATCCCTAAATTAGACTTTGTTGTTGTCACCTACCATACATCAGCTGTAGATGAAGTTCTGCTGAGATAAAGACGGTTTGGGACTTCTTTGGCGTTGCTTTCTCAGATAATGATGGCTTTCAGGTATGACGGTTAGAGGAATGATACAAAAACACAGTTGGGGATGTTTGTCTTTCACTGTGTGGGCAATGGAAAATCTCTGTAACTGAACGGAAAATTCCAGTAATTAACTGAAAAAATCATCTCCTAGTGTAGGTCTTAGAAACAGTGTTATGTATATGTTTATATCTATAGTCTCTGCTCAGGTTTGCAGGCATACAGCTTGCTCAAGCACGGAAGACAGGGAAAAAAAAAAAAAAAACTATCAGGACATAGTGGCCCCCATTCGATCACAGATGAAATGAGGTCTATATAAAACATTTACTGATAAGGCCGGTTTACACCTGTGACACAAATGGGCTCATATAACTGTCTCCTCCGCACAGGCTATCTTCTTGTAGGTCAGACGAATTAGGCTCATCCTCCATGCGGATAATCCCAAGAATATGCTGATATCCACGCACTGCATGAATCCCGGAAACAAAGCCACTAGATATTAAATGTTATAAAGTGCTTTCACTAGAGAGAAAGTGACACCAGCCAACATCAGCTATACAAAAGTGTGGCACCCCCTCAAAATTACAACTATTCATTTGAATTATTGAAATGCCTCCACTCTCTTTGCTTAGGGTTCTTTTCCACAAGGGGAGGTATAATTTGCCATCATCACATGCGTAACACTAACTACCTTCACTAGCAATGCAAATGAGGGCCGGGACCGACGGGGATCATTTGGTGTCCTGTTAACACACAGCACGAGGTCAAGTTCCTCTCCTCAAACGCTTGTCAAACTGGCGGTGGCATTAACGAGACATCTGATTTGTTATGTAGGTTCTGTATCTACAGATCAGATCTACCTGCTGCTAATCATCTCCGACAGCCCTGGTTGGCCAATTTCAAATTCAACCCAGGTCTCTTTCCTGAGCAGAGTGGAGGCAAAAGGCTAATCATAGCATTAAGGTCAATTGTTTCTATGGGCTTACTTTGCATATTCATGTGGACATAATTCAGTTTACAGAAGAATTTGTTGGTGGATTTGTTGGCTTCTAGTTTAGCTTGAGAATATTCTTTTGGGATAATATTATTGGAAAACAGTCAAAATATTTTGAATAAAAAGAAGCTTTGGTTAGATGGTTGCAATTTTGCAATTTGGCATCCATATTGAATTTTAGCACCATTACTGGCAGCTCCAGTATCCATGTAAAAAAAAAAAAAAAAAAGAAGCAAATTACAGCCTCAGAAAACATTTCTTCTTTTATCACTATGAAATTAGTAGTGTTAATCTGAGTCACACACAAGCTTAATTGGATAAAATGAGCATGTGCTTGTATTTTAGCTTTATAGTCTGTTTATTTGCAAACCTGTTCTGCGTGCCACTGACTCACTGTGGATGCTGCGAGCAGACACAAGCCTAGTTTGAGTAATTAGCAAGTTTATGCGACTTCCAGGGAACATGAGCGGCTGTCATGCTTTTTCAGCCTTTGTCACACTGCTAATTTGGAGCTGCAAGCTCACTTCATTCATAACATTTCGTGTGCGTGAACGCTCCTGGATGCACTCTTTCTTTCACCCCGTCCAACGTGTCAATAATTACTGTGATCACCAATCACTGCGAGTCATTTCCATCACTTTGGCAGTGTTGTAGATAATCAACAGCAAAATGTCTCATGAGGAGGAAATATGAACCTTTTCCCCAGATGTGGCAGCCAGCTTTTGTCATCGATTGGTCTTTAAGTAACATGGACAGTTTGTTCTAAGGTTGTATTTACTGAGACGTTCAGTACTGTTTAACAAGAAAAAGGTGAGGAACGCAAAGAAGGAGATGCATAAAATGAGCAAAGGGGGTACTTCATGTGCAGACTGAGATGAATCAGAAAGATCCAAAAATAACCCTGAAGATGTTCACTTCAATACTTTCAGTGCTCACTTTGTTTCACTGTGAGTGTGTGTGTGTCTTTTATTACTGTGGTGCTCACCCACAGCCTAGGAGATATTACACAGAGTAATACCATTATAACAGCTATGTGCTCTAATGGTAATATGAAGCCATGCCATGTTTTAATGCTGTCTGCTGCCTTACCGGCTGCATGGTACATATATTACTCACATATATTGTACAAATACTGTACTAATTTGCACTTTATGTATTACGGAAACTATACAGATGCGTCTTGTCTTATACAACATGCACAGCTGTAATTGCACTGTGGCTAGTTGTTTGTCCACCACTTTTAGTTTGCTCTGTGAAATGGGAACACAGTGTCTGCTCCTTTATTTGAATACCTTAATCAAACAGTACTGACTACTGCTGGTGCTGAGGTGAGTCGCTGCCTACAGTAAAGCACTAGCATGAAGTGCAGAGAGAGGGTAGGCCCTGTGTTTATACACCCAGGCCCCACCCAGCTCATATATCCTCCCAACAACTGATATCTGCTTAGATAGGGCATGACTGAAGAGCTGGCTTTGTTAGTTGGTGGTCTCCTCTGCCTCAGATAAGCTGGGGAATGATGCACTCCATTTGAATGGCTTATCTCAGTTTTATTTGTGCATGCTGTGCAAAGGTTTGATTTCTTTGCATTAACATACTCAGTCAGTTTCAATCAACTGGTCACTCATAAGTGGAATAAGCTCTTGAATTAACACGTACATATTAGTGTACAAGTGTCATTTGTAACTCGTGGAGTACTTAAACATGGCTGACAAATTAACAATTCCTTACAATGCAGGCTGTGGTACATGTTTATGTTGAGTGATGTTGCTGCTATTAGCTAATGACACACTCTGTGGTATGTGACAGAGAGGCAGAAAGTGGAGAATCAAAGGATGAGTGAGAGTCAAATGGGTTGAAGTAATCACTGGCCCAGTATGGGGACACTATGAATGTGTGTGTGAGTGTGTGTGTGTGTGTGTGTGTGTGTGCGCGCGCCTGCGCATGCTAACTCGGGGCCATTCAAGCGTTTTGCTGACTACGGAATCACAATCACAATTGCTTTCATAGCCCCGTGCAGAGGAAGGCCATGCATACCACAGTAAGGGCCGGTGACACACAGCAAGCAGGGGCAGAGCAAAACAGCCACTAAATCATATTCTCCCTGCCCCGACACACGGAGGAGATTTTTAATAGGGATTCCAACTATTTGAACTCATTTCAATAAAACTGGAATTGGCTCTGACATTGGCTGAGTCACAGAGCCTGCATATGGCACAGACATCTCTTGCCTTCAAAATTTTTCTACCTACTCGTGTGTGAGATGTCCTTTTCCCACCCAGCTACAAGGTTTCTACAACTGTTTTGTGACTTTCTGGGGGGGAATTTTGGAGATTGTTTTTAATAAAATATAGGCAGATATGAATGCTGATGACAGGAAATAAGACATGTGCTGCTTGTAATAACACAATCAGCATTGTGAATGGCTTTTCCACCACTTAAATGCCCCGAGCCTCTTTGCCTGGCCTTTAAATGCAGCGTTTGTGTTTGATGTAGGTTATGAGAGTGACAGTATGAATGTGTGTGTGGTAGTGGCGGTGGTGGGGGGCTACCCATGTGCTAATTATTGGCCCTGCCAGTGCTAAGCTACTTGCTTGTTGGTGGGTACCAGAGCATCCCCCTCAGCGTCTGTTACCATAATTAAGACCAGCCGCCCCACTGTAGTGTGCTTACATTAGTCAGCCCAAGCCTTCCCATGGGGCAGTGCGATGGCATTCTCATTCTGACTGCAGAAGAAGACAGAAAAAGAAACTGTGCCAGCACCTGCTGCAGAGTAGGCCCCTGGGTGTTTAGTTAAATGTTGATTATGTTTGTTAATGGTTGCAAACACTCAGACTAAACAGCACATGGCAGCATGATGTGCACACATCTATCTATCTATCTATCTATCTATCTATCTATCTATCTATCTATCTATCTATCTATCTAACAAAGGAAAACTCCACAGAGTATGACTGAGGAAACTACAATATGCAATTTTGCCACAGATATTGTACATCTAAGCTCGGACAGAACCCAGCCAGTGTTTCTGCACAGAAGGTAAACAAATGTAGACAAATAAGAAGTGCCAGCAGTTCCTCTTTACATAGGGGCATGTGTGCACACCGTATGTATGTTTAAGCACTTTTCAATTTATTGCTGTAAATTGAAAATCTTTGGGTCTGACTGGCTTGGGAGGGAAAGCAGGTTGTCCACTACTCCTGAGGTTGGTGGTTCGATCCCCAGCTCCTCCTGTGCACATGTTGGAATTGGGACAGACACTGAAGACACTGAACCCCAAAAAATAGTTTCTCAGGCCAGTATCTGGCACGGTAGCTTGCTGCCATCTGTGTGTTTATGAATGGGTGAATGAGAGACAATTGTAATGCACTTTAGATATAAGTGCTGTATAAATGCAGCCATTTACCATTTTAAGTAATTTGGAGATGTCACCTCGAGTTCTGGGAAATTGAGAGCAGTTCTACTATTCTCTTACATTTTATAGACTGCCCAGTTCATTGACATAATAATCAATGAATGTTCACTAATGTAAGTAGTCACATCTCTAGTATGTGCAGCATGTATGCATATACTGTATGTACTAGATGTGACATGTATGGTATGTTAACATGTAGGCCCACTCTATACTCTGTGTATGTATGATATGTATTCATGTAGACTTTATATGTATGAATGTATATGTGTACATATGTACTGTATGTATGTATCGTATATATGTGCTGTATGTACTGTATGTATGTATGCATGGAAGAGGCTGGAAGCTGGACAAACATTCCCAGTTGTCTCAGCTTCCTGAGGTATGTCCTGTGCAAACACCATGGGCCATGGTATAAGCTCCTTGCCAGGGATTTAAGGCTCTTTCCCTCCCTTGTTTTCACTGAATATCCTTTACAAATATTATCGGCCTGGTGTCAGTGCCATGTTTGCACTGTGGCCTGAAGGGACAGTACCCATATGAAAGTTCAATTAATGATCCAAGGCCAGACTAACACAGAAGCAGTACACTGAAGGTATAATTATCTAAAAATGCCCAGGGTGAAAAGTTTGAATTTAGTCAACTGAACATTTTTGAGAAGCTGTGCCTCATCTGTGTAGATTGATCTAATTCTTTCGGGAGGAACATTTTTCAGAGTGTTACTTTTTTTCCAGTTGCAATCCGCCATCAGATCTTTGACTTCTAATCTGAGCGCTTGTGTCTTTCATTAATTCAACTGACATGCATTGATTTGGACTGTGAGAGGTTTCCACTTGAGGAAGACAGAGCTGATAAATCCATATGATCCTGAATTTGCTCTCTTTCCTCTTTCCCCAGCTGTGACTGTCTCGCCTTGTCCCTTGTCTGTCAGGAGCATGTGTTTATTATGTGTGACATATTTAGCAGGCAAATATAATTGCCTGTGCAAGGCTGTAATCGTCTGCATCCAATTCAGTCATCAGAGACTGCGGGAGCCCACAGAGCCACTGAGGTAATCAAACTATGGCTCATTCTTCCTCTTTGAGAACTAATGATGAGCTCCATGATCATTTACAATGGGCAGAAAGAGAAGTGTGACAGAAAGTACAGTGGTAATACCATGGTTTTAGTTCTTACAATGCTATTATTTTTGGTTTAAGACATAGATCTCGCCTAAAACAAAGAAAAAGTGAGAAGTTGCTGTAGAGTTACAGAGAGAGAAAAGAATAGAGATAGATGCTGTGAAAAAAGGGACATAGAGAGGTTAGAGGAGGCTTGTGGGTTGAGAAAAAGGGAGGGAAAGCGAAAGAAAGAGGCCCTCTCTTTGTGTTGTCGACCTATTTAGTCTCAAGTTGGCCAAGAGCCGTGCCGATGAGTGATGTCGCTAAGAAAAACAAACAGAGGAAAGAAAAGTAGGATTTTGGAAATTATGACATATGGTCAATGGTGTTATGCTATCGAGGACTCTGTCTCTTTCTTAACTAGGCTTCAGCAATCTCATAGCAGCTTGGTAGGGTTGTTAACACACAGGAAAGGGAAACTTGAGCAGATCTTTTTATAGAATTGTTAATAACACAGTAGACAGTAGTGAAAAACCGTAGCCTAAAGCAGCACTTACTGGCACAACCCACGTGAACCAAGAAAGTATATGTGTATGTGTATGCATATGTGTGTGAGTGCATACTCATATGTGTGTGTTACTGGCAATTTAGCAGTGGTGGAAGACACATTCAGATCCTTTACTTAAGTAAAAGTAGCACTACCACACTGTAGAAATACTTCATTAGCAGTAAAAGTCTTGCATTAAGAATTTTACTTAAAAGTGCATTAGAATTAACAACAAAATGTACATAAAAGTATCAGCAGTAAAATACTCATTATAAAGCAAAAACAGCCACTGTCAATTTTACATTGCCATGCCAATTATTATATTGTCAGATTATTGTTACTTATAAAATGCAAGCAGCATTTTCATGTTGTTGCTGATATACAATCTCAACTAACAACTATAACTATCGTAAAAAAGGAATATTTCCTTCTTAATTGTAGTGGAATAGATGTATGGAATTTAATGGAAATATTAAAGTTAGTGCAAGTACCTTAAAATTGTACTTAAGTACTGTACTTGAGTAAATATATTTAACTACTTTCCACCATGGCACCTTAGTGTGTATGTGCTGCTCTGTATCAGCTTGTACATATGTGCTAAAGTGTGTGTATGTGTCTATAAGCACCCATTATAGAATCAGACCAGGGTGTACTGTATGTGAAAGGTATGTGCAGAGGACTTGTTTCTGTCAGGCCCCAACTCACTAAATCAAGCAACATTGCTAACAGCCAGCTGCTTTCAAATCAAAGAAAAAGGAATAAGACTTTTGACGAGAGTCTAAAAACAACTTATTAGTGTACGAATAATGTTATTTTAGAGCAGCAGGAGATAGGAGAGAGGTTCTGATAGCAGAATGGAGGAACACTAATAGTAAGTTTGACTTTTGATTGAAGCAGTGACTTAAAGTGTTGAGTTTTTTTCACTTATCTCTATAGTGGTACCTAGAGGTTTTAGCTACCCAGAACAATACAGTGGAGGTGTATGGAATATTGAGAAATTATACTTCAAAAATGGCACAGCAGCATGTCTTTCCATAAACTGTGTTCACGTTACACTGGATAATCTGACATGCTAACACACTATGAGCAGTTCACATTGGGATATTTTCTTTTATGCAAAGTCTGTATTTCAGTACTGTGAGCACCACAAATTACATTGCATCCATCTGCAATGTAATGAGGTGTAAGCTGATATTTTATATCTAAAGATCTCGGCAAATAAAAACAAAACTATCTGCATGGGTAAGTGAGAAAATACTGTTTATGTTCTCCTCTGTTTTGAGTAAACTGAGCCTTCAATCTTAATTTTACACAGTAAATGCTAATGCCTTGTACTGCAGCGTACCTGTTGCTGCAGTTTAACAGTGACAGGTACAGTCTTAGGCCAGTTACTTAGCAAAGGCATTGTAAGTGTCATAACCAGAAACAAATGTTTGTGGTAGCTGGGCAGGGAGAGGGAGTGAAACTGAGAGATGGTCATGTTTTATTAAGCCTGATAATGCAGCCTAATCTGTGGCTTGGGTTACAGAGTGCTTTGTGGGTAATTAGAGATCATGTCGTATGCCTGGCCTAGTGAAAAATTGCACTCCGCCCTAATCCCCTCCTATCCGCCTTTCACCCGCCACCTCCCTTCTTCTCTCAGTCGCTCACAAAAAAAAAACAAACAAAAAAAAAAAAACCTACATGCTTCCAAATGAGCGAGCTTCCTGTCAGGGAAATGTACAAATAAACAAACATGGCAGCCATATTTCAGGTAGCTAGTGATCAGAAAGTTTATACCTTGCTCTAAGATACTTGGAAATGTGCTTATGTGCTCAGAATTCAATAAGAGGAAGTCGACAGTGGAGCACTTTGTGGTTTGCTTTGTGGAGCTTGTTAGATGAATGACTAATGCCTCCTGGCAAGTGCCCCAGGTTTACTATTACCAAAACAATGGCACTTGATACAGAGCACCGTAGCCTTGGTTTTCACACAGACAGGAGCTCAGGCTGCTGTTTTCTTTTGAACCCTAAATGCTGACTGCCCATTCATGCAACATCCCCCGAACACAGAGACGCACACAAAGGAAATTCTCAACTGACACGGTAACTTGTTGAAAAAAAAACAACAGCTTCTTTCATCGCTTATTGTCCCCAATTTTTCCATTGTTAAAAATCAAGAAATGTTTCCCTTTTGCTGTATCTAGATTTGGCTGTCACCACGTGTAAAACAGTAGCCGTGTTTTCACACACTGTTGTATAATTACTTGGCCTTACTTGGATTGTGAGCGCAACTCTGTAAAAGTTTCTGAATATCAGGTGGGAAATAATGATGCAATATGGTACCGTTTGGAGAAAAAGCATCAGCTTCCTCACACCATGAACCCAGTGCAAAACTGGATGAAAAGCAGGTTTAAACTGTAACTCAATGACTCTAATGCATGTAGTGTTTCCCCTTGAGTTTTTGTCATGCCTGGTGGTTTTAGCCAAAAATCCCCTTTACATAAAAGGAGACATGAAAGCAATAATAAAACCAACTATATAGAAGCAGCATCTCCGTTGTATCTCAGACAACTCATAAAACCTCATCCTACAGTATGTACTATATGAATCACTGAAGAGAGAGAATTAATAAAGTGCTAGAATCTTATCACTGTGGATGCACATGATAACAGTATTGTCATAGACACCAACCACAAATAATAAACAGTCTACTTCCGTGATGTGTGGTTATCCACACGTGATGCTGAACTCATTAACCGCTTCATCCTCTCCACAGCCACCAGAGGAGAGCTTATGAATTACCATTGATTCAGACACAGAGGAGATAAAGACACATTATTTCATAGGGGATAGGTGTTCATACTGCTGCCATATAAGACACAGGCTTTCAGACGCCTCATATACCATCATGCACTACATTTGCATAAAAATGTATCAAAATGCAAAACTGAGCTATATTCAAAGTGTTCAAGTAGCATGGAGATTATTGGCAGAACCAGAAGGCTTTTAAGAGTTGAGGCCGCTAACGAAAAGCAGCTGAAAAACAAAGCAACAGTAAAGTTGTAAGGCTGGAGATAAATTGGCTCTGGGCGATTTTGACATCTACTGCATCTTTTCTCATTTCTGCTGGTCTGATCGGCTGCAGTGGTTGTCAAGTCAGAGGTGTCAGTCGCTGTGAAATCTCCTCATCACCAAACACAACATGCTCAGTTCTGATGTGTGATCAAGTCCAACAGGATTTTAAAACCTGCGCTGCAGACCCAGACCTTCCAAGTTGCATTGGTTCTCACTTTCACACTTGTTGGTGAACAAACACTGGCTTTTGTGGACTGGTGTTGCTTTAATTTTTAACATCTAGATACCCTCATATCATCATCTTATCATCATGTAAAGGTCAAGGTGTGCAAGGTGGGCATGCTTCTCTGTAACCTTGTTTTAAATATCATTTATTGTTCAGTTTACATGTGATGTTTGATGCTTAAAGTGTGGCTTTAAGTTGTTAGTTTCTGAGTGCCACAGTCGTGTCATTATGTAGAGATATTTGATCATGTTTGTCCTGTTAGTCATTTGATCTCATTGATGAAACTGTGTCCACAAAGACTAGGCATCTTTTTTGGGCCAGTAGTTGCTATGATTGAATGGAGATGATAACAAATAAATCCCAGGTTACCCAATTAGGGTCATACGAGTTTCAGACAAATCTTGAACTCTGCAGGACCACACACACACACACACACACACACACAAACATATGCAGGGTCATATAGATTCACACACTTTTACGACTCTGATTCCCCCACCATTCAACCACACACACACACAGCCCATATAGCTTCAAGGCATTTCATTTCCTCTCCTCCTATGACAACATCACAATATAATGGGACATGGTGTCACGTGACAAGAGCAAGTACACAGAGCGATCAAATCACTCTCTCTGTCTCTCTCTCTCTCTCTAGCTTGAAGGGCAGAACGGTCAGTCGTTACATAAACTAGAGTTGGTTCAATTACAGAAAAATGTGCTTTGTGTCCTTGTCATAAGCAGAGTGATGAAACAGATAAAAAGAAATTGGTTAGTTGTCTGTGTTCATTCAGGATTTTGATAAAATACCTTTCTCTCTGTGGTTACTCTGTCGTGGAAACACACTGTAGCAAGGCTAAGATACCTCATTCAGCTTTTTACTTCACTATTTAAGATATTAGGTAAAAATATGCCTCTGTCGGTGGCTTAAAGGGTGTCCCATCCTGACCTGCAGAGATTCCACAGATTTGGAATATGTGCGCAAATTAAACTCTTATCAGGTGTGTACACCCCTCCATCCAGAGGAAGTGACAAACTGAAACCTAAGAGTCAAGCACCGAAAAATCTCCTAAACAAGGAAACGGGTGTTCAGTCCAGAAAAATATGAACTCACCAACATTTGACCTTCAGCCTCTCCCATCCCGTTTGGTAGCCTTTGGTTGAAATGCTCACAAACCAGCAGGGTTACACTAACATTCTGAGTGTAGTTTATAATTTCTCAGCACTGATGTTTACATTTATTCAAGTTTCTTCTTAGAAATATGAAGGAAAAGCAAGGTTTTTGTGTTTGGTTAGGTTGTTTGTTTTTTTCTGTATGGTACTATTTTATCTGGTGGTTAATTCTTCATCTATTAAGTTTGCTTTGGCTGACCCTTGCTCCAGGTATTCACTGTGTGCTCCAGCACAGTACCATCACACAGTTTTCAGATGAGCCTGTAATTAAGTCATCTCTGTGCCTTGAGAGCGCGACTATAGCGCACTGAGCTGAGACCAATCTGCCACTAATTGTCCCGAGTTTTAATTTCTAATGGAATTAAAGCTGCGAGCAGCGTTGAACGGGCCCTCGCACCCGGCGCCCGTCGGGGGAGCGGCGACCGCGGGACCCCGGCAACCGCGGGGTCAACGCAGGTCGCAGGGCACACGCTGGCGTAACAGTTCACACTTCCGAGATGTAAAAATTTTAAATAAAAGCTTTTACGCTAATTATTTTCTGTGATAATATTTTTCAGAGCTCATCATCTGTGACAGCTCTTGGCTCTCTTGACTGTAACCTCCCTGTGGCAGCTTCTCACAGACTCAATCAACTCCTCTTCCCCTCCCCCCTCAAACACAAACACAAACACACACACACACACACACACACACACACACACAGATACCCCCTCCCAAAAGGAGATAAAACTCAGTTTTAACTTGAGTTTAAAAGCTTTGAGCTTTGAGCAAAAGCATTTTTTTAAGTTCTGTTATTGGGTGCATATATAAATCATTTATGCTTAAACAAGGCTTATAATGAAGTTATTTGAACAGTGAATATCTCATCTGCCTAAAGTCAGGGCGAAGCCACTAACCAGCTGTAGGGATGGGTATCATTAGGATTTTATCTTTATCCATACAGACCCCTATCAGTCCAGCTCAGACTGTTACTGGTTTAAGAGAGTGAAGTTTATAGCAATTTGCAAAATTTGGAGATTAGTGACAAACTAACCAGTTAGACTACATACAGACAAGCTTTCATTTTAGCTGTTAGTAACAGTTTGCCATGAGCTTAACCAGCGTGCTGTGCTTCCTGTTAAACATGTTATGAGACTGTGGACAAGGCTGAAAATATTACTTTACTAACTACTTGCCGAACAGGCGCTTTGACAAAGAAAAGGTAAAGGCCAGCAGCTTTTACTTTTCAATGCACTTGTCGTCAACTTGAGTGGCTTATATTCAGCTGGTTCACCTCGACGCCTGTGGACCTAGTGCACTTTTCCTGTCGCCGTACACTGAGTAACACGAAAAAATCAGCTGACCCCGTGTGAAATTTCCTAACTGATCAAAACCAAACTGTAAAGACAGCATCAATCCACGCTCAGCTTTGGTCAAGGGGAGACATATGGGAAGATGAGTAGAGAGATGGAAAGAAACAGAAATGGAGAAAGATTACATGTAATCTTCAATATGAGACCTACAATCCTTCAGACATTAACTTGAAGTCCAGTTTCACTAGTGTCTTGAGCAGCGTTTGACATCTGCAGATATGAGTTTCTAGAGAGGGCCTGCTGAGGTTAGATGTGCTGATAATATCCATTTTCATATCAGAAAAACACTGCATTAAACATTGTCTTAGCTCACCTGAGCTGAGGTCAACAGGTAATATAACGCACCTGTGAGGTGGCTCACCCCTTGAATATATCTCCTGTGACGCTTCTCATTAGAGTATCTATGACAGCTGGAAATGCTGTTATAAACTTGTATATCCTCTCCTGACCATTAAGCATCAGACAATTCTTCAAGTCTACAGTGATTTCTTAGTTTTTGCAATAAGGAAATGCTTGTCAAGAACCTGAATTGTTGCAACAAATTTAAACTGAAAGCTTTTATGTAATATTTGCTGTGTAAAGTCAGTCATCTGTGAGCTCTCTCTCTGACTGTAACCTCTCTGTGGCAGCTTCTCACAGACTCAATCAACTCTTCTTCCCTCCCCCCTCAAACACAACACAAACACAAACACACACACACACACACACACACACACACAGACACACACACACAGAGACCCCCTTCCAAAAACCCATCAAAGAGTAATACAATGGCTCCATCTATAGGATAAAGTAGAGAGTCGCAACAGGAAGTTACCCCAAAATCTGAGGTTTCAAACAGGAAGTTGGGTTTCTGAACTTTGACGGGCCAGAACCGGCACACGCTTCGACCAAAACTCACAATTTTCGGAGCCAGTCTTCCAAAAAATTCCTCAAGGAGGGGCTGACAACATTTGAAGTGAATCTGGTCACCCGTCTAGAAACTGGACATCACACTATAAAATATGTCATTTCCTGCTATAAATAGGTGGTGCTACAACAATTGTATGAATATTGACATATGGATGTGTGCAGATAGGTACCATTAACAATCCTGTAAAGTTTGATGCAGTTTGGACAAAGTATGGCCGAAATATAGCAAAAATAAAGCAACTTCCTGTTTCGTGGCGAGTAATCGAACTTTGAGGGGCCATAACTTCCACGCCCTTCAACAAAAACTCAAAATCTGCCGCAATTTAACATCGTCTATGTCTTAAGAACATACTATTAAGTTTTGAAGTCAATCGGATAATGCGTCTAGGACTAGTTCGCGTTCAAGCGACCCCTGGAAATGGCCAAAAACACACAATTTTTTCACCTTCCGGTCAAAATAAAAATACTTTCTGTTGGGTTTAGAATATGGCTCCAAGAGACTTTTTGGTGCGTCATGGGATGTTACATATGTGTGCAGATTTTCAGATTTTTAGGCGCAACGGGCTTGAGGGGCTGTTCCGTTTAAAAATGTAGGTGGCGCTACCGAGGCCATTTTACCACACCCATGCTCAAGACCCCTAAATTATTAAATTTTTCGCCGTGCCTGACGCGTCTGCAAATTTTGGTAAGTTTTCACGCATGTTAAGGCCCTCAAAAAGCCGATCTAAGAGGCGGAAAAAGAAGAAAAAAAATAATAATAATAATAATAATAATAATAATAATAATAAACAGACCGAAAACAAGAGGGTCCTTGCAACTCGTTGCATGGCCCCGTTGGCCCACGCAACTCGTTGCTCGGGCCCTAATAATAATAATAATAATAATAAACAGACCGAAAACAAGAGGGTCCTTGCAACTCGTTGCATGGCCCCGTTGGGCCCACGCAACTCGTTGCTCGGGCCCTAATTAAAGCTGCGAGCAGCGTTGAACGGGCCCTCGCACCCGGCGCCCGTCGGGGGAGCGGCGACCGCGGGACCCCGGCAACCGCGGGGTCAACGCAGGTCGCAGGGCACACGCTGGCGTAACAGTTCACACTTCCGAGATGTAAAAATTTAAAATAAAAGCTTTTATGCGAATTATTTTCTGTGATAATATTTTTCAGAGCTCATCATCTGTGACAGCTCTTGGCTCTCCTGACTGTAACCTCTCTGTGGCAGCTTCTCACAGACTCAATCAACTCCTCTTCCCCTCCCCCCTCAAACACAAACACAAACACAAACACACACACACACACAGATACCCCCTCCCAAAAGGAGATAAAACTCAGTTTTAACTTGAGTTTACAAGCTTTGAGCTTTGAGCAAAAGCATTTTTTTGCAAGTTCTGTTATTGGGTGCATATATAAATCATTTATGCTTAAACAAGGGTTATAATGAAGTTATTTGAACAGTGAATATCTCATCTGCCTAAAGTCAGGGCGAAGCCACTAACCAGCTGTAGGGATGGGTATCATTAGGATTTTATCTTTATCCATACAGACCCCTATCAGTCCAGCTCAGACTGTTACTGGTTTAAGAGAGTGAAGTTTATAGCAATTTGCAAAATTTGGAGATTAGTGACAAACTAACCAGTTAGACTACATACAGACAAGCTTTCATTTTAGCTGTTAGTAACAGTTTGCCATGAGCTTAACCAGCGTGCTGTGCTTCGTGTTAAACATGTCATGAGACTGTGGACAACGTTTGAGCCAGCTTTGACATCTGCAGATATGAGTTTCTGAAGAGGGGCCTGCTGAGGTTAGATGTGCTGAATAATATCCATTTTCATATCAGAAAAAACACTGCATTAAACATTGTCTTAGCTCACTGAGCTGAGGTCAACAGGTAATATAACCAACCTGTGAGGTGGCTCACCCCCGTAAGATAAACACATAAATGATCCCTGATAGAACCGATAATTAAAGGCACATCAGTGACAGGGAATGCTATTAAAACTAAACTATAAACTGGTGACATTAACTGCAAAAGAAGATTTTTATTGATACATTTCAGGTAGAATTTAGTTTTCAATAAGGAAAATGCTGTAAGAAACCTGAATTTGTTGCAACAAATTTAAAATAAAAGCTTTTATGCTAATTATTTTCTGTGATAATATTTTTCAGAGCTCATCATCTGTGACAGCTCTTGGCTCTCCTGACTGTAACCTCCCTGTGGCAGCTTCTCACAGACTCAATCAACTCCTCTTCCCCTCCCCCCTCAAACACACACACACAGACACACACACACAGAGACCCCCTTCCAAAAACCCATCAAAGAGTAATACAATGGCTCCATCTGTAGGATAAAGTAGAGAGTCGCAACAGGAAGTTACCCCAAAATCTGAGGTTTCAAACAGGAAGTTGGGTTTCCGAACTTTGACGGGCCAGAACCGGCACACGCTTCGACCCAAACTCACAATTTTCGGAGGACTTCTTCCAAAAATTGTCAAGGAGGGGCTGACAACATTTGAAGTGAATCTGGTCACCCGTCTAGAAACTGGACATCACACTATAAAATATGTCATTTCCTGCTATAAATAGGTGGCGCTACAACAATTGTATGAATATTGACATATGGATGTGTGCAGATAGGTACCATTAACAATCCTGTAAAGTTTGATGCAGTTTGGACAAAGTATGGCCGAAATATAGCAAAAATAAAGCAACTTCCTGTTTCGTGGCGAGTAATCGAACTTTGAGGGGCCATAACTTCCACGCCCTTCAATGAAAAGTCCGAAACTTTTGCAATTTAACTTCGTCTATGTCTTAAGAACAAATTATCAAATTTTGAAGTCAATCGGATAATGCGTCTAGGACTAGTTCGCGTTCAAGCGACCCCTGGAAATGGCCAAAAACACACAATTTTTTCACCTTCCGGTCAAAATAAAAATACTTTCTGTTGGGTTTAGAATATGGCTCCAAGAGACTTTTTGGTGCGTCATGGGATGTTACATATGTGTGCAGATTTTCAGATTTTTAGGCGCAACGGGCTTGAGGGGCTGTTCCGTTAAAAATGTAGGTGGCGCTACCGAGGCCATTTTGCCACACCCATGCTCAAGACCCCTAAATTCTTAAATTTTTCGCCGTGCCTGACGCGTCTGCAAATTTTCAGGAGTTTTGACGCATTTTAAGGCCCTCAAAAAGGCGATCAAAGAGGCGGAAAAAGAAGAAAAAAAATAATAATAATAATAATTAAAGCTGCGAGCAGCGTTGAACGGGCCCTCGCACCCGGCGTCCGTCGGGGGAGCGGCGACCGCGGGACCCCGGCAACCGCGGGGTCAACGCAGGTCGCAGGGCACACGCTGGCGTAACAGTTCACACTTCCCAGATGTAAAAATTTTAAATAAAAGCTTTTATGCTAATTATTTTCTGTGATAATATTTTTCAGAGCTCATCATCTGTGACAGCTCTTGGCTCTCCTGACTGTAACCTCTCTGTGGCAGCTTCTCACAGACTCAATCAACTCCTCTTCCCCTCCCCCCTCAAACACAAACACAAACACAAACACACACACACACACAGATACCCCCTCCCAAAAGGAGATAAAACTCAGTTTTAACTTGAGTTTACAAGCTTTGAGCTTTGAGCAAAAGCATTTTTTTGCAAGTTCTGTTATTGGGTGCATATATAAATCATTTATGCTTAAACAAGGGTTATAATGAAGTTATTTGAACAGTGAATATCTCATCTGCCTAAAGTCAGGGCGAAGCCACTAACCAGCTGTAGGGATGGGTATCATTAGGATTTTATCTTTATCCATACAGACCCCTATCAGTCCAGCTCAGACTGTTACTGGTTTAAGAGAGTGAAGTTTATAGCAATTTGCAAAATTTGGAGATTAGTGACAAACTAACCAGTTAGACTACATACAGACAAGCTTTCATTTTAGCTGTTAGTAACAGTTTGCCATGAGCTTAACCAGCGTGCTGTGCTTCGTGTTAAACATGTCATGAGACTGTGGACAACGTTTGAGCCAGCTTTGACATCTGCAGATACGAGTTTCTGAAGAGGGGCCTGCTGAGGTTAGATGTGCTGAATAATATCCATTTTCATATCAGAAAAAACACTGCATTAAACATTGTCTTAGCTCACTGAGCTGAGGTCAACAGGTAATATAACCAACCTGTGAGGTGGCTCACCCCCGTAAGATAAACACATAAATGATCCCTGATAGAACCGATAATTAAAGGCACATCAGTGACAGGGAATGCTATTAAAACTAAACTATAAACTGGTGACATTAACTGCAAAAGAAGATTTTTATTGATACATTTCAGGTAGAATTTAGTTTTCAATAAGGAAAATGCTGTAAGAAACCTGAATTTGTTGCAACAAATTTAAAATAAAAGCTTTTATGCTAATTATTTTCTGTGATAATATTTTTCAGAGCTCATCATCTGTGACAGCTCTTGGCTCTCCTGACTGTAACCTCCCTGTGGCAGCTTCTCACAGACTCAATCAACTCCTCTTCCCCTCCCCCCTCAAACACACACACACAGACACACACACACAGAGACCCCCTTCCAAAAACCCATCAAAGAGTAATACAATGGCTCCATCTGTAGGATAAAGTAGAGAGTCGCAACAGGAAGTTACCCCAAAATCTGAGGTTTCAAACAGGAAGTTGGGTTTCCGAACTTTGACGGGCCAGAACCGGCACACGCTTCGACCCAAACTCACAATTTTCGGAGGACTTCTTCCAAAAATTGTCAAGGAGGGGCTGACAACATTTGAAGTGAATCTGGTCACCCGTCTAGAAACTGGACATCACACTATAAAATATGTCATTTCCTGCTATAAATAGGTGGTGCTACAACAATTGTATGAATATTGACATATGGATGTGTGCAGATAGGTACCATTAACAATCCTGTAAAGTTTGATGCAGTTTGGACAAAGTATGGCCGAAATATAGCAAAAATAAAGCAACTTCCTGTTTCGTGGCGAGTAATCGAACTTTGAGGGGCCATAACTTCCACGCCCTTCAACAAAAACTCAAAATCTGCCGCAATTTAACATCGTCTATGTCTTAAGAACATACTATTAAGTTTTGAAGTCAATGGGATAATGCGTCTAGGACTAGTTCGCGTTCAAGCGACCCCTGGAAATGGCCAAAAACACACAATTTTTTCACCTTCCGGTCAAAATAAAAATACTTTCTGTTGGGTTTAGAATATGGCTCCAAGAGACTTTTTGGTGCGTCATGGGATGTTACATATGTGTGCAGATTTTCAGATTTTTAGGCGCAACGGGCTTGAGGGGCTGTTCCGTTTAAAAATGTAGGTGGCGCTACCGAGGGCATTTTACCACGCCCATGCTCAAGACCCCTAAATTCTTAAATTTTTCGCCGTGCCTGACGCGTCTGCAAATTTTGGTAAGTTTTCACGCATGTTAAGGCCCTCAAAAAGCCGATCTAAGAGGCGGAAAAAGAAGAAAAAAAATAATAATAATAATAATAATAATAATAATAATAATAATAAACAGACCGAAAACAAGAGGGTCCTTGCAACTCGTTGCATGGCCCCGTTGGGCCCATGCAACTCGTTGCTCGGGCCCTAATAATAATAAACCGAACGAAAACAAGAGGGTCCTTGCAACTCGTTGCATGGCCCCGTTGGGCCCACGCAACTCGTTGCTCGGGCCCTAATAATAATAATAATAATAATAAACAGACCGAAAACAAGAGGGTCCTTGCAACTCGTTGCATGGCCCCGTTGGGCCCACGCAACTCGTTGCTCGGGCCCTAATGATATAGTTGCTAGCAAGCCAGTACTGGAGAAAAATGCTAGAGTCAAATTCAATTACCTTAAGTGGACCAGAGTCAAAATGAGTGGGTCTGTTTCAAATTGGGCCCGTTTTCAACTCACAAAACACCCATTTTACCTCACTAAATGTAATATGAGCTCAGAGGCAGTGCCACTGAGATTAAGACTTTTACAGACAAAGGAGGCTATCAACAGTTAATGTTTATAACTCAGCACTGCAGTGTCACCGTAGATGCCAAATTATCACCAACTGTCAATGCCTTACTTTGCGGGGATCAGGATTTCCTGCGATTGCTTTCGTACTGGATAGTCGCCGGAGTAACGTTTCACTTTGAACTCCAGGGAAATGCACTGATCATTGTCCTGCAGTGACAGAAGCTTCTGGAAATCTTCTTTTTCAGCTTCAGCCTTTCTTTCAATAGCCATTACAGAAAAATATTACCTGTAGGAAGCAGAGGAAGCCCAGACAGCCATGTGTCAAACAGCCCAGCCCAAGCTAATATCCGTTCACTATTCATCTGCCCGCTTCAACTGAGAGATTCATCATTCTCCTGCATGCAAACATGGTACATCTGAACTGTATCTCACGTGAAACCATTTCTTTGATTTCATTTGTTCAATCTTTTAGGGAATCACTTGCACTTCTTATCAATGAAGATCTTATCTTTAAGGAGAGTGAATGCAGGAGAGAGAAAGAGAGGTAAATTACATAATGAGATCAAGGGCCAGAGTGTTTGTGTGACCCAGTTTGACGAGCAGTAAGCAGACGTGATCCGAGAACCATTATGCATTCTGACAGGTCCAAATGAATGGGCCATTTCTCTAATGTGGAACAGGGATGGGGGGCCTCGGATACTTCAAATGTTTCAAATTCAGCAAAACAGTGACCTCCCTCCAGAGAGCTGCGAAAATAAATCCCCAGTCACACACTCCAACCACAGGAAAAGAGAAAAATGGGCCCTGTCTACACAGCCCACTCGCTCGCTTTCTCACCAGCACGTGAGGCAAAGTGGAAAAGTATGTGGCGCTCTGCTCACATTATGTTGCATGTTTTCTTATGTGTTTCGTGTTTTTGTGTGTATGGGAGTGTGTTGTATGTATAAAGTATACTGGAGATGCCCATTTTTGGTGCGTACTATACGTGAGTCTTGAGTGTGAGTGTGTGCTAACGGATCCACTGAAAGACCTCTTATAATACTTGTGTGTGTGTGTGAATTGTGCAGAATGTCTGTTTTCTCCATTTTCTATTCCCCTCTTGCCTCTTGTTCTCTGTATCGTCTCCCACTGTCAGTCTGCCCACTAGGCCAGTGTCTCTGGACCTCAGCCATGAAGAGGCCACTTTCTGGCTCCAGTGGTGTGTGCTGAAAAATCCCTACTTGAACTCAGCAGACCCTCCAGCTTCATGAGAATCCTGCTTCTGGCTAAAGAGTTACAGCTCGGAATCGTTATACGCTGACTGGTAGAGGTGTAACACTGTATGTTACACTACAAAATAGTGGTCATATGCATTATGCACCACATATTAACTAAATTTTATCAGTTCTGCCTCCATAACTCATACTACTCATTCTTGTTTGCAAACATTAATAGGACACAGTTAAATTGCATCTATTACCACCGTGAACCTTCAGAAATCTAAACTGCAGCCTGAAAATGCTTGAAATTTGTAGTTTGTAATCTCACAAATGTCCTTGTTTTACTCCAGAACTCCAAAATCAGTCTGTACAAAGATGTTTAAATTGGGGTTTGTGGCAAATGGAGGTATTTCGAGAACGTGAACTTGTTACCAAGTTCAGACATTTGCTCTTTATGAGAACGTCTAATCCATTTTTACTCTTCAGTTTAGTTTTATACAGACAAATGTCTGTTTGTAAAAGAGCTGATTTGGTTTTTCCATTTGAAAGATTGTATTATTCAGTTCCTGAATGTGTATATCATGTGTATAATTTTTTTTAAAGTGCATGGGAACTGGGTGAAATGAAGAGTAACATTTTCACATTTTGCACTAAACTAAAAGAACACCTCTCTTAAAAAGTAATAACATTTTTGTTTCTGCACTTTTCACACTTAAGGAGGAAAATATAGGAATAAGTTTGTTTTCAGTCCAGTTTTGTTAAAAAAAAATATTTTGAGTGTATCAAGCCTTAAATCTTGAATTGTGTACCCGAACAATTACTTGTGTGAGTGTATAGCTACATTTACATGACAAAATCAGAACATAAATATTGTTTTTACAACAGAAAACTGTGACAATTGTGGCTCCATATCTCTTGTACTATGCACATATGGCTGCAAACAGGACGCATAAATGTAGCTGTAAAACAGCAGCAGGCACAGCAGACCTTCTCCGGAACAATAAAGGTTAAAAAAGTTCAACCCCATAACTCTCTTTGTCTTCCAGAATTCTGCTCGCAGGTCATGCTTCTTAGCCCATGTCACTCAGTCTGCGAGCATGCCTGCAGAGAGAAGGAAACCATAAAACCATGAAGTGCTTCTTTTCCTTCCCTCCGACACATTTCTCGTTTGTCTGGGCTTTCTTAGCACACTGAGCAGGCAGTGGTGGCGGCGGCGGCAGCAGCAGCAGCAGGAGGAGGCTGATGGAGAGGGCCACCTGAACAAACCCAGTGTGGAACCAGGCAGCCGGGCCCAGTCAGATTTATGACCCTCCACCCTTCTTTTCCCACACAGAGGCCCCTCTCTGGAGGTTCTGGATGTATTGGACCCTGTCTGTTACCTTTTGTCACCTCTGCTTACCTCTCCTTCCGCTCCCTCTCCTGTCCCACTTTCCCATTTCTCGTTTTTTTGGATGTCCATCTATCTTTTCCCATCCTCTATTTCCCTATCTTGGTATCTCTTTCTGTCTTTCTCCCCCTCCTTTTCACCCAGACATCCTGGCCAGCTGTTCATCCAGACAGGGTGTCTACAGCTGTCTGTGCGAAGCTGAGTTGCAGCTCCAGAGGTAGGGTCACATAGCCTGCAGCGTGGAGCTCTTTCCCAACACCTCTGTCTCCTCTGTTCGCAGCATCCGTGACCTGAGCTTGACCTTGACACCACAACTACATGTTTTCTCCAAAACCACCCACATACACTGCGTTGAGGTAATGTAGAGAAGTAACACTGCAGAAAATGCCCTCTATGTAATGTTGTCAGACAGGAGCACGAGCCATACTAAAAAAGCATTTTGCAAATGAAAGCATTCTAAAATTGAGAATAGCTTTGAGGGAGTAGCATTTACAGAACAGTAAACACACATGAAATGAAAAACATGCTCTCAGCGTTTCTCCCTCTTCTCCACCCAGTAACAGTGAAGCCTTGGCATAGGCTTCACATTGCCCGGAGTAAAAATCAAACTACTGACTACAGACATTAAGTAAATGGGTGAAAATTTTCCCTAGACAAGGGTAAACTCCGTTACAACACCCCACGAGACAAGGGGTAGTAAAACCAAATGAAGTGTGCTGCAAATTAGCCCTCCTTTGCTGCAGGTATTGCAATAATTAATCCAGACTTTGCACGCTTCTGCTGTTGTATTCTGCCTTGCTGGCCAGGTCAATCTCAGATGATAGACTTGAATAACTCTCAATTTACTTTTATTTCCTGAAGAGAAAAAAAAAATCAACTGTACCTTCATGCATATTTGTTTTTGGAACTGTGCTTGTAAGTTATTTGCCATTATTTTAGAGGAAAATGTCTCCTGAAAAGTTTACATAACTGCATTTCTGTTATTTTTTCGAGTTCCAGGGTAATTGTCAAGATAGGTCAAAAGCAACATTCCTCTCCTTCAACAAAGGAAGAGTTTGATTATTGGAGGCAGCAGCTTAAAACACTTGAAGCAACATCATGCTAAACTGCAAGTGAACTCAAACATATTTTAGCCTCTGTTTTGCCACACAGTGTTGACCAAATGTTATGAATTTTCCAAATCTTGGGTAGCATGGTTTATTACTTATGGGGGGCCTCCAGTGTTTCTTGGTTGGTTGTTACAGTAAACTGTGTTGCCATCCTTGCTGCACGGTAGAGACCTGAGACCTCGGAGATGGACGTGTTTACTCTGCAGTTAATCACCATGTCTGATGCGGCCTCTCTGGACGTGTGAGGGGGGGAAATGCCGGCTAAATGCAGTCACCACGACCTAATGAGGTGGTTTAGCTGCAGCAGTGCGCCTTCAGCCATACTCTGTAATTCAGAGGCACCGACTCCACAGTTCCCCTGGCCAGCCTGCGTCACAAGTGCGTTCGTCCGTATTCGCCATGTCGCCCACAACCCCGTGAAACATGTTGAACGGCTGCTTAGGAGACTGGGGTCCAATGGGCCGTCAATCAATTTGGAGTGTGTGGTTTGAAAATGGGGAGAACGGGGAGAACGTGGATTGGCTGGGGAGAAAAAGGAATTACAGCTTGACCGATTTTCGTGGGGCAAGCGTCAGACTTCCCATATGAAAGCAAAATGAGTGTAAAATCTGTTGCATACACACAACTACTGTATATTTCTTTTACATACAGAAGGCACTGCAGAGGGCCTTTCTCCTCCTCTCTGTCCTCGTGGCACAGCAGTGCTGTTCTTGGAAGCGCCTGGTGCTGTAGCTCCACTCCTCACTAATGGTTAAACAGCATGCCCATGCCATGCTCACTAATGACAGGCTAGGCTTATTCCACTGAAGTGGCGCTTTTCAGAGTCAACGGTGCACAGAGAGCATAGCAAGCACCTCCCAAAGCAGCTGAGGTGCTATGAGGACACTGTCTACATGCACAAGAATGCACACATGTATTAACAAACACTCAGATGGGCTCAAACGTAGCTGTGCAGCAGAGAGTGTCTGCTTACGCATGTTTTTGTGATGACTGATGATGTGGACTGAAACACACACACAAAGCCTTAGATTTTTGTTTGCAGCATTTATCTTCCAAAGATCTCAAAGATCTCTCTTTCTAATACCACTCTCAAGAGGTATCAACTTCCAGCTTGGAATCAGTTTCTGGTCATCATAACGTATCCTCCGAAGTCCTTGCATTTCTCATTTTGAGAGCTTGATTAACTTTGCTTGATTTTAAACCATTAAAAATCATTTAAAGCTGACCTGTACTTCCTGCTTGCCTTCTGATTTATGGTAAAGTCTACGTGTCCCAGGATGAACTCACTCACATGTTCTGTATATCTTACTGTAACATTTGTCTATACATGAGAACAAATTATAAGTAAATCCCTCCCAGATTCATGAGATAGAACTTCTGACGCAGAATTTTACACTGACTTTATCCTCCCTGCAATGAACAATAAACAGATGAGAGAAAGTGTGTGTCGTTTGTTTGTCTGTAAAAACAGGAGGAGGGCCAGAGCGCTTTGTTTGACTTGGCATTTGTTTAGCCATATTATTAGGACAGTAAACTTCCGAGCTGAGTCGGTATGTGCACCACATGTTGGGCCTCTTTTTTTCTTTCTCTCTCTCTCTTTTTTTTTTTTAACGTTTCCCATGAGACATCTAAAATGTAAGAGGACCTCCACCTATTCCCACTGAGAGGTGATGTAGGGGAGGTAAAGGTCTGCAAAGTGTAGGAGAATTTCATGCACATCATCCATCATTTCCAGCAAGCAAAGCATGAATATAATAGACTTCTTTTTTGCATCCGTGTGTGCGTAGGCATGTGTGCATCTAAAGGTATGCATTCACTCAAATTCTCTCTCTTTGGGATATCTGACTCTCAGACCCTGACACACTTTCCCAGCATCCACAGGCTGGATCTGTTTCTGCCCCACGGCGGGCCCACTTCCACACTTTCTCAACAGAAAAGGTGGGAGCAAGAAGAATGTGTCTTTTCATCAAGACTGGCGCTGCATGAATATTTCAAACAGGCAACATGATTCCTCAGTGCCACCCGACACAAAGGAGAGGTCTCTGGGTGAACTCAGGTTGAAATGAACAGGGGTGAAATCTCAGATTGGAACTTGGCTTCCAGGCACCACCTGCTCAAAGTGACAGACACGCAGACGAGGCCCCGGAGCTGGTGCCGTGACAGAGGTTTGGTTAAACCCTATCTGACCATGTCTGCGTGTACTGGTGCCAGGCCTGCCACTGAGAACTCGCCTTGCTGTGGAAAACCATAAGTACAAGCCCAGGCATGCGCTTGCATTGTTGATTGTGTGTGTGTGGATGGAGAGGATGGGTGTGCCTGTGGACATACCAGGCATTCCAGGGCAGCAATAAAGCCAAATTGAAGGTGGGGGATAAAGCCGGGATGTGTTGAGTGATACCTGGGCAGCTGGGAACAAGAAGGTGGGAGAGAGAGGTTTAGGATGGTTGAGAGGTGCTGACATTGCTAACATTGGGTGAAAAGTGGGGGAAGATTAAGCTGGAGTGAGGACTTTGCCCCATTTTGTGGTCAGACCAACATTAACTAGGTTGCGCTCCAATTTTGACTCAGAAATAGACCGTTATGTCCTGAAAAGTGCAGGAAATTATGTGAATTTTGCCCCAGTTGTTCAGTCTCCCACAAGCAGCTGAATTGGTTTAATAAGACTTGAGTGGTTTTGCTCCATGTTGCACTGAGCAAATGTGTATCAAACATTTCTGTCAAATGGTACTGATTCCTGTACTGTATTACTGCCAACACACTGTCATATTGTTATTGTACATGTTCATGGTGGCGACCCTGGATGTCACGTTGGTATGATATCTCCACATTTGTTTGGGTTTAGAAAGTTTTCCAATGTGCTGGTTAAGGCATGGGCCAAACACAGGCCCTGCAGATCTAAAGCAGATAGCAGATACATGGTTTAAAAAAATACACATATTTTTCAAACGTGGGGAACAAAATGTTCTTTCAATCAGACTGCAGAGAAAGAAATGTTCATATGTCTGCAACCATTTTCTACAATGGCGGTTCACAACCTTTCGGCCTGTCTGCACTTTAAAAGAAACATTTACTCAGGAAACCTCGTCACAGGTTGGATGTGTTGTGGGCAGTTCAACCAGAAAGTCCTTTCACATTATTTAATTTGAATAAGTTTAGAAGGCTGAAGAAGACAAACAGTGTAATATTTTTACTATAAAACCAGACCTAGTCAGCCATGCTAGTGGCTTTGTGATATTGTACGTAGGCACAGCTGTCACAGCTGTAGTTTGAGCTAAACATTATTGTGAACATGCTAACATGCTGATGTAATGTGTACAGGTAATGTTTACTATTGAACTTACTATAAAACTTTGTCCAGCCATAAAACCATTAAAGACATTTTTATGGTTTGAGAGTTGGGTGTTAACTACACTTACTGTAATAAATCATTTCCTCAAATGCTTGATATATCAGATTATTAGACAAATTTGAAGCATTGCCAGGCATTGTTGAGTATGACCTCATCTGTTGAGTAACAAATGGTTAACACCTCTGCTGTACAAACCTCTGTAGAGCTTGAGCTCTGGTATGTCCAGTTTTCTGGACAGCACCTTTTACAATGTAAATGTGTTTGATACAGTTCCAGATCTTTCTGTTGGTGTGCACAGAGTGCGGCTGAAAGCACGGCTCATTAAGTCACAACACTGAAGCAATTAAAGGCAATTAAAAGCCCATTAGAGAACCCAATGGGCTCCCTGCTGAGACAGGTCCCGTTACATGACACTGGAGAAAAATGCAGGGGACAGGAGGTCCAGGCCATAGACACAATGTGGTCACCAGGGCTCACAAGGGGACAATGTTACACAGTGTTAAAATGGAGCTCTGCTGACATAAATAAGACACTTCTGACAGATTTAAATTTTAGAATGCTTTATATGTTCAAATGAAATCTTACCTCATGCATCCCTGAAATGTTTCACCTGTTATTCACCTTTTAGTTTTCCTCCATTAGTGGATTTTGAATTTGCAAGGTTGAAAAAACAGCCTCCATTGTTCTTTTGATGCACTCTGCAGTCTCTCACTCTCACGCACTCTCTGCTCTGTTGTGGCAGAGACATGGAGTTCTGCTGAAGCCTAAAATAAGCCTGCGGCTTTAATAACTGAGCAATTTCCAAAGCTGTATAATAATAACTCAATGCCCACAGTCTATGGCGGGCTACTCCGACTTGAGTCTTCTGACATCTGGATGCTCTTCCGATAGTCCCCCTAACATGGCACGGTCACTTCAAAATGGGGCTGCGTTTCAAAAGACAACAGAAGAGGCTTTTGTCTTGTAGTTTGACAGGCATCCAGGCAACATGTGGATGGGGCAGCCATTTTACTCCTAAGGTATCTCCCTCTGAATTCAGGGCTCTTTCTGTCCATGGACAGCCTAATGTGAGCCAGATTGTTGGTGGAAAATATAGATCTCATGATTACCAACAATTGACCAATTCATTTGAGACCTCCTTTGACATGGCATATGTGCAGCTGCATTCGGGATTGTGGTTATAGTGTGTCTGTGTTTTTGAATGTGTGTGTGTTTAGGCTCGATCACTCCCACAATAATAAATCAAAAGAAGCTGGTAGCCTTTAGATCATGTTGGGCCCCATGTTTTGAAGAATGGATTGGCACTCAATATGAGCACTGATTGAGCCACTGAGAGGGTGTTTGGATTAGAATGAGCCTATACATTACACAGATGGGGCTCAGCCCAAGAGTGTGTATGTATGTGTGTGACAGCCAGAATATTCTTATAAATGCAGTTTTGGAGATACTTACTCTGCACCATCATAAGACCCAACCAAATAACATGGGGCAGCGGAATTAAAAGCAAAGGTTGTGGGATGATGGTTTAAAGGCTCAACAAGATCACAAGCCTTTGTAGCTGGAAGTTTTCAGGCCAGATAGCTTTAGATGGGCTGCCATAAAAGCTGTTTGGAAAGGCAAAAGGAGGCAATAGAGTAACTTTACTGGCTTGAGATGAATTACTTGTGTACAAAGGGATTCCAGAAATGCCAGGGGAGATGGAGACTGCCCATGGCCAGGTAGCTCTCCAAAACATCCTCCTTTCTTATCACGGAGCCCTTCACAGCTGGCATACAGCTGCCTCTTTGCGCTGCTCTGTCTTAAACCACTGGCACCGGTACTTATACACAGTCTAATATAAAATGCATGAGCGTGGGAGATAACAGATCACAGTGAAGATAAATCTGAAACTTGTTTTTGCCTTTTATCTTAAATGCATTTTATCACACACTGCTGACTAGTGCCATCTCCTCAGATAGTCTAAAAGAGGAAACCACTGAGTGCAGTAAACAGACAAAAAGATACCTTTCCTTACAACAGAGACTCCACCATTTTCACCTTAATTGAAAATGAATGTTTAGAATTATATGCTGTGCTGTGCAAAGGTTTTAGGCACTAAAGGGAATGTCAAGATTCTTTCAAAAACAAGATGATAGTTCTTTATCACTGCATATATGTTTATGGTCTTTGAATTTGAGAGCAATCAGACACCTCTTTGATGCTTCTGCATCATGGACAAGAATCTAAATCTCGAAACTTTTGCACAGTACCGTACATGGAAGGTGAGTGGTGCATATGACCATGCATGTGACTGTTTCTTGCACTCAGTCACATACTCATAACGATCAAATTAAACACACATCCATTGCATCATCTTGGTCAGTGCAGTAACAAGGCATCCTTTGTGAAAAGTGAAGAGGAAGTACAGTTTGGAAACCCACTGAAGTTAAATAAGAACCTGCAGCCAGCAGTCACTTAGCTTGGCTTAGCTTTAAAAAAGGAAACAGAGGAAACAGCTAGCATAGTTCTGTCCAAAGACAACAAAATCCACCTACCTCTAAAGCGCACTAATTAAAACAGTATATATTTTTTGTTTAATGTGTAAGTGATAGCAGCCCTGTCATCATCCTTGTCAACTCTACCACACAAATCATTTTTACATATCTCTCTGTGTACACATCAAACAAAAAGACAGCGGAGGTGCTGATAGGTGTAATTTTGAAAATTCAGGTCAGTTGTTTTTCCCTTGCATTCAGCTAATCTAACTGTGTTTACCTCTCATGAAGCAGAGCAAATAAGCATATTTTCGAAAATGTTGTGCTATTCTATGATAGCTATAGTGAGAAACTGCTGAGTTCTCTTTCTTTGTTGGTAAATGTTCCACTGACTTTGACCCCATTTGTTTGGCCAGTTTTGTTAATTAAGAACCTGGGAACAAAAAAAGTTGTGTATTCTGTGAGAATTCTAGATCAGCACAAAGCAGCAACCAGCAATGAGACAAAAAGCTTAATTTTCTTCAAAAGCTATGAAGTTGAGTTTCATTCAGAAAATGGTGGCAGCTTTAACCATCTTGCAGGGATTCACAGAGGATCGTGATGACATAGATTTTTTTTTTTACATGTTTTACATTGAGGCACTTATGCAATAGAAACACATGCACCTAATGGACAATGCACAACCACCCACCACAACAGGGCTAAATTAGAAAAAGATGCACAGAGAGCTGTTGTGTGTGAGACGGATATACAACAAAGAGTAAAGATTATTAACACACACAACTGGGAGTAAAACATATACACAGAAGTATAATATTTACACATACTGTATACACAAATGCATAGAAAAATATACACTTATGTAAGGAAAGGTCCCAAAATATCTTGAAATGATCAATTTCTCCCTGATGGAAAATGGAAATTCAGAGATATTCTTTTTGTACTGTATGACAGTACAATTAATAACAAAAGGCTTTTATCACATCAATACTCCATGACCATCAAAAATGTTTCCTACTATTTTAACTCTTAAAAGATCAGAACCAAAGGCCTACTGATCCACGGCCTGTTAGCGTGCGATTCCTTGATCCCTCTGTAACACGAAGCCCGTGTAGCGAGCCGGACCACATGGGGAGTGCAATGTTGTGAGGTGAGGTATTTTTCGGACTGGGAGACGGATATGTAATGCATTCCAGACACTCGGGCCGCACACGGCTTTCTCCCCTGCTACCTATAGGCATCAATCCTCTCCCCTTTCACTAGAACAATAAACCCACTGCCACTAAGGAAGAACTTCATTTCAGACCCAAAAACACAACTACCTCTTCTGTCGCTTTCTGAGGACTGTGGTGAACTTAGTCTTCTGGCCTGGAGTTGGTCTCTAAACACTAAACATCTTCTCTGACCATAAACATCAACCCTTGACCCAAAATTTAACACCCACATCCAAAGAGCTCAGACACAGAACTATTGTACCTAACTATTGCTACTGACCTTTAGCTCACCCACGATGCCAACCAGGCACTAAATTGCTCAAAATTTCACCATCTCAAAAAGGTTTGAGGTGATTCTCTGGTACATGACCTCTTGGATGATCACCTCACATAAAGATGTTCCTGGTGATTCTCCTACATGGAGGTCTAAGCTGGTTTAACTGAGTTGCATAACTTGGATGATACTCAGGTTTCTCCATTCGATGAGGCCCCAGATGGAAGATGATGTGTGTTTTTAAAAACAAAGCCCAATGGGATTTGTGCCCCCCCCCCCCATCCTTTCCTCATCTCCTCCATGCCGCATTAAGGAGCTCCAATCAGGTATGAGTGTAAAAACACTAAAGGTAGGATGCCAAGATATATGTAAACCCAGAGCTGAGATAACGCTCATAATTAAGGTGCAGGGGTAGTAAAAGAACCAACATCATGAGTTTTATTATCAACTTGCACACCCTGTCCTCCACAGCTCTGGGTGAAACTTCCACTGATGTTCATTTGCAAAGCAACTTCCTCTTCATGTCATTCTGGTCTTTCTCTTTCCCTTTGTCTCTCTTTATTAAATCAGTTTCATTGAATGTTATTGTGTCGGAGCTGACTCACCAAACAGAGCCAGAGGCAAGTGGGAAGGGGGGGACTGCAAGTTGATTTTTATATTTTTTTAAATTTAGTAAAAGCAGACCCATCTACTTGTGCTTATTCAAATGGCTGCCAAAGAACAACAGATTGACAGCTCTCTCTGTGTGAGACCAACACTCCTGCTTGGCCTTCCATTTAATAGGAATGCATTGGTGGAAGTGTGTCTGTGTGTGCGATATCTGTGTGTGTGTGTGTGTCTCAGCTTCCCTGGGCCGTTCCAACGTTCTCCCTCTTTCATCCCTCCATTTTTTGTTTTTAATTCCTCTCTTCCAAGGCATCTGATCCTGTGGACCTTCAGACATGTGAGAGCTGATGGTGCATTCCTCCCGCCCAGGCTGGAGAGCTTTGAACTGAGCTGCATGAAACAAGGCCAGACTTAGCTCTACTGGGCTGGATTATACCTGTATTATCCTTGTGCATTAAGAAATCATGCTGTAGTTGTCTGTGGCATAGGGTTATAATAACTGATTTTGGTTTCTGCCGACTTGAGGAAAATATTTTTCTCTTCAACTGCCAAATGCTCCATTATGTTCACAAAAATGACACTATGAGAGCGGAGAGAGTAATCAAATGAACAATATGCTGATGTTATCATGTAGCCCTCCACATACCTTACAAAGATATACATTTTTGAGTCTGAATGAAAGTAAATACAGAAGGTAGGCCTCCTGGAAATCACTGTTGCTGTTGTGGCAAACGGTGGATCCGCTTCCTTGTCACTTTGGTTAGGTGACTTATGCACTGAATTTTTGTAAAACCATTCAGTGAATGCATGCTATAGAGATGGCAGCAAATGTAAAAAGATGTTTAGCTCCTGCAAGTGCCTTAAATAAAAAAATAAACGACAAATTGCACTTTAACAAACTTTGTAAAAGAAGTCCAAGTGAAGTATGTTTCCTTCTTCCTTCTTGCAGGGGATGGCCTAAAAACATTAATGCCACACTAGGCCAGATCATGCTCACTGGCCATTCCACACTCCAGCTGCCTCTGAGACTTTGTCCTCTTTTAGTTTCTGAGACCTGCAGTCCAAACTCTCTTTTATTGACCTACTTTCGAGGTGGTGCACGGATGATATATGGTGCAGGCCTTTTTGGAGAACAGGGCTAACCAAGTGGTGGGGGCCGTGGGGGGCAGTTGCAGCATTGCATACCTCTGTGTATGTACAAGGAGTAGCCTTTCACCTCTCAGGCTCTGTGCAGCCTTTGTCTCTGCAGAGGAGGACATAAATCAACAGAAGTCCAGCACAGGAATCAACAGTCACCAAAACCTCTAAATGAAGAAACAGGAGGAGGGGAGGTGAGTAGAGAGGTAAAAGCTCTGCAGAAGGATTTTGTTCAGTTGCTAAATCTCTAGATTCATTCTGAAAGTGAGAGCCAATTCACAATCCCCAGGTCCACCCCCATATGTATGTGAGTGCGGAGGCAGGATTTATGTTGAATCTACAACATGTTCTGC